>NC_090266.1:20308880-20940487 GCF_040414725.1 Anabrus simplex
TACTACCCAAGTAACAATATTCATCTACTTCCTTTGAGACTTCATTTCCGCATCACCTGTCTTCGCTCGACTGCACTCCATTACTTTTGTTTTGCGCTTATTTATTTTCATCTTGTACTCCTTACCCAAGACTTCGTCCATACCATTCAGCAGCTTCTCGAGATGTTCTGCAGTCGCAGATAAAATGAGAATATCATCGGCAAATCTCAAGGTTTTTATTTCCTCTCCTTGGATTGTGATTCCCTTTCCAAATTCTTCTTTGATTTCCTTTACTGTCTGTTCTATATAAACATTGAAAAGGAGGAGGGCAAACTGCAGCCTTGCCTCACTCCTCTCTGGATTGCTGCTTCTTTTTCAAAGCCCTCGATTCTTATCACTGCAGACTAATTTTTATACAGATTGTAGATTATTCTTCGTTCTCGGTATCGGATCCCAATCACCTTCAGAATCTTAAATAGCTTGGTCCAGTCAACATTATCTAATACCTTTTCTAGATCTACAAATGCAATGTACGTGGGCTTATCCTTCTTGACTCGATCCTCTAAGATCAGACGTAAAGTCAGGATTGCTTCACGTATTCCTACATTTCTTCTGAAGCCAAATTTGTCTTCTCCCAACTCAGCTTCAACTAGTTTTTCCATTCTTCTGTAAATAATACGTGTTAAAATTTTGCAGGCATGAGATACTAAACTAATGGTGCGATGGTTTTCACACGGGCTTTCTTGGGAATAAGTATTACAACATTCTGCCGAAAATAGGATGGGACTTCTCCTGTTTCATACATCTTACACACTAAATGGAATAACCTTGCCATGCTGGTTTCTCCTAAGGCAGTCAGTAATTCAGAGGGAATACCTCTACTATACCGATAGTACACAAATATTTTACAATAATAAAATAAGGTATTACACGTATACTACTGTACAGTACACTACAATAATGTTAAACTGCGTTCAGACATATCATAATTACAATACCGGTACCGTATGTCACTATTAAGCACAAACAGAAATTGAAATTGCAAGTTTGAAATTTGCACGAACTACTACACTCAAAGATTACCAACAAAGCGAAATGCTTAGGCAGTTTATTGTTAGTACTATGCTCTAATAGATATACACGAATATAGGAGGTAAGATACCGTACTATCTAAATATACCGTATCTGCACTACAATTCTTAACCTCCTACTGCTTGAATTATTTTTCATTTTCGTTTGGTTCAACATACGTCCAGTGTTTTAAATGTACCAGCAATTCTTAACTGGGGCTAATAGCTTAACACTCGTATGTGATATGGATTGCCATAGTGGAATATATATACGATTTTTCACGATTTTAGGCTAAGCTTTTAACATTCAATGACCGAACATTACTACCTACTGGCCATGGGTACGTACTGCGGTACAACTTGCACGACCGTAGGTCGGTAATGTCTTTGAGGTTAAGCCAGAGGTACTCCTGAAGCCTGTGGTAATATGATGGGAAGGGCCCGCGTAAAATAAACGGTGCTTGGTACGCGTGGATGTTGAAGGGGTGGAAGGAGTACCTTTGGTTGTAGGGCTGTTTTCTATTATGTTATGTAAAAAAAGGCATCACTGGGATATATGTTTAATTGATTGTACAGGTGAAGGTGTGCCGTAAAACTACCCCTGTCTATAATATTAATCCATGTATACAGGTGAAAAGTTATTTGTTGCCTAATGGCAACAATATGCAGTAGAGGGTTAACTGAAATGTGGTTATATGAATTTTACTGCTGATGGATTAGTATTATTTTCCCTATTATGCGGGACGGAGCATATAAGTGTCCTTAAATGCCGAAAAATAAGAGGTTGTCTACAATAATTTATGTCAAAACTACGCCGGGGGCTTTAACTGCAATATTATTATGATAGGCCCTATAGGAATTTAATTATTAACTTTTAATCGATGTATGAACGAAGGTGCAAAGTACAGTACAAAGTATGCCGGGACCTTAGGCTACAAATTATCGGAATAAAGTAATCGACTGATTTTGTATTTGCTTACAAAACTACCATGTGTCTGTAGCCCGTACTCTTTGATCTCCTCGGAATGTACGGTATCAACAATCGCCAACAATCCGAAAACTGTTAGGTACCGTAATTATCCAGTGAAATTACCGTGTAATCTCTTTAACTTCTTTTAAAATCGAAGTTTACAGGCGTATCGTGTTTTTTAATTTAGTAAATTATTACCTTCGCGATAGTTTGAACGGATATCTATACGAAATACCGGAAAAGTTGCGGCGAAAATTACGGTATTATTCCTTATGATAATCTGCCTTTTTAAGTATTATACCAAAGAACCTACAGATATTTACAAATATTTTTAAAGTTAATATTTTTACCTAACGTATTTCCTAAACCTAAATTCGAAACAAGCTACACCTAGCTATCCTACTTAACCTAGGAAACGTATTTAAATGAAGACCAACTGAATTACTTGTTATAAAATTTAAATAAATATCACCACTACCAATTTCTACCAACAAGCACTAAATACCACTATATAAATAGCACTAACTGAATCACAAACACACAAAATTAAGCTATTTCAATAGGTTTTAACTACTTTATCACTACAATAATGCAAGAGATCACTCAACAGCCAACCGTTCACAAGCGCATCCAACAATGGAATATTTGAACTGCTGCTCCGATTATTTTCTTCCAGCGCTATGTGGTAAAACACGAAACTGTTGCTCCCATTCCGACTCGTAAGAAATTGGATAAGGCAGTCGTTCTTTACATTCATACAACAGATCATTGTTCCCTGGACCAAAAAATAGTTTAAGTACATGCCCTTCAAAACCGGGTAGGTATTTTACTCGAATCAATGTCAAAGTATCATGAAATTGTCAAATAAATTAACTAGTAAGGATAACAAATTCCTGGCGTGAAACCGTTTCAGCATGGAGACGTGTTCTTTGGAATGCACACGACTGGAGAGATCCCCTAGTTTGACGGTGACAGGTCCCAAAAACTCGATGATCCTCCTGGGTTCGGACCACTTCTGACACAGTTTCCCAATAATGTGATCCACGTCCGAGCTGACGGGGAATCATTTTACTAGCACCAAGTCTCCGACATGGAAAGGTACAGGTATCCTCCCCTTATTGTACCTCTTTGTCACCCTGTCTCTGGCTTTGATAAGGTGCTCGGAGGCTATCTTCCACTTTTCGAGTACATGCAGGTGACGGGAGGGCTCTGAAAGATATCCGATATTCTACCTCAAGGAGGGGGATCGTTGAGGACTCTGCCCGGGAATAGTTCGGCAGGAGTGAACCGGTTGGATTCGTGAATTGCAGTGTTGAATCTCAGGCTGAAAAATGAAAGGTAACAATCCCAGAGGGATTGTGTGTTATAGTGAAAACCAGACAAGCATGTTTTTAATTTACGATGGAATCTCTCAACAAGGTTCGGCTGAGGGTGATGGGGACTGAGGCGAGCACGACGGACCCCCCATGAAAAGCAAAGATTGTGAAAATTCGCGCTGGTGAAAACAGAGGAGTTATCAGAGACCAGTACCCAAGGAGGCCCAAAGATGTCGAAAATATGTTTGGACAGCAAGTTTACAGTAACGCTGGAATTGATCTTGCGAACGGGGAAAAGCCAGACGAATTTAGAGAAACCATCAATAACAGACAGAATTCCAATGTTGCCATTTCGAGATTTTGTTAAGGGTCCAAAGAAGTCAACGAATAATTTCTCTTCTGGAGAATTGGCAACGTCAGCAGAGTGAAGGCTGACCTGACTATTCTGGGCGGGTTTGCATTTTTGACGGTTGTCACATGATCTGACGTATTCGAAGACATCTTATTTCAAGTTTGGCCAGCAATAGATACGGGCAATTTTGTAAAAGGCCTTTAGTTGGCCAAGATGAGCGACTAAATAGGAATCGTGGTAATAATTTAAAATCATGGGTCTTAAATTCAGAGGGACGAAATTTTACAGAAATGGCTCCGAGGACTACAATGTTACAAAAGTCCCTGTTTCAATTCAAAGGACTCACAACCCGGTTCCTTCCTAGAAAGTTTGCCAATCAGACGGACGCATCCATCGTCTTTCTTTTGAAACTCGGACAGATCAGTGAAACTAAAAGGGTAATTCTGAAGTAAACAGACAGGAAGATAATTTTTTTGTTATTTGCTTTACGTCGCACCGACACAGATAGATTCATGGGACAGAGAAGGGCTAGGAGTGGGAAGGAAGCGGCCGTGGATTAATTAAGGTATGTCCCCAGCATTTGCCTGGTGTGAAAATGGAAAACCACGGAAAACCATCTTCAGGACTGCCGACAGTGGGGTTCGAACCCACGATCTCCCGAATACTGGATACTGGCCGCAATTAAGCGACTGCAGCTATCGAGCTCGGTAAGATAATTATCAGGACTGAACCCAATCTCGATATCAGCTGTTTCAATGCCATCAAACATGCGCGACAACCATTCAGCAACAATGTTGTCCCTTCCCCTGACGTGTACAACAGTAAAGTTATATGAAGACAATCTGAGAATCCAGTGAGCCGTTCTTCCTAACTTTTTGACGTTTGCACTCATTCAAGACAACGCCTGATTGTCAGTATGGACCCAGAAATGCCTGTGCTCAAAGTAGGAATGGAATTTCTCGACACCAAAGACTACGGCTAAACATTCCTTCTCATATGTGGAATACCTAGTTTCAGAATCGTGTAATCTCTTGCTAAAGTAGGCAATAGGAGCCAGGCTATCATCCTCAAGCTTTTGATTCAGTACAGCGGAGACGGCTATGTCAGTAGCGTCGCACTGAAGGACAAATTCACCATTGAAGTCGGGACTGTGTAATACGGGGGCTCGATAGAGGGCATCTTTAAGTTGGCGAAAGGCTTGTTCCTGCGCATCGCTCCAGAAGAATCGAACATTTTTCCTGTTTAGAGAATTTAAAGGGGCTTAATTTTCATAGCAGCTAGGCATGAATCTACTGTAAAATCCAATCATGCCGAGAAATCTACGGACTCCATGGAGATTTCTTTGCCTGGGGAAGTCACGAATACATTTAACTCTTCCTGATTAATGATTCCCATGTCTGTATTGACAGAGCAAACAAAACTATACGGAATTCAATAGATTTTCGTAATAAAATCAAATAACTAAAGATTGAGCAATAACATATCCTTGCATCATTCGATATAACAAACATATATCTCAACATTCCCACCAAGAAAACTATAGAAATGATCGAATCCCATCTAAGGAACCATAGCAATTTGAGCAGTTTAGAAATAGAAGAATTTATGAAATTACTTGAATTTGCCATCAGAAAAAACTATTTTAAATTCTATGATATTATCTACCAACAACAGGGCCTACCAATGGGATCGCCTGCTTCTGGTATACTGGCCAAAATTTACATAGACTATTTAGAATACACATCAATCAGCAAAATAGATAACATATTCTTTTGGTGCAGATTTGTTGATGATACCTTCGTCATCATCGACAACAGATCCACTGACGAAAACATCATACTAGACAAACTTAATACAATAGACCCCTATATAAAATTCACTAAATAAACTGAAAGCAACTGTACCCTGAACGATTTAGACATAACAATAACCAGACACGAAAACCACCTATACTACAAAATATATAAAAACACACACATTTCAAACACGATTAAAATAGATTCCATCCATCCCAAAACTAATAAAAATGCAGCTTATTACAGCATGATATATAGAGCCTTCAGTATACCGTTATCAAAATAAGATTTAAACAATGAATTACAACTAATACACAACATAGCTAAAACAATAGATACAAGAAAGAAATGGTCAATAAAATTATTCACAAAATCAAATCTCAACTCAAGACCAAATTGACAAAAACAGACAAACCTAAGAAAGATTACATACTATTTACCTTGACCTTGAATGACCAGCACCACATCAACTGCTTTTAACTTAAGGGGAGTCGGAAAGCCCTATCTTCATAATGTTAATTTGACAGAAAAGATTTCCCGTTATCTCAGGAAGTATTAAGTATAGAGCTTTGATGTTTTACTACATGTATTTACACGCTTTCTATAAGTGCTGAACCAGGATGGAATGGTTGGAGCAAACGATTGTAAAGTTATGAATTAGTTTAATTTAATAAGTTCCAAATTTTTAACAAAAATGTCATTAAGAATGTATGTAAATCAGAAACTATATATGCGAAGTGCATTTATCTGGTTCAGTAGCTGTATCATGCCACAAGGTGACTCTCTGCAAACAATGAACTGCCTATCCAGTACAGTTTCTGAGATGGGTCAAACATGTGAAAAAATGTTCACTCACAAATTTACCCACAACAGTGCCCAAAATCCACCTCTATTTAATCGAAACTATTGAAATGTTTGTTTTGATAGTGTCGGGAACCACTGCGCTTAACATTAAGAAATAGAATAGTGAAAACCAGAGCCTTCTAGATTATAGGGTTCCAGACATTTATATTTTCAAAAATAAACATGTCTAAGTTACCCAATTTGACACTTGTGCATTGATTTTTAAATATTTCTTTAAACTGCTCCCATGTGTCGTATTAAAATAAATTATACACCATTTTAATCAGCAGAGTTCAGATAATTGAATGAGGCAACATTTGGAAAAAGTTATTTTTTAATCCACATAACCGGATCTTGTTAACAACGGAAGTGTTTTATTATATGTACATGAAGATAGCTTTTAGCAAATAATAGGACATTTTAAGAGACCCACATCATTACCTACGATCACAAGCACCAACTGATGCACAACTATTAATAAAAACTCAGACACGGGAGTAAAATGAAGATATACGCAAGACACGAATATTCAAACTGCGCCCATCCTGAGTCCAGGTACGACACACAAACAAATACTCCGGTAGCTCGTTAACATCTCAGGGTAAATATTCATGAAATAACTCGGCTTTACGTGAATTCAAAGAGAAAATCTCCGGATGAACGTCTCCATCCTATCGCATATTCTATCACCGCAAGTATCATGATAAATCGCATGATAAATTACCCACATATTTAAAATCAATAAAAAGAAGTTTATTAAATTAATTGAATTATGAAGAAAAGAGAAAGTAAGATTTTCAACATCTGTCCAAATAAATCATAAAATAAATTAACATTATGTATTCGTTTCATTTTAAGTCAGCGCTGGCTTAGTAAAGTTGAATTTCAATCCTGACATGAGCTAACATCTCGTTTCACATTCTCATTTGATACGAAAATATTAAGTTATTCATTCACATCAATTAAATAATAATCAAATTCAAAGGAAATAAAATCAATCACATCACTGATTAATATATACTTAATTCATCTTTAAATGTTTCCTTTTAAGTCTCATAATCTAAATTGTTTTATGTATATCGCATCTTCTTTGATGTTTTCGTTGAATGACGAGCTTTTTACAGCTGTGATGCGCTTGAGAACGGTTGGCTGTTGAGAGAGCTCTTGCATTATTGTAGTGATAAAGTAGTGAAAACCTATTGAACTAGCTAAATTTTGTGTATATCTGATTCATTTAGGCCTAGTGCTGTTTATATAGTGGTGTATAGTGCTTGTTGGTAGAAACTGGGAGTAGTGATATTTATTTAAATTTTTTAACAAGTAATTCTGTTGGTCTTCAGTAAATTACGTTTTCTAGGTTAAGTAGGCTAGCTAGGTGTACCTTGTTTCGAATTTTGGTTTAGGAAATATTTTAGGTAATTATTAACTTTTAAAATATTTGTAAATATCTGTAGGTTCGTTGGTTATACTTACAAAGGCAGATTATCATAAGAAATAGTACCGTAACTTCTGCAGCAACTTCTCCGGTATTTCGTACAGATATCCGTTCAAACTATCGCGAAGGTAATAATTTCCTACATTAAAAACACGATACGCCTGTAAACTTCCATTTAAAAGGAAGTTAAAGAGATTACACGGTAATAGTTCACAGTCTTTGTATTGTTATTGATTATTGTCGCTCCTCATATTCAAATATTGCATTGTTAGCTACAGTCGTGAACAAAGGGTGTAGTGTAGTCAAGTAAATATTAAAAAAATCAGCTGACCTTGTATTCCATTCATTTGTACTTCTGAGTAGGTAGATAAAGTAACCGTAATTTATATTTCGCTCCCTCGATCTTTCAGTATTTATGAGCGGTTAGCTAATAATAAAGTGCATATATCACAGTAATTGCAGTTCAAGTCCTTGGAGTAGTAGTAGTAGTTTTGATAGAAATATTTGAGAAATTATTGTAGACAACCTCGTATTTTTCAGTAGGACACTTTTATTCTCCGTCCCGTAGAGTAGGGAAAATAATAGTAATCCACCAGCTGTAATGATCACATAACCACATTTCAGTAGAATTTTAGTGAAGATAAGGTATAATATATTATAATATATTATGTATTAATATAATATATTGCCAGTTATATTCGTGTTTTTCTTCGTGTACGGCAATCCTTTCGATACTTAAGCATTTAACCAAACGCAGTGTAGTGTAGTGTAGATACATTGTAGATACAGTACATTTAGATAGTGCCGTATCTTGCCTGCTATATTCGTGTGTTATTTTTCGTGTGTATCTATTAGAACGTAATACTAATAATAATTTGTCTAAGCATTTAGCTTCGTTGGTAATCTTTGAGTACAGTAGTTCTTGCAAATTTCATTTCTGTTGTGCTTAGTTCAGTGACATACGGTACGGTACCGGTATCGTAATTAGGATACGTCTGAAAGTAGTTTAAAATTACTGTAGTGTACTGTACAGTAGTATACGAGTAATATCCTATTAGAATTTAGTGTGATTATTTTATTATTGTAAAATATTTGTATAGTACTGGTGTAGTAGAGGTATCCGTAGAAACTCGTACTAAAATACTGTTGTTGTAATTAGGATAGGCTTAATTGCAGTTTGGAATTGTGTAGTTCTTGTGTAGGCTATTACTTTCAATATTCAGTAATTAACAGCAGTTTTTATCCTGTCAGGGGTTGTAGGATAAAAAATAGAGCACGACTAAGTAGTATTGTAGTGTCGTCGTATATTAAATACATTATTGTTCTGTGTTATTCCAGACACTATATCCCTCCGTTCATTTATTTTTTTGCAAATAAGTTATTTTATTATTAATTTCCTTTTCCCCCGTAAAGAATGGCTAAGGAGCGTGAGTGTACTTACTGTGGGTGTGGCGAGGCATTGAGGGGTATGAGGGAGGAGTTGGAAATTTGAGGGAGATAATTAGGATTTTCACAGAAGACAGGAAGGAAGATAGGACTCCCTCAAACAATGTACAGGTTACAGTAGGTGTACAAGAGGGAGGGGAAGGAAAGGGAGGAGTTGTAGAAGACAAGTGGTCTAATGTTCTAAGGGGAAGGAGATTGCAGGCTAAGGGCTCTATTCAGGATCAGAATTCAGGACAGGTGTCTGTGCGAAATCGGTACGAGTCACTCCAGGTAGAACAACAGAGGGAAGATGAGGGACAGGGAACTGTTGGTGAGATGTGTGGAAGTAGGAGGAAGGGAAAAGATAGGAAAGGAAAATGTAGAGTAGAGGATAGGAAAAGACAGGTGGAACAGGGTCATGGGAAGGAGAAAAGGGAGGAGGAAGTAGCTTCTGCATCTATCAGGAAACATAGGGCTGACCAGGAGGGGAGGGGATCAAATGAGGTGGGTAGGGTTGAGGCTCTGGTCATGGGGGATTCCATTGTTAGACACGTGGGGAAAGTGTGTGGAGGAAAGGCAACCTGGCAGAGTGTTATCCAGGAATTAGGTTGAGGCAGATGTTGAGGAAAGTAAAAGAGAGGGAGGAGGGGAAGGAGAAGGTGGTAGTGTTTCACGTTGGTACTAACAACGGGCAAGCAGGTATAAGTACAAACATAGTTGGGATTTGTAGGATCTGGTAAAGGCAGCCGGATGAGTGTTTAAGGAAGCGGATATTGTTATCAGTGGAATACTGTGTAGGAGGGATACTGACTGGAAGGTGATTGGGGATTTAAATGAGACTATGGAGTGGGTATGTGGGAAACTGGGAGTGAGATTTCTAGATCCTAATGGGTGGGTAGGAGATAGGGATCTGCGCTCAGATGGCATTCACTTAAACCGCAGTGGTATATATGAGTTAGGAGACTTGTTTAGAAGGCTTATAGGCAGGTACATTCAGGGAAACCGGGTGGTTTAGGGAGCGGTGTTAAGCGAACAGGGAACTGTAAATCAAGTAGGGATGACATAAAAGTGTTAGTGCTCAATTGTAGAAGCATTGTAAACAAAGGAATCGAATTAAGTAATTAAATAGATATATACTTGCCAGATATTGTAATAGGAGTTGAATCATGGCTGAGAAATGATACAATGGATGCAGAAATATTCTCTCGGAACTGGAGTGTGTATCGTCGAGATAGGATAGGAATGGTTGGAAGGGGAGCATTCATTCATGTAAAAAGAGAATTTGAAAGCTACGAAAAAGTTAAGGATGAATAACATGAAATTCTGGGTGTAAGGCTCATCTCTAAAGATAATAGGCAACTTGATGTCTTTGGAGTGTACAGACCGGGAAAGGGTAGCGCTGACGCTGATTCAGAATTATCTGATAAGATAATCAGCTATCTGGGAAACGATAAGGAAAGGAACGTGATTGTAGCGGGTGATCTCAATTTACGAAATGTAAATTGGGATGGTAATGCGAACGACAGGAATCATTAACAACGAATGGCAAATAAGTTAATATGGGAAGGGCACCTGATTCAGAAAGTGATGAAACCAACTAAAGGGAAGAATATTTTGGATGTGGTGCTAATAAAAACAGATGAGCTCTATAGAGAAACCGAAGTAATAGATGGTATTAGTGATTACGAAGCTGTTTTTGTCATAGTTAAACATAAATGTGAATGAAAGGAAGGTTTCAAAAGTAGGACTATTAGGCAGTACGATATGGCTGATAAAACAGGCATGAAGGAGTTTAAAAAAAGTAAATATGATCGCTGGAAAATGGTAAATAAAAATGTAAACGGACTCTGGGATGGGTTTAAAGCAATTGATGAGGAGTGTGAAAATAGGTTTGTACCTTTAAAGGTGGTAAGGAATGGTAAAAATCCACTACATTAAAATAGACTAAGAAGGAGGTGCAGGTTGGAACGAAATAGAGTTAGAAATGGTAATGGAAGTAACGAGAGAAGGAACTTACTAGGAAAGAAGTCAGCTAAGGATAACGTAATGGCAAGCATAATTGGTGGTCATACAAATTTTAGTGAAAAATGAAAGCGTATGTATAGGTGCTTTAAGGCAGGAACAGGTTAAAAGAACGACATTCCAGGAATCATTAATGAACAAGGGGAGTGTGTATGCGAGGATCTTCAAATGGCAGAAGTGTTCAGTGAGCAGGCAAATGTTGGGGCTGTACCTTAATTAAGGCCACGGCCGCTTCCTTCCAACTCCTAGGCCTTTCCTATCCCATCGTCGCCATAAGACCTATCTGTGTCGGTGCGACGTAAAGCCCGTAGCAAAAAAATGTTCAGTGAGCAGAATGTAAAGATTGTTGGTTACTAGGATAATGTCCAGATAGGGGACGTGAGTAAAACTAAAGAAGTACTAAAATTTACCTATGATAACAATGGCATTTACAGTAAGATACAAAAGCTGAAAACTAGAAAAGCAGCTGGAATTGATAAGATTTCTGGTGATATACTAAAAGCAATGGATTGGGATATTGTACCATATCCGAAATACTTATGTGATTATTGTTTGGTTGAAGGAGCTATACAAAATTAATGGAGAGTTGCTTTAGTAGCCCCTGTGTATAAAGGAAAGTTTGTATATCTTTTTTTTTGCATAAAGCTGAAAATTTCAGGCCAATCAGTTTGACATGCATTGCATGTAAGCTTTGGGAAAGCATTCTTTCTGATTATATTAGACATTTTTGCGAAATTAATACCTGGTTTGACAGAAGGCAGTTTGGATTTAGGAAAGGTTATTCCATTGAAGCTCAGCGTGTAGGATTTCAGCAAGATATCCTGGATTCAGGAGGCCAAATGGACTGTATTGCGATTGACCTATCTAAGGCATTTGATAGGGTTGATCGTGGAAGACTACTGGCAAAAATGCGTCCGATTGAGCTAGAAGAAAGTGTGACTGAATGGGGGTGGGCTATATTTCTAGAAAATAGAATTCAGAGAATTAGAGTAGGCGAAGCTATATCTGACCCTGTAATAATTAAGAGGGGAATTCCACAAAGCATTATTATTGGACTTTTATGTTTTCTTATATATATCAATGATATGTGTAACGAAGTGTAATCAGAGATAAGGCTGTTTGCAGGTGATGTTAGTTTGTACAGAGTAATAAATAAGTTACAAGGTTGTGAGCGGCTGCAGGGAGACCTCGATAGTGTTGGGAGATGGACGGTTGTCAATGGTATGATGATAAACGGGGTTAAAGGTCAGGTTGTGAGTTTCACAAATAGGACAAGTCCTCTCAGTTTTAATTACTGTGTTGATGGGTTGAAAGTTCCTTTTGGGGATCGTTGTAAGTACCTAGGTGTTAATATAAGAAAAGACCATCATTGGGGTAAACACATAAATATGATTGTTAATAAAGTTTACAGATCTCTGCACATGTTTATGAGGGTATCTAGGGGTTGTAGAAAGGATGTAAAGGAGAGGGCATAAATCTCTGGTAAGACCCCAACTAGAGTATAGTTCCATTGTATGGGAGCCTCACCAGGATTACTTGATTCAAGAACTGGAAAAAATCCAAAGAAAAGTAGCTCGATTTGTTTTGGGTGATATCCGACAAAAGGGTAGTGTTACAAAAATGTTGCAAAGTTTGGGCTGGGAAGACTTTTGAGAAAGGGGATGAGTTGCTCGATTAAGTGGTATGTTCCGAGCTATCAGTGGAGAGATGGCGTGGGAGGACATCAGTAGACGAATATGTTTGGGTAGTGTCTCTAAAAGTAGGAAGGATCACAATATGAAGATCAAGTTGGAATTCAAGAGGACAAATTGGGGCAAATATTCGTTTATAGGAAGGAGAGTTAGGGATTGGAAAAACTTACCAAGGGAAAATGTTCAGTCATTTTCCAATTTCTTTGTGATCATTTAAGAAAAGGCTAGGAAAAGAACAGATAGGGAATCTACCGCCTGGGCAACTGCCCTAAATGCAGATCAGTAGTGATTGATTGATTGATTGATTGATTGATTGATTGATTGATTGATTGATTGATTGATTGATTGATTGATTGATTGATTGATTGATTGATTGATTGATTGATTGATTGATTGATTGATTGATTGATTGATTGATTGATTGATTGATTGATTGATTGATTGATTGATTGATTGATTGATTGATTTATTGATTGATTGATTGATTGATTGATTGATTGATTGATTGATTGATTGATTGATTGATTGATTGATTGATTGATTGATTGATTGTACACGCATCACGAGAAAACGGAGGATGAAGAGAATTTCATGAAAATCGGTATGTAAAGTCGGGGGATGAGTCACTACAATCCACGCTATAAATAGTTTTATTCACGCTGGGGGAAATGGTAGTTTTGGGGAAGGCCAAAAATCAATTCTCAGATATTTATATTATTAGAGGTCCTATCGGTAAATGCTACATAACTAAAGTTACATAGAATTAATTTTCCGATCATTTATGTCTTATACATTGTTACCGTAACGGCTATGATAGCACAGATATTCATGAATTTCGATTTTTTTGCCAAGTCCACATCAACGCTGAGCCACGAGAAAAGGGGTGAACAGAATTTATTGAAAATCGGGATATGGAGTCAGGGAAGAAGAAACTATAGTCTAAGCTATAAACAATTTTACTGACCCTGGATAAAATGGTAGTGTAGGGATAGGCGCCTGAAATTTCATTTTTAAGTATCTATGTTATTGGTCTTATAGAAAAGTACTATATAACAAAAGTTATAGAGAATACCATTTCCGATCATTTACGTTTTATTCGGTTTTACCGTACCGACTATGATAAGAGTGGTACTTCAGAGTAGGAAGAAAACTAAATGTGAAGGCCTACAATATCAAATGCGCATAACATTGTTCAAAAATAATATTATATTGACCTTTGTCTGTTGTGTTGTTCCTTACTTCTCATGGTACCCTCAATTCCCATAGATGGGATTACTGTTGTGTATGGAGTATGACAGCCTGACTGAATATTGGCGGGAAATAGCTGGGTAGTTAGAAAACGTTTTTCTTTAGCATGCCATTCCTCTTGTTCATACATTGTCTGATACTGCTAGTACGTAGACCTAACTAAATACAGTAGAGACAATACACGACACTTCCGGATATAGCCTTGCTAAAATGGGAGACAAATCGCAAGTGGCGCTCCTAGTGACGTGACCTCAAAATTCTCGCCAAATTCAAATAACAGTGGAAATTTATGTACGGAAATGGACAAATAAATTACAATACGTCTAGAAAGACAGTGTTACTAAGTTATTAACTTCAGAGTTGCTAAAGCAATTCTGGATAAATGAATGAAGAATTATTTAAGAGGTTATTATTTAAAGACTGAAATTAGACATATAATCAGGATGTGAAATGGACTGCTGTGAAAGAGCTTGATCTTTTAACATTCCTGCCTGAACGTTCAAGTCTAGATTTGTCCCTTTTTCTGATTTAAAAGCATTGCATCATCACATTAAAACACTTGTCAACAAAAATATCGGCACATTCCTTACACACATGATTCAATGAATTTACATTTAAGAGCTGGACAATTTTACTTTTAACTTGAAGCCTGCTAACAGAAAGAAAATCTACAAATTTAGCCTCAAAAACATTCAAACTTTCCCTATAAGCAATACTTGCCATAATGCCATTACATTAGGGTAAAGGAAATTAGCACCATCATATTGTTTCAACAAAATATGTACATTTCTTAAATCGCCCATATGTTCTTCAGTGCTTGACAACATATTACGGAATTCCAAATGGTGTAACTTGGAACACAACCAGCCACAATCATATGCATATGTATTTTCCTGAATTAAATCAACCCACAGATCACACCTAAAACACATCGGTATTGAAGGTTACGTTGCACGATACAATAAAATAAGCTCATTATATTTAAGCCGCTTAAAATGTGGGTCGTGCAGGTCAGAAGTTTAGGAAGTACTATAAAAATCTCTTTGTAACTGGAAGAATATATATGCAAACACAATATTACTTACATTTTCTTGTCACGAGGGAAACGGAAGAAAGAACGCGAATCCTTCTGCACTTCATAGTTATTGGAGCCAAACACAGCACATATCCTTCTACTCATATTCTCACAACACAAATATCAGACGAAGTGAGAGCGTTTTGCATGACCGGGGATCAAAACAAGCAGTAGAACAAATAAAAGTTAGACACACTTACCAAAGAGATCCCAAGGAAACGGTCTTCGCGGAGCGAGAAGCAAGGCCACACAAGGCCGAGTGGAACGGTTAAAACTTAATTTTAATTTATCCTTGGCTGAAATAATAAAATTCTCAGATTTGTGGAGAAAAGAAACTTTAATTAAATTAAATTGATTTAAAAATACCAAACCATGTTTAACAAACTACAAATTAAACCAATTGAGATATCAACAATTAATTAGAAATTAGTAAAAGGGAAAATGCATTAATACCAATCTCACAGTTTTTGAAGTCTTCAATTAGGTTTAGTAAAAGACAATATGCTAGAGTTAGAGGTGTCGATATTCAAGGCAAGGCAATATAGGCAGCTACAGTTGGAGACTTTTGCATGCAATGGGCCCCAGGATAAAATCAGGCAGGAGGATAACAATTCATAGCAATACCCTCACTAACACCATAGGAGTACCGGGACAGAAAATGTTAAGAAGAAACACAGGAGGCAAAACAAATCTGAAATCACACAGTTCCCCCAAATTCACAGAATCATTCATCCAATTCAACCATAAGAGACCACTCAATTAAAAGAAGGGTAAAGAAATGCACCTCAATTAAATGGCCAACAGGAAAAATAAGGAGCACGACTCACTACCGATTATCCCAAAGGATCTCGGCCCCAAAAACCCGGTCCAATAAGAAGTGAAGTCCGCAGACCCACACTGTAGCTTCGTAGCAAACATGTACCCTTCCAAATACCTAGAACAGGGTAGATAAACAATAAATGGTAGCAAACGAGCTAGATCGATAGATAATGTTCCAAGCCACAATGAAAAAGGTAGGACAACACTACAAGGCCCCATAACCAAACAGAGGATCAGTGACTTCAGTACCGATCGAGGAGAGCATAATAATCCCATACTTATTCAGCCACATCACAGAACGGTAAGTTATGACAACAATATTAATCAATTCCAAGCTCCCGTTGTAAAATACCATAGACAGGTAGGTTAATTCGAAATGAACATCACAGCACCAGGAATTAAATCGAAGATGACATCTAAAGAACAGGTTATGCCAGAGAACATAAGGAGTAGACCCGAAACCACATACGAAATGAGTAAGTACATTAAACTACAGATTATCCCCCAAAAGAGTTGCAGACACATTTAAATGAGTATTCGCCAAATCCACCACGACACCAAGGAAACATATAAAGTCAATGTACAACCTCCCTTTAGTGTCCACATTACACCACTAACAAAACCCAAACTACACCAGTAACAATACAACACCACACCAATGACCACCAGTGCAGATGCGTCAGCCTCGAAGGGTAAAGGACATACATAATCCTCGACATCTCAACAAATCACAGTGTGCCCACCCCAATATAATCATCACAATAACCACCATTATGGGTCCAGAGGAACCCAGTCACCTCATGACGAAGCCATAATGCCACCCCAAAATAATACCAAAAATCAATCCCACAATACCGAAACACACATATAAACAAGGATCAGAAACCATACCATTATGGTCAAAAGGACGTACGCTCCTCAGGTCATGAATCCTTTCATCATCTCAACTTTAACCACACATTAACAGACAGAGGAGGCAAAACTCCTAGTACATTACATGAACCTACAACTCCAAATGGAACAATACAATGGTAAATAGGTGCTAATTTCGAACTAAAACTTCAGCGAATAAGGATAACAGCGGTGCACAAGGCAGAATACTTATGAATCCATTCAAGACACAAAGCCAACACCATGACTTAACTTGCATTGCGAACAGAGATAATTTACCAAGTTTAAACAGGAAGCCTAACAATATAAGCAACATAGCAAACATGAAATGAGGTAAACCACAGGTGTTTCATGAGGAGAATAAAATGTAAAACTCAAGATCAAAATGACCCCTAAGGGAATGACATCAAGATCATCTAAATTGAGAAGCCCAACACCCAGGAATCCAGAAATCAAGACACTGTAAGAACACAAGGTTCATGCACATAGCAAACAGGCCCTCTATTCTAGTTACAACCGACAGTCTTCCACAAAAATCAACCAGTCTCGGATTAATGCAGAAGATACCCAAAACCCCAAGATTTACAACCTAGATTCTCCCACAGATAATTACCATTCAAAGGGCACAGTTAGAGACAAGTACATAATGCAAGTTAGCCAATAAGACCATCACTCTAAATAAACAAACCCACATTAAACCAGAAGATGAATTCATATATTTTCCAGGATACCTCCATTAATTAAAAGTATGAACGTCTCTGAACATAGCTAGTGCCAGAAAATTAGGTATCGTATACATATACCACCACCACATCACTACACTACAACAAACAGGCACAAGATAGGTGAGTTATATCATTAAAGTTTTTTATCAAAAAGTACTAGGCACTTACCACGTTAATATCAACAGAACAGAGAAAATTTTAATCACCGTAAAATTCTCATAGCGGCATCGATCATGCACACCGCTGAATCATTATGCTCCAGACACATTACCAAACCGAGAATTACATCAGTTCTCAAGATTAAATCCATTACTATAACAGCACACAAGATAAATTCACACCAATCGAGAATTAATAATTATAATACTTAGATAAATTTAACCACAATTTACTTACTGAAATGTTAATTCCACGGCTATACACAAACGTATGACCATATATACAATATGTCTGCACAACATTTTGACTTGAGATCATCAAACACAGATTTCCTTATGTTTCGCTACCTCAAAGGGCGTCACCCAAAATAAGAACCATTTAAAATATAGTTACTCCAATACACAGATTCCTATATTCATACCTACGGAACAAGTTCCATACTTGCATCACCAAGCTCAATCAAACTTATTAACAGGCTAATTACCACCAAACTTCCCGTTAAAAATTTCAAATCACAACCCAACACAATGATACACAACACATCAAGCCGCTTTCAATTGGGACAAATGAACTCTCCGTATCCTTTTAGCAATAGGATCACTTACGAGCATAGATACTGGGCTTAAAACCTGTAATATAGTACAAGGTCCCTATAATCTGGGAGCTAATTTAGAAGAAAATTTTCTAATAGCCTTACTGATAGGATAACATTTTACGAAGACCTGATCTCCAAAACTTAACTTAGTGGGTTTTCGGCCCTTGTCATAGCTTTTTCGTATCTTATCATATGACACAGCTAACTTTGCTTTGGCCTCGTCCCACACCTTGCACACATCACGAGGAGTAGACACCTCAGGTAACAGTTCCTCAATACGAAGAAGGTTTGATAGAGGAGAAAATGGAACAAAACTGAACAATTCCATGGGGGTCATACCATGGGACTCATGGGTTGCAGTATTAAAGGCATAGGATAACCAATGTAGACATGTATCCCACTTGGAATGATTCGAGTGGTGGTAGGCTATGAGTGCAGATTTTAAATTCCTATTCATTCTCTCTGAATATGGCGGATTAAGATAATAGGGAGTTGTTATCACATGCGAAATGCACAAATCAAACAAATACTTCCGGAACAAGTGGCTAGTAAACCCATTAGCATTATCTGAGACCAAAAACTTAGGCGTTCCAAAAGAGGCGAAGATAGAATTTAAACAGGAGATCGTAGACTGCGTATTGGTCGACCTGGTTGGGAAGATCTAACAAAACCTGGTGAATGCATCAATGCATACCAATGCGTGAGTATTCCGTCGACCAGAACGTGGGAAGGGTCCCACATGATTTGTAAACAATCCCTCCATAGCCCTGGAAACTTGAATCGATGACAATAACCCCACACGGTTGTTTAGGCTAGGTTTACTAATAGCGCAAGTCTTGCAAGATTCAACCATGGACTTGATATCCCGATCCATGTTTTTCCAAATAAAGAACACTCTAATTTTCAACCTAGTTTTGAAATTACCCAAGTGTCCGCCTAGAGGACTATCGTGATAATATTGGAAGATGGCAGGAATCAAAATCTTCGGTACCACAATCTTTATCTTTTTATCATGACGGGATTGACAACAAAGCACACCCTTCACCAAGGAATAGGGTTTAATAATTTCACCAGAATTAATTCTTTCCCAAATTCCCTTCAATTAGGGGTCATATTTTTGATACAGGCCAATATCCTGATACAACATGGTAAGATTAGTCAAAATAGGATTCACCAGTACCAAACCAACTTGGGATATACACTTCCCTTCAGAATTTTCACAAAACTCCTCTCCATCAAACATGCGACTAAGCCCGTCAGCGATTACATTTTTCGTTCCACGAATGTGCCGAACATTAAAACTGAAAGCACAAGTCCTCAGCGACCACCTCGTCAATCTTCCAGTTCTTTTGGGTCTCTTAAGAACCAACGAAAAAGCCTCATTGTCGGTTTCTAAATCGAAGTTTACGTGCTCTACATAAACGCGAAATTTTTCTAATGAGAATAGTACCGCTAAAAATTCCAGTTCGTAGTTTGAATACTTCCTTTCCAGAGGAGAAAGAGTTCTAGACGCATAGGCGATAGGTCTTCTACTCATTTCTGACTCCTGCAATAGGACTCCCGCAATAGCCTTCCCAGAGGCATCAGTTTGGATGAACTCCTTATTGAAATCTGGTATTGCAAGGAGCGTTTTTCAAGGCCTCAAAGGCTCTTTGTTGAGGACATTCCCACACAAATTTAACATCCTTCCTGTAACCGTAATCGGGACAATTACGCTTACACGGTATAATAATAATAATAATAATAATATTATTATTATAGCAGACATATGATAATAAAAATAATAATAAGGTAATAATAAAATATGAATATAGG
Organism: Anabrus simplex; assembly: GCF_040414725.1. NCBI lineage: Eukaryota > Metazoa > Arthropoda > Insecta > Orthoptera > Tettigoniidae > Anabrus > Anabrus simplex. The sequence goes on from NC_090266.1 coordinate 20,329,107, forward strand.
AATAGTTGTAAATAACGCAGTGGCGGTGTATTCACATCAGAACATGGAAACATGACGAGTATTTTTCGATATGCAAACTTACATCAAATACTAGGGAACACTTACAGGCCTAAAAATGACAACTAAGACAGGAGAGTGGAAGGTGCAAGGGCCCTATGAGGTCTATGGGAACGTATAACGTTATGGGGGAGAAAAGACTTACAAGAAACACCCTCTAGCTAAACTATATTAAAAATAACAAACGAAAAATTACAAAACAAGGTTAAATCACAAAGCAGCTGATACTTAACGCTTTGACAAACTGATACAATGATGAATCCAAAAACACAAATAAATGGATTGTTGAATTTAAAAAAGGTGAAAGACTTGAAATTATAAACAGCGGGAATCGAGGGCGAATTCGGACACGTTAAATTTAAAACAAAAAGACATTAAGCAACGAAATACTGAAAAACCAAAGTAATAAATTACATTAAACGAAACCAGAAAACATTGAAATTAACGTTGAAATAACACCGCGGAAAGGCAGGAGTTCCCGAGGGAAACCCTCGAGCTTGCGCTCGCTAGGGCGGTCGGATGTAAATGACGCCGAGCACATGCATGAAAATTCCGAAGCCGGCAGAACGTCCGGAAATGGCCTGATCACAACCGACCAATGGGAAACAATTTCCACAAGATTCCCTATATTTTCGCCTATAGGAAATCTCGTTCTAGCGAATGAAATTGCATGACCAAATAAGGTCATATTAAGATAGTTAGCAATTTCGAGATTTCCTGTTGCGACACCTATTTCACTACCCATAACCGCACGTGCGGTACAGGCTGTTTCGAATTAAATGTTACCAAATTACATCAAGATATACAGATCACTTAATCACACTTGCAATGTTAACAATCCAATCTTGAGGTTTTCTTAAATTACATTTTTACTAGTTACATAATTTTTGAATCAAAATACTTCTTGCATCTTGCAATGTTCATTTACAGTTCCATATATCTTGCCTATTGCCTAAAAGACAAATTATTACACACATATCCAAATTAATATTTCTTGCAGTTACATAAAATAAATTCCAGTAGAGTCCAGAGTTCCAACCAAAAATGAAATCTTTCAGACACTTTAAATACAGATTTTAAAATTATATTTCCACTATTGCAGTTCTCCGTCCCACCACATACTACATTTCCTACGTAGGGAATTCAATGGAGCAGCAATGTCTGCATAATTAGGGACAAACGTTCTGAAAAAATTGGTCATGCCAATGAATCTAGCAGTTCCTTTTACATCTTTAGGAGGTTTGAAATCATGAATAGCCTGATTACGGGCATGATCCATGGAAACACCCTGTGAGGATACAATGTGACCCAGAAAAGAGCTCTGAGGTTTGGCAAAGTTGGCTTTGGAAAGCTTCACGTTTAAACCTGTTTTAAGTCTTTCCACCACTTCCTTGACATGCTTGAGATGATCTTCAAAATTTGATGAATAAACGACGAGGTCATCAAGATAATTTATCACAAATTTAAATTTCACATCCCCAAACACAGAATCCAACAATCGAGTGAGCACAGCCGCTCCCGTCGATAGCACAAACGGGATTCTCGTGTACTCATATAGGTTCCAGTCGGTGGCAAATGCAGTAAGAGGGATGGGTTCCTCATCTAGAGCTACTTGGTTGTATTCCTGATTCAAATCTAAGGTCGAAAAAATAGTTGGCACCATGGAACCAAGAGAAGCAAATGTGCAAATCAAGTAAAGGAACTTACTGCATGATGACCTTACGATTTAATTACCTGTAATAAATCACTGGCCTGTAACCTCCAGACGCCTTGGGTACCAAAAACATCGGGGATGAGTATGGGGAGATAGAAGGTCTAATGACACCATCCTCGAGCATCTTATCAATGATCTCTAATTCGACCATCTTAGGTGGGGCCAACCTATAAGGAGGGGATCTAACTGGAATCTTATCTGTTATAGCAATGTGGTACTTGAGAACATTAGTCTATCCAAGCTTATCAGTAAAGACATCAGGATATACAGCACAACGATCACGAATTCTAGAAGCTTGGTCCTCAGGTAGGTGATCAAGATCTAACTTGCCACTGTCGCACTCCTCAATATCGTCATCTAAATCACAAGTGGGATACTTTTGAAACATTACATCATCATTGAAATTAAAATCTCTACCTGGACAGAATTTGAAGCTAAACTCTCTATCTTGCAAATTCAGAACCATTCCAATCTTGACCATAAAGTCAGCACCTAAAATCATCTGGTATGACAAATTAGAAGCCACAAGACAATCTATTTTCCAAGTGAATTCTGCAATTCTGACATTGACTGATGGGGAACCCAGAATTCCTAATTTACTTCCATTAGCAGTCACACAATTAAGATAGGAAATCATAATTTCGGGTTATTTGCAACAACTTTTCATCTTCCAATACCAATCTGCATTCATAAGTGATACAAAGCTACCTGAATCGATCAACCCCAATGCAGGCTCATTGTTGACCTCAAGACAAATTGTCGAAGCCTTCGGAATGATATTTCCAGAAATACCTAGCATCTGAGGAAAAGAACCCTTATAATTCACATTACCATTAACAAACAAGCTTTCTTTAACTGCACTGGGTACATCAATTAGTCATCGAGAATTACCATTGCCTAATTTAAGGCACTGTCCTTTCACATGCAACTTAGAACCACATACATAGCACCCACTATTCTGTCCTTGACTCAATGTACTTCTACGTTTCTCAGAAGGGCAATTATTCCTTAGGTGGTCCCTAGATCCACATGCATAGCATTTCTTACATAGAGAAGGGGTGACAGGATGAGTGTAAACATGAGTAGGATTACTGGAAACACAGGGAGGAGGATATCTAGCATGTCGTGACTCATCGCCGTGTTTCACATCCTCGGTGAAGGTGCAAGCTTCCTCCAGCTCAGCAAAATTACTTGGACACTTAGTTAATGACAAAAAGGATCTATATTCAGGCGTAATACCTTTAAGAATACGAGCTACCATTTCTCCTTCAGGAAGCATAATCTTATATATCTCACAGTAAAATTTTAAATCCAACACATATGCCAACAATCTTTCGTACAAGAACTGAGTCCTAAAGCAATGTTTAGGCACTAGACTCTGCAATGCGAGCAAAGGGATAAACTTTGCCAGAATCACTTCATGAAATTCAGTTACACTCAAATTATTATTAATTGCTTTTGAAATCTCCCTTTTTAGAACCCCTTCACACTTTCGAAATAACACTCTAAAAATTCCAAGTGCATCCATGGAATATATACTGGCCGACTCAGTTAACTCAACCAGAAAGCGCATGAACCTAATAGTTTCATCAATTGAATCCACAGAGAAAATTCTTACATTTTTAAAAAGGTCCTTAATCGAATTAAGAGTCGAACATGACCTAACTAATAAACTTTCCAATACAGGACTGAGCCCGCAGCAATGAGATGACGGGTTACAAGCAGTTAGAAATGTAATCGGGTCATTAGTTCCACCTAGACAATTACTTTCATTAATACTAGTTTCATCACTCAATGACAATTGACCGCTTCGTACTTATCATATTGTCAAGTTCAATGGAAATATTAATCACTGATGTCAACAATGATGTACACTGAGCCATTAATTCAACTTTAGGACCAAGAGATATCAAATCCTGAATTCTGTTGATGTGATTAGATTTAGATTTTAGTCGATTTTTTTCGGTAATCAGATGGTTGTAATTCTTTTAGCTGATTCAATAAGAGATGACAATTCATTTACGGAAAGACTTACGGACTGCACCGACTCACCCAATCCGACACCCATGTCACCTAGTTTAACCGGACAATCGAGAGAAGCCAGCAGTAAGGCAAGATCGCCACCCATAGAGCCGGTTGACTTCGATCCCTGCAGCTCTCCCTTCCGCAACATTCTCGGGCACCCATATCAATATGTAACAGAAAACACAGAAGTCACGACCCAATACAAATCCTGCCTTTCTCTTCACAGCTTTACATTTCTAGTACAGATCCTTCTTATTATATCAGCCAATGTGATAACTATGACCTGGCATAAATAGCCTATAGGGAAACAAGAAACATCAGAAACCGATAGCGCCCAACACAAATAATGAAAATAACAGAACGCAGTTGCTAAGGCAACAACGCTCTGATACCAAACACTCTCACGACACAAAAAATCAGGCGAAGTGAGAGCGCTTCGCACGATCAGGGATCAAAACAAGCAGTAGAACAACAAATAAAAATTAGACACACTTACCAAAGAGATCCCAAGGAAAAGGTCTTCGCAGAGTGAGAAGCATGGGCACACGAGGGCGAGCAGAACGATTAAATCTTAATTTTAATTTATCCTTGGCTGAAATAATTAAAATCTCTAATATTATGGAGAAAATAAACTTTAATTAAATTAAATTGATTTAAAAATACCAACCATGTTTAACAAACTACAAATTAAACCAATTGAGATATCAACAATTAATTAGAAATTAGTAAAAGGGAAAATGCATTAATACGAAACTTACAGTTTTTGAAGTCTTCAATTAGGATGTGAAAACAGAAAACAATTTCTACGGAACTAACTCTGTTTTGTACTTAGGATATGAAATCGGTAATGAAACACAAACGGCATGCAAGCTCCAAATTATCCAGGAAAAGAAAATCAATTATAATACAATTAACGGCCACGAAGAAATAATACAGGGTCAGATAAATTAAATATCGCTACCACAAGAGCCACAGTAAATCAGACTTAATTATCACAAGAGCGGAGGAAAAATCCAACCACACAAGGAAAATTCTCATCTCAATCGGCGAATGTCAAATGTCATAATAATAAGATGACACTCAAATGTCAGACTCAACAGAGCACACGCCCCCAAACTGTTTACACTCGGTTACATCGAAACGGCTCACGTGACACCCACATAAGAACAAGATGGCTACCCAAACAAACCGAATATTCTCTTAGAGAAGTTTTCACCTTATCGCCTTTATCCCCAAAATGGTGGTTGCGAAATCTAAAGGATAATAACCATGATTGCAATAAGTTAAACAATATCAATTTAAACCATCGAATAGAGATTTATACCATTAACATACTCATAAGCAATTCTTGTTAGGAGCTCCTACAGCATAGATTCATTTAACCTTACATTATGAACCATTTAAATTATCCCACCATGAAAGTCAAACCGAAATACATATTTACAGTTTCACTGAAACCCCAATTACAAACCAAACATTACATTGACATGATTATGACCTGGTTTTCTAATGGTTTACCAATACTGAATTATACGAAACTTGAATCAATAATTTCTCACACTGTTATTACGCCAAAACAGTTTCAATTTGTTTCTCAAAATCATTCATTAGAAGGATTCATTGATGAGATCAGTGCCGTAGACAAGAAGATTCAAAACACACTCACAGCGTCGGAGACTTCAAAATTTAAAAAAACCAACGTTTTAGGGCTAATCGCCCGGATGGCGATCATTCTACCCAGGATCTAATCCGGGTAACATCTTCACAGCTCTCAATTACTAGTTGTTCCACTTAAAATTCAACCAGAACGTTAAGCAGCAAGCTTCCTTCTTGAACAAAACAATCCAGACAACTGCATTTCACTCATTGTAGAGCTTACACATGTGACGATCGCAAAGCGAGTCCGACTTGACGTACCCAGGTGGCAGCACGCACAGGCGATCGGGATGGCTAGTACAATGCTACGCCGCTATGAGGCGCACAATTAGCGAGCAGAGAATAAGGAAATGCATATAACGACAGTCCAGCCCACTCAATAGGCCACAAAACACATGAAGGCATAAACTGAGCTGCAAGATACTTCATGACTCGCATCTAGTTATTTAAAATCCATTGCAATATTGATATCTCCTCTCAACATGAGGGGAAAGGTATGTGCTGTGTTCGGCTGCAGTGCCTATGAAGTAGAGAAGAATGCGCGGCCTTTCTTCCGTTTCCCTGGTGACAAGAAAATGTAGGTAATATTGTGTTTGTATATATATTCTTCCAGTTACAAAGAGATTTTTATAGTACTTCATAATCTTCTGACCTGCTCGACCCATATTTTAACTGGCTTAAGATATAATACGCATGTTTTATTGTATATTGCAGCAGTTAACTTCAATACCAGTACCGATGTGTTGTTGTAGGTATGATCTGTGGGTTTGATATAATTCAGCATATGAGTGTGGCTGGGTGTGTTCCAAGTTACCCCATTTGGAATGCCGTAATGCGTTGTCAAGCACTGAAGAAAATATGGGTGATTTAAGAAATGTACATATTTTGTTGAAACAATATGATGATGCAAATTTGCTTTACCCTAATGTAATGGCATTATGGCAAGTATTGCTTATAGGGAAAGTTTGAATGTTTTGAGGCTAAATTTATATGCTTTCTTTCTGTTAGTAGGCTTCAAGTTAAAAGGAAAATTGTCCAGCTCTTAAATGTAAATTCATTGAATCATGAGTGTAACGAATGTGCCGATATTTTGGTTCACAAGTGTTTTAATATGATGACACAATGCTTTGAAATAAGAAAAAAATCAATCCGTGAATGTTCAGGCAGGAATTCTAAATCTGAAAAGGTACTGCATACATGAAAAATCAAGCCCCTCACAGCAGTCCCTTTCACATCTTGATTATATGTCTAATTTCAGTCTTTAAATAATAACCTGTAAAATAATTCTTCATTCATTTATCCAGAATTGCTTTTGCTTTGCTTTGAAGTTAAAATCTTAGTAACATTTTATTTCTAGACGTAAATTATTTATCCATTTCCGTATACACATTTCCATTGACAGCGTGGAATGTTAGAAGTTTGAATCGTTGTGGTAGGTTAGAGAATCTGAAAAAGGAGATGGATAGGCTAAAGTTAGATGTAGTTGGTATAAGTGAAGAACGTTGGCCGGAAGAACAGGATTTTTGTTCAGGTGACTACCGAATTATCAACACAAAATCAAACAGGGGAAATGCAGGAGTTGGTTCAACAATGAATAAGAAAATAGGCCAGCGGGTAAGCTACTACGACCAGCATAGTGAAAGAATTATTATCGTCAAAATAGACACCAAACCTATGCCCACCACAATAGTGCAGGTCTATATGCCTACTAGTTCAGCGAATGATGAGGAAATCGAAAGAATATATGAGGAGATAGAGGATTTAATACAATATGTAAAAGGTGACGAGAATCTAATTGTGATGGGAGACTGGAATGCAGTGGTAGGCCAAGGAAGAGAAGGTAGTACAGTAGGAGAATTTGGATTGGGACAAAGGAACGAAAGACGAAGTCGGCTGGTTGAATTCTGTACTGATCATAATTTAGTCCATGCCAATACATGGTTCAAACACCACAAACGACGGCTATATACGCGGACGAGACCTGGAGACACTGGAAGGTATCAAATAGACTTCATTATGATTAGGCAGAGATTCAGAAACCAGGTGTTGGATTGCAAAACTTTCCCAAGAGCAGACGTGGACTCTGACCACAACTTTTTGGTCATGAAATGCCATCTGAAGTTGAAGAAATTGAAGAAAGGAAAGAATGCAAAAAGATGGGATCTAGACAAGTTGAAAGAAAAGAGTGTGAGGGATTGTTTCAAGGAACACGTTGCACAAGGGCTAAATGAAAAGGCTGAAGGAAACACTATAGAGGAAGAGTGTATACCGGTAGTCGTGAAAAATGAAGTCAGTAGGGCTACTGAAGAAATGTTAGGACGGAAGAAAAGATCAACTAAGAATCAGTGGATAACTCAGGAGATACTAGACCTGATTGATGAACAACGAAAATACAAGATTGCTAGAAATGAAGAGGGAAGAAAAGAATACAGGCGATTAAAGAATCAAGCGGATAGAAAGTGCAAGGTAGCTAAGGAATAATGGCTGAAGGACAAGTGCAAGGATGTCGAAGGTTGTACGGTCCTGGGAAAGGTAGATGCTGCATACAGGAAAATCAAGGAAACCTTTGGAGAAAGGAAATCTAGGTCTATGAATATTAAGAGCTCAGATGGAAAGCCACTTTTTGGGAAAGAAGGCAAAGCAGAAAGATGGCAGGAACATATCCAACAGTTGTATCAAGGTAAAGATGTAGATAATTTGGTTCTGGAACATGAAGAGGCTGTTGATGCTGATGAAATGGGAGACCCAATTTTGAGGTCAGAGTTTAACAGAGCTGTGAGTGACCTAAATAGGAACAAGGCACCTAGAATTGATGACATTCCTTATGAATTACTGACTGCCTTAGGAGAAACCAGCATGGCAAGGTTATTCCATTTAGTGTGTAAGATGTATGAGACAGGAGAAGTCCCGTCCGATTTTCGGCAGAATATTGTTATACCTATTCCCAAGAAAGCCGGTGCTGACAGGTGTGAAAACTACCGCACCATTAGTTTAGTACGATCTCGTGCCTGCAAAATGTTAACACGTATTATTTAGAGAAGAATGGAAAAAAAGTTGAAGCTGAGTTGGGAGAAGATCAGTTTGGGTTCAGAAGAAATGTAGGAACACGTGAAGCAATCCTGACTTTACGTCTGATCTTAGAGGATCGAATCAAGAAGGACAAGCCCACGTACATGGGATTCGTAGATCTTGAACAGGCATTCGATAATGTTGATTGGACCAAGCTATTTATGATTCTGAAGATGATAGGGATCAGATACCTAGAACGAAGAATTATCTATAATCTATATAAAAATCAGTCTGCAGTGATAAGAATATGGGGCTTTGAAAAAGAAGCAGCAATCCAGAAAGGAGTGAGGCAAGGCTGCATTTTGCCCCGCCTCCTTTTCAATGTTTACATAGAACAGTCAGTAAAGGAAATCAAAGAGAAATTTGGAAAAGGGAATCACAGTCCAAGGAGAGGAAATCAAAACCTTGAGATTTGTCGATGATATTTTATCTGAGACTGCAGAAGATCTCAAGAAGTTGCTGAATGGTATGGACGAAGTCTTGGATAAGGAGTACAAGATGAAAATAAATAAGTCCAAAACAAAACTAATGGAGTGCAGTTGAACGAAGGCAGGTGATGTAGGCAATATTAGATTAGGAAATGAAGTCTTAAAAGGAAGTACAGTAGATGAATATTGTTACTTGGGTGGTAAAATAACTGACGATGGCAGAAGTAAGGAGGACATAAAATGCAGACTAGCACAAGCAAGGAAGAGCTTTCTTAAGAAAAGACATTTGCTCACTTCAAACATTGATATCGGAATTAGAAAGATGTTTTTGAAGACTTTCGTGTGGAGCGTGGCATTGTATGGAAGTGAAACATGGACGATAACTAGCTCAGAAAGAAAGAGAATAGAATCTTTTGAAATGTGGTGTTACAGAAGAATGCTGAAGGTGAGATGGATAGATCGAATCACAAATGAAGAGATACTGAATTGAATTGGTGAGAGGAGATCGATTTGGGTAAATTTGACGAGAAGAACAGATAGAATGATAGGACACATCTTAAGACACCCAGGACTTGTTCAGTTGGTTTTTGAAGGAAGTGTAGTTGGTAAGAACGGTAGGGGTACAACAAGGTATGAATATGACAAGCAGATTAGAGCAGATGTAGGATGCAATAGTTACGTAGAAATGAAAAGGTTAGCACAGGATAGGGCGGCATGGAGCGCTGCATCAAACCAGTCTATGAACAGATGACTCAAACAAAAACATTTGAATTTAGCGCGAATTTTCAGATCAAGGCACTAGGAGCGCCACTTGCGACTTGTCTCCCATTTTAACAAGGCTAAATCCGGAAGTGTCGAGTATTGTCTCTACTGTACTTGATTTGGCCTAACACACTGGTTCATCATAGTATTCCAGCTGATCGATCCCTACGCTGATGCGCTGTTTTGAATGAGCAGTGTGCACATTTGACAGAGCCTCACTTAGTAATAGTAGTATGACCTGGTCTAGAATTACAATTTAGGCCTATTCCAAATTATAGCACCACAATTCACTAAATAACTCAAAATTCAACCCTGAAAAGAGCGGTTTCTTAAGAAAAGCGTCTTCCGCTTCACTTTTATTAAATTCTACATTCATGTTATTCCAAATTAGCAGCGAAGGGGGTTTTCTCCTCTGGCTTGGAGGAAAAATTTGCCTCCAAGTCAGATGGACTTTTCCGCCGCCAGTGTAGTGAAATGAGATTTTCCTACTCATCGGGTACTCCTCGGAAACAGATTAGTAAAATGTCATAGATTTGCCCTAGGACTCTCCACTATTCGACCCCGGAAAAAGACGAAGAGTGTTTTGCGACTTGGTCATTCCAGCTCTGGAACTTTGGACTGTTAGTTCAGCAGCGTAGTACTGTTCATTAAAAGTGAGATATTGCATGGTTTCTCATTTGATCGAGTATTTCATACTGCTTTTAATCGCGCCATTCCTACTGACGTTACTGTAATGACCTATGTTCATTTCACTTGGGAAAACTACTAAGACAGTCTTTTGGAGGATGTAAAAAGCAGATGGAGAGTGAGTGTCTGCCATTATAATAAAAACTCCCCAACCTGATTGTGACTGATATTAGGCAAGCGGGCCTACGATTACAACGAAAATTACCTAACCCAGCCTTCACATGAGAAAAGACATTTGGTGACTTCCCCGTTGCGTTTCTAGGGTAACGTTAAGTGCTACGCAATATAATACAATCTTGCTCACAATGTATACACTACCTAACCTAGAATTATGTATAAAATGTAGTATTCCGTAGCGAACCACAGGTACATCAGCTAGTTTTTAATATGTCTTGTCAATTTGGTGATCCAATGTATCATATGTATTGAAAGGTGGTATTAATACATTTCTTGAGTGAATACTCAACATCAATATGGAATTTAACATGAAGTAATCCTTGATGATTCGATGCTGCTTCATGTCATCCTTCATCAGGGGTACCCTACAGGGTGGCGTCGGCGGTGTTGATGCAATGGTACACCCCGTACGTTCTTTCACAGCCACCTCCAGTAGCGGTGAATATGTCCTGGAACTCGTGGATTAGTTCCCTGAGCCTCCCTGTCTCCTGGTGTTTCCGAGCATCGAAAATATTCTTCCGGAGTTTGTCCAAGCCTTCATCTACTTCCGCAACAATGTGCCCTCATATTCCACTGGCATGACGCTCGTGACTTGCTCACACGCATCAAGCTCTATTCCGCTGGGTATCCTCTAATTCCGTGACATTCAATTCGATATTCATACCAGCACTCAGCTTCATGCCAGGATGAGCATCCTGGCCAAGTAAAGTCCGTGTTTGTTGGTCGTTGGTCCAGTTCTTTGAGCGCAATGTCTCCTTGTGTGGGTCTCTGCAGTCATGTCATCACTTTCACCCCACGGTTGGCGGGTATCACCTCTTCGCTGGGAAGCATTGATCTTGCATCTCAGGGTTGGAGCATTATCTCTTGCCTACCAAGCCATAGCATGCATCTTCCCACGACGACAGTCGCCTCGTATGCCCGTAGTGCATCTACTCCCAAGATGACCTTGTCCATGATGGCAATGACGAGGACTGAGACTCAAAGGCATTGTGATTCCAGTGGCAGATCGAATAGGACCTCCTTGTCAGGTATGCTGTCTTCCGAAGCTGTTCGCAGCACGTAGGGGTGGTTGGGCTCCCTCTCTGGCAGTTCCTCAGCTATGTCAGGTCTCTTAAAATAATTCAAAATTGAGGGAAGTCCACGTTTTCAATACCAACTGGGTCTTGTGATAGTGCAGCCCCCGTGTCAATCGTGACCCGGCACAGCCTGTTCCCAAGCCAACCATCGGCGATCAAGCTGTCATCGCTCCGCTCGGTCACCACGTTTAATGTGAAGTAAGGGGATGTTAGTGATGGTGTTGATGAGCCCCTTTCCTTGTCGACCCTTAACTTGCTTCCCTGATCAGGGGCCGCTCCTCACATGGCAGTTTATTTGCAGTTGCCTGCGCTGGCCACATTTCTAGCAGGTGAACTCATAGGGGCCTCAGTATTTCAGCAGTGATGTGTGTCGCTCTCCAGTTACTGGCTGACCCTCCGGTGCATCGTCGCTATTCACGGCTGTTATCCTCGGGGATGGTGCCGCTGTTCCCATCTTGAGGACAATCACCTGGGCACCCATGAAGTTAGGCTTGGCGCTAAGCATTAGCCTTTGATGGAACTCGACATAGCGGAGCTAGATATAGATGCTGATTCCCATAGGAAACCTGAAATATTTGTCCCGAATGTGTAAACTTATATTAAAAATACAGTTGGTCCGTTATTGGATATTATAAACTTTCCAGCTAACTCATTCCTGGTTGCTAGCGTTTTGCCCCAGTGTGCTAAGTTGGGCTCATCAGTTGATAAATAGCACACGTACCAAGTCGCATGGCTTCGCTCTGGTGCGCTGGGGAAGGAGTGATAGCTTTAGCAGGAGGGCAAATTGGAGTGAGGAAGAGGGAGGTGTGCAGATCATTCTTTTTAAAATAACTTTTTCTTTTTCCTTTTTTATGTTTTAAAAGTGCAGAATAGTATGATAATGTATAATAATAATAATAATAATAATAATAATATGATATATGATGCTTATACACATATTTTTTATTCTAATGATTTTTTTACAATAATAGTATAATAATAATATAATAGTAATAGTAAAACAGGGATGATTCAGGATAAGGATCCAAATCCCTACCATTGGGGAAAGAGTGAAGGTTCACTGAAATAAGAAAATAGAGGGTTGGAACCACAGATTTACAAAAGTGTACTTTTACTGAATTTCAAAGTTGTAAAAAGAAATAAGTAGTGAGTATCAGTATTAAGTTTATAAAGGTCTTGAAAAATAATCATAAATAATTGACATGAAAAAAGCAGTTAAACTGCAGGTAAATTTTACATGACGCCAACATTTAAGCGGCTTAAAGTATAAATCATTAGTTACCCGCCCCAATATAATAATATTTAAAAGAGTTACTAAGAATATGAAATGGGGCACTGCCCTAAGAAAGTACCAATACTAAAGTCTCCAAATTAGAGGCACAGCCTCAAATTAAGACTCAGCAAAAAGGCAGCAAAGCTGCAAGTTGGAGCCACTTGTGACCATTATATTTGTTACCTTGTTTTGGTGGATCGCAGAGGTGAAAGAAGGTGCTGGGTAGAATGGGTCTAACTACAATATCAAAAATTAATTTAAAACCATAACAAAGGCTATATTTCTCTTTAAATCACAAACTTAACAAATTTTTCACTCAGTGAAATAATGAGGATACTGGTATAATGACAATTTCAAGAATTGGAAAATCCAAGATTCAGGACATAAACAAATTTAGGCTTTAAGCCCCTAGTTTGCAAATTTACACTTTCATAAATGAGGTAAAATTTAGGCAAGGGCAGAAATCCCCCAATTCAAGATCACTTCGCTCCAAAAGTTACAATCTCTAGCCTTCCAGAGGCACCCCTCACTATTACAGAAAACTTAGAAAGGAGCTTACATGCTCTCCAACATCAACAAATTTCTTACAGCCTACTCAAGGCAACATTACATAAAAAATCTTACCCTCTCCGGCATCTCTAGACACAATTTACAGTTGAAATTACTTTTTACACAGGGGTATCTGTTACCCAAACTACTGGGCCTTCATGGAAAAAGAACAGGTTAGATTACTGGCCCGAATACAAAATGAATGGAGGCGTACACTTGCACTCCTAGATAATGAAGTATAAAATCTTAATTGGGCTCTCGACCCGATTATACAGAGGCTAATCCCAAGCTACTGAAGTGACTCGACAGAAGGTTAATTTAATGCATTACGAGAAAGAAAGACAGTTACAAAAATCGTAGTCACCTCGAACCAAGTTGAAGGGGAACTCAAGAGGGTAACACACTCTCTATCCCCGATTTACAGTTTTAAGACTTTATGAAACTTTACATTAGCTGGAAGAAAATTTACATTTTAGAAGAAGGTGGTTACATAGTTAGAAATTTGAACCTTCCCCTCGTGTAAGTCGGCAGAGAGTTAAAACTGATGGCCATTACCTGGGCTGATGAACTGCCTGGCGAAGAATGAAGCGCCCTGCCTCCTGTCTTAACACACACTCTTAGAAATTCGGCGATGAAATGACAAGGTAGCCAGAAAAGCCGCAGCGTATATACCCGAAGGGAAAGTTCGAGAGGATTCTGGACTAATCCGGACACAGCCACTCCATTTTTATTGGTCAATTCAAAAAGTGACAAAAAGCCTGTGATAGGCTGAAAAATAATTACAGAAATTTCTAATTGGCCAGATTCAAAACTGGCGGAATGAAAAAGAAGTGTTGCTAACCCAAAAATAAATGAACGTTGATACAGTTATGGAAACCTAGAAACACAAAACTTTAAATTACGAGTTCTTCCACCTTGCACCAGAGATCATGACCAGAGTTTTTGTAATGACATCTATGGAGGAAAGTTTAAACTTGTTGAAGTACACCAAAACAAACAAAATAAATCCAATCAGTTTAGGAAAGTTAGAAGTGACAAACTTCTCAATTATTCATTAGTGACATCTTCTGATTACTGTCCCAACTTCCTGCAGCAACAGTTTCACGTTTTATTGGATAGATAAAGTTCGTTAAGGCGCTCTTTTTGAATGCGCGGAGATGAGGTGTAGGCCTACCTCCCAGTACAATACTGATCGTATCCAAAGTTTGAGCTTAATCTGGAAGACTGCTTACAATCATTTTAGCCTTTAAATTTAAAAAAGGATAAGAGTTGCCTGTCTAGCAACTAGGTTCATGTTGACTTAGAAGTCGGCTGCATGACGCGTGGCTGAGCTATGCAAACAGGTCCATGCACAGCTGCGGGAAACTGGTTAAGACAACAAGCGAAGTCTGGCCATCGCTATTTATCAGCGAGGTACTGCTCGTGTTAGTGTGGGCTAAGTCAGCCCGGGTTGTCCTTGGTTGAGAGTCCTCACATGGGCTTGGTCAGCCGCGTTGATGTTGGTTGAGTAGCTCGAACTGCAGAGTTCCGGTGAGGGCTCGATCAGCCCAAGTTGTCCTGCTCAAAAACTCAGGCGCAGTCCATATATTGAGTCTGATGTGCAGCGAATAACACAGAAAAACATAATACTCAAGAAGACTAATTTCAAATTCCGAACTAATAAATAAACAAATAATGGGAAATATCTTGTGTAAGCCTTATGAGAATAGGAACTCAATAATAAGTAATACAAAAGTAAATAACACTCCAAAACTAGAAATAATAACCATGGAGTGTTGCATTGCATCACTCACAGCCAGTAACAAAGCAAGTTGCTGCCGACATCAAAAATGACTGAATAATAGTAAAACAGAATATTGTGATCAAAAGTATCTGGACATCTGGCTGAACATGACATCCTATAGCGGACCAACTATATTTGTATTATTATGAATTTACTCATTCGGGACAAATGTTTCAGGTTCCCTATGGCATCTGATGGCAGGGCAGGAATGAGTTTTTGAAAATGAGACAAAGTCTCTCACAGTGCATTGGCACTGCCGGTGGCTCAAAGTAGCATATGCAGTGGCTTCCACGGTACCCATCTCCATCATCTTCCTCAACATCCAATCCTTTCATTCCAAGCGTCTACATCTCCAAGCTGTCACCACCCAGTACTCCTCACACGTCCTCCACCTCAACGAAACCATGCTGCATCCTCATCAGTTTGCCCACTTCCCTGGCTTTACATTTCACCGTGCTGACCACTCCCATGACGTAGGCCAAGGGGGCTTGGCTATCGCCACCCTCTCATCCCTTCCTATCCGCAACTACACCCTTCCTCACCCCCTTTCATTCCCTGAATCCATTGCTATAACTGTTTACTTCTGATCCCAAATCCTTCACCTTGCTACCATATAGCATGGATCTCATATTCCCCTACCTCTAGACTACCTCACCTATCTCTCTGACACCTTTCCCTACTTCCTGCTCCTTGCACACCTCAACCTCACCTACCGATCCCGCCGTGAACTGAATGACCTAAAAGCCCTTCTTAGTGATAGAGACTGTTCCCTCACCCCCATCCCCGGCCACACCCGCCCTGCCTCCAACACCATACTGGATGCCATAATAGCCCACAACTCCCTCGTTCATCTCCACAAAGTCCAACTCCTACCCAGCATCGGCAGCGATCATCTTTCTGTCCTCCTCTAGATTCCTTCCAACAATTCCTGCCATTTCGCTCCACCAAGCAGATTGGTCCTCCTACCATACATATCTGTCTCATCTTCCCCTCTCTGATCAGCAATCTGTCGACCACCTCAACACATTAATCTTTTCCACTATTTCCTCTGCTTTTGATTCCAGTATCCCGAACACACTCAGATTCCCATCATAACCCAGGCTCCCATCACGCTTTGTCCACCAAACGAAGGCTCTCCCAGTCCTATCTCCAAGAATGCATATCCTCCCGTGACCCAAATTTCCCACACCTTCACCGCCAAACTCTCCGAATCATCTGCAGCTACCTAGCCGCCCAAACCTGCACCACCCTCAGTTCCCTTCATACCCATCCCTGTAAATACTGTATAAACTTAATAGTCCCCTAGGCTCAAAGTCCAAACCACGATAACCGATTCTCAATCATGGCACAGTTCCAGCCAACACCACAGAAAACCTGGAGATCTTGCCGAACACTTCCACAACTTCTTGAACACTCATGCTAATTTCCATTTCAACTACAACGGCTCATAACTCTACCTTACCTTACCATCCTCCCCACCAGTCACTCTGCTTCCCATACCATTTCCAATCACCCCCTAGACACGCCCATCACATTGTCCGAAATTCAATCTGTCCTCTCTAAATCCCGGAACACTACCCCAGGAGCTGACAAAACCCACTACCTTCACATGTATCAAACCCCATTACCCTTTCTAACCATCTTGGGTACCCTTATTACCTTCATCCCCAGAACCGAATTTTATCCCACCTCGTGGAAAATCACCACCATGCTCCTCTTTTCAAAACCAGGCAAACCACTTTCTGCACTTGACTCCTATCACCCCCACCATCCTCACAAATGTTCTTGCTAAAATCCTAGACAAAATCCTAGTCTGTCATCTCCACTCACACCTCCAAAGTAACCAGTTGCTTCCTCCCCCGCCCGCCCCCTCACAGTTCATTTTTCATCCTGGACTATCCACAACCGACCAACTCTTACGCCTCATCCAGACCACTTCTAACTATTTCAATTGTGCCCATCCTACACTCCTCATCACTTTTGACTTCCATCTTGCTTTTGACTTCATCTGGCACCCTGCACTCCTGTTCAAACTTCAATTCTTTGCTATTCCAATGTCCTATATCCAGTTCATTTCATCCTACCTCTCCAATCGAACCACCCAGATCTCCATCAACCAGCAGCTCTCCTCATCGTTTTCCCTCATCCTAGGTGTTCCCGAAGATTCTCTGCTCTCCCAATCCTCTTCAGACTGTTCGTTGCCGACATTCCCGAACAGTCCAACCACTTTAACTGTTCCAATTAGCCGATGACACTGCCATCCTTGTTCCTCTCTATTCCGTTCAGTCACTTAAACATGAAGTCCATCCCTACCAAAATTCCTGCATATTCTGGTGTGATTGATGGATCCAAAACCCAAGCCATTTTCTTCCGTCAACATCGTGGCATGTCCAGCAGTACCCATGAACCCAACCAACTTCAACTCTGCATTCGCAACACCCCTATCCGAACCCCACCCATCCTTAAAAACCTTGGCATACATTTCGACCAATACCCCACCTTCCACTGCCACTTCCTTCACCTCAAAAAGAAGATGGCCACCCATCCTCGCTTGCTGCGTCGCTTGGCTCGCACCCAGTAGGGTCTGAATTCCTCCATCCTCATCCTCACCTACAAGACCTTTGTTCAACTCCCTGTCATCTACGGCCCCACCGCCTGGGCAGCCGTGGCCCATTCCCACCCCACTTCTTCCACCCCCCTCCTATCAGTCGAACATCATTCTGTCCTCCATGCCCTCCACCTTCCGTTCACCTACCACACTTCTGATCTTTACGACATCTTCCCCTTCCTGAAACTCGATACCTATGTCCACAGCCATTTCCAACGAGTAATCCAACGAACCCTTTCCTGAGATCATCCCTTCTTGAACCACCTCCTCCACAGTGAACCCCCTCCCACCCTGTACTTCGTCTAGACCCCTATCACTTATTTCGTTCCCTCCCTCCGCCCTCGGGTGGTGACTACACAGAGACTGTGATGAGACCCCTAAAACCGATTCCTGCTCGCACCTACACACAACACTACACTCTGGTTCCTATCAGTATGTTTCTTCAAGACTAGAGGTCCACGATGACGTCCTTGCCATTCACCTCCCATTTCATGCACATAAACCATTCAGATAATTAATAGTAAGTACTGCACCAAATGTGTACGTTGAATATTTATGCCTTTTCCATTATTATTTTTTGCAGGATACATCATATAATTATCATATCTAAATATGTAATCCTTATTAAATGATCTATTATTCCAATATATTAATATTCTGTTTCACTATTATTTTGCTATATTATACTATTATTGTAGAAAAATTAAATATAATATAATCCAAAAATATTGTGTGTATAAGCATCACTTTATTGTATATCATATTATTATTTTGCCATATCGTACTATTACGATTCTACACTTGTAAAATAAAATAGTTGAAAAGGAAAAAATGAAATAAGATATATATTAAACAAAGTAATGATCTGCATGCCTCGCTCTTCCTCACTTCAGTTTATACTCCTCCTAACGCTATTGCTCCTTCCTCAACCCGCCAAAACTCCTGGCCATTGTGAAGACATAACCTTCAGGGAAGGGAATGAAAACAGAAAAAAGAAAGAAATAAAGCCTCCACGGTATGCACTAGCCATGTGCCTTGGTAGGTGTGCTATTTACTAACTGATGACCACAAATTAGCACACTGGGGCAAAACGCAGGCAACCAGGCATGAGTTAGCTGGAAAATGTATAATGTCCAATAATGGAACAACTATATTGGTATTATAGTGAAGTCTGTCTATCTTGTGCTGGATATGATCGTGAGGCAGCTTATCTGGAACCTTGTTAACTAACCGTTTGACCTCTGTAGCATCTTGTTGGCGCTCTGCTGTCATCTTCCTTAGCTGGACTTGGTAGGCAGTTGCCAGCTGGTGGTCATCGTATCGCCCGTCGAGTGCTCCCACAATCTCCTCGTGGGTGGCATCTGGTTGGAGGCTGCAGACCGATGAACAGGTGACGTCTTGAACTGGGTCCGGGGTCACCATTGCTGCTGAGGGGTTTAGTGCACTCACTTCATGGCATTGCCATGGCCAGACGAGCCCTCTGGGCCAGGAAGCACTTTACTGTATCCCTTAGCCCCGTTCTCGATACGATGTTGGGAATGGGGAGACTCTTCCTGACACCAAGCGCAGTTGAGGAGATAATGAACATGAAATGAATGGCCTATGAATGGAACTGTCTCGCAATTTGCCTGGAAGTGAAAGATAACAATTCACAGGACGGCCAACACGAGTTCACAGGTAACACACACAGCCACTCTGATATTATTACTGAAATATAATGCAAAACTGGCAAATCCAGGAATGGTATCACCAAAAGCATGAATGAACATTTGGGAGAAAACGTGTTTGAGGAGGTGGTGACAATTCCTCATCTGATTCATCACTACTTGGAATCACTGTTTATCAGAGAACATCCCATACCTTCGTCACTTCGAGACGCCATGATGGCTACACAATTGAGGAAAAGATATTACACTCCAACGAAGACAAAATAACATCAGATCACTTTCAAAACATGCAAAATGGAGTGCTATATCTGCCATATAAAACTCCTTTGACTGGGTGAGTTGGCCATGCGGTTAGGGGTGCGCAGCTACGAGCTTTCATCCAGGAGATAGTGGGTTCGAATTACACTGTCGGCAGACCTAAAGATGGTTTTCTGTGGTTTCCCATTTTCACACCAGGCAAATGCTGGGGCTGTACCTTAAATAAGGCCACGGCCACTTCCTTCCAACTCCTAGGCCTTTCCTATCCCATCGTTGCCATAAGACCTATCTGTGTCCTTGGGACGTAAAGCCACTAGTAAGAAAAACTTCTTTCAACGTTTCAGCGCAAATTCAAAGCATGACACTATATCCCATGCATGTATGGGCTTGGCAAAATAGACACTGTCCAAATACATATATGCACGTCTTTGGCAGATAAGGCATGGTGTTCAGAAACAAATATATACAGGTTTGGCACTGATTGGATTAAACTGCTTTTTGACCAGTTTGTTGAAGTCCTGTATAACATTGTTTTGAGAGAGTGCACTTCCTGTTCTAATTTAGATTGTCCACCCGTAAGTTCATGTAGTTCAGACTTCAGTGTACTCTGGATATCATTCTGACTTAATTTTAGTTCACTTAATTATGATTTGAGTTCACTGAACTTGTTGGGAAGAACCTGGAACTGTTTGGTATTTACTCACTAGAAAGATCTTTATAGTGTGCAATACGTTACCAGTTGTGTGACGTGCCCACTTGGCCCACAGATGTATGACAAATTTATAACGTGGCGGGTCACTTTAATATTAAAATAAATGATATGTCATTGTTTCTCCAGAAACAGTATCCCAAGGGCGCCAGTCTTCAAGCTTATGGCTTGAAAACAAAAGTAGATAATTAATAATAATAATAATAATAATAATAATAATAATAATAATAATAATAATAATAATACGTAATGAGACTCAAAAAACTCCCAGGGGTGAGGTGAACGGAACACAAATCATTAAGTACACTAACTTGGAAAGGATCATTAATAATCATTTCATAAAATACAAATTAAAACAGCTATTTATTAAGATGAAAAACGTGACGTAACGGCGTTTTAACGAAATCTGAAACTTACGGAAACAAAAGAAAAATTGAATGAAATTAATTTTAAAAATGCACTGATGCGCGAAGACTTGCAGTAACTTATGCCATAAGCTCACCATATGTAGACTCTGTTGTCTTGAAGCTGATGATGTGTGGATCTCGTACTGGCTGCCTTCTCTGTTGTTGGATTCCAGTTCTACTTCTACATTTCCTGTCCTTAACACTTCCTACTGTACTCCTTACATAAAGTCGTAATGAGTCCTAATTTTAAGTGCAAAACCACCATGGGTTATGTTCATGGAGAGAATACATTCGTATTCTTCCGTATTACGGAACAGTAGCGTAGCTAAATTCATAATAAAAGCTCTCCTGCCCTATACTAGTCAAAGCCGGTCTCCCGTTGACTACCTCTCGTCATTGAGATAACAAGTCCCAATGAGAGTAACTTTTGAGTAAAATATACTCAGATGCGAAGTGAACTAAGTTAAAATCTTCTCCGATGTGTAGACGTAGAATCGTAGTAAGAGTATCTTCCAAGCGTGAGAATCAGAATCAGAATGTCCGAATACAAGTGAAAATCTGCTCACGAGTAAGAATACTAGTATGAATGTGAAAACGACTGCTAATGCTAATAAGAATCTGAATGTCCTCTCCAGCCCTTGTCGGTGGTATATATCGGTTCAAAAGTCTCCTTCCATAAGCCATATCACATGGTCCAGTAAGATTCGAGGTCCCATCCCTTCTCCGATGTATAGCTGTGAATCCATCACGTTGCTTCATTACATTCATTCACATAGGCTGAACTTTCCCGCTGAAATAAAGCGTCCCGAAGCGGAGTTTGAAAAGTGGGTATTAATAATGTATCAACTGTCTCTTCATGAGGTAGAGAGGGTAAGGTCTCTCGTAACCTAGATGACGTACTTTTCCTGGAATTGGGCTGAAATTAGCCTGCTGACTCTGGTCACCTCACAACGGCTATTGGAAAATTTACTGCAAGTTATAAATATGCATGATGTTGAAATATTTTACCCAATAATTTGTTCGTTCAGAATACGTTATAGACGCGATACAAAGAAATGAAATGATGATTGAAATGGATGATAAAAACCATATATATATATATACATATTAATTTAAACATGACCTATCAGTGATTAAATATACACATCTTATCAATTAATTTCATAGTTCAATAATTAAAAACATGCAGTGATGTCCCAATCATCACAGTTGATCCCAATTCTGACTCCAGTTATAACCTGTAGGCGGGTGCATAAGTTCCAGTTTTAATAATAAAGAACCATTACAAACTCCCAAAGACAGGATTTCCTCTCATCATTTAATGTAGTCATCAAGAACAAGCTATCCTGTGGCTCCTCTAGTAATGCAACAGTTTCCCATCTGTTATACCTGATGTCTTAAATATTGCCTAAGTTTGCTAACAGTCTATATGCCTGTTACTTTCTCCTAAGCATAAGATCTACTTCAGCGGAGACACTGATTAGTTGCTCAGTTTAAACATCAGCTTAAAACTTCATATATTTTGCCCTCTGTATTCCTGCTGCTGCCAAGGAAACAGAGCCAGTGGCAGTGGTCTTTGAAGTTAAACAACGTCTGTGAAGGGAGAGAGGAAGTAAAGTGCACGGTTGATTCCTGATCTGGCCCACACCACAGGAATACAGTGCCTCTGAAGATGAGAGAATGTGAGGACAAAAGTTAACAATTTAACTGTCACTTTATGCGCATATACTGTGATGTCTGCGTTGCCACTTGGCTTTTATCTATCACCACTCCTTCTTATTCAGATGTTGTCTCCTTCCATGACAAAGATGGACCAAGTGAAATTCCATCCACTGTGTGTTCTTATTATTAACTTCAGGAAGTTACTTTTGCATTGTTTATTTATTTTAGCCTCTGGCTCATGTGAAATGCCACCTGTTAACTTGTTAATAGAGACATCTCTTTTCTTTTTAGGTGATGAAATTTTGGCAGTGAATGGGAAAGCTCTTCATGGCCTGAGCCACCAGGAGGCCATCAATGTATTCAAAGAATTTAAAACAGGTCAACTATTACTGCACATCGGCCGAAGAATTCCGAAGCGTCGAAGAGAGTCTCTTCCTAGGCCAATGGTGTGAATGAACCTCACAACTGTGTTATCTCAGCACCCACCAAAAAGTTAACAGTGAATCTAAAATCTATGTCATTAGCATTAGGTCAGACTCTAGTGCTTGCACGAGAAAGAGGATGCATCTGTGTGAACTGCATATGGCGTTCTTCTTTGGGTAGATATCAAAACTTTTTATTAAATGGATTGTTCAAAATTTTGTCCAGTGAGAAAACCAGCAGTGTGTCTTCAGGGAGAACTAATGATGTGTCTTTCAAACCAAATTCTTAAAAAACATTTTCCTGAAATCTAAAACAGGATCTCATCGGACATTCCTCCAACGTTAGGAGTTGGAAGAAAATCGAATATAAAACATGAACTCTCTCATGATCATAAGTACTGTACCCAACGCACAAAATGAGGATACACATTGCTGATTTAGAAAGTTCTTGTAGACGACTCTGATACAAAATATTCTAAAGTCTCTCATTAAATCTTTCTTTTTGTTACAAAGAAGGGATAAGAAGGAAAAAGAAACGTACTTCCTTGAGTTTATTTTGCTATTATATTAACAGAGTAAGGAAATTACTTTTAAACTCATTGACAGTTAATGAGTATTATCAGTATTACTAGTCTTCGCCAACGGCAAGTAAAACAATTAGAAAAAGCATTGGAAGGTTTCCTCTCTCTTTATTAAATAGGCACCGCAATGTTGTATTTGAAGTATTATTTCATATTAGCTTCAAATACATAGAGAGAGGATAACATATTCTTCAAGCTAGAAGAAATCTTGCAGTGGCTAACTTTAACAAGTTTGTCTCATACCAGAAGTAAAATGTCACATTATCGAGCGAGGTGGCGTGGCTGTGAGCTTTGGAAATGGTAGGTTCGAATTCCATCGTTGGCAGCCCTGAAGATGGTTTTCCATGGTTTCCCTTATTTCACGTCAGGCAACTACTGGGGTTATATTTTACTTAAGGACACAGCAACTTCCTTCAAAATCCTAGCCCTTCCGCACCCTTATGTCGTCAAAAACCTTCAGTGTGATAACGCGACGTTAAACAACCAGCAAAAATATAAATATAAAATTCCATATCATTATATGATACCCTTCTATAGAAATTTGTGTGAAAGTTGTCAGATGTTAAAAACCTACTTATTTCGTTTCACCATTCTCTTAGTAATATACAAACTTATCTGTTGGCTTATCGGTCCACCCACACTCCACTGGGGTGAAGGCAAATTACCATCATTTTTTCTACCTTATTATTAAGGAAATGAGGAATTGTGACAACTAGAACATGTCCACTGAGAGCCCAAGTACATAAGATACAAGATTCAAACAATAAAATTATCGAATGTATATTGTCTTGAAGGGATAACTTACTCAACCTGCTCTTCAGAAATAGTCATTTTCTTTTTTCACCTTTGATGATTGCCATCAGCTACGAACAGTTGCTCTTAGCAACCTCACTATAGAACATTCCTCCATGCACACTATTCAAAGACATGAACTGCTTTTCCCTTTCCCTGTCCTGTTACTTTGACCAACTAAAAGTACAACCCCATCTGCATGAACTTGATCACTTCTCCCCGAGACTACTCCACTTTCAGAGTTTGATTTTTTCGTCATATAGCTTAATTACATTTATTAAGAAGAAAAATATGTTGTAGAACTCACTTATAGTTGGCTTAAAATATTTTTAACAATTATTATATCAGCCATAAATTTGTTTTTATATTTTTTTACCTGTGGTTTAACGCTGCACGAAGGTTTTTGGCAATGGAAGAATGGGATTGGGAATGTAGCGGCCATGGCCTTAATTAAGGTACACCCCCAGTATTTGCTTGGTTGGAAAGTGGGAAAACACGGAAAACCATCTTCAGGGCCGCCAAAGGTGGGATTTGAACCCACGATCTCCCGAATGCAAGGTCACAGCCACACGACCCTAACCACATGGCCAACACACTCCGTAATCATAAATTATTAACAGCAACTGTTTACTTATACAGAGCCATACAGATACAGTATTTATTCTTATAATTCTGAACAATTCAGTAACAGAGGTCAAACCTCCTTGACATATTTGAATATGTACACTTTAGTAGAAGTGTTTTGTAATCCAATTTTTCAATACTTCTGTATCACTTAGGCTGACAGTAACTTTCCTCACATTGCAACACAGTATTTACAGATTTTCTCGCTGCATTCGAGATTGATTGGTGATGCACAAAACAAATACTAAGACGACATCAATTTTCTTTTTGCAGAAGGGCAGACATGACACAGCTTTTTTTTACTAATTGTTCTGTGGCATGTGCACCAAGAAAAGTCAGAGTCTCACAGACGAAGGACATTGTTTCAAAATTAGTGTCGATACCCTTCTTTCCCTTAGCGGTTACGCAACTACACTGATATCTCTATATGTTTGGTGCATTTCCATCAGTGCTACTGTTTCTTTCCCTTACAAACTGTTGAAGACATTTCATCCCATTCCAAAAGCACACTATCAATGCCTAGTCCAAATTTGAAGGTCAATGACAGGAAGGTATGCATCACACATGCACCATTCAGCATAGCAGTGAATGGTATTATGAAGATGCAAGTTTTCCAGGAATTAATCTGAAATATGTAAGAAGATATTTCTAACAGTAAGCCACTGCAGTCTTCCACCTTGTACAACATCACAGCTATAGTCTCACTTCCTGGAACCATAGTTATTTATGTAATGGTTTCATCATCTTTAATAAAGAAAACGTTCTTGATATACACAGTTTTTTCTGCCCCCCTCCTTCATCATCAGAGGTAAGGCAAATAACCATTAACATTTCTGAAATGTAGCTGAAAAGCTTAAGTTTGAATTAATGTGTTGGGCTACTGTTTCGCTGATTCAGATGCTATAATTGTTTTTATTGTCAGTACCAACATATGTGCAGAAATTATTGATGAGCAGTCATCACAGTTCAATATTTATTTATTTATTTATTTATTTATTTATTTATTTATTTATTTATTTATTTTATTATTTATTTATTTATTTATTATTTATTTATTTATTTATTTATTTATTTATTTATTTATTTATTTATTTATTTATTTATTTATTTATCTATTATCTATGACAGGCAGTCAAAGACATTTATGTTGCTGCAGTAAGAATTGATTGTAGATGTCTTTTGTTCCAAATTGTTAAGGGTCTTACACATGGCCATACTATTTCACATTCATTGTTTGTTGTTTACTTGGATTATTTACTGATTGGTACAACATGGCATGGAGGGATTTAATTTGGCTTATGCTGATGACTTGGTCTTAATGGCAGATTGTGCTGAAACCATACAGTCTAATATCTAACAACGTGCACGGAAATGCTACGAGTATGATATGAAAATTACACTACAATGATGCTGATTCAGAAGAAACATAAAAAGAAATTAACTCCAGGAGGGAAATAAAACTGGAACAGATTGATCATACTCAAGATAAGTTTTCTCTTAGGATTGTTGTATAGGAGTGAAATCAGATCAAAGTGTAGGGAAGCTGATGTAGAAAGTTCCCAGTGGTGATCAGCAGAATTTTATACGAAAGAAACGACTATGAAGCCGAACAAATACCTACATCACTCAGTTTTCAGACCAACATTACTGCACAAGTCTCCAGCAAGACAACAAGCATCCGGCCTCATCAACCGAGTAAGTCAACTTACACCACTCACCTACCATCTCATATCCCACGCAACAGACGTTCTCTGAAATGCAACTTTTTCCATTTAGATTCTATAACTACCCAAGAGCTCAAAATAAATACTATTATTCCACAGGATGATCCACCAAGTTCAACTGCATAATAAGCGGCCTCAGGACAGCCCTGCTAGCACTACATGTAACGTACCTCATGTTCGACAAGTTTGCACTTCGCCGGCATAAGCATTACACAATATATGAGGTGTTCCATTACTAAAGTACGCAGTTTAATCATGAAGAAGATATAGAACTCAACACAAAAGTGTAACGAACCTTATTCGGGACCTATGGACATGACAATGAAATTTTATCAGTGTTGTTTACTACGATTTTTAATTAGATCAAGTGATGTTCAATGACTTCTACATGTTATTTTATCTTACGTTCTCAAGCAGCTATTGTAGATCAAGGAATTATCCTCATTAAATAATTGTAATGATGGCTAGTACAAAAAAGTGGGAACAATGACGGGAGTGCATTCCCACTGAAGACTTTAAAGTCAAGAAGATGGATGAATCAGTGCATACGTAGGGTCCTGTTAGGTAAATGTTACCTAGGAGAATTATGGACTTGGTGATATAGGGTAAGAGAAGCAGAACAAGATCTCAAAGTCACTGCTTTACAGTTATTTTAAGGTAAGACATGTAGAAATAAAAGAAGCCACTGCATCTGCTGTAAACACAGGCTAACGGAGGTGCTCAATTTAACGTCAGGTAATGCCTGGGAACTGCTGCATTATAGCAACCTCGTACTTTCTGTATGAGTGTCCCATTTCAGACCTTTTTAATGTGCATTTGCACAAGTCTCTCCCCCATAAGAGTGTACGGTCAAAGACAGTATTGAAAGCCCTCTTCCTTTGTCTCTTTTTGTTCTTACGAGATTGAACTTTTGTGAATTTATTTTCATTCAGTTATCAAGTGCCCATTCATTAAATTGGCTTGTAATAACCTTGTTTGGGATCATTGTATGTGCAATACAATCATCCACAAATCATCTGCAGTTTTAGTTTGGCAGATCGTTGTTAAATATCATAAACAGAAGTGGCCCAATTACACTACCATGTACTACTTTTGACATTATGGCAACTTCATTAGAGTATTTACTTCCCACTTTTAATCTTTGTATGTAGTCTGTCAAATATTCCTGGACCCACAGAACCCCACTTTTATCAGTCTTTATTTCTGCCAGTTTTTGGATCAAAATATTATGTGGTACTACATCAAAAGCTTTAGCATCAACATTGAGTAGCGACTCACTCACTAATAACCTGAAAGAGCGATAACATCTGGCTCTTGCAGGAGAATTCTCTTCTATAACCTTACTCTTACGAAACTGCACTATGGATGCTCGCATTATTTAAGTTGTTTGAGGTTACAAGGTCCGACACATGTGCCTTCTCTTCCTAACAAATCATGTTTCAACTATAGATAGTGATAAGCTCAAACTAAAATTTATGCCATGAATATCTTACGGAAAGGTCTAGAAAACCAAGAATAATGGCAAAGAGGATTTGTCTTGCTGACCACATGACATCCTGTAATCTGCAGTCCTTTGGGCTGAGCAGCGGTCGCTTGGTAGGTCAAGGTCCTTCAAGGGCTGTAGTGCCATGGGGTTTGGGGTTTGGTTTTATCTTACGATAAACATGTCCCAAGCCATACAGCATTGCTAGCCATTTACCATGGCTACTTTTGTCTGTGGTTGGAGTGTGCTGTTTTGAGATTCTATGGAGCTTGGGTTTTTAATATAGTTTACAAATAAATACTTTACTCAGTTTTAAGTACATTACTGTAAATGTTACATTTACACCACCTAACCAAGGCCATGATGGAGAAGGAGATGTAGCCTAATATTTCTTTACATTTTGTTACTTACAATGGCCTAAATCTCCATGAAATAGTAGCTATTCTGGAGGAAGACAACTCAGCTGAGGCCAGGAGTATTTTCATTGAGCCTCCAGAATCGGTTATTCAATCGAATGAGGATTTTGGGGAAGATAGTGGGGGGTTGGGTGGGTGAAGTCCCGGTAACCTCACAGGGCACCAACTGCAAGCTGGCTGCAAAGTTTACACCACAACAGCTTCAGAAGACATCATCAGACTATTTCCGGCACAATAAATCTATCTAATAATGACAATGATGTCAGAGCAATTCCTTCTGAGCTACCACTTCATTCTAGTTGAAAACAAATTATCAGGAATCCCATAAAAAAGAAGAAAGAGGCCAGCGCAAACTCCTCTGGAGGAGGAACCGCTAATGTCAATAAATGAGGAGGGATGGGAGTAGCAACAGTGACCCCATTGGATTTGGACAACGAGGATGGTCCTGGTGTCGACTCTTGAGTAGACCTGCTCTAAAGAGGCCGAAGAAACCAAAACTTACTGGTGATAAGTTTTATGGCAGAAAGGAGATTTGATTGAAAAACTCAATACTTTCCCAGAACCAAACTCTTCGAGATTCAAAGGTAACAATGCTGTTGAATTGTTTGAGATGTTCATGGATGAGGAACATTAAATTAAACTGTTATGCTCTTTTTATAAACTGGGCAAATCAAAACATGACTAAGAATGAAATTCGATCATTCATTGCTATCCTTAATTTGAGTGAATATTTGGGGCTACCCTAGTAAGTTCCTTCGATTCTTCCTTACTTCCATAACCATTTCTAACTCTATTTCTTTCCAGTCTGCACCTCCTTCTTAATCTCTTTAATTCTCTGTTATAATATAGTGGATCCTTACCATTCCCTACCACCTTTAAAGGTACAAACCTATTTTCACAATCCTCAACAACTGCTTTAAACCCATCTCAGAGTCTGTTTACATTTTTATTTACCATTTTCCAGCGATCATAGTTACTTTTTAAAAACTGCCTCATGCCTGTTTTATCAGCCATATGGTACTGCCTAATAGTCCTAATTTTAATACCTTCCTTTCTTTCACATTTATTTGTAACTACGACAAAAACAGCTTCGTGATCACTAATACCATATATTACTTCGGTTTCTCTAAAGAGTTCATCTGGTTTTATCAGCACCACATCCAAAATATTCTTCCCTCTAGTTGGTTCCATCACTTTCTGAATCAGGTGCCCTTCCCATATTAACTTATTTGCCATTTGTTGGTCGTGCTTCCTGTCATTCGCATTACCTTCCCAATTGACATTTGGTAAATTGAGATCACCTGCTACTATCACATTCCTTTCCATATCATTTCCAACATAGTGAGAACATCTCTGCATCCATTATATTATTTCTCAGCAATGGTATGATGATAAATAAGGATAAATGTCAGGTTGTGAGTTTCACAAATAGGAAGAGTCCCCTCAGTTTTAATTACTGCGTTGATGGGGTGAAAGTTCCCTTTGAGGATCATTGTAAATACCTAGGTATAAATATAAGGAAAGATCTTCATTGGGGTAATCACATAAATGTGATTGTAAATAAAGGGTACAGATCTCTGCACATGGTTATGAGAGTATTTAGGGGTTGTAGTAAGGATGTAAAGGAGAGAGCATATTTGTCTCTGGTGAGACCTCAACTTGAGTATGGTTCCAGTGTATGGGACCCTTACCAGGATTACTTGATTCAGGAACTGGAAAAAATCCAAAGAAAAGCAGCTCGATTTGTTCTGGGCCATTTCCGGCAAAAGAGTAGCGTTACTAAAATGTTGCAAAGTTTGGGCTGGGAAGACTTGGTAGAAAGGAGACGAGCTGCTCGACTAAGTGGTATGTATAATGCTAAATGGTTTATTTTGTCATCTATTCAATACACATAAATTTTACATTTAGGAATTTATTATTAATTCCGCTTGAAACATGTTTCGCCCTTCATTGAGGGCATCATCAGTCAAATTACCTCCTCAAGGCAAAAATCAGGTACCTGATTAGTATTTATCATGCACAAGATAATACACATTACAATGGGAAAATTAAGTTCAGCAGTGGTCCTCTGAAGAATAATTGATGCACTCATAGTTTTACTCAACTGTACAACTGGATAATGTAAATTTACTGTATAGTTACCAACCATTGGCAGTAATTTTTGTTAAAAACATTGACGCCGAGCACTATACCCTATACCCTTTCCCCACCGAATGTTATACTGTAAAATTTTTTATAAACTTTATAATTTCCTATGATTGATTGATTGATTGATTGATTGATTGATTGATTGATTGATTGATTGATTGATTGATTGGTTGGTTGATTGATTGATTGATTGATTGAGTGATTGATTGATTCATTCATACATTCATTCATTCATTGATCGATTGTAACACAGTTCTTCCTGAGATTGATTGATTATCTTATCAAATAATTCTGAATCAGCGTCAGCGCTACCCTTTCCCGGTCTGTACACTCCAAAGACATCAAGTTGCCTATTATCTTTAGAGAAGAGCCTTAAACACAGAATTTCATGTTTTTCATCCTTAACTTTTTCGTAGCTTACAAATTATTCTTTCCCCAGAATGAATACTCCCCCTCCTACCGTTCCTACCTTATCTCTATGATACACACTACAGTTCTGTGAGAATATCTCTGCATCCATTATATCATTTCTCAGCCATGATTCAGCTCCTATTACAATATCTGGTAAGTATATATCTATTAAATTACTTAATTCGATTCCTTTGTTTACAATGCTTCTACAGTTGAGCACTAACCTTTTTATGTCATCCCTACTTGATTTCCAGTTCCCTCTTCCCTTATCATCGCTCCCTAGGCCACCCCGTTTCCCTGAATGTACCTGCCTATAACCCTTCTAAACAAGTTTCCTAACTTATATGTACCACTGCAGTTTAAGTGAAGGCCATCTGGGCATAGATCCCTGTCTCCTACCCACCCATTAGGATCTAGAAATCTCACTCCCAGTTTCCCACATACCAACTCCATAGTCTCACTTAAATCCCCAATCACCTTCCAGTCAGTATCCCTCCTACAGAGTATTTCACTGATAACAATCTCCGCTTCCTTAAACTTCACCCGTGCTGCATTTACCAGATCCCACACATCCCCAACTATGTTGGTACTTATACCTGCTTGCCTTACGTTGTTAGTACCATCGTGAAACACTACCACCTTCTCCTTTCCCTCTTCCTTCTCTTCTACTTTCCTCAACATCTGCCTCAACCTAATTCCTGGATAACACTCTACCCTGGTTCCCTTTCCTCCACACACTTTCCCCACATGTCTAACGATGGAATCCCCCATGACCAGAGCCTCAACCCTACCCATCTAATTTGATCCCCTAACCTCCTGGTCAGCCCTATCTTCTCGCACTGATGCAGAAGCTACTTCCTCCTCCCTTTTCTCCCTCCCATGACCCTGTTCCACCTGTCTTTTCCTTTCCACTACACTACATTTCCCTTTAATAAATTTTCCCTTTCTCCTACTTCCACTCATCTCAGCAACAGTTTCCTGTTCCTCATCTTCCCTCGGTTGTTCTACCTGCAGTGACTCGTACCGATTTCTAACAGACACCTGCCCTGAATTCTGATCCTGAACAGAGCTCTTAGCCTGCAATCTCCTTCCCCTTAAAACATTAGACCACCTGTCTTCTACAATTCTCCCATTTCCCTCCCATCCCTCCGTTACACCTACTGTATCCTGTACATTATTTGAGGGAGGCCTACTTTCCTTCCTGTAGTCTGAGAGAATCCTAATTATCTCCCTCAAACTCTCCAACTCCTCCCTCATACTCCTTAATGTCTGGCCACACCCACAGTTCCTACAGTTGCACTGCTCAGCCACTATTTACGGAATAGTGGGAAGGAAAGGAAAAATAAAATAACTTATTCTGTGCAAATAAAAATGAAAGGAAAGAAATATTGCCTATGAAAATGAAAAGAAATATTGCCTGTGAAGATGAAGGGAAAGAAATATTGTCTAGGATAGTTCACAAAAATCACACAGCAACAAGGTAGGTAATTAATATAAGCTACTACTACACTACAATACTACCGGTACTTAGTTGTACGAATTTTTTCTACAACACCCTAACAGAATGAAAATTGCTGTTATTTACCGAAAACCGAAAGTAATACCCAAGAATTAGGTCTACACAATTCCAAACTGCAGTTAAGTCTGCCCTAATTACTGCAACAGAATTCTAGTAAAAGAGTTAATACAGATACAACAGATACTATAGATACTGCAGATACTATACTACACAAATATTTCACAGTAATAGAATAAACGAACTAATTTATAATAAAATACCTACTATAATACACTACACTTCAAAACAATGGTGGCAGCGGCTAGTTATGTTTGTGCTCCGTGCGGTAAAAAGAGAGAAATTGTGAGGAATTCGTTAATTGTGAAGGGGATTTAGGACGTAATTTTCACAAGGAATGCACACGAATGTCAAAGAAGGCTTACGAGGCGGTAAGAAGTGATCCGGAAAAGGTGTGGAAATGTAAACGTGACGATTGTCACCCGCCACCTAACCTAAGCGAATGTGACAGAGTTAAGGAGGTGACGGAAAAGATACAATTATCTGTTACAGAACTGAAAACTTTATTCATGGTTGAACTCAGTGCTATTAAGGAAGCGACAGAATTTATAAATGACCAGTTTGAGAAGTTCAAAACCCTCACTGGTGAGTTGAAGCAAAGAACATCAGTAGTATAATAGGACTGTTCTGCGGCCTCTTCCTCCCGCGGAAAATTTGAATTTTTGCGGGAAATTTGAATTTTGGCGCGAGTTTTGAATTTGTAAACAAAGCCACGTGCTTTTTGACAGCTGTCATAGACAACAACGCATCGCTAACCTCACTGCTGCCATCTTGACGGCCTAAACCTCAGTGGTACCAACTTAACCTAACTAGCGCGAGATTTGAATCGGTAAACAAATCCACGTGTTTTTTGACAGCCACGTGCTTTTTGACAGACAACAACGCATCGCTAACCTCACTGCTGCCATCTTGACGGGCCTAAACCTCAGTAGTACCAACTTAACCTCACTAGCGCGAGATTTGAATCGGTAAACAAATCCACGTGCTTTTTGACAGCTGTCATCCGCCATCTTTAAACTACAGAGCACCGTGCTGCCCTCTTTATCGCAGTAGCTGCAAATTCGTCACCTGTCATCCGCAGTGCTGCCATCTTGACGGGCCTAAACCTTAGTGCTACCAACTTAACCTCACTAGCGCGAGATTTGAATCGGTAAACAAATCCACGTGCTTTTCTGACAGCTGTCATCCGCCATCTTCCATCTATAGAGCACAGTGCTGCCCGCTTTAGCTACTTACCTTTGAAATGTGGTGGCGGATAATTTGAAAAATGCTTTTTGACAGCAGCCATCTTTGAGCACCGTGCTGCCCTCTTTAGCTAGATACCTTTGAAATGTGGTGGCAGACAATTCTACATGACAGCAGCCATCTTTGAGCACAGTGCTGCCCTCTTTGTGGTGGCGGGAAATTCCACGTGCTCTTGTTTGGAAACAAACTCAAATGATTTCTTCCGACAGCTGTCATCCGCCATCTTGCATCACAAACCTCAGTGTTGCACTCTTTAGCTAGATACCTTTGAAATGTGGTGGCGGCAATGTGAAAAATTCTACATTTTCTTGTTTGGAAACAAACCTATGCGCTTTTTTGACAGCTATCATCCGCCATCTTTAATCCAGAGAGCACCGTGGTGCCCTCATTAGCTACTTACCTTTGAAATGTGGTGGCTGCATATTCTACGCGCTCTTGTTTGCAAACAAACCCATGTGCTCTTCTGACAGCTGTCAACCGCCATCTTTAATCCAGAGAGAACAGTGCTGCACTCTTTAGTTGAAATGTGGTGGCGGCAAATTCCACGTGCTCTTGTTTGGAAACAAATTCTACGTGCTCTTCAGCTGTCATCCACCATCTTTAATCAAGAGAGCACCGTGCTGCCCTCTTTGTGGTGGCGGATAATTTGAAAAATTCTTTTTGACAAGCAGCCATCTTTAATCCAGAGAGAACAGTGCTGCCCTCTTTAGCTACTTACCTTTGAGGCGGTTAATTTGAAAAATTCTATTTGACAAGCTGCCATCTTAAATGAAAAAAGAACATCGTGCTGCTATCTTGCGGGTAATTTGTACGTCACAGCTGTCATCCACCATCTTACATTGCTAACCTTAGTGCTGCCCTCTTTAGCTACTTACCTTTGAGGCGGACTATTTGAAAAAATATCTATTTGACAAGTTGTCACCCGCCATCTTGCATCGCAAAGCTCGGTGCTGCTCTCTTTAGTTGAAATGTGGTAGCGGATAATTTGAAAACATTCTTTTTTGACAAGCAGCCATCTTTAAACTACTGAACACCGTGCTGCTATCTTTATCGTAGTAGCGAGCAATTTAAAATCTAGATGCTTTTTTCTAACAGCTGTCATCCGCCATCTTTAATCAAGAGAGCGCAGTGCCACACTCTATGTAGTAGCGGATAATTTGAAAAATTCTTTTTGACAAACAGCCATGTTTATTCAACACAGTTACCGCTATCTTACATCGCTTACCTCGGTGCTACAATCTTTAGTTCAAATGTGGTGGCGGTAAATTCGAACAAGTTTAATCATACATCGGGGGAGCTAGAGTAAGCATGTGCTGCAGTGATGACGTCATCATGCATGTTTAGACGTGTCCGTTTTCTTAAGAGAAAGTCGGTGTAAAGGAATGCAATAAGTACAACATTTTTGAATGCGATCAAATATTTATTTACAAATGTACTACAACAGTGTTCGTTTTTGCTGCTGACAAGGTTGGTGTGCTTCTTAACAACGTATGCTTCTGAAATGCCTCCTGCAACATTCAAATTAAACAAAACATTTAGAAATATATTATACTAAGTATGTTATGCTTTACAGAGGTGATCATATACTTCTTACCTTGTTGTTATTCCTTTTTGGAATCATCATCATCATCATGAGGTACTAGAGAAAGTTCATTCATACACTGTGTACAGTGTTCAATCCTCGGATTTGGTCCATCCCAATCATCATCACCTTTTTCTCCTCGATGCTTGTAATGTCGTTGACAAGTTCTGCATAAAGCTACTTCGATCGACATCTTACTGTGTAGAGGAAGGATGCCCCAAAAATTATGTACGTAAGAGGCAGCGTACGTAGATAAAAATCCTGGTGGTAAGTATTGAATAAGAAGTTTCGCCATCGACGATCTATGTTTATAGAACATCTTAATAGCCTCACTCACTCGTGTAAGATAAATAAGATGTTGCGTATGAGCATGCAAACAGCATGCACATTTGCAGTTTTGTTCCATAGCGTACGATGTTGAAGCACACACTAATGAAAATGATAAAGACCTATTCTTATTTATAGTCTCGTAACAATATTCGTTAGCGGATGGTAGGTAACATCACTCATATGAATAATAAGACAATAGGCTGCTGCGTTAGAGGGAATGTTTTCAGATGTTTCAAATTCTAAACGAATATCAACTGGAGATTCTTTTATAGATTCTTCATGATAAGAGCAGTCTATAACTACAATCGGTGCTTTATTTTTAGGTTCTTGAGGTGTAAATAGCGGACGATCTTCTTTCTGATGATACGATGATTGAAATTTACAAAACATGTCATAGAGCATCCCAAACTTATTTTTCTCAAAGTTAATGTCTATGTTTTCGTAGAGATACGTAATTCCGTTGAGATATAGTCTAATGTGTCTTAATTTACAGTGATCAAACAGTGAGCTATCTTTTTCGTGATTTAATTTACGATTAGATTGAAATCCAAAAATAATGTACAAGGGCTTCTCAGTAAAACGTGATGTTTTAACAGCCCAGCTATGCTTGTTTGTAGGTGGTAACACAGGATATTCATGCAGCTCCCAACTTCTAAAGCGTATAGGCAATGGTGTATCATTTTCTACAATCTTGAGCAATCGAAGTTTTTCACGATCAGATAAGGTTACATGTGGAATCCTCCACAGTATACGATGCAATGTTATTTTCGATTCTACTGGTGTTTCTACTGCTTTAAGAGAATTGTAATCACTTCGATCACGAATTAGAATAAGCTCTTGTTTTGCGTTGATTATAATACGTGTAAAGTCTTCTGCGAATCCAAAAATATATTTCAGTGATAACATACCCGTAAAAGTTCCATCCTCATTAATCATCCAGTTGTTAGTAGCTTTCGGACACCACCCAGCCATCCGCAAAAGATTACTTTCTTCATCACAGAAAGAAGGGTAGAGTTTCATTGCACTTGTAATACCAACATTCTTCGTTCGATCTATTTCAACATTATTTACTTCATATCGCGCTTCAGAAAAGAGAAAAGCTAAAGCATGGTTGTTTAGTTGTGAAGTGCTTGGTCCACTTCCATCCGACTTTTCTAGTCGTCCTTCAATATAGAGGTAGCTTTCGTGTGGTAAGGTGTATACATCTTGCTGATTAATAATAAAATGAATTTCATCATTGTTATTTAATCCAAACGTAAAAGGTTGATAGGAATGAAGCTCACTTCGTACTACACCTTCACGACTTTCTACTGTATTCGTAATGTCTAGCATTTCTTCCATTCTGTTGTAGTAGTGTATATCCTAAATCTTGAAGTATCTGCTTATGGGTATCTGTTAACTCGATGAGTCTCTGCACACATGTAGTATGTCTTCGGAATGTACACCGTGTTTTATAGATGGTTTTCATACTGGTTTAAGATGTAGTTTGTATGCTACGTACGCGTGCTGATCTAAATGAATAAGCTGATTATGTTTATTTACAAGTCTAAGAGTAATGTTGCTAATGTGTTTTACAGACACGGGATGATAAAGAACTACTGCTGCTTTCTCACAAATACTGTAGTATATCCACGTTCCTCTGTAACAATAAAGTCGTGCAGGATGTGCGAAGGTTGTAGATTACTATTCAAGTCTGTAATAACATTACAAGTAATGTTCACATTATAATCATCGAAGTGTTTTATAGGTTGATCAGACTCGTAACGTACGTTCGGTAGGAGCTCCCTCGATGAATATCCAAGCAGTGGTCCAATCGAATCAGGCTGTGATTTGAAGACAATCTTAAATGATGATTCAATAACACATTTATGTGTAATGTTGCTTATAGTGATTGAGAACTTGTAATTATGATTACTAAAACTATCTTCCCCAAACTGATCAATTAACGTACTTTCAATATAGTCGTGAATATCGTCTACTGTATAACTACCTGAGGGTAGTTTTAGCACATACTCATCGTAATAGAACTTGTTTACACCATCACGCACATTATAGGTTTTATTGTAGCTTTCAAACGATACTAGTCCAAGACTATGCGGTTGATAACCAAGTTCGATTGGTGGATTAAAATAGACGGTTGTTTCAGGTCCTTCTCTACGTACAGCAAACGTTCTTTCACTGTTCGTCATCACGTAGACACTAATGCACTTTCTCTACTGTCTGGGTTTGATATAAGAACATAAGACATAATCGTCCGCACATGCGTGTATTAAAGTTTTGCACACGGCCCTTATTGTAAACAATGTCTGCACTGCTTCCGAAATAACGTATGAGCTCAAAAGGAGGAGGTAAGTCTCCATAGCTATCAAAATACCATACTTTAGATTTACGTTTTACATAAGCAACGTAATGAGTTCCAGGTCCACGAATGTCGTCCAAGTTAATTACGGCACTTTCACGTTGACGTGGGCGCGCTGGTAGTTGATCGCGCATATACACTCCTCGAAAATAATGAATTCCTAGTTGTTTAGCAAACGTAAAAACTTCATCGTGCGTTAGAGCTCGATGTGGCAGTGCATTCAGTAGACGTTTTTTGGAGAAATGTAGATACCAAGCCCTTTCTTGTATGGCGCTAGCTTCATGTTCACACTTTCGCCTCGTAACGCAATTGCCTCCATCGTCTTGTTATGACGTTCACTCTCTTTCAACTGTTGTTTCGCTTCTTCTACAGCTTTTACAGTTCTCGCTACAGCACTAGCACCACCTAGCAATGACCCTAAATCTGCTAAGCCAGCAAACAGCGCAGGAAGAAATCCTCCTCGTTTTTGTACAGGAATAATTCGTGCACGTTTACTAAATATTGCTCTTCACTTTGGAGAAATTCTCGCTCTTGCTGCGCGTAACGCCTTAGTAATAGCTACACGAGGATTGTATTCCCCTCGAATAGCTTTTTGCGCAGCCTTTATAACATCTTTCCATCCAACAGTTTTTACTTTCTTCTTCTTCTTCTTCTTCTTCTTCATGTCGTTTGGATATCGTTGTTTCACCATGCGGTACACGACTTTAATAGTCAAGAGCAAATCATAAACTAACCGTTGCCTCTTGTTTCGTTTAGTATATATATTACTATTACGTACTTTATGATTCAGTTATCATGAAGATTATAAAGCAGCAAGACACGCTACCTGTTACCGACATTGTACCACATCTCTTACCTAGTTCTAGTACAGCAACAAGAAAACGTCATGGAACGTTGTTTCCTTTTACTGTTCGATGTATTATATCAGGTCCGTCGGGATGCGGGAAAACAAATCTTTTACTCACACTTATTACTTCTGTAAATGGTGTACGCTTCGAGCATATTTACGTTTTCGCAAAGTCACTCTATCAGCCGCTATATATTATTCTACAAAGTGTAATGCACGATCTAGTTAAAGATGGAATAAGATATTTTAAATTTAATTCACATGAGCAAGTACCATCACCAGACGATGTGCTTCCTAATTCTCTTATGATCTTTGATGATGTCGCAACAGAACAGCAAAACGTTATTCGTGCATTCTTTAGTATGGGTCGGCATAAATATGTTG
Organism: Anabrus simplex; assembly: GCF_040414725.1. Lineage (NCBI taxonomy): Eukaryota > Metazoa > Arthropoda > Insecta > Orthoptera > Tettigoniidae > Anabrus > Anabrus simplex. Next base: position 20,368,598 of record NC_090266.1, read on the forward strand.
ATTGCATCTATTTGTGCCAAACCTATTCTCGTGTGCCCAAGCAGTTGATACGCGACAACGCAAATGTTATTGTGCTTTTTCGGCAAGATGAGCGCAACATGCGACATGTGTATAACGATCATGTTAACACTGATATGACATTCGATGACTTTAAACGTATGTGTGCTAAATGTTGGTCATTACACCGTTACAGCTTTTTAGTTATTGATAAAGAAAGTGATGTACAGCACGGAAGATATCGCATGGGTTTCGATAATTTTATATGCATTAACACAGAATTACAGTAACTACTTGATTAAAAACCATCATCATGTTAACATCTAGCAAGGAGATCACAAAACATATCATCCGAGATTGAAACAATATTCGACGGAAATTTAAAGAGCTTAAACGTATTCAAGCAGACACGGATTTACTTTTTAAAACACAACTAAGTACACCACTCAAAGAAATTTTTAATTCTACTTCATTACCGCAGTCTACTTCAAGTTTTGCTTCTATGCAAACATCATATCATAAAGACAAGCATGAAGAAGAAGAAAAGCATGAACAAGATAAGGAAGAGAAGAAGCAGGATGTAGATCAAGAAGAGGAAGATAAGGAAGAAGAAGAAGAAGAACTTAATGATACATCACCAGCCAAGCGTGTTGAGTTTTTAACTACAGATGTTATTGCTGAAACACCTACTACATCGACGCAAAATCTACTATCTTTGTCTGAGGTTATGATTACACCAGAGTATCGCAATCAGTTTAGAACTTTTATTTAAGATACCTATGGATCTCTCTTTGCACCTTATATAGAAAAACTTTTTACAGGACAAACTGACACTACCTAGGGTATTCGCTACGAAGATGACTGTTTCTGGATAGGAAATTCAAATGTTAAGATTAATAACAACAAACTCATTGTAAAAGGTGTTACCTATAAACCTACGAAAGGACTCTTGGAACTCCTTTTCTCACGAATACCTGACAAGGATATAATTTTACAAGATGATCTTAAAAAATATAAATCAATACTTTTTGCTACTGACGCAACACGGCGTAATTACAAGAGAACAGAAGCTGTAAATGCGAATAAGAGTTACAAGTATCGTGAGTTTATTTCTAAGCTGTTTCCGACTGCACGTAGTCTTGATGTTATCTATAAGCCTTTGTTGCCGTATGTGGATGTAAGATACTGGAATGACCCAAACTTACTCGTTGAACGATTACAACTTTTAAGAGCATCCCGAGAGAATGGTCACACTGGTCACGGATCAGAAATTCTAGAAATAGAAAGAGAACTACTTTATGCAGGTATTATTTCGTAATGGCTCGTCAAGAGAAGACCTCACCTGTAAAGGTAAACATCGCACATGAGTTACATAAACCATCACGTCGCACCTACTGTCGCAGACGCGTTATTACACGAGGAAAAGATGATCTCTGGCAAGCAGACTTAGTAGAAATGATTCCATATGCCTCTAGTCCTCCTCTGTGAACCATGTGACCTTGCCGCGGTGGGGAGGCTTGCGTGTCCCAATGATGCAGATAGCCGAGCCGCAGGTGCAACCATATCGGATGGGTATCTGTTGAGAGACCAGACTAACGAATGGTTCATCGAAAGGGGGTAGCAGCCTTTCGATAGTTGCTCGGGCGGCAGTCTAGATGATTGACTGATACGGCCTTGTAATAATACTCAACATGGCTTAGCTGTGTTGATACTGCTACACTGCTGAAAGCAACGGGAAACTACAGCCGTAACTAACTCCCGAGGACATAGAGCTCTCTCTCTGTATGAATGATGTACTGATGATGGCTTCCTCCCGGGTAAAATATTCCGGAGGTAAACTAGTCCCCCATTCGGATCTCCGGGTGGGGACTACACGAGAGGGGGCGATCATCAGGAAGATGGATACTGACATTCTGCGTGTCGGAGCGTGGAATGTAAGAAGTTTGAATCGTTGTGGTAGGTTAGAGAACCTGAAAAGGGAGATGGATAGGCTAAAGTTAGATGTAGTTGGTATAAGTGAAGTATGTTGGCAGGAAGAACAAGATTTTTGATCAGGCGACTACCGAATTATCAACACAAAATCAAACAGGGGAAATGCAGGAGTTGGTTTAATAATGAATAAGAAAATAGGGCAGCGGGTAAGCTACTACGACCAGCATAGTGAAAGAATTATTGTCATCAGGATAGGCACGAAACCAATGCCCACCACAATAGTGCAGGTCTATATGCCTACTAGTTCAGCGGATGATGAAGAAATCGAAAGAATATATGAGGAGATAGAAGATTTAATACAATATGTAAAAGGTGACGAGAATCTAATTGTGATGGGAGACTGGAATGCAGTGGTAGGCCAAGGAAGAGAAGGTAATACAGTAGGAGAATTCGGATTGGGACAAAGGAACGAAAGAGGAAGTCGGCTGGTTGAATTCTGCACTGATCATAATTTAGTCCTTGCCAATACTTGGTTCAAACACCACAAACGACGGCTGTATACGCGGATGAGACCTGGAGACACTGGAAGGTATCAAATAGACTTCATTATGATTAGGCAGAGATTCAGAAACCAGGTGTTGGATTGCAAAACTTTCCCAGGAGCAGACGTGGACTCTGACCATAACTTGTTGGTCATGAAATGCCATCTGAAGTTGAAGAAATTGAAGAAAGGAAAGAATGCAAAAAGATAGGATCTAGACAAGTTGAAAGAAAAGAGTGTAAGGGATTGCTTCAAGGAACATGTTGCACAAGGACTAAATGAAAAGGCTGAAGGAAGCACTATAGAGGAAGAGTGGAAGGTCATGAAAAATGAAGTCAGTAGGGCTGCTGAAGAAATGTTAGGAATGAAGAAAAGATCAACTAAGAATCAGTGGATAACTCAAGAGATACTAAACTTGATTGATGAACGACGAAAATACAAGAATGCTAGAAATGAAGAGGGCAGAAAAGAATACAGACGATTAAAAAATCAAGTGGATAGAAAGTGCAAGGTAGCTAAGGAAGAATGGCTGAAGGAGAAGTGCAAGGATGTCGAAGGCTGTATGGTCCTGGGTAAGGTATGTGCTGCATACAGGAAAATCAAGGAAACCTTTGGAGAAAGGAAATCTAGGTGTATGAATATTAAGAGCTCAGATGGAAAGCCATTTCTAGGGAAAGAAGACAAAGCAGAAAGATGGCAGGAGCATATCCAACAGTTGTATCAAGGTAAAGATGTAAATAATTTGGTTCTGGAACATGAAGAGGCTGTTGATGCTGATGAAATGGGAGACCCAATTTTGAGGTCAGAGTTTGACAGAGCTGTGAGTGACCTCAACCGAAACAAGACACCTGGAATTGATGACATTCTCTCTGAATTACTGACTGCTGTAGGAGAAACCAGCATGGAAAGGTTATGTCATTTAGTGTGCAAGATGTATGAGACAGGAGAAGTCCCATCCGATTTTCGGAAGAATGTTGTTATACCTATTCCCAAGAAAGCCGGTGCTGACAGGTGTGAAAACTACCGCACCATTAGTTTAGTATCTCATGCCTGCAAAATTTTAACACGTATTATTTACAGAAGAATGGAAAAACATGTTGAAGCTGAGTTGGGAGAAGATCAATTTGGCTTCAGAAGAAATGTAGGCACATGTGAAGCAATACTGACTTTACGTCTGATCTTAGAGGATCGAATCAAGAAGGACAAGCCCACGTACATGGCATTTGTAGATCTAGAAAAGGCATTCGATAATGTTGACTGGACCAAGCTATTTATGATTCTGAAGATGATAGGGATCAGATACCGAGAACGAAGAATTATCTACAATCTGTATAAAAATCAGTCTGCAGTGATAAGAATCGAGGGCTTTGAAAAAGAAACAGCAATCCAGAAAGGAGTGAGGCAAGGCTGCAGTTTGTCCCCTCTCCTTTTCAATGTGTACATAGAACAGGCAGTAAAGGAAATCAAAAAGGAATTTGGAAAGGGAATCACAGTCCAAGGAGAGGAAATCAAAACCTTGAGATTTGCCGATGATATTGTTATTTTATCTGAGACTGCAGAAGATCTCGAGAAGTTGCTGAATGGTATGGATGAAGTCTTGGGTAAGGAGTACAAGATGAAAATAAATAAGTCCAAAACAAAAGTAATGGAGTGCAGTCGAACGAAGGCAGGTGATGTAGGAAATATTAGATTAGGAAATGAAGTCTTAAAGGAAGTAGATGAATATTGTTACTTGGGTAGTAAAATAACTAACGATGGTAGAAGTAAGGAGGACATAAAATGTAGACTAGCACAAGCAAGGAAGAGCTTTCTTAAGAAAAGAAATTTGCTCACTTCAAACATTGATATCGGAATTAGAAAGATGTTTTTGAAGACTTTCGTGTGGAGCGTGGCATTGTATGGAAGTGAAACATGGACGATAACTAGCTCAGAAAGAAAGAGACTAGAAGCTTTTAAAATGTGGTGTTACAGAAGAATGCTGAAGGTGAGATTAAGAGATACTGAATCGAATTGGAGAGGAGATCGATTTGGCTAAATTTGACAAAAAGAAGAGATAGAATGATAGGACACATCTTAAGACACCCAGGACTTGTTCAGTTGGTTTCTGAAGGAAGTGTAGGTGGTAAGAACGGTAGGGGTAGACCAAGGTATGAATATGACAAGCAGATTAGAGCAGATGTAGGATGCAATAGTTACGTAGAAATGAAAAGTTTAGCACAGGATAGAGTGGCATGGAGAGCTGCATCAAACCAGTCTATGGACTGATGACTCAAACAACAACATGCCTCTAGTAATAAGGGGTATAAATATCTACTTACTGTTATCGATGTGCACTCGAAGTTTGCTTTTGCACAACCCTTGCGTTCTAAAACAGCAGCTCAAGTTAAAGAAGCATTTAAACATATTGTTGAAGAATCGAAACGCTGCCCAAGGCTTCTTCAAACTGATCAAGGTAAAGAGTTTTACAACAAGGATTTTTCTTCTTACCTCGAATTACTTGGCATTCAACACTACTCTACGTTCAGTAATCTCAAGGCAAGTGTTGTAGAACGCTTTAATCGTACACTCAAAACAATGATGTGGCGAGAATTTACAGCGCAAACTTCATATCGTTGGATTGATCTGCTACCTAGACTTTTATCTACCTACAACGATACACCTCATCGCACTATCGGAACAAAGCCACGTCTTGTTACAAAGAATACACCTCGTATAAATGCTATTCATCTTGTAATTAAAACAGCTGATCCACGTCGCCATTGCTTTAAAGAAGGTGATTTTTTTCGCATCAGCAAACACAAGTCTATCTTTGCAAAAGGATACACACCTAACTGGAGCACTGAAATTTTTCAAATCAGAAGTGTTAAGCTTACTAATCCAGTTACGTACTTACTTCGCGATCTCAGAGGACAGCCTATTGAAGGAGAATTCTACATCGAAGAACTGCAGAAAACAAAATATCCTGATCACTATTTAGTTGAACGTGTTATTCGACGTCGTGGCAACAAACTGTATGTTAAATGGCTTGGTTTTAATAACAGCCTTAATTCATGGATTAATAAAGAGGATGTACTTTAAATCTTATGTGTGTTTTCTTTTAATCCTCTACGTTTCCTTTCTTCTAAGTCACTAGGACATGCCGTAGGATTAAACAACACCTGTAATATGTTTTGACAACTCATATTTATTTTAGAATATATATATATATACATTTTTATCCTTTGTCCATTTTACGGCCTTTGTCACTCAGTTTTCGTTTTATTGCACCAACAACGACAAGTGCTGCTATCTTCTGAGCAGCTAAAGCAATAGGTAATAACACACACACACAGCATAACTTTACGAAGCAGATTTTATCAGCTACACGACATACTCTATGCAGGCAGCATGTAACTACGTGTCAGGCGAACGTGTTCTAGGGCCGCAGGGGAGATGAAGAACGAAGAAAAGAAGATCAATCACTCTATTGATGAGTCCACGTCCAACATGCTTCCTCATCTTTTTCCCAGCATGTTTCTTCACCTTTTCCTTGTTTACTCTCTCCACAGCCATGATAAGTGTTTATAAGCGAAGACAACTCGTTAGTTTTAGGTCCATGTTACAGTTTAATTAGTTGACATGTACGGCACTGTCTCACAGAAGGTCTTCTACCTAAACTCACGTGTTCATGATGTAAACTACACGTTTGAAGCTCTGACAAAACAGGATCTTGAGTCCACTCACGAGGCACCTTATCCCAAATCTTCTTTACAGCATTCGCAGCTCCATTAACTAAAAATGCCTTTGGTAATGCATTTAACTCTTCTTCAGTAAAAGTGTTTAGTTTCTTTTTGCATGCATAAAACTTTACGATCGCCTTTTCAACAGCGTTACACTTAGTATCTGTTAGAAATGACGTGATGTCTTTACTCTACAAATGTTTCTTTTACACTAAGGTTATTTCGACACTGCAGTTTACATATGTTGTTCACTTCCCGGCATGCACTTCAACACAACCAATCAAAGAGCATGCATACATGTTGTAAAGACTGTTTACTTGTTTCTCTACTATGCTGTTTCAGAAGAGTTTTAAATGATGGGCACCCTAATTCATGCATGTCGATAATTTCACACGATGATGGTAGAAAATCACGCAACCATTCTTTCTCTTCACAACCATTTAAAAGAACAAGATCTGCTCTTGACAAATGTGCATTCATCATTAAAGGTAGAAAACGATAAGGTATTCCATTTTCTTACCACTTCAAACCTAAATTGTTTTCAATCCACTGAGTCTACTTTTTATCTTCATCTGTTTGCAAACAGTAAGGGAACGGTGGGCTAAATACTAAACTAACAAGTTTTGGTGCCCACAACACACTGCAATCTAACACAGCCACCTCTTTAAACACGAATTTGTTTCCGTTTACTTTAAAGCCTTGCACATCAACTATTAATGTTTTCGTCATGTTTGCACTCCACTCTCTATCATTGTTTCACGAAGACTAAAGCTTTTAGTCAACGAACGGGTTTAAACATGCGCACCTACAATAACGTCATCGCTGGAGCACATGCAAACTCTTGTTTTTATCACAGCAATAGAACCCGCTTTTGGGTGGTTAGGCCGTGTGCATTATGCAGAGTTTCGTCCAGACGTGCCATTTGGACTCATCAGCTGGAATGGCACGCCCCTCCAGGACTCTTGATCTTGTTTTTATGATGCATACTTATTGCATTCCTTTACACCGACTTACTCTTAAGAAAACGGACAAGTCTGAACATGCATGATGACGTCATCACTGCAGCACGTGCTTACACTAGCTCCCCCGATGTATGATTAAACTTGTTCGAATTTACCGCCACCACATTTCAACTAAAGAGTGTAGCACCGAGGTAAGCGATTTAAGATAGCGGTAACTGTGTTGAATAAAGATGGCTGTTTCTCAAAAAGAATTTTTCAAATTATCCGCTACTACATAGAGTGCGGCACTGCGCTCTCTTGATTAAAGATGGCGGATGACACCTGTCAAAAAAGCACGTGGGTTTGTAAAGCACGTGTAATTTACCACCACCACAAAGAGGGCAGCACGGTGCTCCCTAGATTAAAGATGCCGGATGACAGCTGTTAGAAAAAAGCATCTAGATTTTAAATTGCTCGCTACTACGATAAAGATAGCAGCACGGTGTTCAGTAGTTTAAAGATAGCTGCTTGTCAAGAAAGAATGTTTTCAAATTATCCGCTACCACATTTCAACTAAAGAGTGCAGCACTGAGGTTTGCGATGCAAGATGGCGGGTGACAACTTGTCAAATAGATATTATTTTCAAATAGTCCGCCTCAAAGTTAAGTAGCTAAAGAGGGCAGCACTAAGGTTAGCAATGCAAGATGGTGGATGACAGCTGTGACGTAAAAATTACCCGCAAGATAGCAGCACGATGTTCTTTTCATTTAAGATGGCAGCTTGTCAAATAGAATTTTTCAAATTAACCGCTTCAATGGTAAGTAGCTAAGGAGGGCAGCACTGTTCTCTCTGGATTAAAGATGGCTGCTTGTCAAAAAGAATTTTTCAAATTATCCGCCACCACAAAGAGGGCAGCACGGTGCTCTCTTGATTAAAGATGGTGGATGACAGCTGGAGAGCACGTAGAATTTTTTTCCAAACAAGAGCACGTGGAATTTGCCGCCACCACATTTCAACTAAAGAGTGCAGCACTGTTCTCTCTGGATTAAAGATGGCGGTTGACAGCTGTCAGAAAAGCACATGGGTTTGTTTACCGATTCAAATCTCGCGCTAGTTAGGTTAAGTTGGTACCACTAAGGTTTAGGTCCGTCAGGATGGCAGCACTGCGGATTACAGGTGACGAATTTGCAGCTACTGCGATAAAGAGGGCAGCACGGTGCTCTGTAGTTTAAAGATGGCGGATGACATCTGTCAAAAAGCACGTGGATTTGTTTACCGATTCAAATCTCGCGCTAGTGAGGTTAAGTTGGTACCACTAAGGTTTAGGTCCGTCAAGATGGCTGCACTTTGCGATACGTTGTTGTCTGTCAAAAAGCACGTGGCTGTCAAAAAACACGTGGGTTTGTTTACCGATTCAAATCTCGCGCTAGTTAGGTTAAGTTGGTGCCAGTGAAATTTAGGCCCGCCAAGATGGCAGCAGTGAGGTTAGCGATGCGTTGTTGTCGATGACAGCTGTCAAAAAGCACGTGGCTTTGTTTAAAAATTCAAATCTCGCGCCAAAATTCAAATTCCCCGCCAAAATTCAAATTTCCCGCCAAAATTCCAATTTCCCGCGGGAGGAGGAGGCCGCAGAACTGTCCTAATATACTACTAACATCTGAAGTAGAAAATATCTGGCGAGTGTAAGCAAATATACCAAACAGGCATTAGATGGGTCAAAAGACCTTAAACAGTACAACCGCAGGAACAATTTGTTAATCAGTGGAATGCCAGAAATGGCCAAAGAAAACGTGTATGACTTGGTAATACAAACAGCCAGGGCAGTGGGGGTTGACTTGGGTATTCAGGAGATTGACGTCGCTCATCGTCTGCCGTAAAGAGGTGGGGACGTTGGAAGAATTGTGGTGAAATTAACTAACAGGTGGAAGAAAGACGAAATAGTGAGTGCAAGAATACAGAAAAGATTTTTGAACACCCAGGATATTGGGCTGAACTGCCCATCACGCAAAGTATTCATTAATGACTATCTTTCGCCCAGGAATGAGAACATTGCAAGAAGGTGCAGGCTACTGAAGCAGAATGGTAAAATATTTGCCACATGGACAAGGGACTGCAAGATCTACGTCCGCGAAGTTAGGGAAGGACCAAGCATACTCGTCAGCAACGAAGAAAAGATCGCACACCTCGAGAATAAACTCGGACAGTAAACGCTGCAGGTACTATACTCACACGCATTTATACTGATTTTAAATGGTACAGGACACTTATAACAGTGAGGAAATAATAAGTTCTGTTGAGATCCAGTGTGATAAATTACAAACTAAGAATCAAGCTCTAAATTCTAAATTTAAATGTATCTGTATCAATGCACGAAGTGTTAGGAAGAAGTTTGAGGATATTATGCTTATTAGTGATGAGGTTACAGAACTTGACATTATAGTTATAACAGAAAATTGGCTATCAGATGAAGAAACATCCTATTATAACATACCTAGCTTTGAATATTACCACCTAGCTACAGAGGGTTCTAGAGGGGGACTGTCAGTGTATGTATCAAGAAAATGGACAACTAAAGTCATTAAGATCATTAACAGTTATCACAGTATTCTCCAAATAGAAGTATTTAGCAAAAACCGGAGATATAACGTGATTTCATATTACAACCCAAAGGAGAGTAATAGTACTAACTTTATGATAGATCTTGAATTTGTTTTGTGCAATACCCGAAAATCAAACCCATTGCTGATAGGAGACGACAATGCAGATTTTCTAAAAGATAGCAATATTTATAGGAACTATATATCCCTATTGAATTGTTACAATTTTTACCCCTGCAATACAAGGCTACCAACAAGAATAACACCCACATCCTCAACTTTAATTGATCATGTACACTCAAACTTTGCCACTGCTGATTACTGTGTATATAATGTAATAAGTGACCTTAGTGATCATAATATTCTAATTCTAGAAGTAACAACACAAATTAAAGAGAGCTCTCCATTCAGTAGTGACGCAAATATACAAACACACATGAAAATAAATTACACGAAGCTAAATGATTTTTTCACAAAAAATACATGTACAAATTTATCTGCTGACGTGAATGAAGCCTACGACCAGCTCTGTGCTTTTATTAGTGAGGGATTTAGAGTAGCTAGTTCAAATATTGGGCAAAAACCACCACGAAAAGATACACATAAGCCATGGGTAACACAAAAATTCCTAGAAGTAGTAAAAAGAACAAAATTTCCTATATGCAAAAACTAAAGCTAAAAACCCTTCAACTGAAACAATCGAAGAGTACAAAAGATGTTGCAAGGACGTAATTAAAATGAAAAGATTGCTAAAAAGGTCATATTATAATCATGTTATTAGAAAAGGGGACAGTAATAAAGAAATGTGGAAGGCAGTAAACCAAATACTGGGAGAACTAATAGTAAATCAAAAGTTACAGAACTTGTGTATGAAAATGTTCACCACACTTCTAGTCAAGATATTTGTAAAGCTTTTAACACATTTTTCGTTAATGTAGTCGAAAACTTGGTTAATGATCTTGGTCCATGTAACCCACCTTTGCTGTCTAATCATACGATCTGCAACTCTGTGTACTTTTGGCCAACAGATGTTAAGGAAGTTACACAAATCATAGAAGCACTAGCCAGCAAGAATAACCACACAGATGATGGAATAAATAACATACTCCTCAAGAGGTGTGTAAACCATCTGGCCTCCTTGCTCACCGAAATAATTAATTTGTCATTGCAAACAGGAGTAATACCAGATAAATGTAAAATTGCAAGAGTGGTACCAGTTCTTAAGAAAGGAACACAATCTGACCCCAGTAATTACAGGCCACTATGTATAGTATCTTCGCTAGCAAAAGTACTTGAAGTAGTAATTAAAAAAGTCTTGAATTTCCTAACAAAAACACATTTCTTCTTCAAATTTCAGTATGGCTTCCTACCCAAACATAGTACACCTTCAGTTGCTTTTGACATAGTGTCCCTGATATAGAATGCATTAGATAGTAATAAAATAGCAGCTGGAATTTTCATAGATCTTGCAAAGGCATTTGACACAGTTAACCATATCCTACTACTTAATAAACTAGCAAATGCAGGAATTAGAGGAATAGCCTGTGAGTGGTTTAAAAATTACTTAACTGATAGGAAGCAATATGTTAATATCAATGAAACTAAAGGGCCCATCTACAGTGTTAAACATGGTGTCCCACAAGTGTCAATGCTGGGACCATTACTGTTTTTAATATTTATTAATGATATCGGTTATCTTGAGTTTACTGGTAAGATATTCCTGTTTGCAGATGATATATTTATATTTTATGACAGCAGTTGTGAACAAACGATTATGGAGTATATGCAAAAAGATCTGGACATACTAACATCATGGCTGAACAACAATAACCTAGTTATAACCACCTCAAAAACAAAATATATGATATTTCATAAACCAACACAAATTATCAATACCTGTAATGTAGTAAAAATTGGCAATGAGCCCATTGAAAGAGTAAAGCAGTTTTCATATTTAGGCCTGGCTTTAGGCAATAACGTAAGTTGGAATGAGCATATGTTAAATGTAAGGGAAAAAAAATTATTAGTGTAATTGGAGTACTAAAAAGATTGAAAGACTATGGAATAAACAACCAACACTTAAGAAACATATATACCTCCCTCATACATTCACACCTTATGTACATGAACATAATATGGGGAAATTGTACACAGGAAGCTATAAAGGGACTAGAAGTACTCCAAAAGAGAGCTTTAAAAATTATGTATGGATATGATTTTCTAAAACCATCTGTGGAAGGTTTTCAGGAAACAAACATATTACCAGTACAATGCCAGATTAAATACTCTCAAGCTTTATTTATGTTCAGGTATAAAAAATAATATGATTTCTGTTAATACAGAACTACGATACAGCAAGGACATTCAAACCCATAACACAAGATCAGCAAACCAGTTTTACAAAGATTCCACTAACACTGCCAAATATGGTGTTAAAAGCACTTCTTATTCAGCAAGCACAGCCTTTAACAATCTACCTCCCAAATTAAAACAAATCAATAAGTTGTACAGATTTAAGAAAGACGTACGTAGGTTCTTCCTTGAACAGTATGTTGGAGAATAAATCGAAAACTACTGTGTACCTATTTTTCCAACTAAGTTTAGTTTATTTTTAATATCTTCTTTTTTCCATGTAAAATAATGATATTATGATGTAAATCAATAATTGTAAATATTCCTTGTTATATGTGTAGACCTATGCCTTATCTGTTAAATGAAACTTAAAGCTGCCAAGGTGTGATTGTAAAGGGCAGTCCCTCCTTGAGCCACTAGCTCACTGGGACATTCTATAACCAATAAATAAATAACTATAAAAATTTTAAACTACGTTCAGATGTACCGGTAACCTAATTATAATACAACAGGTTATTACTAAACACAACCTGAAATGGAAATTACAATTAAAGTTTGAAATTCGTAAGACTACTCAAAATAATAGAATAAGCACTCTAAATCCTAATAAGTCACTACAATACACTACAACAGTTTTTAAACTACGTTCAGACGTATCCTAATTACGATAGATTATTAATAAGCACAAATAGAAATGAAAATCGCAATTAGGCCTAAAGTTTGAAATTCGCAAGAACTACCGTACTCAAAGATTATAAACAAAGTTAAACGCGTAGACAGAATTTTGTCTTTAGGGTATAACTTTATCCTAAAAGTAAAGCAAAGCAAAGCAAAGTCTTCTCCGTGCAGGCCATGAGGGCCCTTGGAGCGGTGGAAGGTAAAGGCTTCCACTATCCGTAACCTCGGCACTTGATGGGGTAGAGTGGTTGGCTCTACGCCCGGCCGCCTTTGCCCCCAGGAATTAACCTGGTACTCATTTTTGGTGTAGGCTGAGTGAACCTCAGGGGCATGTGAACCTCCGGAAGTGGAAATCTTGGTTCTTAAATTTTACGACTTCCTGACGGGGATTCGAACCCACGTCCTTCCGGGCGAACCGAGCGCGCCTTTACCGCCTCGGCCAGGCAGCCCCTTAACTTTATCCTACTCTGCTCTAATAGAAATGAAACCTTGCGTTTGGTTAAATGCTTAAGTACCGGTATCGAAAGGATTGCCGTACAAAAGAAAAACACGAATATAACAGGCAAGATACTATCCAATATACCTTATCTTCAATACAATTCTCAACTGAAACGTGGTTATGTGATTATTACAGCTGGTGGATAACTATTATTTTCCTTACTCCACGGGACGGAGAATAAAAGTGTCCTAAATTAGGCCTACTGAAAAATACGAGGTTGTCTACAATAATATCTCAAAAATATTTCTGTCAAAACCACTCCTACGACACCAGGGACTTGATTTGCAATTACTGGAATATATGAACTTTATTATTATTATCTAACCGCTCATAAATACTGAAAGATCGAGGGAGCGCAATATAAATTGCGGATACTTTAACTACCTACTCAGAACCACAAATGACTGGAATACAAGATCAGCTGACTTTTATTTATATTTACTTGACTACACTACACCCTTTGTTCACGGCTGTAGCCAATAATGCAATATTTGAATATGAAGAGCGACAATAATCAATAACAATACAACGACTGTTAACTATTACCGTGTAATCTCTTTAACTTATTTTTAAATGGAAGTTTACAGGTGTATCGTGCTTTTTTAATGTAGTAAATTATTACCTTCGCGATAGTTTGAACGGATATCTATACGAAATACCGGAGAAGTTGCGGCAGAGGTTACGGTACTATTCCTTATGATAATCTGCCTTTGTAAGTATTATACCAACGAACCTACAGACATTTACAAATATTTATAAAGTTAAGTTAATATTATTAGGTACCTAAAGTATTTCCTAAACCTAAATTCGGAACAAGGTACACCTGGCTAGCCTACTTAACCTAGAAAACGTAATTTACTGAAGACCAAATGAATTACTTGTTATAAAATTGAAATATAACTACTCCCAGTTTCGACCCGAGAAGGATTACTTCTGGGATAATGGTGAAAATTCAAAGAAAATTATGTTCCATGTGAAGCATTGGATTTTGATAAATCAGTTACTAAATATTTTGGCAAACACAGGTGCAAACAATTTATCAGGGGAAAACCTATATGGTTTCGTTTTAAAGTTTGGTGTCTGATGATATCATAGAGTACAACTCCATGAGAAGAGGTTGTTTCAGAACAATTTGTGAGGTTTTTTCATTGTGCAGAAAACTTCCAGGTAAAGCACTCAGACACACTTTGCAAACCTAGGCCACTAATGGACATTCTCAAAAGAAAATTCAAAGAAACTTACATACTATGTGAAGCATTGGATTTTGATGAATCAATGATTATGGTTCATGTTTGTAGGTTACTGTTGTTACGTCCTAGTTCGTGAACCCTGGGCAACGGCTGAGTGGCCTAGTAAATGGTCCTGAGAGTCGGGATACCAGTTGCTATGGAATGGGAGTGGGCATCTCGGACATATTCTGAATCGTGGCCCTCCTTGTGCTCAGGCGGCTAGGACTATACAATTCACCGGTGGTCCATAACCCGTTAGAGGAGAGATCCTCACTTGGACTATGTGCAAGTAGGGCAGCATCCTGCTTCATGAATTTACCGAGCTCAGAACATTTTAAGCAAGCCTCGGACCTATGGGAGTAATGGAGTCCCACTCCCATTTGACAGGCGAGGGACTCCTTGGAAACAACTTGGTGAACAAAATGGAATTCGATGGGGAGCTATCAATATTAATGGGGCTTATGGAAGAAAGAAGGTAGAACTGGCTGGGTCATCAAAGAGGATGAATCTGGATGTGCTAGGAGTAAGTGATATTCGGGTAAAGGGAGATAACGAGGAAGAGATAGGAGATTATAAAGTGTACTTGACGAGTGTTAGAAAGGGAAGGGCAGAGTCTGGGGTAGGGCTCTTTATCAGGAATACTATTGCATGCAACATAGTTTCTGTTAGGCATGTAAATGAGCGAATGATGTGGGTAGATTTGTCAGTTGGAGGAATTAGGACAAGAATTGTGTCCGTGTATTCACCATGTGAGGGTACAGATGAGGATGAAGTTGACAAGTTTTATGAAGCATTGAGTGACATCGTGGTCAGGGTCAACAGCAAGGATAGAACAGTGCTAATGGGCGATTTCAATGCGAGAGTTGGGAATAGAACTGAAGGGTACGAAAGAGTGATTGGTAAATGTGGGGAAGGTATGGAAGCTATTGGGAATGGGAAGCGTTTACTGGACTTCTGTGCTAGTATGGGTTAAGCTGTTACGAATACATTCTTCAAGCATAAGGCTATTCACCGCTACACATGGGAGGCTAGGGGTACCAGATCCATAATAGACTATATCTTAACAGACTTCGAATTCAGGAAATCTGTTAGGAGTGTACGAGATTTCCGCGGATTTTTCGATGATACCGACCACTATCCGATCTGTAGTGAACTAAGTATCTCTAGGCCTAGGGTAGAGAAAGTGAAATCTGTCTGCAAACGAATAAGGGTAGAAAATCTCCTGGACAAGGAAATTAGACAGAAGTATATGGATATGATTAGTGAGAAGATTCGAACAGTAGACAGTAAGCAGGTTCAGGATATAGAAAGTGAATGGGTGGCATACAGGGATGCTGTAGTAGAAACAGCAAGGGAATGCCTAGGAACAACTGTGTGTAAAGATGGGAAAAGGAGAACATCATGGTCGAATGATGAAGTGAGAGCAGCTTGTAAACGTAAAAAGAAGGCTTATCAGATATGGCTCCAAACAAGGGCCGAGGCAGACAGGGAGTTGTATGTAGATGAAAGAAACAGAGCGAAACAAATAGTTGTTGAATCCAAAAAGAAGTCATGGGAAGATTTTGGTAACAACCTGGAAAGGCTAGGTCAAGCAGCAGGGAAATCTTTCTGGACAGTAATAAGGAATCTTAGGAAGGGAGGGAAAAAGGAAATGAACAGTGTTTTGAGTAATTCAAGTGAACTCATAATAGATCCCAGGGAATCACTGGAGAGGTGGAGGGAATATTTGGAACATCTTCTCAATATAAAAGGAAATCATCCAGGTGGTGCTGCAAACAGCCAAGCTCATAGGGAGGAGGAAAATGATGTTGGTGAAATTATGCTTGAAGAAGTGGAAAGGATGGTAAATAAACTCCATTGTCATAAGGCAGCAGGAATAGATGAAATTAGACCTGAAATGGTGAAGTATAGTGGGAAGGCAGGGATGAAATGGCTTCATAGAGTAGTAAAATTAGCATGGAGTGTTGGTAAGGTACCTTCAGATTGGGCAAAAGCAGTAATCGCACCTATCTATAAGCAAGGGAACAGGAAGGATTGCAACAACTATCGAGGTATCTCACTGATTAGTATACCAGGGAAAGTATTCACTGGCATCCTGGAAGGGAGGGTGCGATCAGTCGTTGAGAGTAAGCTGGATGAAAACCAGTGTGGTTCCAAACCACAGAGAGGCTGTCAGGATCAGATTTTTAGTATGCGCCAGGTAATTGAAAAATGCTACGAGAGGAATAGGCAGTTGTGTTCATGTTTCGTAGATCTAGACAAAGCATATGACAGGGTACCGAGGGAAAGGATGTTCGCCATACTGGGGGACTATGGAATCAAAGGCAGATTATTAAAAGCAATCAAAGGCATTTATGTTGACAATTGGGCTTCGGTGAGAATAGATGGTAGAATGAGTTCTTGGTTCAGGGTACTTACAGGGGTTAGACAAGGCTGTAATCTTTCACCTTTGCTGTTTGTAGTTTACATGGATCATCTGCTGAAAGGTATAAAATGGCAGGGAGGGATTCAGTTAGGTGGAAATGTACTAAGCAGTCTGGCCTATGCTGATGACTTGGTCTTAATGGCAGATTGTGCCGAAAGCCTACAGTCTAATATCGTGGAACTTGAAAATAGGTGCAATGAGTATGGTATGAAAATTAGCCTCTCGATGATTAAATTGATGTCAGTAGGTAAGAAATTCAACAGAATTGAATGTCAGATTGGTGATGCAAAGCTAGAACAGGTCGATAATTTCAAGTATTTTGGTTGTGTGTTCTCCCAGGATGGTAATACCGTGAGATTGAATCAAGGTGTCGTAAAGCTAATGCAGTGAGCTCGCAGCTGCGATCAACAGTATTCTGTAAGAAGGAAGTGAGCTCCCAGACGAAACTATCTTTACATCGGTCTGTGTTCAGACCAACTTTGCTTTACGGGAGCGAAAGCTGGGTGACTCAGGATATCTTATTCATAAGTTTGAAGTAACAGACATGAAAGTAGCAGGAATGATTGCTGGTACAAACAGGTGGGAACAATGGTAGGAGGGTGCTTGGAATGAGGAGATAAAGGCTAATTTAGGAATGAACTCGATGGATGAAGCTGTACGCATAACCCGGCTTCGGCGGTGGGGTCATGTGAGGCGAATGGAGGAGGATAGGTTACCTAGGAGAATAATGGACTCTGCTATGGAGGGTAAGAGAAGTAGAGGGAGACCAAGACGACGATGGCTAGACTCGGTTTCTAAGGATTTAAAGATAAGAGGTGTAGAACTAAATGAGGCCACAACACTAGTTGCAAATCGAGGATTGTGGCGACGTTTAGTAAATTCACAGTGGCTTGCAGACTGAACGCTGAAAGGCATAACAGTCTATAATGATAATGTATGTATGTAATGATTAAATATGTTGGCAAACACAGCTGCAAACAATTTATCAGAGGAAAACCTATATGGTTTCGTTTTAAAGTTTGGTGTCTGAATACTCCTGAAGGCTATTTGGTACCAGGGCAAAAGCTACAATGGAAAGCAAGAATATGATCAGTTTTGTAAAAGCGCTGCTCCCTTGCTTATAGTTATAAATAATCTACCTGAAGATATACAGGCTCTTCCAATGAAGTTGTACTTTGATAATCTTTTTACTACTTACACTGTAATAAAGCACTTGAAATTCAGAGGCTATGATGGTACTGGTACTGTGCGGGACAACAGGCTACCCAAAGACATTCCTTTATCAACCAATGTGGCTATGAAGAAAGAAATCAGGGATGCTTACATTTCCACAAAAAGCAGCGAGAATATCTTAGCTGTTTGGTGGAAGGACAACTCTGTAGTTACTGGATTATCATCAGCTCATGGAGATCAACCAGTAACTAATGCAACACATTACTCTACAAGTGAGAAGAAGAAAATTGAGTTTCCCAAAGCTTGCAGTTTTTACTGAATACAACAAGCATATGGGTGGCACTGATGGTATGGACGAGAATGTCAACTGTTACAGAATTGGAATTCATGGCAAAAAGTGGTGGTTTTCAATAATAATTTACCACTTGGATGTTACAATTTGCAACACCTGGGTTTCTAAGAAGGCCAGAGGTGATCTGCAACAGATTCCGTTCAGGCGAGAAATGTCACACACGTACTTGACGAGATCCACTAATTTTCCGTGTGGTCCATGCCATATTCCTGTCTCAAGAAGAAGCGCAACAAGACATCAGGTATCTGATCAAGTCAGGTATGATGGAATGAATTATCTCCTCGTACCCTGCAAAGGAAGTGTTCGGCGAAGATGCGCTCGGGAGAGGTGCTCCAGTCAGACATGCACTGAATGCACCAAATAATGTGGCGTAGGACTGTGCGTTAAATGCAACTATGAATTTCATGTTCGTTAAGTCACGTGAAAGGAAGAATTAAAGTAGGCTGACACTGTATTCTGATTTTGCAGATTTTTTAGCGTATGTGAATATTTTATAAACAAATGCAGTACAAAATATCTTGTTATTCATATTCAGAAATAAATAACATGCAAATTTAACTGAATTGGCTGTAGATGCTTAATTATTTTCTGAAAACTCCATTCTGCCATTGACTACAAAGTTGTTTATTATTTAGTAAGAAATGCTAGTCGCATTTTTGTCTTAACTTTGAAGAAGAATCAAAAGTAGCACAGTGGAAAGATTCCACTTATTGACATACTGAACGACCAGTGATGCAATACGGCATCACACACTTCTACAAAAATTACGAATAAAAGCGAAAAAATGATAAGTGTTTAGGGTAGGGTATTACGTCGTAAACGTCATGCGAAAAAACAGTAATAAACCAAAATGAAAAATAATTCCGGTGTTGATGGGACAACCGTGAAACCGAGTGAGTGGCTGTGTGGTTTGGGGTGCGTAGCTATGAGCTTGCATTCGTGAGATATCGGGTTTGAATCCCACGGTCGGCATCCCTGAAGATGGTTTTCCGGGGTTTACCATTTTCACACCAGGCAAATTCTTGAGCTGTATCTTAATTAAGGCCAAGGCCGCTTTCTTCCAACTCCTAGCCCTTTCCTATCCCATCGTCACCATAAGACCTATCTGTGTTGGTGCAATGTAAGCAAATTCTTAAAAAGAAATTAAATTCGAAGGATAACTACCATAAATTACCAGTAATTAAGTCACCTTCTCTGGACATTATCATTGAAACACAATGGCTGGAGCTGCGAAGTACGAGATGCTGGGTTGAAACCTCGTCATGCTTTTCCCATTTCCTCTGAAGGCCAGCAGCTTTCTTTTCAGTATAGAGTTACCTAGACAGTTTACAGAACTGAAGTGCCTTTACCTTACATTCTTTTTTTGTTTCTTCATTTGGAGGGTATTTCCCCCAGTGCCCCCCTCCCCCATCGTGGATCCGCCCAAGAGAAAGGTCATTGTGGATGAATAGGTAAGGCAGTGGTAAGGTCTTCAAAATCTGAAAATGAATCCAAGGTTCGAATCCTGCCACATGCGGATAATTTTTAGGTATTTACAATTTCATTGTAGCTATTTACAGCGGTGTCTCCTTTGATATAGTAACACAGGGTTATGTTCAACAAATATGCTGCTATTAAAAATGTCCAGAATGCAAGCCTGTTCATTCACTCATGCAGTGGAAGCGAACATAATTGTTTTGATAATCTACACTCAAGACATATTCCACTGAAAAATATGTCGATATGTTACTCGTCTATGGTAATACACGGCAGAAGTCATTACAATTGTATATATTGTGAGAGAAAGAAATCAACAGCCAATAAATTCTGGAGCCTTGAACAATGTTTGTGTTCAACTGGGGCAATTGGAGGAAAATGTCCTTTCAGAGATTCTCCAATATCACCTGGTCATAATGAAGAGGTTCTTTTACAAGCTGTCCAGAACACACACACTTGTACAGCTGGTCATCTGATATAGGAGTATTGCTGTATTTTAATATGATTTGTACCCACGACATTGCATGATCCTGGTCATTTTGAATAACTACCTAAGCTCCAATCTACACAAATAAATACTCTGCCACCTTGAGTTTCTCTGTCACTTTGCCACTATTCACATGGCTCTGTACACCGAATGTGAATCAGTCATTTCATTTTAGTCTATTACTCTGGGGCTGCAGGTCCTTCATTACTAGAGAACGGATTTTTATATAAGTAAGAGGTTTTTGCGTCTGTTTTAACACAATCTACAAAGTTTATTATTCTTATTGTTCATACCCAAGCATAAAAACTTAATGTTATTTCATGTAAAACACCTATTTTCACAAACTGTTTATATAAATACATATGTAAAT
Source organism: Anabrus simplex (assembly GCF_040414725.1). Lineage (NCBI taxonomy): Eukaryota > Metazoa > Arthropoda > Insecta > Orthoptera > Tettigoniidae > Anabrus > Anabrus simplex. The sequence continues at coordinate 20,389,366 of NC_090266.1, forward strand.
ATGAAAATCCATTACAAGCACATAAATTGGCAATATTTGTTACTCAATAAAATTTAAAATGTTTCTGTATTGTAAAATGAACACCTTATTCACATTTTACGATTACGGTATTGTTTTGAAAAATGTATTTAATGTCATATTTCTAAATGTTATGGCTATTCAGAAGTTCAAAGTCATGCTGGTCACTGGCTATGTCGTAACCTGTAGATAGTGATTTGATTTGCTGCACAAGTTATTTTACTCTCTGACTGAGTTAGCTCGTACCAGTCAACCCACTCAGGTTTTGTTTAGAGAACATCAACGAAAGGCAATCATGGAGAGATAAGGCAATGGAGAATATCACAGATTAAACTGCGCACTGGAAAAATATTCCCTCAACAGAATCTAGTGGGTTTCTTTCACTCGTAAGAGTAAGGTTAGTTAATTGTTCGGGTCCGTATATAATTCCCGTGGTCGTGTGACTTTGTCTGAATTACTACGATAGAAGAAATATTTCCTTAGTGTCTGCTCCTATTCTTTTTTTATCGAAACAATGATCCATCATAAATGAGTGTGTCTTAACCATGCAAAACAATGCCAAAAGTGAAGTCAAGTACAAGATTGCGTCTTCAAAAATATGCAGAGAAATTTAAAAATATTTTCTTTAATGATGGAAAAGTATAATTCTGCCAAATATATGGTAAAACAGTAAATGCAGATCAAGTAATCCACCATTTGTCTGGAAATAAGCACATTGCAGCTGCTTCGCATGTGTGTTCGCAATAATTACTAATAGATGAACTAGCTTTTTCAAATTTACGCCCATCCCAATACTCTCAGTATTATTTACATGTATGTAGAGCATTTGTCTGCACCGACATTGCTATTGGCAAAATAAATCATCTGGGACTTATAAATTTCCTAACAAAATACATTAATTTTGAGCCCCCAGACTAATCCACATTAAGGGAAAAACTGTCTCCCGAAATGTTATGAAGAAATTTTACAAAGAACTCAGGCAGTATGCAATAGCGAAAATCTGTGGATGAGCATTGACAAAGTGGCAGAAAAGTAGGAAATGTTATAGTTGGCGTGTTGAAGAATGACAAAACCACTTGCGAACAACCTTATTTGCTAACATGTACTGAAACGCCCACTGCAAACCATGTCAGTGTAGCTGGGTTGTTAAATGAAATCAAGCATTTTCTTTGGCCAGAAGGTGTAAAAGACAACAACGTACTGATATATAGGACAGTGTCAAGGATATAAGAACATGTAAATTTAAATTAGAAGAAGACATTGTAAACATTAAGAATAAGCAAATTACTTCCAACAATTTTTATTAATAACATTAACAGAGATATTTAAATGTTTTAACTGTCTGTGTCAATTTTAGATATTCTTTTTGCTGAAGATGTCTCATAATGAGATGAAACAGGTCCTAAATTAGCATATGTATATAATGTGTCAGTCTTTTGTATATGTAGGGAAAATAAAAGTATTGAAAGCTGAACTCTTTTAACCAAAGTTGAGTAAAGGTCAATTACAGATCTGTACATTGAAGTTCATAAATTGCAAGTTGCTCTAGCAAAACAAGCCAGTGGGAACCATACTTCCTCCTCCCTTTTCTCCTTCCCATGACTCTGTTCCACCTGTCTTTTCCTATCCTCTACTCTACATTTCCCTCTCCTACCTTTTCCCTTCCTCCTACTTCCACACATCTCAGCAACAGTTCCCTGTCCCTCATCTTCCCGATCTGTACACTCCAAATATATCAGTCATACAAATTTTAGTGAAAAACGGAAGGGTATGTATAGGTATTTAAAGGCAGAAACAGGTTTCAAGAAGGACATTCCAGGAATAATTAATGAACAAGGGGAGTGTCTATGTGAGGATCTTCAAAAGGCAGAAGTATTCAGTCAGCAGTATGTAAAGATTGTTGTTTACAAGGATGATGTCGAGATAGAGGAGGAGACTAAGGCCAAAGAAGTAATAAAATTTACATATGATAACAATGACATTTACAATAAGATACAAAAGTTGAAAACTAGAAAAGCAGCTGGAATTGATCAGATTTCTGGGGATATACTAAAGGCAATGGGTTGGGATATAGTACCATACCTGAAGTACTTATTTGATTATTGTTTGGTCGGAGGAGCTATACCAGATGAATGGAGAGTTGCTATAGTAGCCCCTGTGTACAAAGGAAAGGCTGATAGACATAAAGCTGAAAATTACGTGCCAGTAAGTTTGACATGCATTGTATGTAAGCTTTGGGAAGGCATTCTTTCTGATTATATTAGACATGTTTGTGAAATTAATAACTGGTTCGATAGAAGGCAGTTCGGTTTTAGGAAAGGTTATTCCACTGAAGCTCAACTTGTAGGATTCCAGCAAGATACAGCAGATATCTTGAATTCTGGAGGTCAAATGGACTGTATCGCGATTGACCTGTCTAAAGCATTTGATAGGGTGGATCATGGGAGACTACTGGCAAAAATTAGTGCAGTTGGACTAGAAAAAAAGAGTGACTGAATGGGTTACTATATTTCTAGAAAATAGATCTCAGAGAATTAGAGTAGGTGAAGCTTTATCTGACCCTGTAATCATTAAGAGGGGCATTTCTCAAGACAGGATTATTGGAACTTTATGTTTCCTTATATATATAAATGATATGAGTAAAGGAGTGGAATCGGAGGTAAGGCTTTTTGCGGATGATGTTATTCTCTATAGCGTGATCAATAAGTTACAAGATTATGAGCAACTGCAACGTGACCTCGAAAATGTTGTTAGATGGACAGCAGGCAATGGTATGTTGATAAACGGGGTTAAAAGTCAGGTTGTGAGTTTCACAAATAGGAAAAGTCCTCTCAGTTTTAATTACTGCGTTGATGGGGTGAAAGTTCCTTTTGGAGATCATTGTAAGCATCTAGGTGTTAATATAAGGAAAGATCTTCATTGGGGTAATGACATAAATGGGATTGTAAATAAAAGGTACAGATCTCGGCACATGGTTATGAGGGTGTTTAGGGGTTGTAGTAAGGATGTAAAGGAGAGTGCATATAAGTCTCTGGTAAGACCCCAACTAGAGTACGGTTCCAGTGTATGGGACCCTCACCAGGATTACCTGATTCAAGAACTGGAAAAAATCCAAAGAAAAGCAGCTAGATTTGTTCTGGGTGATTTCCGACAAAGGAGTAGCGTTACAAAAATGTTGCAATGTTTGGGTTGGGAAGAATTGCGAGAAAGAAGAAGAGCTGCTCGACTAAGTAGTATGTTCCGAGCTGTCAGCGGAGAGATGGCGTGGAATGACATTAGTAGACGAATTAGTCTGAATGGCGTTTATAAAAGTAGGAAAGATCACAATATGAAGATAAAGTTGGAATTCAAGAGGACAAACTGGGGCAAATATTCATTTATAGGAAGGGGAGTTAGGAATTGGAATAACTTACCAAGGGAGATGTTAAATAAATTTCCAATTTCTTTGAAATCATTTCGGAAAAGGCTAGGAAAGTAACAGATAAGGAATCTGCCACCTGGGCGACTGCCCTAAATGCAGATCAGTATTGATTGAAAAACATTTCAAGTGATCCTATTGAACTACCAAAAATATTTACAATTCCTTATTTCACTGTAGTGAGGAGGTATCCTCACCTCCATCAATGTGCAAGGAATAGAATACTCTAACATGTTTGATCCATATTTCCAAAACACGGATAAAGATTACAAGATATCAGAATCATTCCATATTAACGGTTTTCACTTTAATGAGGAAAATTTGATGTGTCCTCCCGTTCAATACATAACAAAACTCCATCATTAGATGGAGTAATAGAAGTCAAACATGTTTAGACTTATTTGAGCCATCTTCAGTTTATGTCAATGTGCCCGTTAACAACACCATACAATTGATTAAGAACAATCTTTCCAAATTCAGCAATTTAAGTATAGGCAAAATAAATGAATTTCTTCGGATTCTGAAATTTAATTTGAATCACAATTTCTTCACTTTCAATAATGTCATTTACCAACAGATATGTCTTCCCACGGGGTCACCAGCTTCAGGGATCCTTGCAGATATTTACAATCAATCAATCAATCAATCAATCAATCAATCAATCAATCAATCAATCAATCAATCAATCAATCAATCAATCAATCAATCAATCAATCAATCAAGCAAGCAAGCAATCAAGCAATCAATCACTACTGATCTGCATTTAGGACAGTCGCCCAAGTGGCAGATTCCTTATCTGTTATTTTCCTAGCCTTTTCTTAAATGATTGCAAAGAAATTGGAAATTTATTGAACATCTCCCCTGGTAAGTTATTCCAATCCCTAACTCCCCTTCCTATAAACGAATATTTTCCCCAATTTAACCTCTTGAATTCCAACTTTATCTTCATATTGTGATCTTTCCTACTTTTAAAGACACCATCCAAACTTATTCGTCTACTGATGTCCTCCCACGCCATCTCTCCACTGAAAGCTCGGAACATACCACTTAGTCGAGCAGCTCGTCTCCTTTCTACCAAGTCTTCCCAGGCCAAACTTTGCAACATTTTTGTAAAGCTACTCTTTTGTCGGAAATCGCCCACAACAAATCGTGCTGCTTTTCTTTGGATTTTTCCACTTCCTGAATCAAGTAATCCTGGTAAGGGTCCCATACACTGGAACCATACTCAAGTTGAGGTCTCACAAGAGACAAATATGCTCTCTCCTTTACATCCTTACTACAACCCCTAAATACTCTCATAACCATGTGTAGAGATCTGTACCTTTTATTTACAATCATATTTATGTGATTACCCCAATGAAGATCGTTTGTTATATTTACACCTAGGTATTTACAATGATCCCCAAAAGGAACTTTCACCCCATCAACGCAGTAATTAAAACTGAGAGGACTTTTCCTATTTGTGAAACTTACAACCTGACTTTTATCCCCATTTATCATCATACCATTGCCTACTGTCCATCTCACAACATTATCGAGGTCATTTTGCAGTTGTTCACAATCTTGTAACTTATGTATTACTCTGTACAGAATAACATCATTTGCGAAAAGCCTTATCTCTGATTCCACTTCCTTACACATATCATTGATATATATAAGAAAACATAAAGGTCCAATAATACTGCCTTGAGGAATTCCCCTCTTAATTTTTACAGGGACAGATAAAGCTTCACCTACTCTAATTCTCTGAGTTCTGTTTTCTAGAAACAGAGCCACCCATTCAGTCACTCTTTTGTCAAGTCCAATTGCACTCATTTTTGCCAGTAGTCTCCCATGATCCACCCTATCAAATGCCTTAGATAAGTCAATCGCAATACAGTCCAACTGACCTCCTGAATCCAGGATATCTGCTATATCTTGCTGGAATCCTACAAGTTGGGCTTCAGTGGAATAACCATTCCTAAACCCAAACTGCCTTCTGTCAAACCAATTATTAATTTTGCAAACATGTCTTATATAATCAGAAAGAATGTTTCCCCAAAACTTATATACAATGCATATCAAACTGGCTGGACGGTAATTTTCATCTTTATGCCTATCACCCTTTCTTTTATATACAGGGGCTACTATAAAGCAGTGGAATCGGAGGTAAGGCTTTTTGCGGATGATGTTATTCTCTATAGAGTGATAAATAAGTTACAAAATTGTGAGCAACTGCAACGTGACCTCGAAAATGTTGTGAGATGGACAGCAGGCAATGGTATGTTGATAAACGGGGTTAAAAGTCAGGTTGTGAGTTTCACAAATAGGAAAAGTCCTCTCAGTTGTAATTACTGCGTTGATGGGTTGAAAGTTCCTTTTGGGGATCATTGTAAGTATCTAGGTGTTAATATAAAGAAAGATCTTCATTGGGGTAATCACATAATTGGGATTGTAAATAAAGGGTACAGATCTCTGCACATGGTTATGAGGGTGTTTTGGGGTTGTAGTAAGGATATAAAGGAGAGTGAATATAAGTCTCTGGTAAGACCCCAACTAGAGTATGGTTCCAGTGTCTCACCTGGATTACCTGATCAAGAACTGAAAATAAATCCAAAGAGGAGCAGCTCGATTTGTTCTGGGTGATTTCCGACAAAAGAGTAGCGTTACAAAAATGTTGCAAAGTTTTGGTTGGGAAGAATTGAGAGAAAGAAGAAGAGCTGCTCGACTAAGTGGTATGTTCCGATCTGTTAGTGGAGAGATGGCGTGGACTGTCATTAGTAGGCGAATAAGTTTGAGTGGCATTTATAAAAGTAGGAAAGATCACAATATGAAGATAAAGTTGGAATTCAAGGGTAGAAACTGGGGCAAATAATCATTTATAGGAAGGGGAGTTAGGGATTGGAATAACTTACCAAGGGAGATGTTCAATAAATTTCCAATTTCTTTGAAATCATTTAGGAAAAGGCTAGGAAAGCAACAGATAGGGAATCTGCCACCTGGGCGACTGCCCTAAATGCAGATCAGTATTGATTGATTGATTGATTGATTGATTGATTGATTGATTGATTGATTGATTGATTGATTGATTGATTGATTGATTGATTGATTGATTGACTGAACTCTCCATTCATTTGGTAAAGTTCCTTCATGCAAACAATAATCAAACAAGTACTTCAGATATGGTACTACATCCCAACCCATTGTCTTTAGTATATCCCCCGAAACCTTATCAATTCCAGCAGCTTTTCTAGTTTTCAACTTTTGTATCTTACTGTAAATGTCAGTCATGTAGAACATTCTCATATTGTTGGTAAGATTGATGGCATTAAACACTGGACATGCTATGTAGATGACATGTTTGTTATTTTAGACTCCCGTCTTACTAACAGCAATACAGTAGTTGAACTTCTCAACTCCACTGATGCACATATAAAATTCACCATAGAGTCAGAAAACATTAATGACCTTAATTACCTGGACTTACCCACTATGCACAACTGCAATAACACTATATCTTTGAATATATACAGGAAACCCACCCACACCATAAATACCATCCAACAAACTTCTCTGCACCCAGACATACATAAGAAAGCAGTTTACAATTGCATAGTACTCCAAGCACTAACTATCCCTTTTCCCGCAAGAATTATGAAAAAGAAATTAATACTATTTACAATATTGCAGAACACAACGTTTTCAGTACAACCTTCATCAGCAGAATCATCGATGATGATGCTTGTTGTTTAAAGGGGCCTAACATCTAAGATCATCGGCCCGAGTAGAATCATCAATAGATATAAGAGCAGACCCAAGACTGCCCTAGAAAAAGATTCAGATCCTAAAGAAAAGTTTTCCACATTCACATTCACATTCAATAATAGTTGCATTTATCAAATTTTTAATCTCTTTAAAGAACACAACATTAAAATAGCGTTTAGAACTTCCTTTTCAACCCACACACTGTCAACAATAACATTTGAACTCCGCAGTTTTCAAATTAGAATGCCAATCCTGTAATTCCAGCTAATATCTTGTAATAAAATTCCAGCTATGTCGGTCAAACAGGCCGCAATTTTGTCATAAGATACGCCGACCATCGCAATGCTCTCAAATATAATCGTTTTTCAGCTATGAGTGAACATCATAAAGAATCCAGTCACGAATACACTTCAATAAATAAAGACATTGAGATCTTGCATTATGAGCAAAAGAGCACCTTGCTTAACGTTCTTGAGGCCATCCACATCGATTTAGATCAGTTTATGAACCCCTCTCACAATTTAAATGAAATCAACAAAAAAAGAACATTCTACTTGAAACATTCATTCCGTATATTTATCAGAACTTCTATAATAAAAACAAACCCCGGCTCCATCTCTCCAACTCACCACCACTCCCCTCTCCCCCACCAGCCCTGAACCCCCTCCCATTCCCCCTTCACTCCTCCCATCCTCGCAAACACAGCTGAGCCAACGATAGACACGATCATACAAACGGGACTGTTAACTTTGGGAGGGTCACGCCGTTTAGAGAGGACAACCACCAATTAATAAGTAAGGTAAAAGGTTTTTTCACACTTATTGTTCATTTTTCACTTATCAGCCCAAGTTTCTCATACAACCTCATTTTTTCCATTACAGATTGGAACTTCAAAGACGGTTTCCACTGTGGTCAAATACTGTTTCTCCATGCATCCGTTCTCTAACATGGTTTCTCGATTTTTTCACTGCCCTCCTGACTATTTAGAATAGGGCAGGCGCACCAACATTGGAAACAATCACTGATAGTGGAACCGCTGAAATTGAGAAGATCAGGCCTTTCGAGAGTGCTACTATTCCAAAATTTGAAATTCATTGACAGTTTTCCATCATGTCACATGCATTTCGCCTGGTGCGTGTTCCCTCTCAAGCTTGGTTTCTCAAGTTTTTCGCTCCCCCTTAACTATTCATGGTGATGGTGACTCTACAAAGTTGGACTGTCAATTCTGAATTTTTAACACAGTGATTTCGACCTCTTTTTGATTATATCACATGCAGAAGGAATTTTTTTGGACTAAGAGGTCGACAACCTCACTAAAAACTCATATTCTTAATTTCCGTTTTATCTCATTTGTTTTTGTTCTTTTCTCCGTGGGTTTTAACACACATTTTACCTACAATTATAGAAAAATGTTAACCCCTTTTTTCACTGAGGATGTCTCAAGCGAGTTGTTTGTTGTTTAAAGGAGCCTAACATCTAAGGTCATGGGCCCAAGAAGAATCATCAATTTTTAATTGTTTTTTATTTCCATCATGTTTCTCTTGTTTTCCATTTGTTCCTTCATTATGTTTTTGACACATTTTTAGCTTTTATTATGTAAATAACTTTAACCCCATTTTCTCACTGAAGATGGCTCAAACGAGTCAAAACATGTTTGACTTTATTACTCCATCTAATGATAAAGTTATGTATTGAATAGGAGGACACATTAAATTTTCCTTATAAAGGGATAAATATTCACTAAAAACGAGTAATGTAACAGATCAACATATCATACAGAACTGTCAAACCACTTCTGAAGTGATATTTTATAATCTCCTGTCACAGAAAAGTCAACTTGTTAATAGCTGGAAATGAAAGTGTCAACAATTCCATAGCAATTGCTGAATCGGTCTCATTAAATTTGGAAGATTTGATCACATCCCCCAAAATTGAAGGTAGACAAAGAAAGGGATGGAAAAGAAAAGTATTTGATCAAAGCAGGAATGCCAGAAAACAAAATGCCGGCTAAACAAATCTAGCTAACGTGGGAACGCTGTTGGTGCTAAAGAGTTTAGTGATTTCCATTGCAAGGATAAACGATATGAAAATTATTGTAATGGTTATAGCGTCCGCCATGCCAACTCGCTACTCTCCGGGGGCGTCATCGTATCGGCCCCACCCCCTTATGCTCGAGCGCGACAATCACGAGCAACACTTAGTGCTAGGCCGGCCCTCTCACCTCCGTCCGTGGTCCCACAGCAGAGGACGACGGAAATTACTCAACTATTAATCTGGAGTCTTCTATCTCGCGAGGTTCCTGGATACATCTAGCATCTGGACTGTTCTGGAAGGCCCAGAGCAGGTATATAAGGAGAGGAGTAACTTGGAGTGAGAGTTAGTTAGTGAGTGAGTGAGCGAGAGCAAGATTGAGTTCGCTGGTGTAAGTTAGCAAAGAGCGCAGTCAGTGATAGCTTGGGCTGAGATGTCAGCCTGATGGAGTATCTGCCTGTGGGAGCTGAGGACTCGTTCCTGTTTCCCTGATGTCGTGTGTATGTGTGTCCCTTGAGGCCGGCTGCTGGAGAAGAACCTTGGGTGTTCTGGAGCAGAGCGAAGGGAACTCTGGGCGCCGACTGCGAACGGAGTTCGACGGGTTGAGTGAACAGCGAATACTATCCCGACCTACGAGACTGACGTGTAGGCTGTGGATCGTGACAGCGCTAGCGAGTGTGACTGAATGGCTGAGTGAGTGTAGTGTAAATAATCGATGACTCTGTGTGTGTGTCATTGTAGATGGAACATGAGAAGCTAAGGGAGAGAGCACGAACCGTGTAAGTGTACTTGTGTAACTTGCAGCTCGGCAAATGTGTAAATGTGTAATTGTAGTGCTTAGTTAATAGAAATAGGTTGCTACCAGGTTCTGTACGCATTTATTTATTTATCTGCCCCGCCAACACGTTACATTATTTATTATTACTATTTAATGATTAATTAATTATTTGTTACAATTCACTGTACATCACATCGCACAGATAGGTCTTATGGTGACTATGGAATAGGAAAAGGCTAGGAGTGGGAAGGAAGTGGCCTTAATTAGGGTACAGTCCCATTATTTGCCAGGTGTGAAGATGGGAAACCACTGCACCGACAGTGGGGCTCAAACGCACTATCTCCTGAATGCACGCTGACCATAGAGCCACTCGCTCGCCATGAGGATACTTGGAAGTACTGTAATTAGAAAATTCTTGGATTTTTAGAATCTTATGAAGCTAAGGTTTGCTCGTGTCTAGCAAATTATCCATAGTCCTCTGAAAACCATAGAATTAGTTTGTGGAACATGAAATTGATAACATTTATCCAGAGTCGAAGTGAAGAGAAACAAACAGCAACCAGGCAGGTGTACAAATAAACTTTCACTGAAACTCTTAGAAGGGACGGCCTGGCCGAGGTGGTAAAGGCGTGCTCGGTTCACCCGGAAGGACACGGGTTCAATTCCACGTCAGGGATTCGTAAAATTTAAGAAACGAGATATCCACGTCCGGAGGTGCTCATGGCCTTGAGGTTCACTCAGCCTACACCAAAAATGAGTACCAGGGCAAAGGCGGCCAGACATACAGCTAACCACTCCACTCCATCAAGTGCCGAGGTTACCTTCCACCCCTCCAGGGGCCTTCATGGCCTGTACGGAGATGACTTTGCTTTTGCAAACTCTTAGAACATCTGGGGACAGGACTGTTGGATATATGACAAAAACAAGAAACTTCCACGTTATTAAAGATGGTAGGGGTAAATCTACCGCTGTAAATAGATTACACAAAAGAAAGGTGGCTGAAATAATCAGCGACATAAACCAGTTCCCTAGGTTAAAGTCACACTATTGCTGGGCACAGACACATAGTGACTTCCTCCCATCATGTTATCATTCCAGTCAAGTACGGCCTCTACAAAAGTGAGCATTTCTAAATTCAGTCTGAGGCCCAAAACATGGGGGGAAAAAGCTGCCAGTAATGTTTCTGATCTCGGAATGCTCAACTGAAAGGTTGCAAGGATTTGCTTGACCTAAGGCAACAACTGGAGAGCCCTCAAAAGGTGGCACATTCAGAAATGAAGCATGCAGCTGATTCTTACATTCGACCTCAAGCGGACTGTACCTTTGCCAAGAATCTCCACTGCAAATGCCTATTGTAGCTGTATAACTGCAGAGTTCATAATGAGGCTGCAAATAAAAACTACTTCTATGACTGGATAAAAAGGCAAGTTGGCCGTGGAGCACAAGAGTTAAGGACTTTCCTCCGACAACATTTTCATGGAAAATTTAGGCAAGGAAAGAGACGTGTAATATTGTGATCTGAATCTTGTGGGAGACAAGAGAGAAACATGAAGCTTATTCTTATGATGAATATCCTGGCTTCACATCTGATATTAGAAACTGTGTGAATGAAATTCCTAATACCTAAGGACAGTTTCTTGTCCAACGACGATGACGATTCGAAGACATGGTGTGCTTTTTAGAGTTTCAGCAGCACCTGTACATTCTGGATGATTATATGCAAGTCATGAATAACTGCTATAACAAACCTAATTTTTCTTTGTGCTAGTGGTTTAATGTCGCACTACCACATCAGGAACCGAGCTCAATAGCTGCAGTCACTTAAGTGCGGCCAGTATCCAGTATTCAGGAGATAGAGGGCTCGAACCCCACTGTCGGCAGCCCTGAAGATGGTTTTCTGTGGTTTCCCATTTTCACACCAGGCAAATGTTGGGGCTGTACCTTAATTAATGCCACGGGTGCTTCCTTCCCACTCCTAGCCCTCTCCTATCCCATCGTCGCCATAAGACCTAACTGTGTCAGTGTGATGTAAAGCAAATTGTAAAAAAAAGAAACAAAACACATCAGGAAGAATACAGCCCCAGCATTAGCCTGGAGTGAAAATGGGAAACCACAGAAAAACATCTTCAGGGCTGCCGACGGTGGGATTCGAACCCATCATGTCCCAAATGCAAGCTCAAAGCTATGAAACCCTGATCGCACGGCCAACTCGGTCAGTCAAAAATGGAATGGTAGTAAAAAACTTTAAGAAGGAAGACAAGACATCGAACAGGAAGATGGACGTTGAGGGTAAGACTTTGAGTTGGCTGAAAACCAGGTAATGTGAAATTGAAGAGAGCAAACCCTGTTCTGCTATTATGAAAACTTCTTTCAACAGCAGCAAGAAGTAGCTCATCACGCCTGAGTGATCACTATTCACTCCTATGACCTAATGGGAAGCCAATATCAGCGAACTCAAACACATCTCATACCAAGTAACTCTAAAAGGTTTCTATGAAAAACTGAATGATGGAACATTGATGGAACATACAGTGCCGAAAAAAAGGAATATCTGCAAGGACAAGATCATTTTATTCACAAGCGATGTGACAGGTAGTTAGTTTGTCATTGCAAGAGTACATGATTACAAATTCAGTTCAAATGAACATGTGTCACAGTAAAGAATGCCCAAACAGTCGTATCAATAACACAGTGTATCCCCCTCTGTCTGCAATGCAGGCGTGTATTCGCATATGCAAATGATCACAAAGGCGCTGAATGGCGATAGATTGTCCCACGCTCTTGCACCTTTTGATGCAATTCCCGCTTCATCATGTCCCATATGTGTTCTATTGGAGATAGATCCAGTTATCTTGGTGACGAGGGCAGTTGTTGTACACCACGTAGAGCACATTGTGTCGCAACAGCTGTATGTGGATGTGCATTGTCTTGCTGAAAAAGCACATCACTTTGCTGTCAAAGAAATAGCAGTAGCACCTGTGCAATGTAGCAGGCAATGGTTACGTTATCCTGCATAAATACCAACTGTGACTGCGAGTTGTAACTGATGGCCCCATACCATGGAAGCCTGGGGTTGTGGGCGAATACAGACAGAACCTACTCTCGTCACTGAAAATAACAGGTGCATGCATAAGTCTTTTCCGGTTTCACTAAGAGATGGTGCCAGCGAACAGTACGCAGGGTATAAATTTGACACATATGTCAGTTTGTTCATCTGACATTAACCTACCAAAACACACAAGCTGAGTCCGCCAAACATTAGCGTCTGTGTTGTATCGTTCAGTGATCATGCCAAAGTTTGTGCCTGAAAAAGAACATTTCCGGCACGCGTTGCTTTTCTTATTTAATCTAAAGAAAAAGGCTGTGAAAAGTCATTGTTTGGTGGTAGAAACATATGGTGAACACACGCTCCATTGATTGGAACATGTGAGACAATTTAAACATGGTGATTTCATGTGAAAGACAGTGCGCACTCAAATTCAACAGCAATTGGCACAAGCATTAAATGTGTCACAAGAAACAATCAGCAGGCAATTAAAAGCAATGGCAAAGATCAGTAAACTTGGTAAATAGGTCCCACATCATTTGAATGAACGGCAAATGGAAAATTGCAAAGTCACTTGTGAAATGCTGCTTCAATGCCACAAACGAAAATCATTTCCGCACCAACTTGTGATGGGTGACGAAAAAAATATTTATTTTGAAAACTTGAAGTGGAGAAAATCGTGGCTTTAATCTGACGAAGCCGGTCCTTCAATACCAAGGCCAAATCACTTTGGCAAGCAGACCATGCTTTGCGTCTGGTGGGACCAGAGCGGTATTGTGTACTATGAACTCTTGAAGCCCGGCGAAACCGTTAATGTTTAATTTAAATCACGCAATGATCAAAAGACGATCAGAATGGGCCAGAAGACATGTCAAAGTGATTTTGTTACACGGCAAAGCACCGTCTCGCACAGCAAAACCAATGAGACACCTTGAAATCACTTGGATTGGACATCCTTCCGCACCCGCCGTACCCTCCTGACCTGGCGCCATCTGACTATCACCTCTTCACATCAATCAAGAATCCGTATTTGCCATTGACCATAAGTAGTATAATAGGACAGTTCTGCGGCCTCCTAATCCGGCGGGAAATTTGAATTTTGGCGCGAGATTTGAATCTGTAAACAAATCCACGTGCATTATTTGACAGCCACGTGCTTTTCGACAGACAACAACGCATCGCTAACCTCACTGCTGCCATCTTGACGGGCCTAAACCTTAGTAGTACCAACTTAACCTAACTAGCGCGAGATTTGAATAGGTAAACAAATCCACGTGTTTTTGACAGCCACGTGCTTTTTGACAGACAACAACGTATCGCAAACCTCAGTGCTGCCATCTTGACGGACCTAAACCTCAGTGCTACCAACTTAACCTCACTAGCGCGAGATTTGAATCGGTAAACAAATCTACGTGCTTTTTGACAGCTGTCATCCGCCATCTTTAAACTACAGAGCACCGTGCTGCCCTCTTTATCGCAGTAGCTGTAAATTCGTCACCTGTCATCGGCAGTGCTGATATCTTGGCGGGTCTAAACCTTAGTGCTACTAAGTTAACCTCACTAGCGCGAGATTTGAATCGGTAAACAAATCCAGGTGCTTCTTGAGAGCCACGTGCTTTTTGACAGCTATCATCTACAACAACGTACCGCGAACCTCAGTACTACCATCTTGACGGGCGTAAACCTTAGTGGTACCAACTTAACCTAACTAGCGCGAGATTTGAATCGGTAAACAAATCTACATGCTTTTTTGACAGCTGTCATCCGCCATCTTTAATGAAGAGAGCAACGTGCTGCCCTCTTTGTGGTGGCGGTAAATTCCACGTGCTTTACAAACTCACGTGCTTTTTTCTGCCAGCTGTCATCCGCCATCTTTAAACTACAGAATACCATGCTACCCTCTTGCGTCAGCTGTCATCTGCCATCTTTAATCAAGAGAGCGCAGTGCCGCACCCTTTAGTTTAAATGTGGTGGCAGCAAATTCTACATTCGCCATCTTTAATCTACAGAGCGCCGCGCTGCACTCTGTGGTGACGGACAATTTGAAAAGCTGCCAAGAGAGCATCGTGTTGGCATCTTTATTCTTTGACATGTGGTCGCGGCAAATTCCACATCCGCCATCTGAGAGCACCGTGCTGCGCTCTTGATCGTAGTAGCGGACAATTTAAAAAGAACATGTCAAGGAATACCATTGTTCTAAAAGAAAACAAGTCTACAGTTCTGAATGGCTTGCGTAAGATAGCGATTGTTATAACCTCCTTTTCCCTGCTCTGTTAAGGTATAGCTTTATCGAATACTTGAAGATTATATTACAAAAGAAGGGATTAAGAGTATAATCGAACACTGTACTCGATACAACAGATGATCGGAACATTGATTGATGTGTTTGGGGTGCACCTTCGTTGAATTTGTAAACAAAGCCACGTGCATTTTTTGACAGCCACGTCCTTT
The DNA here is from genome assembly GCF_040414725.1 of Anabrus simplex. NCBI lineage: Eukaryota > Metazoa > Arthropoda > Insecta > Orthoptera > Tettigoniidae > Anabrus > Anabrus simplex. Next base: position 20,404,852 of record NC_090266.1, read on the forward strand.
CTGACAGACAACAACGCATCGCTAACCTCACTGCTGCCATCTTGACGGGCCTAAACCTCAGTGGTACCAACTTAACCTAACTAGCGCGAGATTTGAATTTGTAAACAAACCCACGTGTTTTTTGAGAGCCACGTGCTTTTTGACAGACAACAACGTATCGCAAACCTCAGTGCAGCCATCTTGACGGATCTAAACCTCAGTGCTACCAACTTAACCTCACTAGCGCGAGATTTGAATCGGTAAACAAATCCACGTGCTTTTTGACAGCTGTCATCCGCCATCTTTAAACTACAGAGCACCGTGCCGCCCTCATTATCGCAGTAGCTGCAAATTCGTCACCTGTCATCCGCAGTGCTGCCATCTTAACGGGCCTAAACCTTAGTGCTACCAACTTAACCTCACTATCGTGAGATTTGAATCGGTAAACAAAGCCACGTGAATTTTTTGACAGCTGTCATCCGCCATCTTTAATCAAGAGAGCGCCGTGCTGCACTCTATATGAAGGCGGCAAAGTCGAAGTGCTTTACAAACTCACGTGCTTTTGTCATCCGCCATCTTTAATCCAGAGAGGACCGTGCTGCCCTCTTTGTGGCGGTGGCAAATTACACGTGCTCTTGTTTGGGAAACAAACTCACCTGCTTTTTTCTGACAGCTGTCATCCGCCATCTTTAATCAAGAGAGCACAGTACTGCCCTCTTTAGCTACTTACCTTTGAAATGTGGTGGCGGATAATTTGAAAAATGCTTTTTGACAGAAGCCATCTTTGACCACCAAGCTGCCCTCTTTAGCTAGATACTATTGAAATGTGGTGGCAGGCAATTGTACGTGACAGCAGCCATCTTTGAGCACCGTGCTACCCTCTTTGTGGTGGCAGCAAATTCCACGTGCTCTTGTTTGGAAACAAACCTATGTGCTTTTCTGACAGCTACCATCCACCATCTTTAATCAACAGAGCACCGTGCTGCACTCTATGTAGTGGCGGCAAATTCCACGTGTTCTTGTTTGGAAACAAAGCCACGTGCTTTCTGTCATCCGCCACCTTTAATCTAGAGAGCACCGTGCTGCCCTCCTGCGTCAGCTGACATCCGCAATCTTTAAACTACAGAGCACTATGCTGCTCTCTGTAGTAGCGGGTAATTTGAAAAGTTCTGTCAGCTATCATCCGCCATCTTTAATCTAGAGAGCACCGTGCTGCCAACTTTGTGGTGGTGATAAATTCCACGTGCTCTTGTTTGGAAACAAACTCACGTGCTTTTTTTGACGGCTGTCATCCGCCATCTTTAATCTACAGAGCACCGCGCTGCACTCTGTGGTGGCGGACAATTTGAAAAGCTGCCAAGAGAGCATCGTGTTGGCATCATTATTCTTTGACATGTGGTGGCGGCAAATTCCACATCCGCCATCTGAGAGCACCGTGCTGCGCTCTTGATCGTAGTAGCGGACAATTTAAAAAGAAGCGATTAAGAATATAATCGAACACTGTACTCGATACAACATATGATCAGAACATCGATTTGTTCTAAGAGAAAACAAGAGTACAGTTTTGAACGGCTTGCGTATGATAGCGATTGTTATAACCTCGTTTTCCTGCTCTGTCAAGGCATAGCTTTATCGAACATACAACGCGATCTTACACATAAGACAGCGCACGTATCCCGTACCTGCAGTGATGCATGTGCAGTCTTGATCACACATACTGCTGTTAGAAAACCTATTACAACTAGAATCGCATACTATAGTTCGATGTTGTAGAACACAGCATTGCAAGACTAGAATCAAGCACTGTTTAGAAAGAAAAATTCTCTTCTCAACATACTTACTGAGCTGTTCGTCCTGCTCTGTGATTGTAAAACATAACAAGACTAGAATCGAACACTGCGCTCGATGTTGTTAACTTCAACATGTGATTAGAACATTACATCAGATTAAAACATAGCAAGACTAGAATCGAACTCTTCCTGCTCTGTCAAGGTACATCTCTATCGAACATGCATTGCAAAAGCAAGATTGTAAAACATAACAAGACTAGAAACGAACGCTGCACTCCATGTTGTTAACTTCAACATGTGATTAGAACATTAAAATATAGCAATACTAGAATCGAACACTGCACTCGATGTTGTTAACCTTAAGATGTGATCTGAACATTAATTGATGTGTTCAAAACACTAGATAAGTGATCAAGACTAGAATAGAACACGATACGACATGTTTGAGAATACCTTTATACATATCGCGTAACTGCAGTGATGCATGTTTAGACTTGAACACATACTGCTGTTTAAAACCTATTACAACTAAAATCGCGTACTATAGTTCGATGTTGTAGAACACAGCATTGCAAGACTAGAATCAAGCACTGTTTAGAAAAACAAAAAATCTCTCCTCAACATACTTACTGAGCTGCTCTTCCTTACTCTGCCAAGGTACATCTTTATCGAACATGCATTGCAAAAGCGAGAGTGTGTAGGTTTAGACTTGAACACATACTACCGTTTATAGTGCGATGTTGTAGAACACTGCATTGCAAGACTAGAATCAAACACTTTTGAGAAAAAAAATATGTTCTCAACATACTTACCGAACTAGATGATAACATACTTTCGAATTTAATCAACACCTTCCTTCTTGCTCTTATTCTTCTTCGAGAGGAAGGAGTAGGAGGAGGAGAAGGTAATACCTAAACTAGAATCGAACACTGCACTCGATGTTGTTAACCTTAACATGTAATCAGAACATTAATTGACGTGATCAAAACACTAGATAAGCGATCAAGACTAGATTCGAACACTGTACTCGATACAACGTGTATTTAGAACATGATAGGGAATAACTTTGTTCTAAGAAAATCAGATTAAAACATAGCAAGACTAGAATCGAACACTGCACTAGATGTTGTTAACCTTAACATGTGATCAGAACATTAATTGATGTATTCAAAACACTGGATAAGTGATCAAGACTAGATTCGAACACTGTACTCAATACAACATGTATTTAGAACATGTTAGGGGATACCTATGTTCTAAGAAAATCAGATTGAAATATAACAAGACTAGAATCGAACACTGCACTCGATGTTGTTAACTTTAACATGTGATCAGAACATTAATTGATGTGTTCAGATCACTAAATAAGTGATCAAAACTAGACTCGAACACTATACTCGATACTACATATGATCAGAACATCGGTGGATGTGTTTACAACATGTCTGGGGTATACCTTTGTTCTAAGAAAAATATTAGAGTAGAATTCTGAACAGCTTGCGCAAGATAGCAACTCTTCCTTACTCTGCCAAAGTACATCTTTATCGAACATGCATTGCAAAAGCGAGAGTGTGCAGGTTTAGACTTGAACACATACTACTGTTTATAGTGCGATGTTGTAGAACACTGCATTGCAAGACTAGAATCAAACACTTTTGAGAGAAAAAAATTCTGTTCTCAACATACTTACCGAACTAGACGATAACATACTTTCGAATTTAATCAACACCTTCTTTCTTGCTTTTATTCTTCTTCGAGAGGAAGGAGTAGGAGGAGGAGAAGGTAATACCTAATCTAAAATAAACGAATATGCTAATTCTACATTATTTATTTTATACTAATTACTACAACTTATGCCCTAATTTTAGAGCCCTTCTTAGGTCTTTTACTGATGTTGAGCTTCTTATTAGACATTGCAACAGTATAATCCTTTACTTTCAGAGATGTCGATGTGCCTAAAAAAGAACAATAATATATGAATGTAGCGTAGAAGTACTTGTGATGATAGGATATGAAAAGGTAAGTTAGTTTGTTAACAGGTAACCTAGCTATCTTTAACGCAAAGACCTTTACTGCCTAGCGTAAAAGCAAATGTAATAATAGGATATCGAAAGGACAAGCCAGCTAGCCTAGAGTTGCGATGTTTTTAGAAGAAACCAAGTTTCAGCCTATTGAGGTCAGACATTGTCGTGAGTTTGAAGTTACTAGGTTAACCACCCCCTTGTCTACACCTTCTAATCTTCCTATCGTAAAATGCTAAAAACAATGAAGGTTACAAAAGATACTTGGTTTGTTAACAGGTAACCTAGCTATCTTTAACTCAAAGACCTTTATTGCCTAGCGTAAAAGCAAATGTAATAATAGGATATCGAAAGGACAAGTCAGCTAGCCTAGAGTTGCGATGTTTAGAAGAAACCAAGTTTCAGCCTATTGAGGTCAGACATTGTCGTGAGTTTCAAGTTACAAGATTAACCACATCCTTGTCTACACCTTCTAATCTTCCTATCGTAAAATGCTTAAAACAATGAAGGTTACAAAAGATACTTGGTTTGTTAACAGGTAACCTAGCTATCTTTAACTCAAAGACCTTTATTGCCTAGCGTAAAAGCAAATATAATAATAGGATATCAAAAGGATAATTCAGCTAGCCTAAAGTTGCGATGTTTTTAGAAGAAACCAAGTTTCAGCCTATTGAGGTCAGACATTGTCGTGAGTTTGAAGTTACGAGATTAACCACCTCCTTGTTTACGCCTTCTAATCCTCCAATCGTAAAATGCTAAAAACAATGAAAATTACAAAAGATACTTGGTTTGTTAACAGGTAACCTAGCTATCTTTAACTCAAAGACCTTTATTGCCTAGCGTAAAAGCAAATAGTAGCTCTTAATAATGTTGATTGCAAACGGCTTGTCATTCCAAATTCTATCAACACTCTAGCCTGGAGGCATAGTAGTATTGATAGGTACTACTTTACATAAAGCAGATGCATGTGTGTGTGTGTGTGTGTGTGTGTGTGTGTGTGTGTGTGTGTGTGTGTGTGTGTGTGTGTGTGTGTGTGTGTGTGTGTGTGTGTGTGAAAATTTATGCTAGAGGTGTGTACTTTGTAATATATACGTTAAGCTGTCTTACATCACAATTCACTGTACATATTGTATAAAGATAGGGAGAGGTACGCTGAGAGCGTAGTACGGCAAGTTTAAACTTGTACATTCAAGAATTGCGTCGAGGATAGGAGAAGTACGCAAACATCACTACGGTAAAATGATTCGAGGTAAAACTTGTACATACAAGATGTAAATAAATAATGTAGAATTGGCATATTCTTTCATTTTAGATTAGGTATTACTTTCTTCCCGCTCCTTATTTGCAAGATAGAGTATTGTTTATTACTCAAAGAAGAAAAGCAAGAAAAAAGGTGTTGAGCAGATTCGTAAGTATGTTATTGTCTAGTTCGGTAAGTATGTTGAGAAGTTATTTTTTTCTTTTTCTAAACAGTGTTTGATTCTAGTCTTACAATGCAGTGCTCAACAACATCGAACTCTAGTATGTATATGTTTTTGAACGGTAGTATGTGTTCAAGTCTAAACTTGCACACTCTTGCTTTTGCAATGCACGTTCGATAGAGAAGTAGCTTGATAGAGGAGGAAGAGCAGCTTGGTAAGTATGCTGAGAAGATATTTTTTCTTTCTAAACATTGCTCGATTCTAGTCATGCAATGCAGTGTTCCAACAACGTCGAACTATAAACAGTATTATGTGTTCAAGTCTAAACTTGCAGGTACGCGATATGCGTGCTGTCTTATCTGTAAGATCGCGTTGTATGTTCGATAAAGCTATGCCTTAAGAGAGTAGGAAAAGGAGGTTATAACAATCGCTATCATACGCAAGCCGTTCAAAACTGTACTCTTGTTTGCTCTTAGAACAGATCGATGTTCTGATCATATGTTGTATCGAGTACAGTGTTCGATTATTTTCTTAATCGCTTCTTTTTAAATTGTCCGCTACTACGATCAAGAGCGCAGCACGGTGCTCTCAGATGGCGGATGTGGAATTTGCCGCGACCACATGTCAAAGAATAAAGATGCCAACACAATGCTCTCTTGGCAGCTTTTCAAAATGTCCGTCACAACAGAGTGCAGCGCGGCGCTCTGTAGATTAAAGATGGCGAATGTAGAATTTGCTGCCACCACATTTCAACTAAAGAGTGCGGCACTGCGCTCTCTTGATTAAAGATGGCGGATGACAGCTGACGAAATTGCCCGCAAGAGTGCAGCTTCTCAAATTGTCTGCCACCACATTTCAACTAAAGAGTTTAGCACGGTGCTCTCTGGATTAAAGATGGCGGATGACAGCTGACGCAAGAGGGTAGCACGGTATTCTGTAGTTTAAAGATGGCGGATGACAGCTGCCAGAAAAATGCACGTGAGTTTGCAAAGCACGTGGAATTTACCGCCACCACAAAGAGGGCAGCACGTTGCTCTCTTGATTAACGATGGCGGATGACAGCTTTCAAAAAAGCATGTAGATTTGTTTACCGATTCAAATCTCGCGCTAGTTAGGTTAAGTTGGTACCACTAAGGTTTACGCCCGTCAAGATGGTACTACTGAGGTTTGCGATACGTTGTTGTCGATGATAGCTGTCAAAAAAGCACGTGGCTGTCAAGAAGCACCTGGATTTGTTTACCGATTAAAATCTCGCGCTAGTGAGGTTAAGTTAGTAGCACTAGGGTTTAGACCCGCCAAGATGGCAGCACTGCCGATGAGGAGATCACAAAACATATCATCCAAGCTCGAAACAATATTCGACGGAAATTTAAAGAGCTTAAACGTATTCAAGCAGACAAGGATTTATTTTTTAAAACACAACTAAGTACACCACTCAAAGAAATTTTTAATTCTACTTCATTACCGCAGTCTACTTCAAGTTTTGCTTCTATGCAAACATCATATCATAAAGAGAAGCATGAAGAAGAAGAAAAACGTGAACAAGATAAGGAATAGAAGAAGCAGGATGTAGATCAAGAAGAGGAAGAGGAAGATAAGGAAGAAGAAGAAGAACTTAATGAAACATCACCAGCCAAGCGTGTTGGGTTTTTAACTACAGATGTTATTGCTGACACACTTACTACATGGACGCAAAATCTACCATCTTTGTCTGAGGTTATGATTACACCAGAGTATCGCAATCAGTTTAGAACTTTTATTTAAGATACCTATGAATCTCTCTTTGCACCTTATATAGAAAAACGTTTTACAGGACAAACTGACACTACCTACGGTATTCGCTACGAAGATGACTGTTTCTCCGGTATTTTGTATAGATATACGTTCAAACTATCGCGAAGGTAATAATTTACTACATTAAAAAACACGATACGCCTGTAAACTTCCATTTAAAAAGAAGTTAAAGAGATTACACGGTAATAGTTAACAGTCGTATTGTTATTGATTATTGTCGCTCCTCATATTCAAATATTGCATTGTTGGCTACAGTCGTGAACAAAGGGTGTAGTGTAGTCAAGTAAATATAAATAAAAATCAGCTGACCTTGTATTCCATTCATTTGTACTTCTGAGTAGGTAGTTAGTATCCGTAATTTATATTTCGCTCCCTCGATCTTTCAGTATTTATGAGCGGTTAGCTAATAATAATAAAGTTCATATATCCCAGTAATTGCAGTTCAAGTCCCTGGAGTAGTAGTAGTAGTAGTTTTGATAGAAATATTTGAGAAATTATTGTAGACAACCTCGTATTTTTCAGTAGGCCTAATTAAGGACACTTTTTTTTTCTCCGTCCCGTGGAGTAGGAAAAATAATAGTAATCCACCAGCTGTAATAATCACATAACCACATTTCAGTAGAATTGTAGTGAAGATAAGGTATAATATATTAGATAGTATCTTGCCAGTTATATTCGTGTTTTTCTTCGTGTACGGCAATCCTTTTGATACTTAAGCATTTAACCAAACGCAGTGTAGTGTAGATACATTGTAGTATAGATACAGTACATTTAGATAGTGCCGTATCTTGCCTGCTATATTCGTGTGTTATCTTTCGTGTATATCTATTAGACCGTGATACTAATAATAATTTGTCTAAGCATTTACCTTCGTAGGTAACCTTTGAGTACAGTAGTTCTTGCAAATTTCATTTCTGTTGTGCTTAGTAGTAACATACGGTACAGTACCGGTATCGTTATTAGGATACGTCTGAAAGTAGTTTAAAAATTATTGTAGTGTACTGTACAGTAGTATACGAGTAATACCCTATTAGAATTTAGTGTGCTTATTTTATTATTGTAAAATATTTGTGTAGTACTGGTGTAGTAGAGGTATCCGTAGAAACTCTTACTAAAATATTGGTGAAATTAGGATAGGCTTAATTGCAGTTTGGAATTGTGTAGTTCTTGTGTATTACTTTCGATATTCAGTAACTAACAGCAGCTTTTATCCTGTTAGGGGTTGTAGGATAAAAAAATAGAGCACGACTAAGTAGTATTGTAGTGTAGTCGTATATTAATTACCTATTGTTGTGTACTATCCCAGACAACATATGCCTCCGTTCATTTTTTTTGCAAATAAGTTATTTTATTTTGTTAATTTGAAAAATGTTCCCCCGTAAAGAATGGCTAAGGAGTGCGAGTGTACTTATTGTGGGTGTGGTGAGGCATTGAGGGGTATGAGGGAGGAGTTGGAAAGTTTGAGGGAGATAATTAGGATTCTCACAGAAGACAGGAAGGAAGATAGGACTCCCTCAAACAATGTACAGGTTACAGTAGGTGTACAAGAGGGAGGGGAAGGAAAGGGAGGAGTTGTAGAAGACAGGTGGTCTAATGTTCTAAGGGGAAGGAGATTGCAGGCCAAGGGCTCTATTCAGGATCATAATTCAGGACAGGTGTCTGTGCGAAATCGGTACGAGTCACTCCAGGTAGAACAACAGAGGGAAGATGAGGGACAGGGAACTGTTGCTGAGATGCGTGGAAGTAGGAGGAAGGGAAAAGGTAGGAAAGGGAAATGTAGAGTAGAGGATAGGAAAAGACAGGTGGAACAGGGTCATGGGAAGGAGAAAAGGGAGGAGGAAGTAGCTTCTGCTGCTATCAGGAAAGATAGGGCTGACCAGGAGGGGAGGGGATCAAATGAGGTGGGTAGGGTTGAGGCTCTGGTCATGGGGGATTCCATCGTTAGACACGTGGGGAAAGTGTGTGGAGGAAAGGGAACCAGTGTAGAATGTTATCCAGGAATTAGGTTGAGGCAGATGTTGAGGAAAGTAGAAGAGAGGGAGGAGGGGAAGGAGAAGGTAGTAGTGTTTCACGTTGGTACCAACAACGTAAGGCAAGCTGATATAAGTACCAACATAGTTGGAGATGTGTGGGATCTGGTAAATGCAGCACGGGTGAAGTTTAAGAAAGCGGAGATTGTTATTAGTGGAATACTGTGTAGGAGGGATACTGATTGGAGGGTGATTGGGGATTTAAGTGAGACTATGGAGTGGGTATGTGGGAAACTGGGAGTGAAATTTCTAGATCCTAATGGGTGGGTAGAAGATAGGGATCTGCGCTCGGATGGCCTTCATTTAAACCGCAGTGGTACGTATAAGTTAGGAAATTTGTTTGGAAGGGTAATAGGGAGGTACATTCAGGGAAACGGGATGGCCTAGGGAGCGGTGATAAGGGAACAGGGAACTGGAAATCAAGTAGGGATGACATAAAATTGTTAGTGTTGAACTGTAGAAGTATTGTAAAGAAAGGAATAGAATTAAGTAATTTAATAGATATATATTTACCAAATATTGTAATAGGAGTTGAATCATGGCTGAGAAATGATATAATGGATGCAGAAATTTTCTCACGGCACTGGAGTGTGTATCGTAGAGATAGGATAGGAAAGGTGGGAGGGGGAGTTTTTATTCTGGTGAAAGAAGAATTTGTAAGCTACGAAAAAGTTAAAGATGAGACACATGAAATTCTAGGTGTAAGGCTCATTTCTAAAGATAATAGGCAACTTGATATATTTGGAGTTTACAGATCGGGAAAGGGTAGCACTGATGCGGATTCGGAACTATTTGATAGGATAGTCGGCTATGTGGGAAACGACATGGAAAGAAATGTGATTGTAGCGGGAGATCTGAATTTGCCAGATGTAAATTGGGAAGGAAATGCGAACGACAGGAAGCATGACCAACAAATGGCAAATAAGTTAATATGGGAAGGACAGCTGATTCAGAAAGTGATGGAACCAACCAGAGGGAAAAATATTTTGGATGTGGTGCTGATAAAACCAGATGAGCTCTATAGGGAAACTGAAGTAATAGATGGTATTAGTGATCATGAAGCTGTTTTTGTGGTAGTTAAAAATAAATGTGATAGAAAGGAAGGTCTTAAAAGTAGGACTGTTAGGCAGTACCATATGGCTGATAAAGCAGGTATGAGGCACTTTCTAAAAAGTAACTATGATCGGTGGAAAACGGTAAATAAAAATGTAAACAGACTCTGGGATGGGTTTAAAGAAATTGTTGAGGAATGCGAAAACAGGTTTGTACCTTTAAGGGTGGTAAGGAATGGTAAAGACCCACCTTATTATAACAGAGAAATAAAGAGACTAAGAAGGAGGTGCAGACTGGAAAGAAATAGAGTTAGAAATGGCTGTGGAAGTAAGGAGAAATTGAAGGAACTTACTAGAAAATTGAATCTAGCAAAGAAGGCAGCTAAGGATAACATGATGGCAAGCATAATTGGCAGTCATATGAATTTTAGTGAAAAATGGAAGGGTATGTATAGGTATTTTAAGGCAGAAACAGGTTCCAAGAAGGACATTCCAGGAATAATTAATGAACAAGGGGAGTGTGTATGTGAGGATCTTCAAAAGGCAGAAGTATTCAGTCAGCAGTATGTAAAGATTGTTGGTTACAAGGATAATTCGAGATAGAGGAAGAGACTATGGCCAAATAAGTAATAAAATTTACATATGATAACAATGACATTTACAATAAGATACAAAGGTTGAAAACTAGAAAAGCGGGTGGAATTGATCAGATTTCTGGGGATATACTAAAGACAATGGGTTGGGATATAGTACCATATCTGAAGTACTTATTTGATTATTGTTTGGCCGAAGGAGCTATACCAGATGAATGGAGAGTTGCTATAGTAGCCCCTGTGTATAAAGGAAAGGGTGATAGACATAAAGCTGAAAATTACAGGCCAGTAAGTATGACATGCATTGTATGTAAGTTTTGGGAAGGCATTCTTTCTGATTATATCAGACATGTTTGTGAAATTAATAACTGGTTCGATAGAAGGCAATTCGGTTTTAGGAATGGTTATTCCATTGAAGCTCAACTTGTAGGATTCCAGCAAGATATAGCAGATATCTTGGATTCTGGAGGTCAAATGGACTGTATCGCGATTGACATGTCTAAAGCATTTGATAGGGTGGATCATGGGAGACTACTGGCAAAAATGAGTGCAATTGGACTAGACAAAAGAGTGACTGAATGGGTTGCTATATTTCTAGAAAATAGATCTCAGAGAGTCAGAGTAGGTGAAGCTTTGTCTGACCCTGTAAGAGTTGAGAGGGGAGTTCCTCAGGGCAGTGTTATCGGACCTTTATGTTTTCTTATATATATAAATGGTATGAGTAAAGGAGTGGAAACGGAGGTAAGGCTTTTTGCGGATGATGTTATTCTCTATAGAGTGATAAATAAGTTACAAGATTGTGAGCAACTGCAACGTGACCTCGAAAATATTGTGAGATGGACAGCAGGCAATGGTATGTTGATAAACGGGGCTAAAAGTCAGGTTGTGAGTTTCACAAATAGGAAAAGTCCTCTCAGTTTTAATTACTGCGTTGATGGGGTGAAAGTTCCTTTTGGGGATCATTGTAAGTATCTAGGTGTTAATATAAGGAAAGATCTTCACTGGGGTAATCACATAAATGGGATTGTAAATAAAGGGTACCGATCTCTGCACATGGTTATGAGGGTGTTTAGGGGTTGTAGTAAGGATGTAAAGGAGAGTGCATATAAGTCTCTGGTAAAACCCCAACTAGAGTATGGTTCCAGTGTATGGGACCCTCACCAGGATTACCTGATTCAAGAACTGGAAAAAATCCAAAGAAAAGCAGCTCGATTTGTTCTGGGTGATTTCCGACAAAAGAGTAGCGTTACTAAAATGTTGCAATGTTTGGGTTGGGAAGAATTGAGAGAAAGAAGAAGAGCTGCTCGACTAAGTGGTATGTTCCGAGCTGTCAGCGGAGAGATGGCGTGGATTGACATTAGTAGACGAATAGGTTTGAATGGCGTCTATAAAAGTAGGAAAGATCACAATATGAAGATAAAGTTGGAATTCAAGAGGACAAACTGGGGCAAATATTCATTTATAGGAAGGGGAGTTAGGGATTGGAATAACTTACCAAGGGAGATGTTCAATAAATTTCCAATTTCTTTGAAATCATTTCGGAAAAGGCTAGGAAAGCAACAGTTAGGGAATCTGCCACCTGGGCGACTGCCCTAAATGCAGATAAGTATTGATTGATTGATTGATTGATTGATTAGGAAATTCAAATGTTAAGATTAAAAACAACAAACTCATTGTAAAAGGTGTTACCTATAAACCTACGAAAGGACTTCTTTTCTCACGAATACCTGACAAGGATATAATTTTGAAAGATGATCTTAAAAAATATAAATCAATACTTTTTGCTACTGACGCAACACGACGTAATTACAAGAGAACAGGAGCTGTAAATGCGAATAAGAGTTACAAGTACCGTGAGTTTATTTCTAAGCTGTTTCCGACTGCACGTAGTCTTGATGTTATCTACAAGCCTTTGTTGCCGTATGTGGATGTAAGATACTGGAATGACCCAAACTTACTCGTTGAACGATTACAACTTTTAAGAGCAGAAATTCTAGAAATAGAAAGAGAACTACGTTATGCCGGTATTATTTTATAATGGCTCGTCAAGAGAAGATCTCACCTGTAAAGGTAAACAACGCACATGAGTTACATAAACCAGAACGTCGCACCTACTGTCGCAGACGCGTTAATACACGAGGAAAAGATGATCTCTGGCAAGCAGACTTAGTAAAAAGATTCCATATGCCTTTAGTAACAAGGGGTATAAGTATATACTTACTGTTATCGATGTGTACTCGAAGTTTGCTTTTACACAACCCGTGCGTTCTAAAACAGCAGCTCAAGTTAAAGAAGCATTTAAACATATTGTTGAAGAATTTTTCTTCTTACCTCCAGTTACTTGGCATTCAATACTACTCTACGTTCAGCAATCTCAAGGCAAGTGTTGTAGAACGCTTTAATCGTACACTCAAAACAATGATGTGGCGAGAATTTACAGCACTAGATTCATATCGTTGGATTGATCAGCTACCTAGACTTTTATCTACCTACAACGATACACCTCATCGCACTATCGGAACAAAGCCACGTCTTGTTACAAAGAATACACCTCGTATAAATGCTATTCATTTTGTAATTAAAACAGCTAATCCACGTCGCCATTGCTTTAAAGAAGGTGATTTTGTTCGCATCAGCAAACACAAGTCTATCTTTGCAAAAGGATACACACCTAACTGGAGCACTGACATTTTTCAAATCAGAAGTGTTAAGCTTACTAATCCAGTTACGTATTTACTTCGCGATCTCAGAGGACAGCCTATTGAAGGAGAATTCTACATCGAAGAACTGCAGAAAACAAAATATCCTGATCACTATTTAGTTGAACGTGTTATTCGAAGTCGTGGCAATAAACTGTATGTTAAATGGCTTGGTTTTAATAATAGCTTTAATTCATGGATTAATAAAGAGGATGTACTTTAAATCTTATGGGTGTTTTCTTTTAATCCTCTACTTTTCCTTTCTTCTAAGTCACTAGGACATGCTGTAGGATTAAACAATACCTGTAATATGTTTTGACAATTCATATTTATTTTAGAATATATATACATTTTTATCCTTTGTTTATTTTACGGTCTTTGTCACTCAGTTTTCGTTTTATTGCACCATCAATGACAAGTGCTGCTACCTTCTGAGCAGCTAAAGTACTAGGTAATAACACACACACACACAGCATAACTTTACGAAGCAGATTTTAACAGCTACACGACATACTCTATGCAGGCAGCATGTAACTACGTGTCAGGCGAACGTGTTCTAGGGCCGCAGGGGAGATGAAGCATGAAGAAAAGAAGATCAATCACTCTATTGACGAGTCCACGCCCAACATGCTTCCTCATCTTTTTCCCAGCACGTTTCTTCACCTTTTCCTTGTTTACTCTCTCCACAGCCATGATAAGTGTTCATAAGCGAAGACAACTCGTTAGTTTTAGGTCCGTGATACAGTTTAATTAGCTGACATGTACAGCACTGTCTCACAGAAGATCTTCTACCTAAACTCGCTTGTTCATGATGTAAACTACACGTTTGAAGCTCTGACAAAACAGGATCTTGAGTCCACTCACGAGGCACCTTATCCCAAATCTTCTTTACAGCATTCGCAGCTACATTAACCAAAAATGCCTTTGGTAATGCATTTAACTCTTCTTCAGTAAAAGTGTTTAGTTTCTTTTTGCATGCATAAAACTTTACGATCAACTTTTCAACTGCGTATACTTAGTATCTGTTAGAAATGACGTGATGTCTTTACTCTACAAATGTTTCTTTTACACTAAGGTTATTTCGACACTGCAGTTTACATATGTTGTTCACTTCCCGGCATGCACTGCAACACAACCAATCAAAGAGCATGCATACATGTTGTGAAGACTGTTTACTTGTTTCCCTACTCTGCTCTTTCGGAAGAGTTTTAAATGATGATCACCGTAATTCATGCATGTCGATAATTTCACACGATGATGGTAGAAAATCACGCAACCATTCCTTCTTTTCACAACCCTTTAAAAGAACAAGATCTGCTCCTGACAAATGTGCATTCATCATTAAAGGTTGAAAACGATAAGGTATTGCTTTTTCTTCCCACTTCAAACCAAAATTGCTTTCAATCAACTGAGTCTGCTTTTTATCTTCATCTGTTTGCAAACAGTAAGGGAACGGTGGGCTAAATACTAAACTAACAAGTTTTGGTGCCCACAACACACTGCAATCTAACACAGCCACCTCTTTAAACATAAATTTGTTTCCGTTTACTTTACAGCCTTGCACATCAACTGTTAATGTTTTCGTCATGTTTGCACTCCACTCTCTATCACTGTTTCTCGAAGACAAAGCTTTTAGTCAACGAACGGGTTTAAACATGCGCACCTACAATAACGTCATCGCTGCAGCACATGCAAACTCTTGTTTTTATGATGCATACTTATTGCATTCCTTTATACCGACTTACTCTTAAGAAAACGGACAAGTCTGAACATGCATGATGACGTCATCACTGCAGCACGTGCTTACTCTAGCTCCCCCGATGTATGATTAAACTTGTTCGAATTTACCGCCACCACATTTCGACTTAAGAGTGTAGCACCGAGGTAAGCGATGTAAGATAGCGGTAACTGTGCTGAATAAAGATGGCGTTTGCCAAAAAGAATTTTTCAAATTATCCGCTACTACATAGAGTGCGGCACTGCGCTCTCTTGATTAAAGATGGCGGATGACAGCTGTCAAAAAAGCACGTGGGTTTGTAAAGCACGTGGAATTTACTACCACTACAAAGAGGGCAGCACGGTGCTCTCTAGATTAAAGATGGCGGATGACAGCTGTTAGGAAAAGCATCTAGATTTTAAATTGGTCGCTACTACGATAAAGATAGCAGCACGGTGTTCTGTAGTTTAAAGATGGCTGCTTGTCAAAAAAGTATTTTTTCAAATTATCCGCTACCACATTTCAACTAAAGAGTGCAGCACTGAGGTTTGCGATGCAAGACGGCGGGTGACAGCTTGTCAAATAGATTTTTTTCAAATAGTCCGCCTCAAAGGTAAGTAGCTAAGGAGGGCAGCACTAATGTTAGCAATGCAAGATGGTGGATGACAGCTGTAACGTAAAAATTACCCGCAAGGTAGCAGCACGATGTTCTTTTCATTAAAGATGGCATCTTGTCAAATAGAATTTTTTCAAATTAACCGCCTCAAAGGTAAGTAGCTAAAGAGGGCAGCACGATGCTCTGTTGATTAAAGATGGCTGCTTGTCAAAAAGAATTTTTCAAATTATCTGCCACCACAAAGACGGCAGCACGGTTCTCTCTGGATTAAAGATGGTGGATGACAGCTGAAGAGCACGTACAATTTGCCCCCACCTCATTTCAACTAAAGAGTGCAGCACGGTGCTCTGCTGATTAAAGATGGCGGATGAGAGCTGTCAAAAAAGCACGTTGATTTGTTTCCAAACAAGAGCACGTGGAATTTGCTGCCACCACATTTCAACTAAAGAGTGCAGCACTGATCTCTCTGGATTAAAGATGGCGGTTGACAGCTGTCAGAAAAGCACATAGGTTTGTTTCCAAACAAGAGCACGTGGAATTTGCCGCCACCACATTTCAAAGGTAAGTAGCTAAAGAGGGCAGCACGGTGCTCTCTGGATTAAAGATGGCGGATGGTAGCTGTCAAAAAAGCACATAGGTTTGTTTCCAAACAAGAGCACGTGGAATTTTCCGCCACCACATTTCAAAGGTAAGTAGCTAAAGAGGGCAGCACGGTCCTCTCTGGATTAAAGATGGCGGGTGATAGCTGTCAAAAAAGCGCATGGGTTTGTTTCCAAGCAAGAACACGTAGAATTTGCCGCCACCACATTTCAAAAGTATCTAGCTAAAGAGGGCAGCACGGTGCTCTCTAGATTAAAGATGGCGGATGATAGCTGTCATAAATGCACATAGGTTTGTTTCCAAACAAGAGCACGTGGAATTTGCCGCCACCACATTTCAAAGGTAAGTAGCTAAAGAGGGCAGCACGGTGCTCTCTGGATTAAAGATGGCGGATGATAGCTGTCAAAAAAGCACATAGGTTTGTTTCCAAACAAGAGCACGTGGAATTTGCCGCCACCACATTTCAAAGGTAAGTAGCTAAAGAGGGCAGCACGGTGCTCTCTGGATTAAAGATGGCGGATGATAGCTGTCAAAAAAGCACATAGGTTTCTTTCCAAACAAGAGCACGTGGAATTTGACGCCACCACATTTCAAAGGTAAGTAGCTACAGAGGGCAGCACGGTGCTCTCTGGATTAAAGATGGCGGATGATAGCTGTCAAAAAAGCGCATGGGTTTGTTTCCAAACACGAACACGTAGAATTTGCCGCCACCACATTTCAAAAGTATCTAGCTAAAGAGGGCAGCACGGTGCTCTCTAGATTAAACATGGCAGATGATAGCTGTCAAAAAAGCGCATTGGTTTGTTTCCAAACAAGAGAATGTAGAATTTGCCGTCACCACATTTCAACTAAAGAGGGCAGCACGGTGCTCTGTAGATTAAAGATGGTGGATGACAGCTGACGAAAGAGAGCAGCACGGTGCTCTCTTGATTAAAGATGACGGATGACAGCTGCACGTGGCTTTGTTTTCCGATTCAAATCTCGCGCTAGTTAGGTTAAGTTGGCAGCACTAAGGTTTAGGCCCGTCAAGATGGCAGCACTGAGGTTAGCGATACGTTGTTGCCTGTCAAAAAGCACGTGGCTGTCAAAAAGCACGTGGATTTGTTTACCGATTCAAATCTCGCACTAGTTAGGTTAAGTTGGTACTACTGAGGCTTAGGTCCGTCAAGATGGCTGCACTGAGGTTAGCGATGCGTTGTTGTCTGTCAAAAAGCACGTGGCTGTCAAAAAACACGTGGATTTGTTTACAAATTCAAATCTAGCGCCAAAATTCATATTTCCCGCCAAAATTCAAATTTCCCGCGGGAGGAGGTAGAGGCCGCAGAACTGTCCTATTATACTACTACCATATACAATGAAATAGGCTTCACCAATTGATAATAATTTAGTACATAATATTGCTAACCTACAATCTGTTTTGCAGTCATTGACTGTGTCAGGGATGTAATGAATGAATTATATATATGATGGGGTCGCCACTACCAATGTGATTAATTAATGACTGATAGATGCCATGAAATGAGAATGGAGTGTGTTCCTGGAATGAAAGATGACAGGGAAAACCAGAGTACCCGGAGAAAGACCTGTCCCGCCTCACATGGAGTGACCGGGATATGAACCACGGTATCCAGCGGTGAGAAGCCGATGCGCTGCCTTCTGAGCCACGGAGGCTCTACTACTTAATATTAATAAGGCTAAATGAACAAACAACTTTTATTAAAACTTAAATCTAACATTATGCATTTCTAAGAATTCAGAGGTAACATAACATAGATTTCCTATTAACCATTCATTTTCCTTTTAAAATTACTTAAAGGACTGGAACGTGCAAAATGTGGTAATTTATTCACTAATCTTAAACAACTGACTTTTGTGAGTGAGCAGTTTTTGACAGCCTGTAAATTGGTATGTCAATGTCTGCTTTGCCCCGAGTATCATGAAGGTGAATTTTTTCCCCAGTACTGAATTCATTTACGTAGCTTTTAATGTATGTCAAAGAAATATAAATATACAAATTTATAATTGTCATTATTTTAAACTTAATGAAGAGAGCTCAACAATGGTCATCTGCACCAGCTCTACACATTGTGCGGAAAACCTTTTTCTGTATTAGAAGAATATTATATACATAAGAAGAATGCCCCCATAATAACAGTCCATAAGTAATGTGTAACTGGAGGAGACCATAATATACCATCCTTTGATAGTCGCTACTAACTAACTAAATCCCTCAATTTCCATATCAGATAGGCCACTCGTGATATTTTTTACAAACATGATCACTGTGTGTTTCTCAGTTCAAGTTGGCATCAATATGAAAACCTACTCACTGACTTTCAACATCTTTGGATAAACGAAGTGAGAGAAACTGAGTTTTATCCTGTTTGCACAACAGCCTATTGGATGAAAACCAATGCATTGCAGTTGCAAGAGCTTCCTGCAACATCTGATATAAGAGCATTAGCTCTGACATTTTGCAGTAAATCATTGACTCCCGGAATGAATAAAAATGGAATAAGGACAGAGCCCTGTGGCACGCCAGTTGTAACTTTCTTCAAAGTAGAATACCTATTTTTAATTGATACAAACTGGTATCTGTTATTTAAGTATGACTTCATTATGTGCAGTGAGGGATATTCGACACCATACATCTCAATAATTGAAACTTTTAGGGGTCATCCTATTCAATACAAAGACATTTATTAATGTGAATAGATCACATGTCGTTCACATGAGGTACTAGTTTCGGCACCTAACTTGTGCCATCATCAGCCAAAGAGTCAAAACAGGCAAACACAAACAACTTTAAAACACACTGTAACACTTGTATAGATGAATGTCAAATAAAATATAGTACATGATAATATTGCACTTTACTATAATATCCTTTTAAAAACGATAGTGACTCCATTGTTTTGTACACATGGTGGTTTGTCCAGCTTGTATAAGTCTTTCATTCTTTAATCTTGTGAGAAAACGCTGCAGAGTTTTAATGACATGTGAAGTTGACACTTTGTTTAATCTTTGGTTAGGTTCTGAAAAATATAAACGTGGATATGATGGACTTGGTTAGACCCAAAGAATAAATTCTCACTTCAGTATGGAGTTTTAGAACTTGGAGAAGAAATTAAAAGCCGAATTAAGCAAAAGATAGGAAGGAAAGAATAAAAAGAATTGTCTAGAAAAGACGAGAAACGACTAGAAACAAACTCACCTTGAGCAGCCTGTGTGATCGGCTGACGGAGCTGGACTGATGGATGCGAACATGAGGCGACGGGCCGAGGCAAAGGGGTGGAGAGGGGAGGGGAGGGGTAGAGGCGGAGCAACTGTCAGGGAGCTAGGGTAGAATGGAAGGATGTGCCAGTGGGGGTAAATGATGAGGATATATATTACGTATGGTTTGAAAGATCAAGTTGTTCTTTGGCGGTCTAATATTATTTTTAATTAGGAGATCAAAAAGAATATTAGATCTCTTGGAAAATTCATTCAAATGTATAGTTAGGATTGAAATATTGATCGCAATAAATAAAACAATTTTCGACGGTGTTCATGATTGGCCCTTTGTTTACTATTTGAAGTATCTTAAAATCATGTTCAATGTTCATGAACACACGGTTACAGTCGTGTATATAGCAGAAAACTTACTATATCCTACATCATTGAAGTGCTCTGAGTATCTGGTTGTGATGCTGCGTCCTGTTTGTCCCACGTGAGAGGCGCTGCAGTCATTACACTTGAATCTATAGATTCTGGATTTAGAAAATCTGTTAGAGGTATTGACAGATGCTGAATTGTGTATAATTTCTGAAGTCCTGTTATTAGTTCTGAAGAAAATGTTTACATTATGTTTTTGAAAGAGATTGGTTATTTGATGGACATCTTTATTGAATGAAAAATTCTTTTGTGAGAGTAGTCTTAAGCCAGTGTCTAAATTTTTTGATTATCTGTTCTATAAATGATCTGTTGTAACCGTTGAATTTGTTGATGGTCTTTATAGTGTTGAGTTCATTATTTAGGTCTTTCTTAGTCATAGGTATTGTGAATGCACGATGAACCATGCTGTTATACGCTGCACGTTTGTGGGTTTGGGGGTGTATGGAATCTTGACGAATAGTACTGGCAGTTTGTGTCTGTTTTCTGAAGATTCTATATGATAGAGCAAAAGTGTTTCTGAGAGTAGTTAAGTCTAGAAAATTAATTACTTTATTATTTATGGACTCAAGCATAAATTTGATGTGGGGGTCGATATTGTTTAGTTCCTGCAGGGTGGAGGTCGCATCCTTGATTTCTTCATTCATTATAACAAAATTGTCGTCAACGAACCGGCCCAAATAAGGAAATTTGGAAAAGTGTTGTTATTTATTTTTTATATTCCAAAAAGTCTAAGTAAATATCCGCTAGAATTCCCGATGCGGGTGATCCCATGGCCAGTTCATTTTGTTGATGATTTCTTTATGTTTGGTAAAACCATCTATTATTAATGACCAGTTTCAGAGAGAAATTAAATCTTGTGTTTCTAATTTACTGAGAGAACTCTGTTTATATAAAATATTTTCAATAATGGAGGAAAGTTTAGTTGTAGGTATGCTTGGATAGATATTTACTATGTCAAAAGAATGAATTGGGTTGTATATTAAATGACTTCATTTTTTCGATTAGTTCAGTGGTGTTTCTGATGGATTTTTAAGAGAGAAATTGATAGTTCTTAGTTAGAAAACGTTGAACAAATCGAGAAACTTTATATAGAGGGCTGGGTTTGTAGTTAATAATGGGCCCAATAGGAATGTTATCTTTATGTATTTTGGGGAGGGCTTTAACTGTGGGTAAACCTGGCGTCATATTTAATAGTTTAGATTCTTTTTGATCAGAAAAAAGAAAGGATATATTATTTAATGTTTGTTTTAACTCATTGCGGACCGTGGACGGCGTAAGACGTTTAAGCTTTCTCCTATTCTGCGGGCCATGGACGACGTAAGACGTTTAATGTTCCGCGCGAAGCAATGCTGTTTATATTCGTCATCTATGCAGTCTTACACCTTAGTCAGCGTTACTGGTTGTAGCAGGAAGTTGGTTGAACTTTTTGAGATAACCCTCGCGTTGAGTAGGTTCATGTTTATCTTAGCTGTTTTAGCGGGAATATCTCAGCTGTTCCTCGCGCGTCAAGACGGTATTTGAGATTCGAATGCAGTGCGTGTCGTTCTTACCGAGTATAGTATAATGGCTTATAAAACAAAGTTTCTTACGGAAGATTAATTATTAGATATTGTTCACAATGATTATTCTGGTGATGGACTTATTCCTGAAATAGACTCAGATAGTGAGAGTGACGAGGAAATTACGATCCCCGAATCCGATAGGCCTACAGAGAAAAGTGAAGTGTCTGATACATATCATCCTAGGTACTGTCCACCCGTTCAACCATTTACAGAGAATTCAGGTATAAACGTTCAAATAAAATATAAGCAGGATATTTTGAGTTACGTGAGTATTTTCATGAATGACGAATTTTATCAGTATGTGTGTGAGCTGACCAATCTATACGCTAGTCAAGTGATAAATGCGGTGCCCCGGCCTTTCACAAAGAATTCGATCATGCAATCGTGGAAACCAATTAATCCAAAATCCATATATAAAAATGTACTGGACCGAAGACCCTGTTTTTCATACTCCGATATTTTCTAATGCAATGTTCCGAATACGCTTCCTTCATATTCTTTCATTTCTTCACTTCGGTGATTTATGAACTTCATTTTTCCGTATGGATATTTACCAATCGTCACAAAAGGAAAGAAAAATTCCACCTAATACATTTATTTACATGTAAAATATTACATATCTAGGACCGGTTTCGACCCTTTATAGGTCATCCTCAGCTATATCAGAATCATATTTACATTTTTATCTTATGCCTCTTAAGGACCTTCATGACATACTATTTTATACCTTCAATAAAACACTTTTCTTTAAAAAATTACAAAATTACAAGCACTGTGATAAAATTACAAATTTTGTCTTATTATATACAAGCAATTGTGGCTGAAAGAATTCGTATTTAAGCTTATTAAGCATTTATCATAGGTATTTTGCTTATTCTGCTGAATTAAGCCCCATTCTATAAACGTGTAATCTTATTTGAGATAAGTTTGTTTATGATCGTGAAGTTATAGCGATAAACTATCAGTAAAATGTGATGAATAAAATTTGCGTGTTAACTTCAATAAAATATCTTATTACATTTTTACATTGTAACTTTTTGATGATAATAATAATAAATAAATAAATAAATAAAATTACTCAAAAACTTAATAAAATTAATAAGCATAATTATCCGAAATGTCCGTAGTATGGGCGCCAGAGTTCACCAGAATGGATTCCTCGAATTTAGATAAGAGCATGATAAACTGTATATCCCAGGGCGTGTACATAATGCTGCGTACTGGTACATCTGCTGCAGGCCTTACCTAACCTCCTTAAAACGACTAATTAGGTAGGAACTGCACCTAGGTTCATCAATAACACTGATTCTAAAATAGCTACCTATATTCTTAACAAATTCCGTGCATGAGCACCTCATCAACATACAACATTATACATATAATACACACATTAAATATTGCTGGAAGACTCCATATTTACAACAACAACAATAATAATAATGAAAACAGTGGGAAAACGAAAGCGAGAACTAAGTTACCATTTGTAAATAGTCCGATGAACAATGTACATGTATGAAGATAAATACCCTTCACTGTCTCTATATCAATTCGACTTACCGATTCTCATAATCGGCAGTTATCACATCACACAGATACTGTACCTTGTACTACTGTGTTCACATATTTTAACACTTGTTGTAAAGATATATACACACGTCTGTCGATCCTCAACATATAAATTTATGGAAAGTCTGAGATAGCTTTCACCAACATATAATGCTAGGCCGCCACAAGTGCTACAATACTTAATGCGCAAGCACTCTCCACAATCAGCCACTTTCCACGAACATAACAAAACTACGCTCCACGAACGTTTGAAGTCCAGTCCATTGCAGCCGTGTCACTCCAGTACCGTGTATCAGCACTACTTCCTTCTCGTACAGTGTGTCAGTTGTAGTTGTAGTTGTAGTTATCTTCCTTCTCGTTCCTTTACCATCACCTCTACAATCACCCTTACACTGTTCCTTACAATCTCTTCTAATGTCCTGGTTGCCGCCGTATCATCAACCTTTATAGACATCAACATCCCCCTCCTGTCAGATGATACGTCTGGATTGGTGCTTGCCCACCAATCATGAGTGATCTCTAGTCAAGACCAAGCCCTGAACTTCTCCTTGCTTCCAAGAGAATAACAAACACTCGGGAGTTTTACATGAATCACCAAAATTCCCTGGTACAACAACAAGCTTATCTCATCAGGCTGGGATATATACATGAGTAATGGAATTTACTGACACAAGTACATCACAACAGACACTGGGGTAGCCATATGACTCATTCAAATTACCAGAGTTATTACAGCAATATTTTCCCACTCATGCAAAACAAATTACTCATACCTACATAGGTGGATATCTTCCAGCTTATAAATATAAATGACAAAACATACAAATGAAATACCGATAATAATAATAATAATAATAATAATAATAATAATAATAATAATCATCATAAATCGAATACCGACAATAATATCTCTACCCTCTACATATAATTCGGGGGTGTGATATATGTACTATCACAACATTAAGGTATTGGAGTATAACAATGCTTTAGGTAGACTATAAATGTGTGTTGACTACTATAAAATTTCACATAAACACACTAAAATATTTAAAAGTGTAATTATTATACATTAGAGTCTAAAATATTTGTTTGTCTTAGTTTGCCGTCAGTACGAGATACAATACGCGACAGACGGCCAAAAACTCGCATCTCAAACACCCAGCAATTTTACCAACCTCAAAAAGAAAAATGAACCACCAACTTTTACGGCATTTGATGGGAGAAAACTCCAGAACAGAAGTTAGGCCAGAATATGTTCAAGACAGTAAACAAGTGGTTGAGTCATACATATAGTGCATAAGTAACGCGTATCAAAGCTTGGAATTTGAAATTGTATTGATCCATTTTATAAGTATAAGAAAGTGCTGTCATTTACAAATGGAACTCAAAAGACCAATATATGGCATAGAATAATATCAAAATTCTTAGGTAAAAGGCAAATGGTGCACAATATAACGCAAGAATCAAGGCCAGCAACTATATTTTTAGATATATTTCAGTGTCACTAATACATTGGCCATACTAGATGACATTTTAGGTGTTAAAAAAAAATGAAGTAAACAATAAGCAATTCAGTTAATAGACATTTGTGTTTCACACAAAACATAAACGTCGCATATTGGAACTTGTAATTTGCGCAAGAAGGAACTGACACTTAATAATTGGACTTATAAGCCATCCATATATAGCATATTTAAATCATCATCATCATCATTTCCCTTTATCCAACTGTAGCCGGGTAGGGGCAAATATGGTTCCTCTCCACTTTCTTCGGTCTTTCCACCACTCCTCTTCCAACACTGTGTCCCAGTCCAGATTTCTTTCTATAATGCTGCGTTGGATGGTATCCTTCCATCTCAATCGTGGTCGTCCACGGCTTCTCCTTCCTTGAATTTGCATTTCCATCACCTTTTTTGGCATTCTTTCGTCGCTCATTCGCTTTATGTGCCCAAACCTTCTTAGTCGGCTCTTCTCTATTCTATCATTCATTTTTTCCACTCCAATTTCTTCCCGGATTTTCTCATTCCTTATTTTGTCTCTTCTACCCTTCTGTATCATACTCCTCAAGAATTTCATTTCGGCTGCCTGTATTCGACTCTCATCCTTCTTTGTCATTGTCCAAGTTTCTGCTCCGTAAGTTGTTATGGGTACGTAATACATCTTGTACATAGTATCCTTTGCTTCCATTGGCACATCTTTGTCCCATAACATATTTCTTACACTATGATAGAAACAACCTCAGCTTGAATCCTTTTACTAATCTCAGCACCCATTCGAGCATTCTCCATTAATTCACTCCCCATTTAAACGTTTCCACTACTTCCAGGGACTTGTCTGCAAGTCTAATCTGACCTTTCCCTTCTTTCTCCCCTCTAGTCATAACAAGAGTTTTACTCTTTTCTACACTTATTTTCAATCCACATTCTTCAATCTTCCCATTCACCACATTCAACTGTTCTTGAACCTTCCTGTCGTCTTCTCCCCAAATCACAATATCATCTGCAAATAACATCATGTTCATTTCTCTTCCTCCATATGCTGCTTTTGAAATTCTCATGATGTCATCCATTACTATTGTAAACAGGATTGGTGATAGAACACTTCCCTGTCTCAGCCCACTAGTTATTTTGAACCAACTTGTCCTGCCAACTTGTGTTTGCACGCAACTACAACATTCCTTATACAATGCCATGATCATTTTTATTAATCCCTGTCCAATTCCTTTTTGCACCAGACTGTCCCAATTTTTCGTCCTAGGGACACTGTCATATGCCTTTTCAATATCAATGAATGTCATCACCATATCATTCCCGTACTCCCAATGCTTTTCCATTAGTTGTCTCATAATGAAAATGGGCTCTATTGTTGACCTTCCACTTCTGAAACCAAACTGATTTTCCTGTATCTGCTTCTCAACCCTCAACCTTATTCTACTTTCCAGTATCCTTTCCATTATTCTAGCAAAATGGGATATTAGAGTAATTCCCCTGTAGTTCTTCAAAACTTTCTTATCACCTTTCTTGAAAATTGGGATGATTATTCCTTTTTGCCAATCCTCAGGGACCTCCTTATTCTCCCAAACATTCCTGAGAACCCGACATGTCCACTGCAGGCCTACAGCTCCAGCTGCCTTTATCATCTCCACTAAAATTTCATCTATTCCAGCAGTTTTTCCATTTTTCATCTTTCTTACTGCCATTTCAATTTCATTCATCATTTTAAATATTTAAATATTTAGCATTATGTAAAGGCAAATTGTTGCAATATTTCAACATAAAACAACGCAAGAACTAAGGCAAACAAATATTTTAGACTCTAATGTATAATAATTACTATTTTAAATATTTCAGTGTGTTTATATGAAATTTTATAGTAGTCAACACACATTTATAGTCTACCTAAAGCATTGTTATACTCCAATACCTTAATGTAAAAATGTAATAAGATATTTTATTGAAGTTAACACGCAAATTTTATTCATCACATTTTACTGATAGCTTATCGCTATAACTTCACGATCATAAACAAACTTATCTCAAATAAAATTACACATTTATAGAATGGGGCTTAATTCAGCAGAATAAGCAAAATACCTATGATAAAAGCTTAATAAGCTTAAATACGAATTCTTTCAGAAACAATTGCATGTATACAATAAGACAAAGTTTGTAATTTTATCACAATGCTTGTAATTTTGTAAGTATTTTAAGAAAAGTGTTTTATAGAAAGTATAAAATAGTATGTCATGAAGGTCCTTAAGAGGCATAAGATAAAAATGTAAATATGATTCTGATATAGCTGAGGATGACCTATAAAGGGTCGAAACCGGTCCTAGATATGTAATATTTTACATGTAAATAAATGTATTGATTAGGTGAAATTTTTCTTTAGTAATCACTATGCCGAAAATACCGATAGGCTGTATAAAATGAGACGTATTTTGAAACCTGTGATACCAGATATCACACCCTATTTACTAGAGGTAAGTACAAAGTATCATTTTTCTAACATTTATAGTTTAGGAGTAATTGTATATTTTATTAAGTGATGCACGTCAAGAGGGCCGGGCATGAAAATGGCTGGTCCAGGCATTCAAATGTACCGCTCAGAAGCAGGTACTGAATGTGTTACTTGTCACTGTATTTTCTGTGTAGGGTCTTTATTGATTATTGTAAATGTGCTAATGTTAAAACATTCTTTGGTTTTAGATACGTAATTAGTTCTTTCCATGATAACTGTAGTATTCCCTTTATCTGCTTTTGTGATTATTAGATTGTTATTTTTAATTTTATTTTTGAGTTCTGCAATATGTTTATGTTCAGAGGTAAAACTATTAACATTAGAATTGATAGGTGGTGTTCTTTTATTTACGTAAGATTTGAAGTAAAAAGAAAATTGGATAAGATGTTCAATTCTAATAAAGTAAATAAATGAACTCCGCCTATCAATTCTAATGTTAATAGTTATAATTCTGAACATAAACAAATCCTAGAACTCAAAAAGAAAATTAAAAACAACAATCTAATAATCACAACAGCGAATAAAGGGAATACTAGAGTTATCATGGAAAAAGCTAATTACGTATCAAAAGCCAAATAATTTTTTTAACAATAGCACATTTACTATAATCAATAAAGACCCTACACGGAAAATACAGTGACAATTAAAACAAACATTAAAGAATATATCCTTTCTTTTTACTGATGAAGAAAAATCTAAACTACTTGTCACAAGTGAACTATGTAGTGCAAGTGGAAAGTGTTTTTTAAGACTTTATTTGTGAAGTACAATATAATGTTTCACTTATTATGACCTATCCTGTACTGTTATTTGTAAAGGATGATATAACGTAATGACCTAACCTGTACTGTGTAAGATTGGTGACATGTGCATTTGTAAATAGTAGAAATCTGTTCTATGTTTCCTGGAAGGATCCAGAAAGTTACATGAATTATGGAACAGGGTGTGTTGTTTTGTGGGTAATGTATTCTAGAAAATATTTCTGACTGTTCTGGAAATACAACATTCGCGATCAGGCGTATTCTAGAATGTTAGTCAAAGTTCGCGACCGAAAGTAAGGTTGTGATTGGTGAGTCTAGGTGGCGATAGTTAACTCGTGCACGCTGATTGGCTGCTCCAAGGCCGGAATTTCCTATATATAGAGAGTGAGGCAGTGTTCGAATTAATTCGGTATTCTGAATTCCGTCGGTCTTGGTCTATCTGTCTGTCTGTGAGCAGCCTATCTGGTTGACGTCACCCGGTTTCCGGGATGGCACTCTCCTCGGGTAAGCACCCTTGAATTCCGTTCCTGCTAAAATTTCCGTAAAGTTCCGATTTGCTTTTCATAAAGGAGTTTGCCCTAACCTCGCCTAGATTCGCCAAATTAGTTACTAATGACGCCTTAGTTTTGAGCTGGGCTTACCTGTTCGTTTCCGAGGCATTCCCATTTCTTGTTTCACTAAGATATGTAGGTTGTAGTTTAATATTATTTCCCTTGGGGTTTGCCTCTGGTAGTTCTGTATCACTTGAGGTACGCTAGATTTTGGAGAACCTGTTTTACATCACTGTAAATTGCATTGTACAACTACATTGGTAGCTAGATGTATAGTTGACTTGAAATTTGAATTTACACTGCTACGAAGGTATTATCAAAGCTATGTATATCACTGAATTTATAGCTCGTAACTTGGAATTGTATTTGGAATGCATTTGTAAAATTATTTTGTAAATAATATTTTTCAAATCTAACGATCACGGCGATTTATTTCAGAATCTGCAATCTAAGCCATGTCCATGCCTTTGGTAGGTTCTCAGCCTTTTTCATCTTCCCGGTTTGTTGTCCACTAGTTGGCCTTACTGATATTTACGTACATGTTTTTGTTGGAGATCAGCGTAATGCCAGCTACTGTTTTTCCGAGTGTGTAGTGATTTCTGATATTGTGTAGTTTGCTCTTACCTTCCCCTTTTAACTGTGTTTGTGCCTTGTTTTGTGTTACCACTGTAGTAGAGGTAACATTTGGTAGCAGAGGCAAGCGCTAGATTGCGGAGGAAGAAAAGTGAACCGTGATCATACCTAACCTAAAACCTCGTAAGAGTTGTGGTTCGTATACCGTTCGAAATCTCGTTTCTACCTGTCAGGATGGCTCGAGCTGTTCCTAATACTTTCCATTTGAGAAAGGAAGAACTGATTTACAAGTGAAAAATTCTCAAAATTAGTTCAACAGGCAATGTCAGAGATGATATTAACCAGTTGAAAAAGGCGCTTAACCTACCTATAACCATAACTGACTTAACTACAGACGAGTTACGTGAGTCTCTGACCGTGAATAAAGATAAGTTACTTGAATTTAACGCCATTCTTGTGTCATTTGGTGCTTCTAAGCCCTCGCATGGCCAATTAGCCCGGGTTAAGGGGCAGTTATTACATTATTTAGACAGAATTAAGGATTTGTTGTCTCGCGAATTGCCGGAAGTTGAGTGGCAGAAATGTCAAGCCTTAGTAGAACAGTTTTCCACACTTTTCTACAGAATCAGTGGTTTGTTTGAAGGCAGTAAGTTAAATAACACCGTTTCTCAAATTCAAGTGTCGATCCCATCTGGAATGAGTGACAGTGTTAATTGTGGTGAGGCATCTGTTGCTGCTCAAGTGTGCGATCTGACCCCTAGTGCTGGTGTTAGGACTATTCAGGAGTCTGAGGTGACTAATGCTGCCCTGGGTCTTCTGTTTCATTGTCTAGGACACCTGTAAGTCATTCTAATGATACATCTCTTTTGCATGTTGGTACCCTTACAAGTTTTCCTGTGGTTCCTGCTAATTCTGTTGTAGCTCAGTGTTTGACCTCTGTTCCTAATCAACCCAGTTCTGATTCAATGGTGTGAAACCACCCCCTGTCTTAGCGCCACCGGTATCAAGTTGCATAACCTCTACGCAACCGGTTAATGCCCACATTGTCTCTCAGCTTAGTGAGAAACGTTCTCAAATGAGATTATCTGCGCCCGTAACGTTGCAGGCTAACGTTAGTCCTAACCTAACCGGTACTCCATCCTTTTCACAAGGGCACCCAAATCGAAGGTACGATGCCTCAGTGCCTTCACAAGCACCCCGTACTCCGGTTTTCCCCCAGATTTTGTCCAATCTGCCTCACCCGTTGACCACTGTGTTTAAGGGAGTCTCGAAATTTTCAGCTAACTCCGTTGATGAAATTATTTCCTTCCTTCGGTTCCTAACTGAATTCAACTATCAGGCAATAGTGTATGATCTCCGTAACGACAACGTATTTCACATTCTATACCCACATGTTTCTGAGCACATTGTCAGGGCCATTACTGAAAGATGGTCAGTAGATCAATTTCATGCCCATGTACTGGAATATTTCATTCCTGCTCGTGTCTTGTCGGCATTGGTGCAGAAGCACTATTTCAGAGTACAACATCTTAACGAGTCATTATCTGAATATGTCCAAGACATTAAGCTCCAAGCTAAGTTTTTCCGGTTCCACTAATTAGAGGCTCAGATGGTTGCCAACATAATTGAATGTCTCGCCCCGAACTATAGATAATATCTGGCTTTTTCACCCCGACCAGCAACGTTCGCCCAGTTAGAAGACGTTACAGTGTCTGCTGAAGGCATTCGATATGCTGACCAGTTACGCCTTGCTTTAGCCCCACCTCCTATAACCATACCCCCTCCATAGGATTCTAAAACCACCCCGTCACCTGCTTTCAACTCGCATAATCCCCGTTCATGTTTCAATTGTGGCTCCACGGCTCATCTCAAGCGGGATTGTCCCATGGCCGGGATATTAGGCAATGCGAAACCTGCGATGGGTGGAGGCTCTTCCACCAATACTTCTTGCCGTAACTGTGGATCAACGAGGCATTTCTCTAGGCAGTGCCCACGTAACACTTCTGGCTCTGGACCCCCAGGCCATAGTAGTGCTCGATGACTAACCGCCGGTTCTGATGACAAATTCCAAAGCATGGCTTCTTGTCTTGTCGATCATGACTGTACCTTGGTTAATTTACTTAATTCTGAGGCTAATGATTGCTCTCAGTCTGACTCTGGTCTTCATTTCTTACAATCTTGTAGGATTTCTGCCATACCTTCTTGTAAACTGCCATATTTATGCATAGAGGTAAATAATGAACCTGTCTGTGCGTTGCTAGACTCTGGGAGTAGTGTCACCCTGATGAGTGAGACCTGGCATGATTCTATGAAAACTGTTTGCAAACTACCTACATTACAAAACTTGTCCTTAACCTGCCATAACTGCTAAATCCTATTCATTGAATATTGTAGGATCCCTAGAGGTCAAGATTAGATTAGAGTCCGTGATTTCAGCTGGAAAATGCCAGTACTAGTGGCAAAACATTTATCCTGCCTATTCATATTGGGTGCAAATTTTATTGCTAAAACAGGCATGATTTTGGACCCCCAGTTCAACAGATTCCATTTTAAATTTTGTGCAAGAACTTTTGAGCTGTGTGATCGCTCCCCTATTCTGCCTTGCCACGTTAACGCAGTTCCTGAAGATTCTGATGAACCTAAGGCTTTTGAATTTAATCACTTACCCGAAGAACAGGCCAGTCAACTTAGGAAACTCTGCGATAAGTTCTCTGATGTCTTCACCGACAGGTTAGGCGTCACCAATGTATTAGAATACAAAATTGATGTTACTGATAACATACCTGTTCGCTCTCCTCCGTACCGGTTGTCGCCTCCCAAAATGAAAGCCATGAAGGCTATCATTGATCAAATGCTCGCTGATGGAGTGATACGGCCTTCCAAGTCAGCCTATTCTTCTCCAATATTTCTGGTTCCCAAACCGCAAGGTGGTTATCGGCCTGTAGTCGACTATCGGATGTTGAACCGTAAGGTAGTCGTCCAATCTGTCCCACTTCCTGATTTGCACTCTTGTTTGCCCTGGTTCGCTAATGCAAAAAGTTTCACCACCTTCGATTTAAATCAGGCTTATTACCAGAAACCCCTTGCCGAAGAATCCAAGCATCTCATTGCATTTGCAACCGATTGGAACCTATACGAATTCGAACGCGTCCGTTTTGGTGTGGCAACTGGAGCGGCGGTCCTTATACAGTAACTAGATTATGTCTTATCGGATATTAAGTTCAAGTTCGTTTATAATTACCTTGATGATCTGGTAATTTTTAGCGAAACCTTCGAGGAACACCTACTCCATCTCAACGAAGTGCTTGAAAGACTGCGTAAATCAGGTCTAACCCTCAAACATCCAAGGTTTCCTTCGCACAACCCCAGATGTCCTTCTTAGGATATATCGTGTCGGGGAGGGTTGTCTCAATCGATCAGTCTCGTACTGCCGCCATCCAGAATTTTCCCCCTCCAAAGAACGTCAAGGCTGTAGCCAGATTCATTGGCATGGTGAATTTCTTTCGCAAATACATTCCTAATTTTGCTGAACGTGCAGCTCCATTAAATGATTTGAGAAGAAAGGATGCCAAATTTGTGTGGGGTGATGCCCAACGTGAAGCCTTCATGGACTTGAAATCTGCCTCATGTAACTCCCCTGTACTGGCTATGCCAGACTTTTCTAAACGCTTCATCCTTCAGACCGACGCCTCTTCCTCAGGCATATCTGGAGTTCTTCTGCAGGAATTTCAAGAAGGGCGTCGTCCTAATTCTTATGCTTCCCGTGCCCTGAATCCTGCTGAGCGCAATTATTCCATTTATGAGTTGGAAGCCCTGGCTGTTGTCTTCTCCTTAGAACGCTTCAGAATGTAACTGGAACATCTCCCCTTCGATCTGGAAACTGACAATCAGGCGTTGAGTTGGGTACTGGCCAAGCCGCGAAAGACCGGTCCTCTAGCACGATGGGCAGTGCGCATCTCAGCCTTCCAATTTGAAGCCCGCCACATTCGTGGCACGTAAAACGTTGTGGCTGATGGCCTCAGTAGTATATTAAATCCAGACAGCTCTGACCCTCAATCCGAGCCAGTAGACTCATCTCCCGAACAAGTATCAGCTTTTGTCAATGTAGTTCTCACTGACTCTCCCTTCCTGTTCAAGGATATTGCCAAACACCAAGAGGACGATCCTGAGTTAAAGGCCATTGTCGACAGGATTAAATCCGGAGAGCATGTTAAGCCCTATATTCTTAAGAATGGTGTCTTGTGTTGTCCTGCTCGTGGTCGCAGACACCCCAAAATTGTAGTCCCAACTAACCTGGTTCCGGCTCTCTTCAAATACTTTCATGAATACCCAGTGGGCGGATATCTGGGCGTTTTCAAAACGAGAGAAAAAATCCGTAACCATTTCATTTGGAAATCCATGGATAGTGAGATCCGTACCCTTGTCAAATCCTGTAAGATTTGCAACATCAGTAAACCTGCCCCGAATACTCGTCTAGGTCTCTTGTCTTCTGACCAAGCTTCTCGCCCCATGGAAAGACTGTTCATAGTCTATATTGGGCCTTTCCCGAGATCTCGGAATGGTCACCGTTTCATACTCGTATGTGTTGACGCCTTTTCGCGTTTTACGTGGCTGTTCCCCACTCGGATGTCTAACGCCAACACCACCATCTCGTGCTTGAAACAGATATTCGCCTCGTTTGAACCCTGTCAATTCTTGGTAAGTGATAACGCAAGAGCTTTTACTTCTGCCCAGTTCCGGAATTTCTGTTTTGATCTATCCATTGCTCATGTAACCACTACCCCTTATTACCCGAAGCCAAATTATGCTGAGAGAGTGAATCGTAACCTGCGATCTGCCCTCATCGCTTATCACTCCTCAGACCACTCCAAGTGAGACTCCTCATTGAATTGGTTGTCATTTGCATTTAACACTGCTGTCCATGAAAGCCACAAGGAAACCCCTGCTTCGTTAATGTTGGCTTTTACCCCAAATTCTCCTCTATCTAACCTGTGGTCAATTAATGATCTTCTGCCCGACGATGCCAGCCCAGACAAGATCCGAGCTAATTGGCACCGTGCACGAAAGAACTTGAAGGTTTATTACGCTAAGGTCCAGCGTAATAACAACCACAGGCGAAGGCCGCACGAGCTCTCTGTGGGTGAACAGGTGTTTATTAAAACACATCCCCTCAGTAGTGCTGCGGACTATGTTATCAGTAAGTTGGCCCCCAGGTTTCGAGGTCCCTGCACCATCTTAAAGTTCCTTACCCCGGTGACATTATTGGTGAGTGATCCCGAAAGGAAAAGGATCAGCAGAGTACATCTCTCCCAGATCAAGGTACCTTAAGTCTGGTATGGAAAGGGTAAATACCATTGTTGGTGACCTTGTAGATTTAGTTGTAAACTATTTATAATGTTTTAGTTATAAGATAATAATAAGTGTTATTGTAAGTTAGTTGTAAGTAATTGTGTAAATGAATACTTTTGGTATCCTCTAGGGTAATTGATTTAGTATTATAGGTTAGGTAGGTTTTAGTTTAGGGTCACTCCTTGGAAATTTTCCCCTTACTGTCAGGTTTTGGGCACCCTCCTGTAGTTTCTTTTCACCCCCACCATAATCTTGTCACGTGAATTGTAGATAGCAGTGCTTACCCCGGGGCTAGTGCCCTAATATCCCTGGTGTGCGAGGGAGAGTCCCTATTGCATACTTATTAAGCCACCCATCGGGTGACTCTACGCGAGATCTTGAGCCTAGCAGCATACTTTTACCTCAAAGTATTCCCCTGTCTGCTGCGGTTTGTGTGTGTTACAGCGGCTGCAGTGACCAGCTTCTTCGGACAGCAACCTGAAGTGCCAATTTGGGAGGCACAGTGTGTGCCTTGGGCGTTACCATCCGGCACCACTATCCTGCGGCGAACATCCTATTGGTGGCAGGCGGAATGGACGGTGTCTCACCCCTGCTTATTTGGTGCAAGAGACCACTGAACTGCATCTCACCTAGGTTTGGACTGACATTGAATGGAAGCTGGCGTGTTGGCAGCCGCATCATCAGCAAGAACCTGTGGCCTAGCTGTGCTGTGACTGGTGTGGGAAAGTAGTGCAAAATACTTAGTCCATGACTCGCCTAATAGGAGGCTTTGAACGCTGTTTGGCAAGAAGTGAGAAGTTTCTGTATTTCTAACATTTGGCAGAAAGAATGGTGTACATGATTTGGTGGACAGAGTACAAATTGTCTAATCATCTGACTATCCATGTTGAAGAGGTGGATCTATATTATTTTTGAAAATTATGTGACAGTTTGTGTTGTTGTTATCAGAAAGTCTACTTCAAGAAATCGTGTGTGTTAGAGTGAGGTATCTTTTCTATCTGTACTGTGTGAGAACGTTTTATCGCTTGCTCCCCAGTGAGGATATGTTAATGGTCGAGCATGGCTCGACTTTCGGTGGGAGGAATATGTCACAAGTAAACTATGTAGTGCAAGTGGAAAGTGTTTTTAAGACTTTATTTGTGAAGTACAATATAATGTTTCACTTATTATGACCTATCCTGTACTGTTATTTGTAAAGGATGATATAACGTAATGACCTAACCTGTACTGTGTAAGATTGGTGACATGTGCATTTGTAAATAGTAGAATTCTGTTCTATATTTCCTGGAAGGATCCAGAAAGTTACATGAATTATGGAACAGGGTGTGTTGTTTTGTGGGTAATGTATTCTAGAAAATATTTCTGACTGTTCTGGAAATACAACATTCGCGATCAGGCGTATTCTAGAATGTTAGTCAAAGTTCGCGACCGAAAGTAAGGTTGTGATTGGTGAGTCTAGGTGGCGATAGTTAACTCGTGCACGCTGATTGGCTGCTCCGAGGCCGGAATTTCCTATATATAGAGAGTGAGGCAGTGTTCGAATTAATTCGGTATTCTGAATTCCGTCGGTCTTGGTCTATCTGTCTGTCTGTGAGCAGCCTATCTGGTTGACGTCACCCGGTTTCCGGGATGGCACTCTCCTCGGGTAAGCACCCTTGAATTCCGTTCCTGCTAAAATTTCCGTAAAGTTCCGATTTGCTTTTCATACAGGAGTTTGCCCTAACCTCGCCTAGATTCGCCAAATTAGTTACTAATGACGCCTTAGTTTTGAGCTGGGCTTACCTGTTCGTTTCCGAGGCATTCCCATTTCTTGTTTCACTAAGATATGTAGGTTGTAGTTTAATATTATTTCCCTTGGGGTTTGCCTCTGGTAGTTCTGTATCACTTGAGGTACGCTAGATTTTGGAGAACCTGTTTTACATCACTGTAAATTGCATTGTACAACTACATTGGTAACTAGATGTATAGTTGATTTGAAATTTGAATTTACACTGCTACGAAGGTATTATCAAAGAACCTCTAAGCTATGTATATCACTGAATTTATAGCTCGTAACTTGAAATTGTATTTGGAATGCATTTGTAAAATTATTTTGTAAATAATATTTTTCAAATCTAAGGATCACGGCGATTTATTTCAGAATCTGCAATCTAAGCCATGTCCATGCCTTTGGTAGGTTCCCAGCCTTTTTCATCTTCCCGGTTTGTTGTCCACTAGTTGGCCTTACTGATATTTACGTACATGTTTTTGTTGGAGATCCGCGTAATGCCAGCTACTGTTTTTCCGAGTGTGTAGTGATTTCTGATATTGTGTAGTTTGCTCTTACCTTCCCCTTTTAACTGTGTTTGTGCCTTGTTTTGTGTTACCACTGTAGTAGAGGTAACACTATTAAATATGAACCCAAGTTTCCCCACAGTTAAAGCCCTCCCCAAAATACATACAGCTAACATTCCTATTGGGTCCATCATTAACTACAAACCCAGCCCTCTATATAAAGTTTCTCAATTTGTTCAACGTTTTCTAACTAAGAACTATCAATTTCTCTCTAAAAAATCCATCAGAAACACCACCGAACTTAAAAAATGAAGTCATTTAATGTACAACCCAATTCATTCCTTCGACATAGTAAATATGTATCCAAGCACACCTACAACTAAACTTTCGTCCATTATTGAAAATATCGTATATAAACAGAGTTCTCTCAGTAAATTAGAAATACAAGATTTCATTTATCTTCTGAAACTGGTCATTAATAATGGATGGTTTTATCAAACATAAAGAAATTATCAACAAAATGGACTGGCTATGGGATCACCCACATCAGGATTTCCTTTTGGAATATAAAAAATAAATAACAACACTTTTCCAAACATCCTTATTTGGGCCCGGTACGTTGACGACAATTTTGTTATAATTATTGAAGAAATCAAGGATGCGACCTCCACCCTACAGGAACTAAACAATATCGACCCCCACATCAAATATACGCTTGAGTCCGAAAATAATAAAGTAATTAATTTCCTAGACTTAATTACTCTCAGAAATACTTTTGCTCTATCATACAGAATCTTTAGAAAACAGACACAAACTGCCAATACTATTCGTCAAGATTCCATACACCCCCAAACCCACAAACGTGCAGCGTATAACAGCATGGTTCATCGTACATTCACAAGACATATGACTAAGAAAGACCTAAATAATGAACTCAACACTATAAAGACCATCAACAAATTCAACGCTTACAACAGATCATGTTTAGAACAGATAATCAATAAATTTAGACACTGGCTTAAGACTACTCTCACAAAAGAAAAACTTAAAACTACCTTTTCATCTACTTTTACATTCAATAAAGATGTCCATCAAATCACCAATCTCTTTCAAAAACATAATGTAAACATTTTCTTCAGAACTAATAACAGGACTTCAGAAATTATACACAATTCAGCATCTGTCAATACCTCTAACAGATTTTCTAAATCCAGAATCTATAGATTCAAGTGTAATGACTGCAGCGCCTCTTACGTGGGACAAACAGGATGCAGCTTCATAACCAGATACTCAAAGCATGTCAACGCTGTAATATATAGTAAGCTTTCTGCTATAGGTCAACATATTCACGACTCGAACCATAAGTTCACTGACATTGAACATGATTTTGAGATACTTCAAATATTACGAACTATCCACTTTTTCCCGTATCGATAATGTAATCTAATGAATATAAAAATATTTCTTTCTTTCTTTTATTTTGCCTTTGGCAATTTATGAAATCATTAATAATAACAGGACATGTTACGATCGCTTTGCAATCATCATCAGCTGCATACACAAAAGCTTAGATAAAAGGCTTAAAGCAATTACAAAGTTAAATCATTTTTGACTTTATAAACTAATGTTAGTAAAGGACGTATGGGTTGGAGGGGGGAGAGGTACTGTGTGACGGGGGGGTGCTATTGTTACAAGGGCGTTAAACTTAAAATGAATTAAAGCTACTATCTATTTGCTAAAATGTCTTAGGTATAACTTTATGTCCAGAAGGCTTAATAAAATCACCTGTTTAAAAAACTAGAAAATTTGTATTGTTATCCTCAAGAAATGTCTTTTGCTGATATATGCTTCTTATTTACTTTACTTCTAGTTTTCTTCATCGTCACTTTGCACTGTACTAAAAAGGCTGATCCTCTTGTTTACCCTTTTCTAAGTGGAAAGGGTTTGTACACTGTTGGTTCAATTAAGAATTGTATTCATAAACATATCAGGTTTGATAGCTTGTTGTACGATCTGTAATCGGCAGAAATAAATATGCGTCTATTAGATAAAATCGCCTCTGGATGTGTTGTCTAAAGAAATTGTTTAAAATAATGGAATTTCTTGTCTTTGGGTATGCTATGTAGATAATACATATGCTATAATTAATAAGGATCTCAATGACAGTCTTAGTATTCTGAATGTCCTGAACACCTTAGATCCTAATATACAGTTTACTATTGAAGAAGAGAAAAATGGTTTGATCAACTATTTAGACGTTACAACAACTAGAAAAGGAAACCAATTTTACTTTGGAATACATAGAAAGCCTACATTTACTCTAACCACAATTTATAATAACACTCTACATCCCGACTCACAGGAAAATCTACGTATTATAGCTTTATTAATATGGCCTTCGAAATTCCGTTAACCAACAAAGAGAGAAAGAAAGAAAGAAAGAAAGAAAGAAAGAAAGTAAGAAAGAAAGAAAGAACTTGCTTTCATCCGACAACAGGCCTTGATTAATGGCTTTAGTATTAAAATTATTAACGGGTTAATCACTAAATGTAAATGTAAACAACAAACAAATTTAATAAAACAGTCAGAGAAAACAAAAAAGTACGCGAGGTTCACCTACAACAATCCTAACATTTACGTAATTACAAATTTATTTAAGAAATACGACATCAAGGTAGCGTTTTCAACAAACAGTAATACTAGGCACAGGTTTTTCAACCACAACATGGTTAATAAGAACAAAGAAGAATGTTTCCAGGATTCAGGAATTTATAAGTTGATATGCAACCAGTGCAAGGTCACATATGTAGGGCAATCCGGATGGAACTTTGCAATAAGTTATCAAGAACACGTCAATGCGGGAAAAATACAGAAGGTTTTCCGCAATGGGAGTACATATGAAAGAGACGGGTCATAAATTTACAGATATCAAACAAGACCTTTTAATTATTAATAGAATGAACAAAGGAAGACTGGTGAATAATTTAGAAAATAATCACATTTTTCTGGATAACTTAATTAATAAGGACAAGGACTTAAATGAGATGAATGAACAAAGAAATTCCTTATACAAACATATACTGAGATACATGGATTTATTAGGTAGGAATCAAACATGCCCAGCAATTGTACCAAGCAAGCACGAGGACTCTACGTCACAGACAGATGCCACCTCCTCGCGAGAAACAACAAATGACGACACGTCTCGCTCCCCCTCTCCTCTCCGAATCAAGCTAGCATATAGACAACATCACACCGCTGTTACACAAGGTCAAGGACAGTAGAAACAGACCCACACCCGTAATTACGGGGAGTAAAGGAAGTGAATTGGACAGGGGTAAGTTCAAAATTTCTCAATCAATTTCCATTATTTTAAACAATTTCTTTAGACAACACTTCCCCAGGCAATTTTAACTAATAGACGCATATTTCTTTCTGCCGGTTACAGATCATACAACAAACTATCCAACCTGATATGTTTATGAATACAATTCTTAATTCAACCAACAGTGGACACACCCTTTCCACTTACGAGGGAACGGTACGAAGTCGGACGGCGAATATCGATTTGATTTTTACATATTCGTATAGGTCTTTTTAAGCTGAAACAGGTAGTGGACGTCTAATTTTTCGCTGGTCAGTTTTAAGGGGCCATTTGGGAGCTCAAAGTTGGCGGTGCGCGCAGTGAATTGTACAGTACATGCCGGCACACGTTAGTGCTCACAGCCAGCGGCTGTCTTGCCTCGCCTTCCCTCTCCACTCCTTCGGTTCTCCTCTCTCCCCCACCACATAGGGTTGCCTACAGCTGTGTACAGGGGATTACGGGTGAA
Source organism: Anabrus simplex (assembly GCF_040414725.1). Lineage (NCBI taxonomy): Eukaryota > Metazoa > Arthropoda > Insecta > Orthoptera > Tettigoniidae > Anabrus > Anabrus simplex. The sequence continues at coordinate 20,445,304 of NC_090266.1, forward strand.
GACTGACGTTAGTTGGGACATTTTATTTACAAAGATGAATTCATTATGGAATAAATAAACAATAAAAATTGTTTACAAATCACTACTTAACATACAAATAACACATAATCAAATATCATCTGCATCATCATGATATTCAAAGTGTTCAAGAAATGACTTTATTCTAATACAGTCTGGCATTGGTCCATTGTTCATGGCATGATAGTGAAAATCTAACACAAAATATGAATAACAAAACACAAGACAACACTATGCGCACCTTATAAACGAAAAATTGGTACAATCATTTCCAGCCCACTTTGTATCAGTCAAATCATGACAATTAATTTGCCAGACAGTATGAAATTGTGGTATTTTGTCAATGGAATAACCACCTGCTTTCCAAGCATATTTCAGCATTGGTACAAAACAATCAGCTTGTAATTGGTTATGCGCTAGTGTTTGACAAGTTATAATGAAAGGTCTGTTTTTGTGGGTAAGGCAATGAGGTTATCCAGCTACCTCCCGGCTTCCAGTTCACCACTCCCACCAGGGCGCCCCCGGTCCGTCGCGGCACGCCTCGTCGCGGCAGGGGCCGCGGCTCTCGGGGAGCCCCGAGTGGAGCCTCTAAAGGAGCCACCTGAAGATCCTTCCCGGACTGTGCCTGCCCGTCCGTGGGAGGACCGACCATCGTATGTGGGACTTGCAGTGTTGTGCGCCATAATTTTGTTCTTCTATGTATGTCTATATTTGTTGTTTTATATTTCTTTCTAATGTTTTTCTCATCATTTCTCTTTGTTTGTGCCATTTCTTAATCATTTCTATAGATATATGTATAAATCCTGTATTATTGTATCTGTTCGGGTGGCTAGCCCTTATTGTGATTGTATTGGAGTTTGGGAATAAAGCACTTGAGGTTCAGCATGCATGAGGGGTTCTATACGCGCATGGGTCGGAGCATGTGCGTGGAACCCTGGTCATGTATTCTGTTCACTCGCCTGCTCCCTCGTCTGCTGCGGCTCTCGCCAGTGCTTCCCGTACACGCATCAGCCCGTTTCCTATATAAGGAACGGGGGTCGGGAGCTGGCGAGCAGTCGTCAGTGGACGGGGGAGAGGTGACACCCCATCGCCGACCGCCAACCAACTGACGTCCCTCCCGGGGCGAGCTCTCTATTTATGCTATTGAGAGGCTCGCGTGTACTGTGGAAAGCACTTCCCGGGAGGGCGCGTCAGCCGGATTGTCGGCCGAGGCGATGGAGTGCCACGACAGGCGGGTGCCTGTCTGTGCACATTTATTGATCAAAAGTACATACAAGTTGAGTATAACAGGATGAGCATGCAAAACTACCCCACGCCCCGACTGGAGCGTGTATCGGGCTACAGAGCTATCAGTAAATACAGCAATTTCGTCAAACCATTCTGCCTCTGGATCCTGGAGGATGTTGTACGGGCCCATGATGGCGGCCGCCGTCTCCGCCACATTGATGGTATGCGGCTGTTGGAAAGCCTGAGCCCAGGCCGTGTGTAGCTGCGGACTGACGGCTGCTACGGAATTAGGTGTCGCGTCCGTGTAGACTCGAAGAACTCGATGTGAAGAGGACATCCGCCGTGGTGTTTGGAGGAGGGTTGGAGTGAGGAGTCGTCGAACCCAGAAGAACTCGCCTGCTAAGATGTGTTTCGCAGGGAAGACCGGCCATCCCATGACCCAACAGAGCCACGAGAGGTAACCGGCCGCCTGTTGGAGTTGAGCGGGGCTGAAGAGGTGAAGGTCGCGCACAATGAGGCGGGCGCGTCGTTGAGTCTCGTAGTGCATCGTAATTTCCTGAGAGGGGATGTCAATAGTGACGCCAAGGTACGTCAAAATGGGTGTCGGGTGCAGCACCGACTTGGAGTAGTTAAGAGTGATGCCCAAAATCTCGGTCAGGAAGACGTCGATTTGGTGCATCAACTCGGAAGTAAGGTCCGGAGAGTGGATCAGCCAATCATCGAGATAAGGGATCATCTCGACATTGAACTGCTGCTGAAGAAGCTGCTGCACTGCGATGGCCCAGCGTTGCATAACGGATGGGGCCAGGCTGTGCCCCATCGGCAGGCGTGTCCAGCGATAGCGGCGCCCCCGGTATAAGATGCCGTAGGGGTGTCGTGTATCGCGGGAAATGGGAAGTTGGAAGAAGCCTGACTTGAGATCAAGCTTGCAGGCCACATGGTGGGCCGGAATGGAGGAGAGAGCCTGCGCCGGGCCGCGGAGAGAGAATGAGGGGTGAACGATGTATGGAGTCCATGCGCTAAGGTCGTAGATGACCCGCGCGGCCCCCGATTCCTTGGGGACGAGGAATAGGGGGAAGGCCGACGTACACTCACCCTCCTCGATGATGTCATGGTGTAACAGGTCCTCGATCACCTCGTCCAAGATGGCACTGGGTCGCGTCGGTCGAAAGATGGCCGGAGCATCTGGTGGCTTGGGGAGATACACTCCTCGACGCAGGATCGTTGTGGCGTAGTGTCCACACGCCGAGTCGGTGTAGGGTACTGCTGCTGCTGGTGGAACTGCCACTGAGACGTAGTGGGAGACTCTGGTGCGTCGTTCTGGCGGTGGCTGCCCCGGGAGTGGTGGTGGTTCTGGCGGAGGCCGAGGACGGAGCCAGGGGCCGCTCCAGTCTGCGGCGCCATCCAGGGAGTCGTCGTCGCCGTCCTCAAGATCGGGGCTGCCCGATCGGTCATCCGGTGTGCCGGAGTGGGAACCATCATCATCCAGTTCCGCGTCATCCAGGATGTCCCACGGCGCGGACCGGAGCCGGAGCTCGGAAGGGTAGAGCTGCTGCGTGTCAGGAAGCTGATCCAGTTGGTGGTCTGCCTCCGGGTCAAAGGATGCCCAGAAGTCTCGTAGTAATGAAGGTAGAGTCGGCGCGGGTGCGTAGGTGATGGTATCCCCTGGGGAAGGCGAGAAGGACCGCTCTATAGGCCCCGTGGCTGGTCCCTCCTCCGACTGAGGGACCCTACGCACCCGGTGATGTGGTCGAGACATGTATCACGGAGTGGCCAAAAGAAGGTGACACCCCATCGCCGACCGCCAACCAACTGACGTCCCTCCCGGGGCGAGCTCTCTATTTATGCTATTGAGAGGCTCGCGTGTACTGTGGAAAGCACTTCCCGGGAGGGCGCGTCAGCCGGATTGTCGGCCGAGGCGATGGAGTGCCACGACAGGCGGGTGCCTGTCTGTGCACATTTATTGATCAAAAGTACATACAAGTTGAGTATAACAGGATGAGCATGCAAAACTACCCCACGCCCCGACTGGAGCGTGTATCGGGCTACAGAGCTATCAGTAAATACAGCAATTTCGTCAAACCATTCTGCCTCTGGATCCTGGAGGATGTTGTACGGGCCCATGATGGCGGCCGCCTTCTCCGCCACATTGATGGTATGCGGCTGTTGGAAAGCCTGAGCCCAGGCCGTGTGTAGCTGCGGACTGACGGCTGCTACGGAATTAGGTGTCGCGTCCGTGTAGACTCGAAGAACTCGATGTGAAGAGGACATCCGCCGTGGTGTTTGGAGGAGGGTTGGAGTGAGGAGTCGTCGAACCCAGAAGAACTCGCCTGCTAAGATGTGTTTCGCAGGGAAGACCGGCCATCCCATGACCCAACAGAGCCACGAGAGGTAACCGGCCGCCTGTTGGAGTTGAGCGGGGCTGAAGAGGTGAAGGTCGCGCACAATGAGGCGGGCGCGTCGTTCTACACCCGGCAAATGTTGTCCATTCGACGAACTAATTATTTTAGTTGCCGGAAGAGTCCAAGATCACACGGCCGGCAAAGATACGTACGGTAGTTCCTTTCGGTATGTATTCAATTTGTACACGTTTGTTCGTCAGGGATTCAAGTTGTGCATTTTTGCCCTGGCCACTGAATGAATCTATGAGAAGATGATTTCCTCCGTCTTCCTGTAATTGCGGATGGAAAACGTTTTGAAACCAGTCACGTACATGCCCTTCCCCATTTTCCCGGAAGATGAATAATCAATTACGACATATTTAAAGGCATCCATGTAGGCTTTGGTACTTTCTTGTACTCTAGGTCCAAACTTTCCATTAATTTCTTGGAAAACGATCAAGAACAAAAGTCCCCATTTCTCCGGCTTTAGAAATGTGATATTGCACTGTGTGGGAGTGCGTAAAACTATTTCGGCAAACAAGCGTAGCAAGAATGTCTTTCACACCACGAAAATCATAACTTCTCTGTGTTGCCATTTCATACTCAAATCGGGACTGGTCCGAATTCCAGATATTGGCATCCGGGATCTCTTTTCTTTTCTTGCAATTCATTAATGAATGTTACAAACTTTTCAGTCACTTTGTGTCATACTTCTTCGTCTGTTTTAAACGTTGTTCTGACTACTTTGGTTACTTTTCGGAACCGAATTTTCAAATGCCTTTTAAGGTTTGTCAAGTATGACTCGCTTTGGAGAGAGTGTTTGGGGCAATACAACTCTTCACCCTCACCAATCCAACGCTCAATTACCGATTTTGTGACATATAAATAACGCATCCTTGTCTTGGTGAACTCTTCTTTCACATAAGCTCGAACCATCGCACATTTCCTAATTTCTCCATTGTGTTCAACGTGGTTGACGATTCCATAAATTTGTCTCCGAGTCTTCTTATACTTCCGTACGGCGTGCATAGGTCCTTGTTCCTTTATTTTTTGATACATGTCCAACAATGATTCGGAATCATAATCTTCCACTGACTTACAGGGTCTTCCTCGGCCATCACAAGATTTATCTTCGTTAAACTCATCTCCGTGTTTGCGTTTTTTCGGTGTTGTTGTCCCATCCTCAATGCAATCTTCGTCTTCTGAATCAACGAAAACGGCTTCTTCCTCCTGAATAAATTCGCATTTTCCCTCCAAAATTGCATCAAACATTGTCTTTATTTGTATATACATGATTTTCTCTTCATGAGAAAGCTCTGTAGCTCCCTGAATATTAACACCATAGGCATTAATAAAAGCTGCAATAATGTTGCAAGTGGCCATAAAAAGTACCAATGCGATCTCCTGTATGTGGAATAGCCATCAGTCATGGAGAACTTGACCGAATAGAATAGGACTCGCCGTCTCATATACACAACTGTTGGCAGCCGTATGTGGTGGGGGGACAGAGGAGAACCGAAGGAGTGGAGAGGGAAGGCGAGGCAGGGCAGCCGCTGGCCATGAGCGCTGACGTGTGCCAGCATGTACTGTACAATTTATTCAAATTTCAGCCCCCAAATGCCCCCTTAAGAAAGACCTGCGAAAAATTAGACTTCCACTACCTGTTTCAGCTTAGAAGGACCTTCACGAATATGTAAAAATCGAATCGAAATTCGCCGTCCGACTTCGTACCGTTCCCTCGTTAGAAAAGGACAAACAAGAGGATCAGCCTTTTTAGTACAGTGCAACGTGACGATGAAGAAAACTAGAAGTCAAGTAATGAAGAAGCATATTTCAGCAAAAGACATTTCTTCAGGATCACAACGCCAATTTTTGAGTTCTTTAAATAAGAAGTGATTTTATTAAGCCTTCGGGATTTAAAATGATACCTAAGACATTTGAGCTCATATATAGTATTGTTAATTCATTTTAAGTTTAACGCTCTTGTAACAACCGTCACCCCCCCCCCCCCGTCACACACTACCTCTCCCCACCCTCCAGCCCATACGTCCTTTACTAACCTTAGTTTATAAAGTCAACAATGATTTAACTATGTGATTGCTTTATGCTTTTTATATAAGCTTTTGTGTATGCAACTGATGATGATCGCAAAGAGATCGAAATATGTCCTATTATTCTTAATGATTTAATAAATTGCCAAAGGCAAAATAAAAAAAGGTACCGATCAGGTGGAAATATTTTTTTATATTGACTAGAATACTTCAAATAGCAAACAAAGGGCCAATCATGAACATCGTCGAAAATGATTTTATTCATTGCGATCAATATTTCAATCCTAACTATAATTTAAATTAAATTTCCAAGAGATCTAATATTATTTTTGATCTCCTAATTTTTAAAAAAATATATTAGACCGCCAAAAAAACAACTTGATCTTTCAAACCATACGTAATATATATCCTCATCATTTACCCCCACTACCACATCCTTCCGCTCCACCCAAGCTCCCTGAGAGTTGCTCCGCCTCTACCCCTCCCCTTCGCCTCATGTTCGCATCCATTAGTCCAGCTCCGTCCGCCGATCACACAGGCTGCTCAAGGCGAGTTCGTTTCTAGTCGTTTCTCGTCTTTTCTAGACAATTCTTTTTATCCTTTCCTTCCTATCTTTTGCCTAATTCGGCTTTTAATTTCTTCTCCAGGTTCTAAAACTCCATATTGAAGTGAGAATTTATTCTTTGGGTCTAACCGAGTCCATCACATGCATGTTTATATTTTTTTGGAACCAAACCAAAGATTAAACAAAGTGATAACTTCACATGTCATTAAAACTCTGCAGCGTATTCTTACAAGATTAAAGAACGAAAGACTTACACAAGCTAGACAAACCACCATGAGTACAAAACAACGGAGTCATCATCATTTTAAAAAGGATTTTACACTAAAGTGCAATATCATCATGTACTATATTTCATTTAATATTCATCTATACAAGTGTTACAGTGTGTTTTAAAGTTGTTTGTGTTTGCCTGATTTGACTCGTTGGCTGATGATGGCACAAGTTAGGTGCCGAAACTAGTACCTCATGTGAACGACATGTGATCTATTCACATTAATAAATGTCTTTGTATTGAAAAGGAGGACCCCTAATAATTTCAATTATTGTAATCCCACTTCAATACGGATCATGAAATTTCTAAATATCAACCATACATCTCAAGTTTTGCAAGTAAAATGTCATGATTAATACAATCAAAAGCTTTACTTAGATCACATAACACCAAAGAGATAGCCTGCTTGTTTTCAAAAGCTGTTAATATCAGATTAACAATTTCAAGAACAGCAGTAGTAGTACATTTACCTTGTCAAAACCAAAACTGACAGTCGGATAGGAGATTGTAAGTTTCAAAATAGTTGCTAAGTTGACTGTACAAAAGTGATTTAAATCTTTTAGAAATTATTGGAACAATTGAGACTGCACGATAGTTCTGAAGAAATTGTTTGTCCCCACTTCTAAATACTGGAATAACTTTTGAAATTTAAGTAAATCAGGAAAAACACCAAACTCTGAACACTTACTAAAAATACAAGCTAGAGGTTCAGAAATCTAATGTATTATTCTTTTGATGATGTAATTAGATAACCAATAACAATCCATACTCTTAGAGTTTGATCATTTTAAGCTAACTTTAACTGCATCATCATGTGTGATTTCAACCGAATGGAAAGTGTTTCGGCAGCGGCGGGGGGTTGATTATGAAGAAAGTCACTTGCAGATGTACCTGTTGCCTTAATTTGATGTCTGATTTCTTTTACAGAGTTTAAGAAATAAGAATCCCTGCTCACAATTTCGCTCCTGAATAAAGTAACCAAAGTGTCCCACTGGAGCAAAATCCTATCTAAACATCTTCTTAGTGATAACCATTGAGTAGGCACATGCTTCTGAATTTTCCTGATCTCTGTGTTGTGTAAACACTGAAATTCTCTGAACTTTCTTTCTTCTTTGAACTCCTTTCCAGATAATAATATATATCAAGTATACTTTCATCTACATTTAAGGGCAAGCACGCCGCACCCTTCTCTGCAGCAAGATTAATTAGGTGACAAGAGCAGTCTACGATGATTATGTTACTATTTTCCCGCTTCAAATATCCTGCCACACCATTCTTTAATCCTACCATTACTGGAGCATTATCAGCACCAAGGGTTAGGCAGTTTTTTAATGGAATGCAGATTTACTGAAAAGTTGAGAGCAAAAGATTGACAATGTTAGCTCAAAGTAGCATCCCCTTCTAAGCCAGGCACAGAGAGTAGATTACTCTGAATTGCATTGAGTTCAGGCCTAAAAAGTGTTACAACAATGGGATATATTTTCATGTCGCTTTTATTGCTACCATCAGTAGCAACAGAAAATGCATTCACCTGCAAATGTGATACAATTTTCGCCCTTTCTTCCATGCACATTTCTGTAATGATAGCCCCTGTTTTCATTCTAGCACATCTGTATCATTTAGCGATTTCTGAATCAGGAAACATTTTGCGAAACAAAGGTCCCGCATGATCGGCAAAAATTACAGGCAGGTTATGTTCTACTACAAATGACGTAAATAACGCCTCGGCATTCGTCACAGGATTTACATCTTGGTTTTTACATGAAAAGTTCAGTTTCTGGTTTCTTTCTACACACTGAACACTCTCCTTATGTTTTTTTCATTTGCATATGCTTGAGTATATCACGCTTCCCGCCATGTGCAACTGAAAAATCACACCTACATATAGTACCGAATGTGAACGTTTGTCCCTTTCTGGATTCAGTCAAACAAGGAAACTCTTCCCTATAAGCACTTTTAAACATTGCATCATACTACTTTTTTGACATTTTGGCCAAAACAAATATTAAGACACAATACGAGCACTTCTGCAGGTATTAGTCTGAGTAGAACGACTATGGTGTGCTACTTCTGAGGTTAGGTTACTCCAAAGAGAATGTTACTCGCTTACAACAAGAATGACTGTATTATAGACCAAAGAGGAGCACATGACTGGCCACCGTGCCCCGTACTGCCATCTGGTATCATTATTAGAACTACTATCTACCAGCCATACTCAGCCATATATCGATAGAACGAGTAAATCCATGGGAATTTAAAATAACACGAACATTACTGATACTGCTCTGAAAATTGGGAGATCGGAAGGACGATGAAAAATTGGGAGTGAACATTCTCACACTCGTAGGCGACGTTCTGGATGTCCACGCGGCATAGGTGTCCGCCAAGATCTTCGTATTATAAGGGCAGCAGTGGCATATCGTACAGCTACCACAGCAGAGATAAGAGGGTTTTTTGAGCCCAGAAGTGTCAACACGAACTGTTGCCAACCGGTTACTAGCAGTAGGACTACGGGCACGCACACCTCTAGCCCGTCTTCCACTCACGCCACAACATTAATGTGCACGGCTCGACTGGTGCAGTTAGAGGATCACTTGGAAGATGGAATGGCGGGCCGTGGTCTTCAGCGATTAAAGCAGATTCTGCCTGCACGCAAGTGATGGTCGTTTGCGCATACAACGTAGACCTGGCGAGTGCTGTCTCGTAGAGTGCACTCTTCCAAGACATACTGGCCCCACCCTGGGGTGCGATGAACTACAACTCTAGTTTGTGTTTGTGGAGGGAACTCTGCCCAGCGCTCGGCATTTGCAGAATGTTGTAAGACCCGTTCTTTTACTATTCTTGCAACAGGAAGGTGATGTGTTGTTCCAACAGGATAATGCTTGCCCACACACTACGCGTGAAACTCAATGTGTTCTGCAAGACGTGCAGCAACTTCACTGGCCGGCACGATCTCCGGACTTGTCTCCCATCGAGCACGTGTGGGATATAATGGGACGACAACTGACACGTGCGACTCATCATCCCACAACTCTTGCAGTGAACAGGTTGAACAGGCGTGGAATAATGTATCCCAAGACAGTATTCAACAACTGTATGATCGAATGGATGCCAGAATCAGCATCTGAAGTGCTGCCCATGGAGGATATACGACGTACTAATATGGGCGTTTCAGCATGGATCGACACCTGGTACCTCAGTACCGCTTGAACTATTGATCTGTAAATGTAATCATTTCACATACTCTATATGCACTGTATTAACAACAAATCTTGAGTGAATTGGAAGACCCTAATAGTGAGTGCTAATTTTTTTCTGGCAGTAAATATTAAGAGGTAGTCTTGATAGTAGAGATGTGTTATTGTTTAGTAAGAGTCATGGTTTAACAGGAGTTATACTTGCGAACACGTGTTATGACATTGATATAATTTATTTGTGTGATCTCTTTGACATGACTTAATCCAGCTTTAAAGTTGCCTTATTTGTATATTTTCTCTGACACTTTCTAGTCAGATGTTACTGTTGCCACTGAATTTGTTTATGCACCAGTTGGTCGTCTTAAGTTTAATAAAAACTTATAAAAGGTGATTACATGTTCTTTCACATCAATTTGTTAAACTTAAGAAAGCAAGATAATGGAAAAATTACTTCGTCCGGAACGTTTAAGCATTGACCCAGAATCCAGTAACGCTCAAGAAGAATGGAAACATTGGTACAGCACGTTCAAGAACTTCATTTTGGCGTATCAAGTAAGTGACGCTGACAAATTACGCATATTGATCAACCATGTTTCACCTACCGTTTACGAATATATCAATGAAGCCAAAACTTATAATGACGCCATTAGTATCCTGGTTAGTATTTTTTCCAAGCCCGTGAACGAGATATTTGCCCGACACAAATTGGCAACTAGGAAGCAGCTATCTGGCGAAACTGTATCGATATATATACAGTCTTTAAAGCTTCTGAGCAAGGATTGTAATTTTAAAGCTGTGACGGCAGAAGTGAACAGAGACGATTGTATTCGCGATGCTTTCATTGCCGGCCTTCTCGACTCAAGCATTCGTTAGAGGTTATTGGAGAATCCTAATCTTACTCTCGAGGAGGCTTCGATGAAAGCAAAGGCTTTAGAGTCGGCACTGGAACAATCTATTCAGTACCAAGGACCTGCTTTAGTCAATACTGTCCAGGAGCATCGTTTCTCTAGTTCATCTCACTCAATCGGCGAAAGACGTGAATGTAGCTCGGCGGGTAGTGAAATATCAGGTGAGGTTGTCGCCGCAACAACAAAGAAATGCTACTTCTGTGGACTTAATTATCACAATAGAAACTCTTGTCCAGCAAGGGAGGCCATTTGCCGTGCCTGCTCAAAAATCGGCCACTACGCAAAGGTGTGTAAGAGCTCAAAATCTTCAAGCTCCAACAAATCTTGCCATTGTCATACCATACTTTTAGCTTCTATTTCTCCACTGGGTTGTTTATCTAAAGCTATAATACCCATCCGTTTGAATGGAATGAAGACCAACGCTCTAGTTGATACGGGCAGTTCAACAAGTTTTATTTCCGAGAAGCTGGCCCAAAAGCTCAAAGTACCTATTTCTGCTAGCGGCCTCACTGTTACTATGGCTTCAACGTCGCTTAGCTCTCTAGTGAAAGGAGCCTGTTCTGTAGATATAAAAATTGAAGACCACATTTACAAAGATGTTGAACTTAACATTTTGGCAGACCTTTGCTCTGACGTCATTTTAGGACATGATATACTTGGCCGTCATTCATCTGTAGAGATTAAGTTTGGGGGTCACAGGGAACCTCTGAGTATCTGCGGATTAACAGTCGCGAAGGTCGAACCTGTTCGACTTTTCCGAAATATACCTCCAGGTTGCAAGCCAATCGCCATAAAGTCCCGACGCCAAACAGCAACTGATACCAAATTCATTGAACAAGAAGTTCAGCGACTTTTTAATGAGGATGTTATAGAAGAAAGCTTTTCTCCATGGCGTGCTCAGGTTCTTGTTACCCAATCAGAAAACCACAAACGCCGTATGGTAGTTCACTATTCACGAACAATAAATCAGTATACCGAGCTAGCTGCTTACCCACTCCCACGTATCCAGAATATAGTCAACAAGGTAGCAAATTATGAAGTGTTCAGTTCAGTTGATTTGAAAAACGCCTATCACCAGATCCCCATCTGTGAGGAGGATCGCCCTTACACAGCATTCGAGGCATGCGGTAAGCTTTGGCAGTACAAACGGATTCCATTTGGCCCCACAAATGGGGTACCTTGTTTCCACAGAACAATAGATACGATCATCAAAAATGAAAGACTTAATGGGGTTACTGTTTACCTAGACGATATCATTGTGGGTGGCAAGACCAGGGAAGTACACGACTTCAATTTGAAGAAGTTTCTGAAAGCCGTGCAAAAGTATGAATTCACGATCAACGAGAAGAAGAGCGTTTATTCGGTCAAAACAATAAAGCTACTGGGTTATATCATCTCGAATCATGAAATTCGCCCAGATCCCGACCGATTGACACCTTTACAAGAGCTCCCATTAACAATTGACACTGCTTCTCTTCGAAGAGCGATGGGCATGTTCGCTCATTTCGCCAACTTCATCCCAAGATTCTCCCAGAAAGTACATAACCTTTCAAGTGGTAGTTTTCAATTAAATGACAAAGCTATTGAAGCATTCAAAGCGATGAAAGATGATGTGAAAAATGCACTAGTATCAGCTATAGATGATAAAGCTATGTTCACTGTAGAGACTGATGTTTCAGAACACACCATTGGAGCAACACTAACACAAAATGGACGCCCCATTGCGTTCTTCTCTCGCACACTAAACCGATCTGAACAACGACATTCATCCGTGGAGAAAGAAGCGCAGGCTAACATTGAATCCGTGAAAAAATGGAGACATTTCCTGCTAGGAAAACATTTTCGACTCATCACTGACCAGAAGTCAGTAGCCTTTATGTTTGATACTAGACATCTTGGTAAGGTGAAGAATGAGAAGATATTGCGCTTGGAGACTTGAACTCTCGTGTTTTGATTATGAAATAGTTTACAGACCAGGACAACATAACGAAGCTGCAGATGCCTTCTCCAGAATTTGTTTGGCTATTGAGTGTTGCGGAACTAAACTGAAAATCCTCCATGAAGCTTTATGTCACCCTGGTATAACACGGCTTAATCACTTTACTAAGTCGAAGAACTTGCCTTATTCGCTAGAAGATGTAAAGAAGGTCATATCAGCTTGTAAAATTTGTGCTGAATTGAAACCTAGATTCATCAGGCATGAAGGTAATCTCGTCAAAGCTACCCGTCCCTTTGAGCGCATCAACATGGAATTTAAGGGACCTCTACCATCCAAATCTAGAAACCGTTATCTCCTCATATTAGTTGATGAATATTCCAGATTCCCCTTCGCCTTTCCTTGCCCAGATGTCACCTCGTCCACTGTCATTTCTAAACTTAAGCAACTTTTCTCCATGTTTGGATTGCCTTCATATGTTCATTCCGATCGAGGCTCAGCATTCATGTCCCAGGAATTGAAGACATTCTTCACGGCTGTTGGTGTGGCGACAAGCAGTACGATTGCATACAATCCAAGAGGTAATGGCCAAGCAGAAAAATATGTTTGAGTTGTGTGGAAAACTATAGAACTAGCTTTGAAATCAAGCGGAATGCATATCCAACAGTGGGAAGAAGTTGTACATGATGCCCTCCATGCCGTCAGATCACTGCTGTGTACTACTACCAATGAAACTCCCCACGAGCGGATGTTTAAGCACCAGAGAAAATCCAGTTATGGACACTCAATCCCCTCGTGGCTTCTGACTCCAGGTCCAATACTCCTAAGGAAGCATGTCAGGCAATCTAAGTACGGACCACTCGTGGAAGAAGTTACTCTTCTTGAATATGCTCATATACAACACCAAGATGGAAGGGAAACTACTGTTTCGACTAGAGACCTGGCACCATTGCCTACTTCAATAGGCATTTCTGAAGAAAGGGGAGAAGAAGATGCCGGAGGAGTAATAGATGGACAACGTTCCCATGGAAGCCCAGAACATTACCAGACCCCTGTCTCCTCACCCGGATCCTCAGATCCAACTCCATGCGAGACGGAATCTCCTGAATCATTAAGGTTAGAAGAAAGGGGTCCAACCGCGTCTCCCACTCCTGACCAGCTACCGAGACGGAGCACAAGAATCCGTCGCTGTCCCGCCCACCTTAAGGACTATTATGTAGGTGGGGGTGAACGATATAATTTATTTGTGTGATCTCTTTGACATGTCTTAATCCAGCTTTAAAGTTGCCTTATTTGTATATTTTATCTGACACTTTCTAGTCAGATGTTACTGTTGCCACTGAATTTGTTTATGCACCAGTTGGTCGTCTTAAGTTTAATAAAACCTTATAAAAGGTGATTACATGTTCTTTCACATCAGACATGCTGGTAAGCAGTCAATTGTTTTAAGGTTGCGATCTCCGTGTGGCTTAGTGATAGGCATTTGTTAAAGATGGCGGTTTGTTGATGTGTGTATTTTGCTTGTGACAGCAATTGATTAGGTTATGTGTATGTTTGTGTGAAGTTAAGGTGAAATCAATGTGTGTACCAACTGATAGCTTTTTGTGTACGTCTTTGTGGATACATCATTTTTCCTGTCGCTGTTGGCACAGAATCCGGAAATGTAACAATTCCTGCATATGAATGGCAAAACAAGTTCCATGCTGGAATGAAAAACATTCCACAAATAACCAAGATACATCACTTTGAGTATATGAAAGAGCACCCTGGTGTAGTGTTGACAAAGAAATCCATAGTTTCTGACAAAGTACCCTACACCATCCTTCCAGAACATCTACAACCTGACTTCAGTGACCTTCCGCAAGTCATCAAACCTCAAGGACTTAGTATCAATAGATGTATCTCCATGAAAAATTGAAGACCCTTCGTATCAGAAGAAAGATATAGCATGTCCTGCTGTAGCATCTTTCCCTGCTCCAACAACGCCACCACCAACCACCTCAAGTGAAAATCTTACAGAGCCGCTTCTGTTTCTTCTCCTCTGCCAACAATTACAAGATCATCACCTTCTTCGAAAAGTGTAACGCCTAAAAATACGAGTAAGGCTCAGAAGAGAAAACCACTAACTCCGACAAAATTCTCCCCAAAGAAGAGGTCTTGACCCAGCTGCAGCCACTGTGGAGAGGTAGGACATCGAGACCAGATGGTGTAAGGGCACATACCGTACATTCTCGCATAATTAACGCCCTTCCATTGCTTACGCATCCCAATATATTTGGGTCCAAAGTGGAGAAAAAGAAATGTTCACGTATTTGACGCACCCACTTCTTTGAACATTCATCAATCAATCAATCAATCAATCAATCAATCAATCAATCAATACATACTGATCTGCATTTAGGGCAGTCACCCAGGTGGCAGATTCCCTATCTGTAGCTTTCCTAGCCTATTCCTAAATGATTTCAAAGAAATTGGAAATTTATTGAACGTCTCCCTTGGTAAGTTATTACAATCCCTAACTCCCCTTCCTATAAATGAATATTTACCCCAGTTTGTCCCCTTGAATTCCAACTTTATCTTCATATTGTGATCTTTCCTACTTTTATAAACGCCATTCAAACTTATTCGTCTACTAATGTCATTTCATGCAATCTCTCCGCTGACAGCTCGGAACATACCACTTACTAAGTTTTACAATATTAAAATTCTTCCACCGTTTTGATACTTTTTTTATTTGCCTTTTAGCAAATCTTTTTATTTGTCAACAGTACATGTTTCGTTCCTTATTTAGGAACATCCTCAGCTGTTATTATAGCTTAGATGAATTGCTAAGATTATTAAACACATTTATTTGCAGGAGATGGTTCATGTTTGTGGGTTACTGTAGTCACGTCCTAGTTCGTTAACCATGGGCAACGGCTGAGTGGCCTAGTAAGTGGTCCTGAGAGTCGGGATACCAGTTGCTATGGAATGGGAGTGGGCATCTCGGACATATTTTGAGTCGTGGCCCTCCTTGTGCTCAGGCGGCTAGGACTATACAATTCACCGGTGGTCCATAACCCGTTAGAGGAGAGATCCTCACTTGGACAATGTGCAAGTAGGGCAGCATCCTGCTTCATGAATTAACCGAGCTCAGAACACTTTAAGCAAGCCTCAGACCTATGGGAGTAATGGAGTCCCACTCCCATTTGACAGGCGAGGGACTCCTTGGAAACAACTTAGCGAACGAAATGGAATTCGATGGGGAGCTATCAATATTAAATGGGGCTTATGGAGGAAAGAAGGTAGAACTGGCTGAGTCAGCAAAGAGGATGCATCTGGATGTGCTAGGAGTAAGTGATATTCGGGTAAGGGGAGATAATGAGGAAGAGATAGGAGATTATAAAGTGTACTTGACGGGTGTTAGAAAGGGAAGGGCAGAGTCTGGGATAGGGCTCTTTATCAGGAATACCATTGCACGCAACATAGTTTCTGTTAGGCACGTAAATGAGCAAATGATGTAGGTAGATTTGTCAGTGGGAGGAATTAGGACAAGAATTGTGTCCGTGTATTCACCATGTGGGGGTGCATGTGAGGATGAAGTTGACACGTTTTACGAAGCATTGAGTGACATCGTGGTCAGGGTGAACAGCAAGGATAGAATAGTACTAATGGGCAATTTCAATGTGAGAGTTGGGAATAGAACTGAAGGATACAAAAGGGTGATTGGTAAATGTGGGGAAGATATGGAAGCTAATGGGAATGGGAAGCGTTTGCTGGACTTCTGTGCTAGTATGGGTTTAGCTGTTACGAATACATTCTTCAAGCATAAGGCTATTCACCGCTACACATGGGAGGCTAGGGGCACCAGATCCATAATAGACTATATCTTAACGGACTTTGAATTCAGGAAATCTGTTAGGAATGTGCGAGTTTTTCGCGGATTTTTCGATGATAGAGACCACTACCTGATCTTGAAATCTGTCTGCAAACGAATAAGAGTAGAAAATCTCCAGGACGAGGAAATTAGACAGAAGTACATGGATATGATTAGTGAGAAGTTTCGAAGAGTACACAGTAAGCAGGTTCAGGATATAGAAAGTGAATGGGTGGCATACAGGGATGCTGTAGTAGAAACAGCAAGGGAATGCCTAGGAAGAACGGTGTGTAAAGATGGGAAAAGGCGAACATCTTGGTGGAATGATGAAGTGAGAGCAGCCTGTAAACGTAAAAAGAAGGCTTATCAGAAATGGCTCCAAACAAGGGCCGAGGCAGACAGGGATTTGTACGTAGATGAAAGAAACAGAGCGAAACAAATAGTTGTTGAATCCAAAAAGAAGTCATGGGAAGATTTTGGTAATAACCTGGAAAGGCTAGGTCAAGCAGCAGGGAAACCTTTCTGGACAGTAATAAAGAATCTTAGGAAGGGAGGGAAAAAGGAAATGAACAGTGTTTTGAGTCATTCAGGTGAACACATAATAGATCCCAGGGAATCTCTGGAGAGGTGG
Organism: Anabrus simplex; assembly: GCF_040414725.1. NCBI lineage: Eukaryota > Metazoa > Arthropoda > Insecta > Orthoptera > Tettigoniidae > Anabrus > Anabrus simplex. Next base: position 20,462,345 of record NC_090266.1, read on the forward strand.
AGGGAATATTTTGAATATCTTCTCAATGTAAAAGGAAATCATCCTGGTGGTGTTGCAAACAGCCAAGCTCATGGGGAGGAGGAAAATGATGTTGGTGAAATTATGCTTGAGGAAGTGGAAAGGATAGTAAATAAACTCCATTGTCATAAGGCAGCAGGAATAGATGAAATTAGACCTGAAATGGTTAAGTATAGTGGGAAGGCAGGGATGAAATGGCTTCATAGAGTAGTAAAATTAGCATGGAGTGTTGGTAAGGTACCTTCAGATTGGACAAAAGCAGTAATTGCACCTATCTATAAGCAAGGGAACAGGAAGGATTGCAACAACTATCGAGGTATCTCATTGATTAGTGTACCAGGCACTGGCATCTTGGAAGGGAGGGTGCGATCAGTCGTTGAGAGGAAGTTGGATGAAAACCAGTGTGGTTTCAGACCACAGAGAGGCTGTCAGGATCAGATTTTCAGTATGCGCCAGATAATTGAAAAATGCTACGAGAGGAATAGGCAGTTGTGTTTATGTTTCGTAGATCTAGAGAAAGCATATGACAGGGTGCCGAGGGAAAAGATGTTCGCCATACTGGGGGACTATGGAATTAAAGGTAGATTATTAAAATCAATCAAAGGCATTTATGTTGACAATTGGGCTTCAGTGAGAATTGATGGTAGAACGAGTTCTTGGTTCAGGGTACTTACAGGAGTTAGACAAGGATGTAATCTTTCACCTTTGCTGTTCGTAGTTTACATGGATCATCTGCTGAAAGGTATAAAATGGCATGGAGGGATTCAGTTAGGTGGAAATGTAGTAAGCAATTTGGCCTATGCTGACGACTTGGTCTTAATGGCAGACTGTGCCGAAAGCCTGCAATCTAATATCTTGGAACTTGAAAATAGGTGCAATGAGTATGGTATGAAAATTAGCCTCTCGATGACTAAATTGATGTCAGTAGGTAAGAAATTCAACAGAATTGAATGTCAGATTGGTGATACAAAGCTAGAAGAGGTCGATAATTTCAAGTATTTAGGTTGTGTGTTCTCCCAGGATGGTAATATATTAAGTGAGATTGAATCAAGGTGTAGTAAAGCTAATGCAGTGAGCTCGCAGTTGCGATCAGCAGTATTCTGTAAGAAGGAAGTCAGCTCCCAGACAAACTATCTTTACATCGGTCTGTTTTCAGACCAACTTTGATTTACGGGAGCGAAAGCTGGGTGGACTCAGGATATCTTATTCATAAGTTAGAAGTAACAGACATGAAAGTAGCAAGAATGATAGTTGGTACAAACAGGTGGGAACAATGGCAGGAGGGTACTCGGAATGAGGAGATAAAAGCTAATTTAGGAATGAACTCGATGGACGAAGCTGTACGCATAAACCGGCTTCGGTGGTGGGGTCATGTGAGGCGAATGGAGGAGGATAAGTTACCTAGGAGAATAATGGACTCTGTTATGGAGGGTAAGAGAAGTAGAGGGAGACCAAGACGACGATGGTTAGACTCGGTTTCTAACGATTTAAAGATAAGAGGTATAGAACTAAATGAAGCCACAACACTAGTTGCAAAACGAGGATTGTGGCGACGTTTAGTAAATTCTCAGAGGCTTGCAGACTGAACGCTGAAAGGCATAACAGTCTATAATGATAATGTATGTATGAATGTATTTGCAGGTACATTGATTCACTTAAAAACTACTAAAATACCAATTAAATCAAATGATATTAAAAACAATGTAGGGGTTAGTGTGTTAATGATATGAGAACAGATGATTATATGGTTGGTTAGTTTAAAAACTATGTCTATTCATTTGAATAGTTGTTAAAAAATTTTTATTTTGTTACATTAAAATGTCTGTTTACGGTTAGAAGTTTTAAAAATGTTTGACTTCATAACACTGTTCAAATTACTGAATGTTTTTTCTACCGTTCCTTCCAGGTAAGTTGTTATATAATGTGAGTTTGCTTATAGTGCATTTGATTGAGTCTAATGTGGAACTTTGAAGCTGATTGCTCTTCAGTTTTTGTGAGGGGAGCTTCGTTTCAATTTCTTAGACGTCTAGTATAGTAATGATGTAAAGCAGCATCAAATGTCCCTCCAGGGTCACAGTAGATTTGGAGTCTAACAATAGCAAGAAATTGAAACGAAGCTCCCTTCACAAAAACTGAACAGCAATCAGCTTCAAAGTTCCACATTAGACTCAATCAAAGGCACTATAAGCAAACTCACATTATATAACAACTTACCTGGAAGGAACGGAAGAAAAAACTTTCAATAATTTGAACAGTGTTATGAAGTCAAACATTTTTAAAACATTTAACTGCAAACAGACATTTTAATGTAACAAAATAAAAAAATTTTAACAACTATTCAAATGAATAGACATAGTTTTTAAGCTAACCAACCATGTAATCATCCGTTCTCATATCATTAACACACTAACCCCTACATTGTTTTTAATATCATTTAATGTAATTGGTATTTTAGTAGTTTTTAAGTGAATCAATGTACCTGCAAATTAACGTGTTTAACAATCTTAGCAATTCACCTAAGCTATAATAAGAGATGAGGATGTTCCTAAATAAGGAACGAAACATGTACTGTTGACAAATAAAACGATTTGCCAAAAGGCAAATAAAAAAGTAGCAAAACGGTGGAGGAATTTTAATATTGTAAAACTTAGTGATTAGATTTTGATACGGAAAATGAAGCTGATTACTTGCAACATACCACTTAGTCGAGCAGCTCTTCTTCTTTCTCTCAATTCTTCCCAACCCAGACTTTGCAACATTTTTGTAACGCTACTCTTTTGTCGGAAATCACCCAGAACAAATCGAGCTGCTTTTCTTTGGATTTTTTCCAGTTCTTGAATCAGGTAATATTGGTGAGGGTCCCATACACTGGAACCACACTCTAGTTGGGGTCTTACCAGAGACTTATATGCCCTCTCCTTTACACCCTTACTACAACCCCTCATAACCATGTGCAGAGATCTGTACCCTTTATTTACAATCATATTTATGTGATTACCCCAATGAAGATCTTTCCTTATATTAACACCTAGATACTTACAATGACCCCCAAAAGGAACTTTCACCCCATCAACGCAGTAATTAAAACTGAGAGGACTTTTCCTATTTGTAAAACTCACAACCTGACTTTTAACCCCGTTTATACATACCATTGCCTGCTGTCCATCTCAACATTTTAGAGGTCACGTTGCAGTTGCTCACAATCTTGTAACTTATTTATCACTCTATAGAGAATAACATCATCCGCAAAAAGCCTTACCTCCGATTCCACTCCTTTACTCATATCATTTATATATATATATATATAAGAAAACATAAAGGTTCAATAATACTGCCTTGAGGAATTCCCCTCTTAATTATTACAGGGTCAGATAGAGCTTCACCTACTCTAATTCTCTGAGATCTATTTTCTAGAAATATAGCAACCCATTCAGTCACTCTTTTGTCTAGTCCAATTGCACTCATTTTTGCCAGTAGTCTCCCATGATCCACCCTATCAAATGCTTTAGACAGGTCAATCGCGATACAGTCCATTTGACCTCCAGAATCCAAGATATCTGCTATATCTTGCTGGAATCCTACAAGTTGAGCTTCAGTGGAATAACCTTTCCCAAAACCGAATTGCCTTCTATCGAACCAGTTATTAATTTCACAAACATGTCTAATATAATCAGAAAGAATGCCTTCCCAAAGCTTACATACAATGCATGTCAAACTTACTGGCCTGTAATTTTCAGCTTTATGTCTATCACCCTTTCCTTTATACACAGGGGCTACTATAGCAACTCTCCATTCATCTGGTATAGCCCCTCCGACCAAACAATAATCAAATAAGTACTTCAGATATGGTACTATATCCCAACCCATTGTCTTTAGCGTATCCCCAGAAATCTGATCAATTCCAGCTGCTTTTCTAGTTTTCAACTTTTGTAACTTATTGTAAATGTCATTGTTATCATATGTAAATTTTATTACTTCTTTGGCCTTAGTCTCCTCCTCTATCTCGACATTATCCTTGTAACCATCAATCTTTACAGACTGCTGACTGAATACCGTACTTCTGCCTTTTGAAGATCCTCACATAGACACTCCCCTTGTTCATTAATTATTCCTGGAATGTCCTTCGTGGAACCTGTTTCTGCCTTAAAATACCTATTCATACCCTTCCATTTTTCACTAAAATTTGTATGACTGCCAGTTATGCTTGCTATCATGTTATCCTTAGCTGCCTTCTTTGCTAGATTCAATTTTCTAGTAAGTTCCTTCAATTTCATTTCAATTTCATCATGCAGCTCCAGATGCGTTTCGAAATAAATATGTCAACTACGCAAGTAGCAGCCTTCCTATTGCGAAAGCGGGCATTCCAAATACAGGGCAATGTGCTGTTATTACCTGGTAGGAAATCCCATTGAAGTTCTATTGCAATTATTTTGTGGATAGCTAGGTTAATGCACATATGCCAGTGTGAAAATTTAATGCCATAGTATTGTTTTTAATTCCTGAAAATGGGCAGAAGCAGATTTATAATGTTCTATACCTCTGAAAAAGTAACTTAGAAGTGACTTGATGAGTATTACTTCCAAAATAAAGCTTTCATTCTTATCTGTTAGCTGCATCTTCATTTTTGTTGTTACCCCTTTTTCAGCCTAATGGCAATGGTAATAATAATGATAATATATCTATGCATTAAAATTTAACTTCGCAAGAATGTGAATTATATCTGTATTGGAAATACCGCGTGTAGTGAGAAACAAGACTTTACATACTCTTGCTACCGTTTTATTCACTGCAAGTTTGCATGTCAGAGAATTGGCTTTTGATTTATCCTACCTGCTCCTACAATGTGAAATTTGTGGGCGAGCGAATAAAATGCCTTACCGTATCATTACTTTTTATGTTGGACATACCAGTAATATGAACAGAAGATTTCCAACCTTTCTGTTCCCTTTTTTTTTTTTTTTATGGTAATACATCCTGCAGAATCATGGTGGTTTCATTACTCTGTCCTTTACGTTCTGACCCATTTTATCTGTGTAAGATTTCCCTGCTGCATAGCTTGCTTTGGGCTTGTTACTTACCCACTGACTTGGATTCAGGACCTTATTGCTTACCTTGACAAGTGTTATGATTTCTATTATCACAAATATCCTTAATAACCTCTTTTTCCTCCAGAAACCATGTCCTCATCACTTCAGTTTATGTTTCTCCAAAGAATTCAATAACTTCATGCTATTAGAACACTGCAGAAAACTGCTAAACAGTTTGAATGACTATGCATAACAGCTGTCAATGCTGCTCAATGAGCCATCAAAGATGCACGTTATGTGGGAAACATAAAGCATTTTTAGGATTACATGCCACTAGAAAGGGCAGAGAGTGTATTATAGGTTAGGATCATATGTAGTCACTCAGAAAAAGAATGAACGCATGGTATTGTATTCTTTGTTCTGTATTGATGGTATGCATAGGCCTAAATATTATATTGAAGGACGTTCCTCCTAATAAATACAATTTCAGACTAGTACATATTAATTATATTATTACATATTGGTTCTAGTTTCAGCCCTACATTTTGGGCCATCTTCAGCCATATAAATGTAAGATATCCTAGAAACTAATTAGCCTATGCATAAAATTATTTCTGAAAGTAATATACACTTAAAATCTTGTCACATTGTTACACTAGTGCATGATGAAAAGAGTCTGTGCTTATGTTGTTGACATTAAAATAGCTTATAGCCTACTTCAGTTTTTTTGTCAGTTTGTTACATTAGTGCTTGATGAATCTGTGCTTATATTGATGACATTAAAATAGTTTGAACATGCTTCAATTCTTCCAATGCAGGACACTTATGGTGTTGAGCTCGATGTTGATATTGTGTAATTCATTTTGTCGATACGTTAGATAGATTAAATTTCACAATGTAGTGCAAGTACACATGAAGGTAACGACAAGTAGTTCTACATCATTGTGTGCTAGTGTCATTTTTAAATCAGTTAATGGCTAGGAGGGAACATCTTACTCGCTACTAGTACCATGTATACAATGATATAACTGTTTACTAATTTGAACTTGTATTGATTAGGAGGATCATCCTGCAATGTTATATTTATGGCATTCTATGTTTGTTGCAATTAATATTTTATTAAGGTAATTTTAAATTGTTATTAAAGTATAATTCAGCTCCCAAATAAATACAAATACTGTGGATAATCATAACAAATATTATACCTATAGGTTCATTTGTTTCTGAGGAAAGTATACCCATGAGGATCTTATGCAGTACCATGTGCTCAGTATTTCAATCAATCAATCAATCAATCAATCCTGATCTGCATTTAGGGCAGTCGCCCAGGTGGCAGATTCCCTATCTGTTGCTTTCCTAGCCTTTTCCTAAATGATTTCAAAGAAACTGGAAATTTATTGAACGTCTCCCTTGGTAAGTTATTCCAATCCCTAACTCCCCTTCCTATAAATGAATATTTGCCCCAGTTTGTCTTCTTGAATTCTAACTCTATCTTCATATTGTGATCTTTCCTACTTTTATAAACGCCATTCAAACTTATTCGTCTACTAATGTCATTCCACGCCAACTCTCCGCTGACAACTCAGAACATACCACTTAGTCGAGCAGCTCTTCTTCTTTCTCTCAATTCTTCCCAACCCAAACATTGCAACATTTTTGTAACGCTACTCTTTTGTCGGAAATCACCCAGAACAAATCGAGCTGCTTTTCTTATGATTTTTTCCAGTTCTTGAATCAGGTAATACTGGTGAGGGTCCCATACACTGGAACCATACTCTAGTTGGGGTCTTACCAGAAACTTATATGCCCTCTCCTTTACATCCTTACTACAACCCCTAAACACCCTCATAACCATGTGCAGAGATCTGTACCCTTTATTTACAATCCCATTTATGTGATTACCCCAATGAAGATCTTTCCTTATATTAACACCTAGATACTTGAAATGATCCCCAAAAGGAACTTTCACCCCATCAACGCAGTAATTAAAACTGAGAGGACTTTTCCTATTTGTGAAACTCACAACCTGACTTTTAACCCCGTTTATCATCATACCATTGCCTGCTGTCCATCTCACAACATTTTCGAGGACCGAGCTCGATAGCTGCAGTCGCTTAAGTGCGGTCAGTATCCAGTAATCGGGAGATCGTGGGTTCGAGCCCCACTGTCGGCAGCCCTGAAGATGGTTTTCCGTGGTTTCCCATTTTCACACCAGGCAAATGCCGGGGCTGTACCTTAATTGGATGGTGTTATGCATCACTTGACCAAGCGCCAAAAGTAGATTTTGAGATATTGACACAAACGCAAAATCCTTTGTATTAATTCACATTTTCTGTTAAATGTGAGGTATTCTATACCAAAATGAAGACAGAAACATAAATTTTCTTCTTAATGTATAAAATTTAGGGATATTTGAAGTATATTGTCGTAATCTGAGATAATGGCGCTTGGTCACTTGATGCTTTATTGCGGTTACCTTAGTTTTTTGTTTAGCATCACTTAACCAACAAATAAAACTGTCATTTAGTGATCGAATGGACTTTCAAAAATTCAGTGCAGTGTAAAATATGATACTTGTTAACTAATGTTATTCCTTATTTAAGTTCAGGATTAAGTTATACATAACAGAATACAACATGACATAGAAAAACATGAATTTTAGAATATAGTATAGAAATTACACTGGTGTAACATAATGCAGGATTTTAAGAATTTTCGAGTTCAAAATCCATATTTCCACAATCAGACCCATCTATATCATCGTCTATTCCAGGTTCACTAAACAGGTCCTTATAGAAAGGCTTAGCATCGTTGGGAATTCGCTTCATGAGGGAGCGCAGGTCGTTCAGCTTCGCTTCTGAAACTGGTTTTCCATTGGGCCATAACGGAGTGAGTAGACCATGTAGAGCTGATCCATTTTCATTCTGAAGCCGGCGACGAACTTAAATAGATCAATGAAAATTTAAGTACATTTAGTAACGCATTTAACACACCTGAAATTCGTTTACTGCAGTCAAGTGTTGTTGGTTAACTTTTGCTGGAGAGAATGTTGTGGGATCTACACCTTCAGTTGCATGTTTCTTATCAATTGGAACAGCTTCCTCTGCTGTATTATTTTCATCGATTACAAAAAAACATTTTAGGGAAAGCTAGGAAACGTGCATACACATTTTGAATTCCTTATTTACAAGTGTGCCACTCTGCAAACTATATCAACGTGGTTAGATGACTGTAGAATTTCACTGAATGTACCAAAATGTGAAACCATGATCTTTACTCTTCGACGTCCACCTCTCCCACCACCAATCTTCCTAAATGGAACAGCCATCCAATGGACGCCTAACGACAAGGCCGTGAAGTACCTGGGAGTATTCCTTGACCGTCGCTTATCATGGAAATACCATATAAATCAGAAATTAAATCTAAGTTATGCACGACTAAGAAGAATATATCCTCTCCTAAACAGGAAATCTTCCCTCAAATTTGAATGTGGATTACTTCTCTACAAATCACTGCTCCGTCCTTTATTCACCTACGCCTGTCCAGTCTGGGGAGGGGCGGCTCGAACCACTATCAGACGCCTGCAATCATTCCAAAACAAAGTTCTCCGTATCATCACCAACGCTCCTTGGTACGTCCGAAACAAACAGTTACATCGTGAACTTCAGTTAGACACTTTGGAACACGTGATTTCAATGCACGCCAAGACGTTCTTCAAGAAACTCCAAAATGTGCCTGGTGCCGTGTTCTTCGCCCTTGGAAAACGATCCACACTTCCACGACGGATTAAAAGTAGACTTCCTCAAGATCTTTTACTTTCGCCAAGAGAAGAATCTGAACATGAACAGTGAATGTTTGTGTTTATCAAAAATAAAATACATCAACGTGAACGAATTTCCGGGAATCCACATTTAGCATCATACGACCAAGTGACTGCACGCGTGTCGTGTGGTCATTTGATGCGTAATTCAGACTCAGAAATGGTGGTTGGTCACTTGATGCAAAACTTCAATTTAATGATTGTGAGGTTGGCGTTTGGTCAAAATGCATTTCCTGCGAAATCATATTGAGAATAAAAGTCCGAACCATAACCTATGTAAAGTTTACACCTGTCGCTACCAGATGGTGCAATAATCTAAAAAAAATCGATTTTGGCGCTTGGTCAGTTGATGCATAACACCATCCAATTAAGGCCACGGCCGCTTCCTTCCACTTCCTAGGCCTTTCCCATCCCATCGTCGCCATAAGACATATCTGTGTCGGTGCGACGTAAAACAAATAGCAAAAAAGAAACATTTTCGAGGTCACGTTGCAGTTGCTCACAATCTTGTAACTTATTTATCACTCTATAGAGAATAACATCATCCGCAAAAAGCCTTACCTCCGATTCCTCTCCTTTACTCATATCATTTATATATATAAGAAAACATAAAGGTCCGATAATACTGCCTTGAGGAATTCCCCTCTTAATTATTACAGGGTCAGATAAAGCTTCACCTACCCTAATTCTCTGAGATCTATTTTCTAGAAATATAGCAACCCATTCAGTCACTCTTTTGTCTAGTCCAATTGCACTCATTTTTGCCAGTAGTCTCCCATGATCCACCCTATCAAATGCTTTAGACAGGTCAATCGCGATACAGTCCATTTGACCTCCAGAATCCAAGATATCTGCTATATCTTGCTGGAATCCTACAAGTTGAGCTTCAGTAGAATAACCTTTCCTAAAACCGAATTGCCTTCTATCGAACCAGTTATTAATTTCGCAAACATGTCTAATATAATCAGAAAGAATGCCTTCCCAAAGCTTACATACAATACATGTCAAACTTACTGGCCTGTAATTTTCAGCTTTATGTCTATCACCCTTTCCTTTATTCACAGGGGCTACTATAGCAACTCTCCATTCATCTGGTATAGCTCCTCCGAGCAAACAATAATCAAATAAGTACTTCAGATATGGTACTATATCCCAACCCATTGTCTTTAGTATATCCCCAGAAATCTGATCAATTCCAGCCGCTTTTCTAGTTTTCAATTTTTGTATCTTATTGTAAATGTCATTGTTATCATATGTAAATTTTATTACTTCTTTGGCCTTAGTCTCCTCCTCTATCTCGACATTTTCCTTGTAACCAACAATCTTTACATACTGCTGACTGAATACTTCTGCCTTTTTCACATACACACTCCCCTTGTTGCGAACGACGAAACAACATATCGGCCGCACATAACAAAGTTCAGTTCCATAGGCGCACAAATACAATTTTGAAACAAATCAAATGGAGTACCAGACTGCCCCAAACGAGCAGACACAAACACATCACTCACAAGGTGATTCAAACATTTATTACACATGAATAAAACACTGCATATTTACACATTATGTACAACAAATTCGGAGGTACACCAAAACACGTGTACTACTGCCGGTCGCCATGTTCAGTGTCTTTGTATAAAACAAAAACGCAGCAGCACATTGCCAACTGTTACAAAATGAAATGCGGCAGACGAGTACCAACACAAAAGCCGCAACATACTCCCCCCTTTGAGGGATCTCAACACTCAAAATCAAAGTCAAGTGTTCATGTTCATCACAGACAAATTAATAAAAAAGTAAACTCAGATACAACATATACAAATATACAACTATACAACATCCTTGGGCAATGGACACAATTTCACTATGGCACGGCGCAAAAGACCAGTTTTAGTCTTAACACTGACCACACGAGTAATATTGTCACAACCAGGATGGAGCTCCTGGATTATACCAGTTTTCCAAACCAGAGGAGGAAGGTTATCCTCCCTTAGAAGCACTAAATCTCCCACAGTTGGAGTCCACTTTCCTACAGAAGACCATTTACGTCTTTGTTGAAGTGATTGTATGTATTCTTTTGACCACCTCTGCCAAAAATCGTGATACAGCTGTTGCACCAAATTCCATTTAGTTAGGCAGGAGCGGGAGCTGTTGGATATGTCTGGAGAGGGGATAGAGGTCAATCGTCTCCCTACTAGAAAATGTCCAGGTGTCAAATAGCATTGATCATTGGGGTCGTCAGTCATTGAACAGAGAGGTCCCGAGTTCAACACAGACTCAATTTGATACAAAAGAGTACTCAGCTCTTCAAAATTAAGAATGCATTTTCGTAGGGTCCGCTTTAAAAGTGATTTTGTGGACTTTATTCCAGCTTCCCAAAGCCCACCGAAATGAGGACTGGAGGGTGGAATAAACTTCCAATTCACATTCAAATTAGATGAATATTCCTCTATTTCAGTAGAGCTATCCTTAATAAATCTTAATAACTCATTGTTGGCTCCAACAAAATTTGTGCCATTATCACTCAAGATGAGATTTGGAAATCCTCTACGCGCCGTGAATCTTCTAAATGCGGCGAGGAAGTCCTGAGTCGTTAGACTCTTCACCGTTTCAAGATGTATTGCCTTAGTGACAAGACAAACAAAGAGAGCAATGTACGCTTTAAACTTTATCTTACTCCTCGAGTTATCACCTTTAATGATGATTGGGCCACCATAATCAAGAGAAAACAATTGTGAGGGTAAAACACCTCGAGACAAGTGGTCAGCTGGATTGCTGTGGGTAGGTACGTGTCTCCAATCTGAGACTGAAGTGAGGGATTGAATTTCAGCAACTCTATTAGCGACAAAGGTTTTCCAACAATTGACGGGTTTCTGTAACCAACACAGAACTATCGTGCTGTCAGTCCAGCAGTATGTTGAGAAAGGAATGTGCAATTTCAGCGATTCAGTTACCTTACTCATTAGGCGAGAAAGCAATAGAGCAGCACAAAGCTCTAAACGGGTAATAGATTGCTGTTTTAATGGAGCAACTCTCGATTTAGAAGTCAACAGGATCACTGATACCTCATCATTATCAGATACTGTCCTAATATACACACAAGCACCATAGGCAGCTTCTGAAGCGTCAGAAAAGCCATGGATTTCAATAACCTTATTCTTAGCAAAGGGCATTACATTTCTTTGCACTCTGAGTTCGTTAAGCAAGGGGAGCTCACTGTAGATAGCATTCCAGATTTCAATAATTTCAGATGAAGGTTCTAACACAAAATCCCAATCAATTTTCAACTGCCAAAGAGACTGCAGGATAAGTTTGCACTTAACTACGGCACATCCTAACAATCCAAGGGGATCAAATATGGAAGCAATGATAGTGAGAATGCTTCTCTTAGTGACTTCCTTGGGTGCTTTCTTCAAATTTATTTGAAACTGAAACTCATCACATTTACGATGCCACACGATACCTAATGTTTTAATAGCTTCATCCTTAGTGAGGTTACAAGGTGACAACATTTCTCTATCCTCTACAGGGACATTGGCAAGAGCTTCTGGACAATTTGACGTCCATTTTCTAAGATGAAAATGTGCACTATCAAGCACAGAAGAGATTTCTGATTGAAGCTCCTTAGCTTCTTCAACTGAACTAGTACCTGTCAGCAGGTCGTCAACATAAAAACAAGAGCGAATGATCTCTGATGCAGTGGGGTGAGATTCCTTGTGTTCATCAGCAAGTTGAACTAGACATCTCGTGGCAAGAAAAGGGGCGGAACTTGTACCGTATGTGACAGTGGTAAGACGGTAGTCCTTGATTTCTTCATCAGTAGATTCACGCCACACAATTTTCTGAAGATTTCTGTGGTCAGGATGAATTAGCACACATCTATACATCTTAGCAATGTCAGCCGTAAGACCAACAAAATAGGTTCTGAACCTTAAAACAATGGACAGCAAGTCAGGCTGAATAGTAGGACCAACCATTAACATAGAATTCAATGCTATCCCATTTGATGATTCACAACTTCCGTCAAAAACAACTCTCAACTTGGTTGTAGTGCTAGAATCCTTGAGCACACAATGATGGGGCAAGTAAAAGCTTACAGAGTTAGAGGTCTCTGGAGGAGCAATTTCCATGTGACCCATTTCACTGTATTCACGCATGAAATCTACATACTTCCCTTTCAAGTCTGGAAGCTTAGCAAATTTATTTTCCATCTGTTTGAGCCTTCTAACAGCATTATGCTTAGACTCAGCTACAGGTGGCACTTCAGCACGAATAGGAAGTTTGACAACAAACCTACCAGAATCATCTCTTTGAACACTATTCACAAAGTGTTCTTCACAAGCCCTTTCTTCAGGAGTAAGAACTGGTTGATGAAGTTCTTCAAGCTCCCAAAACCTTTGGAGTTTAGTGTCAATAGAATCAAGTTTTACTAGATTAGCACGACGAGCCTTGGCATTATTCTTAATGCACGACTCAGGGAAAGTGCCTGATAGCACCCAACCAAATTCGGTGTCTAATAAGGCGGGATAACCCTTCTTATGCAAAATATTAGAAGACACAATTTCATAATAGACATCAGCACCTAGCAAAATATCAATTGTAGAGGGCTGATTAAATGTCCTATCACTCAAAATAATATCATCAGGAATAACCCAATTGGAACAATCAATTTCCTGCGCAGGGAGTGGACTTGTGATTGTGTTCACGACTGCACAGTTCAACTTCAATGTATAATCTGATACGTTGGAGAATAAAAGGTTACATGTGGAACTTAGAGGAGACACATTCGCATTGCCTATACCAACAATAGGTAGACGACAAGACCTAGTACGAATACCAAGCTTCTTGACAAGATCAGAAGTCACAAAGGATAATTGACTCGCAGAGTCTAACAAAGCTTTAACTAGTATAATCTCTCCTGAGCTATTTTTTATTCCTACACACGCTGTGCTCAGCAAAACATTAGAACCTAGTCCTGAAACAACCTTCATGGCAGTGGGTGAAACAATTGCAGAACTTGTAGCATTCATATTATTATTGTTATTATTGGGACTTGTTTGTTCCTTGTGAACCAGTAAGTTGTGGGGCCCATTACACTGGGAGCATTTGTTTTGCTTACAATGTTCAGAAACATGAGAAGCGGAAAAACAAAGATAACAAAGTTTATTTTCCCTCACAAACTTGCGACGGTTATCAATGTTTGCTTGTTTGAACTTTCTACAATCAGAAATGCTGTGATTGTCAAGTTTGCAAAACCTACAATTTAAGGAAGTGCTATTGTTGGCAATGTGAAGGGCTTTTAGGTTGGATTTTAAGTCTCGTTTTTGCTCAATAACAGGTTTCTTGCATTCTGTTAGCTCTAGTGTTTGACATTTTCTTTCCAAGAAATCAATTAAATTATTTAGTGTGGGAATATCAGTAGAGGCAAATTTGTTTTCCCATTCACTTCTGTGGTTGGACTTGATCTTACTTAGAATCAATTCCTGTAGCAAAATTTCATGTAGTGGAACTTGACCCTCCAAATTGTCAACAGCACTAAGATTAGATTTTACTTGGTTTATCAATTTGCGATATTCAACGGAAGATCCACTAGTAGAATTATGGAGATTGAGCAAATGTTTTACGTGCTGTGAAACAATCAAGCGTTTGTTATTGTACCTTTCATCAATTAAACTCCAAGCAACAGTGAAATTATCAGCACATATGGATAGGTTATCTAACAAATCCCTAGGTTCGCCTTGAAGAGACGACAATAGGTAGTGTAGTCTTTGCACATTGTCAATGCGGGTATTGTTAATAACCAAGCTTTGAAAGGTGTTCCTGAAACTCAAATATTTTGTCAAATCTCCTTTAAAAACAGGCAATCCAATGGGCGGGAGCTTCAAGCTACAGTTGAACCGAGTAGAGTTATCAGAAATAATGGATGCATTGCTTGGACTTGTGGGTCTCTCAAATGAGCAAAGCAATTCTTGAATCCTAGCAACTATTGCATGATATCTGTTTTCAAATTCATCATGCTCTCCAAAGTGAGTTTCGCTAGACTTTGAGTCTAATTCACATTCTAGATACTCCCTAACAATGCTGAATTCCTTCCAAATTTCTGGCAGCCTATTTTGCCTAGAAATTAGTTCGTGATGGTTGATGTTATCTTGCTTTAAGTAATTTTCAAGGTGAGTTAATGACCTTTTAAGTAGACCACGTTTTTGAACAGCCTTTGCTTCGGATTCAAACACCATGATGAATGGTTCAGGTGATCAATTATTGACAAGATAATAATAGAAATCGATCTTACAACAATGGTGACTATACAAACAATAAGCTCTATATTCAGTGCACTGCATTCATTTTGCATTGTTGAAATGAGTGACAGTCTTTGAATGGAACCAACAATGTAGGTGGATGAACAAAAGCATAAAATAACGTATAATAAACCACGTACGTTCTAAAATATACAAAATACACAAAGCGGCCCAACAAATTATTAGCACGAAATCGTATAATGCCCATGAGAAGTCAAGACAAATCTGTTACTCTATACACGGAAAGTGCTAGCAGTAGGGTTAGGATATCAGGCAGGATGTCTACCCTAGTCAAGATAGGAACAATAAAGACAAATGGAACAGACTTACAGTACATGGCGGTGCTGTATCAGTAGTATAATTGGATGGTTCGGCCGCCACCGCCACCTCCGGCTCCCAGTGGCCACCTCCACCTCAGCCAGTGGCCTCTTCCAGTACTGCCAACTTAACCTAACTAGCGCGACAGTACTGCCAACTTAACCTAACTAGCGCGAAATTTGAATTTGTAAACAAAGCCACGTGCTTTTTGACAGCTGTCATCGACAACAACGCATCGCTAACCTCAGTACTGCCATCTTGACGGGCCTAAACCTCAGTAGTGCCAACTTAACCTAACTAGCTCGAGATAAACAAAGCCACGTGCTTTTTGACAACCACGTGCTTTTTGACAGATTTGTAAACAAAGCCACGTGCTTTTTGACAGACAACAACGCATCGCAAACCTCAGTACTGCCATCATGACGGGCCTAAACCTCAGTAGTGCCAACTTAACCTAACTAGCATGAGGTAAACAAAGCCACGTGTTTTTTGACAGCCACGTGCTTTTTGACAGATTTGTAAACAAAGCCACGTGCTTTTTGACAGACAACAACGCATCGCTAACCTCAGTACTGCCATCTTGACGGGAATAAACCTCGGTGGTACCAACTTAACCTAACTAGCGAGAGGTAAACAAAGCCACGTGCTTTTTGACAGCCACATGCTTTTTGACAGCTGCCATCCGCCATCTTTGAGCACCGTGCTGCCCTCTTTCGTCACCTGTCATCGGCAGTGCTGCCATCTTGACGGGTCTAAACCTTAGTGCTACCAACTTAACCTAACTAGCGCGAGGTAAACAAAGCCACGTGTTTTTTGACAGCCGTCATCCGCCATCTTTAATCCATAGAGCACAGTGCTGCCCTCTTTAGCTACTTACCTTTGAAATGTGGTGGCGGATAATTTGAAAAATGCTTTTTGACAGCAGCCATATTGCATCGCAAACCTCAGTGCTGCCCTCTTTAGCTAGATACCTGTGGTAGCAGACAATTCCACGTGACAGCAGCCATCTTTAATCAAGAGAGCACCGTGCTGCCCTCTATGTGGTGGCGGCAATTTGAAAAATTCTATGTGCTCTCGTTGGGAAACAAAGCCACGTGCTTTTTTTGACAGCTGTCATCCGCTATCTTTAATCAATAGAGCACTGTGCTGCTATCATGCGGGCAATTTCGTTAGCTGTCATCCGCCATCTTTAATCCAGAGAGAACAGTGCTGCCCTCTATGTGGTGGCGGCAAATTGAAAAATTCCACGTGCTCTTGTTTGGAAACAAATTCACGTGCTATTTTCTGACAGCTGTCATCCGCCATCTTTGAGAACAGTGCTGCCCTCTATGTGGTGACGGCGAATTCCACGTAGAAACAAAGCCATGTGCAGCTGTCATCCACCATCTTTAATCACCGTGCTGCCCCCGGTGACGGCAAATTCCACGTGCTCTTGTTTGGAAACAAAGCTTTTAATCCAGAGAGAACAGTGCTGCCCCGGTGGCGGCAAATTCTACGTAGAAACAAAGCCATGTGCTTTTTTGACAGCTGTCATCCGCCATCTTTAATCACCGTGCTGCCCGGTGGCGGCAAATTCTACGTGCTTTACAAACCTATGTGCTTTTTTGACAGCTGTCATCCGTCATCTTTAAGCTGTAAATCCCCGATTCTCATGTTAGAAGTTGTAAAACAGATTCTTAATCCGAGTTCTTTGACGTCAGGAAGGGCAACCGGTCGAAACAATAGTGTATGACGTGAGAGGCTAGATACTGCCAGTTTTGCATCAGGAAGGGCGACTAGTCTTAAAACAAATTCTTGTGATTTAAAAATCTTAGTTTTGCGTCAGGAAGGGCATCCGGCCGTAAAACAATAGTTCGTGATTTAAAATCTAAGAAGTGCATCTAGCTGTAAATCCCCGATTCCCCGTGTTAGACGTTGTAAAACAGATTCTTAATCCGAGTTGCCAGGAAGGGGCAACCGGTTGAAAACTATAGTGTATGAGGTTAGATACTGCTAGTTTTGCATCAGGAAGGACAACTCAACACATTCATGTGATTTAAACACATTTTTATTCCCAAGAGAATCGAACCCGAGACTACCGGGTGAGAGGCATGCATACTGTAGGCTATAGATTTGTTCTACAGTCCTCGAAGTATCGGCACAGTCATTCTGAGCGAGTTGTGTGGAATGCATGTGTTAGCTGAAATTGTACACGTATCTTCCGGCTCGACCTTGAGCGAGGACACTGATAAGCGACTTGTAACTCGCGAACGTCTTCTTAGCTGAGCGCCATTCAAGCTCTTAAAACACAGTACTAATTAAGGTTGTAAAATATTCTGAAATAGTCCTCCTCTGTGGTGTAGTAGTTAGCTGCTACCCTCGGAGGTCCGAGTTCGATTCCTGGCTCTGCCACGGAATGTGTAGCATTTAGCCTATGTAAGTTCCTAACGTAAACTATCATGATTGTACGGAGAGGTTAAAACACACACAGTGCCTACTCCTATCGAAAGAACCTGCACGGTACCGGCATGTAGGCTTCTCCTGGTGAAGGAGCTTGCACATGGTTTAACGCCTCCTATCAACAGCCCTTACTTAATGCTGGCTTTTTTGCACACCCCGCCTCACACCATACGACCGGCTGCCCTTCCTGACTAGGATTTTAAATCGCAGTATACATGATAAATTTGTTGTAGCGGGTTTTATAACTAGATATCCCGGTACCGATACATAGCCTACTCCACTGAAGAAGCCTGCACAAGGCTTATTGCCTCCATCCGACAAATGAATCAGCATCAACACTCTTGTACTCAAAAAATCATTTTCGACCGAGTTCGATTCCCGGCTCTGCCACGGAATGTGTAGCATTTAGCCTATGTAAGTTCCTAACGTAAACTATCATGATTGTACGGAGAGGTTAAAACACACACAGTGCCTACTCCTATCGAAAGAACCTGCACGGTACCGGCATGTAGGCTTCTCCTGGTGAAGGAGCTTGCACATAGTTTAACGCCTCCTATCAACAGCCCTTACTTAATGCTAGCTTTTTTTTTGCACACCCCGCCTCACACCATACGACCGGCTGCCCTTCCTGACTAGGATTTTAAATCGCAGTATACATGATAAATTTGTTGTAGCGGGTTTTATAACTAGATATCCCGGTACCGATACATAGCCTACTCCACTGAAGAAGCCTGCACAAGGCTTATTGCCTCCATCCGACAAATGAATCAGCATCAACACTCTTGTACTCAAAAAATCATTTTCGACCGAGTTCGATTCCCGGCTCTGCCACGGAATGTGTAGCATTTAGCCTATGTAAGTTCCTAACGTAAACTATCATGATTATACGGAGAGGTTAAAACACACACAGTGCCTACTCCTATCGAAAGAACCTGCACGGTACCGGCATGTAGGCTTCTCCTGGTGAAGGAGCTTGCACATAGTTTAACGCCTCCTATCAACAGCCCTTACTTAATGCTAGCTTTTTTTTTTGCACACCCCGCCTCACACCATACGACCGGCTGCCCTTCCAGACTAGGATTTTAAATCGCAGTATACATGATAAATTTGTTGTAGCGGGTTTTATAACTAGATATCCCGGTACCGATACATAGCCTACTCCACTGAAGAAGCCTGCACAAGGCTTATTGCCTCCATCCGACAAATGAATCAGCATCAACACTCTTGTACTCAAAAAATCATTTTCGACCGAGTTCGATTCCCGGCTCTGCCACGGAATGTGTAGCATTTAGCCTATGTAAGTTCCTAACGTAAACTATCATGATTGTACGGAGAGGTTAAAACACACACAGTGCCTACTCCTATCGAAAGAACCTGCACGGTACCGGCATGTAGGCTTCTCCTGGTGAAGGAGCTTGCACATAGTTTAACGCCTCCTATCAACAGCCCTTACTTAATGCTAGCTTTTTTTTGCACACCCCGCCTCACACCATACGACCGGCTGCCCTTCCTGACTAGGATTTTAAATCGCAGTATACATGATAAATTTGTTGTAGCGGGTTTTATAACTAGATATCCCGGTACCGATACATAGCCTACTCCACTGAAGAAGCCTGCACAAGGCTTATTGCCTCCATCCGACAAATGAATCAGCATCAACACTCTTGTACTCAAAAAATCATTTTCGACCGAGTTCGATTCCCGGCTCTGCCACGGAATGTGTAGCATTTAGCCTATGTAAGTTCCTAACGTAAACTATCATGATTGTACGGAGAGGTTAAAACACACACAGTGCCTACTCCTATCGAAAGAACCTGCACGGTACCGGCATGTAGGCTTCTCCTGGTGAAGGAGCTTGCACAAGGTTTAACGTCCCCATCAACAGCCCTTACTTATTGCTAGCTTTTTTTTTGCACACCCCGCCTCACACCATACGACCGGCTGCCCTTCCTGACTAGGATTTTAAATCGCAGTATACGCGATAAATTTGTTGTAGCGGGTTTTATAACTAGATATCCCAGTACCGATACATAGCCTACTCCTGACTAGAAGAAGCCTGCACAAGGCTTATTGCCTCCATCCGACAAATGAATCAGCATCAACACACTTGTAGTAAAAAAATCATTTTCGAAGGAGTCTGCACAAGGTTTAACGTCCCCATCAACAGCCCTTACTTATTGCTAGCTTTTTTGCACACCCCGCCTCACACCATACGACCGGCTGCCCTTCCTGACTAGGATTTTAAATCGATATCCCGACATAGCCTACTCCTACCGAAGAAGGCAGCTTAACGCCTCCATCCAACAAATGAATCACACTAAAACACTCTTCAATCATTCTCGCTACTTCGGAAGATAGCGGGTTCGAACTGGAAGCCGTAAATGTTAGGCGAGGGACCTGTGCGATCGTCATAACATGATCTAGCTAGATACCCTCCCCGACGGTATAAGTTGCCAGGATTTGAATCGCGTACCCCGACTAGAAGAAGCCTGCACATAGCTTAACGCCTCCATCCGACGAATGAATCACCCTCAAACACTCTTCAATCATTCTCGCTACTTCGGGGATAGCGGGTTCGAACTAGAAGCCGTAAATGCTAGGCGAGGGGCCTGCGCGATCGTCATTACATGATCTAGCTTTAGCTCAATACCTACAGGTAAGGAATACCGCGGATGTACCCTCGAGAAGTCGAGGATCACACGCTAACTTTCCAAGGCTCGAACTCTTAAATTCTGACACCTCGGCGTCAACAGGAGGTTCGATTCCGGCTTAAATACGTCAGCCTGCGGGACTACAGGAGTGCTCTTGTTGCATTCGTTCCGACTGTACTGCAGTTGTCAGCTCAGCGATTTTTTCACATCCGCTTGGTAACAAGCAGCATATTTACTCACCGCAGTCTGCGTGAAGTGCTTACAGTTCTCTGTATGCGTTTATCACGTACACATCTCCCGTCTGCTGTGAATATTATTCTTCAGCCTTTATCTTAAGGTAAGGTAGAACTGTTAGTTACTTTTTTTTTTTTTTTGCAAAGCAACTTCTACGCTAGACATCTACATTCATATATGTTTGTTCTTTTCTTTTAGGTACCGTTCGAGTTACAGGCTTGAAAGTACGCATTTTATTCATCCGAGTAACAGTCTGCAGCACATGCATTTTTAAGGTATGTTTTCGAACTTTGAGTTGTAAAGATAACTAGGCTAGCTGATACACCCTACACTACATTCATATATGTTTGTTCTTTTCTTTTTTAGGTACCGTTCGAGTTACAGGCTTGAAAGTACGCATTTTATTCATCCGAGTAACAGTCTGCAGCACATTCAATTTTTTTTAAGGTATGTTTTCGAACTTTGAGTTGAAAAGATAATTAGGTTAGATGATGTACCCTACACTGCATTCATATATGTTTATTCTTTTCTTTTTAGATTCGACCAGAATATTATCATTCAAGTTTCAGGCTTGAACGCACGCATTTTATTCATCCGAGTAACAGTTTGCAGCGCGAAGATTTTAAGGTATGTCTGACCTCTATTCATTGAAACTTGGTTTCTTCTAAAACATCTTAACTTTAGTCTATTGATAAATAGTTGTTCTCTTTAATCTACATACTATAGACGAGGTGCGTACATAGCTACGTCTGTCCTCAACAGGCTTAAACTTGGTTTCTTCCGAACATCGTAACTTTAGTCTATTGATAAATAGTTGTTCTCTTTAATCTACATACTATAGACGTGGTATAATTTCAAACACGTACACATAGCTATGTCCGTCCTCAACAGGCTTAAACTTGGTTTCTTCCGAACATCGTAACTTTAGTCTATTGATAAATACTTGTTCTCTTTAATCTACATACTATAGACGAGGTGCGTACATAGCTATGTCCGTCCTCAACAGGCTTAAACTTGGTTTCTTCCGTAACTTTAAGCTATTCATAAATAATTGTTCTCTTCAACCTACGTACTATAGACGAGGTGCGTACATAGCTATGTCCGTCCTCAACAGGCTTAAACTTGGTTTCTTCCGAACATCGTAACTTTAGTCTATTGACAAATAGTTATTTTCTTTAATCTGCATGTCATAGAAGAGGTTAATCTTATAATTTCAAACACGCACACGTAGCTATGTCTGTCCTCAACAGGTTGAAAGTTGGTTTCTTCCGAACATCGTAACTTTAGTCTATTGATAAATAGTTGTTCTCTTTAATCTACATACTATAGACGAGGTGCGTACATAGCTATGTCCGTCCTCAACAGGCTTAAACTTGGTTTCTTCCGAACATCGTAACTTTAGTCTATTGATAAATAGTTGTTCTCTTTAATCAACATACTATAGACGTGGTATAATTTCAAACACGCACACGTAGCTATGTCTGTCCTCAACAGGTTGAAACTTGGTTTCTTCCGAACATCGTAACTTTAGTCTATTGATAAATAGTTGTTCTCTTTAATCTACATACTATAGACGAGGTGCGTACATAGCTATGTCTGTCCTCAACAGGCTTAAACTTGGTTTCTTCCGAACATCGTAACTTTAGTCTATTGATAAATAGTTGTTCTCTTTAATCTACATACTATAGACGTGGTATAATTTCAAACACGTACACATAGCTATGTCCGTCCTCAACAGGCTTAAACTTGGTTTCTTCCGAACATCGTAACTTCAGTCTATTGATAAATACTTGTTCTCTTTAATCTACATACTATAGACGAGGTGCGTACATAGCTATGTCCGTCCTCAACAGGCTTAAACTTGGTTTCTTCCGTAACTTTAAGCTATTCATAAATAATTGTTCTCTTCAACCTACGTACTATAGACGAGGTGCGTACATAGCTATGTCCGTCCTCAACAGGCTTAAACTTGGTTTCTTCCGAACATCGTAACTTTAGTCGTTCTCTTCAATCCTCATGCTATAGGCCTAACTCACAGCCATGTCCAACCTCTATAGGTTGAACATCGCAACTTTAGGCTAATCTCTATTGGTTGTTCTCTTTTCAGAACTTGTTGCATACGCTGTTTACCTAAACACTTTATTCGAAGAAAGAGAAGACACTATGTTCCCATGCGAGCTGTGTAAGGCAATGTTCACAAGACGTGACAGCCTTGCACGCCATGTAAAAACAAAACATCATCAGCTATCTGCTTGCGACTATAACCCTACTATGTTCCCCTGCGAGCGGTGTAAGGCAACGTTCGCAAGACAGGATAACCTCGCACGTCATATAAAAGCAAAACACCCTAGCATAACATCTGCTTTATGTGATGTTTGCGGGCTGTACTTCGCTAATGTAGAGCAATACCAGGCTCACTTAGCAGAGGTACATCAAATATCAACTTGCCCTCAGGTAGTAGTAGGGAAAAAGCGTGCAGCTACTGATGTAGCTGTAGAAAGTACTAGTAGTAAAAAACCTAGAAAAAATCATGAACTTCAAACTATTCACTGCGAGCACTGTAACACTGATGTACCATCTTCGCATTTTCAGGGGCACTTACGGAGTAATGCGCATAAAAATAATGCGTGTAGAAGTGGTAGTAACGCAAACATCGAGGAAATTAATACAGCATTTAAAAGTAGGATTGCTAGTTACCGAATTCGCACCAGTCAAAAGTTTCAGAGCACTTCAAACTTTTTAAATTGCGTTCAACCGGATGTACAACAGCTTCTTGCTAAATCTTTGTCCAATCATAGTTTATTTAAAGTTAATTTTGAACTTTTCGCCTTGTACATTAAAAGCACGGATGAATCCGAAATAACGGACATTAAATCATTTAATACGAAGAATTTTGTCATAAGTCAGTCGACTAATTTTGGTGATGTACTTAGGGATGTCTCTAACATTATTTCAACTAAGAGCGAGGAATTTCAGGAAAAGGAATCAGGGTGGGCTTTAGTTGAAATAATGTATCTAGAAGTTAACATCAATAAGTACAATCCTATGCGTGGATCTTCGCACATCGAGCTGCCGACATGGATTCAGCGAAAAGAAGCTGTTGTAAACATCCAAAACAATGACGAAGCATGTTTTGCATGGGCGGTGATGTCGGCTTTAAATCCTGCTAAATCGAATGTAGCGTATAGAACATCATCGTATCCACACTATTCAACGCAGCTAAATTTCGATAGTATAGAATTTCCTGTGCAGATAAAGGATATTAAGCGCTTTGAGGAACTAAATAACATTAGTATTAATGTGTATGGTGTAGAGAAAAAGTCTGTAGTAGGTCCTCTGTATTATACATGTCATAAGAAGAGTACTCACGTTAATTTACTCTATATTGAAAACAGTGAGAATAGCCACTTTTGCTGGATTAAAAATCTGAGTAGACTTGTTGGCAGTCAGTTGTCAAACAGGTGTAACAAAAAGTGGCTATGTGATGGATGCTTGCAGTATTTCAGAAATGAAGATCAGTTAACGAAGCATTCCGAGAATGACTGCAATCATGTACGTACAGAGATACCTACTACAGGCAATAATGTTTTAAAATTTACAAATTTTCACAAGCAGATGTGGGTACCGTTCGTGATTTATGCAGACTTTGAAGCCATCCTCACGCCATGCAACACATGCTCACCTAATCCTGACAACTCTTTCACTAATACTACGCACATGCATGTCCCGTATAGCTTCGCGTATTACATCAAGTGTAGTTACGATAGTACGCTTAACAAGTTAGAGCTGTATCGAGGACATGATGCTGCTAAAGTATTTTTAGAAAGACTTGAAAGTGATGCAGTTCGTCTCGGTCGTATTCTGAATAGTAATATTCCTATGAAGCCACTCACCGAAATTCAGTTAAATGATCATGAACGTGCTACAAAGTGTAGCATTTGTGATGGGGAATTTTCCGAAAATGACCCTAAAGTTTTTGATCATGATCATTTAACTGGTTTCTACAGATGTGCCGCTCATTATAGCTGTAATCTTAAGTATATAGTTCCTAAATTCATCCCTGTAATTTTTCATAACTTATCTGGTTACGACTCTCATTTCATCATTTCACAATTTGGAGCTTCGGATGAAAAAGTAGATATAATCCCTCAGAATAAAGAGCAGTACATTGCGTTTGCAAAGTCTGTAAAAGTAGATGCTGAGCATTCTATAAAACTGAGATTCCTTGACTCGTTTCGCTTTATGGCGAGTAGCCTCGATAAACTTTCTAGTCATTTACAGCCTGACCAATTTACGGAAATTCGACGCGTTTTCCCCGAAGAAGCGCAGTTTAATTTACTTCGGCGTAAGGGTGTTTTTTGTTACGAATATCTCGACTGCTTAGACCGCCTCGAAGAACGTGCTTTACCATCGAAACAATCCTTTTACAGCTCGCTGAATTCAGCAGATATTAGTGATGATGACTATTTACATGCACAACATATCTGGGAGCAGTTCCACATTCAAACGCTGGGTGAATACTCCGATTTATATTTAAAGACAGATGTACTTTTGTTAGCTGATGTTTTTGAAAATTTTCGCTGTGTTTGCATGAACACCTACAGCCTTGACCCATGTCAGTATTTTACTGCACCTGGGTTAAGTTGGGACGCGATGTTAAAATACACGCGTGTGAATTTGGAGCTGCTAACGGATATCGATATGGTGCACTTTATAAAAGCATCCATTCGAGGCGGTCTGAGTCAGTGCAGCGGCCGGTATTCGAGTGCTAATAATAAGTACATGCCGAGTTTCGATTCCAGTCAGGAATCTCAGTATATCGTTTATCTGGATGCTAATAATCAGTATGGGTGGGCGATGAGTCAGCATCTACCGGTGAGTGGTTTCCGCTGGCTGACGCAGTGCGAAATTGATGTTTTACAGCTACACGCCCTAGGCGATGAAGCTGATAAAGGTTATTTCCTCGAAGTTGACTTACAGTATCCGAAAGAGTTACACACTTCTCATAATGACCTACCGTTCTGCCCTGAAAATATGAAGTCCCCGTACATTGCATCAACGACGAAAATGCTCATTGCTAATTTATGCGATAAATCTAAGTATATCATTCATTACCGAAATTTAAAACAGTGTTTGCAGCATGGTTTGAAGTTATCCAAAATTCATCGCGTACTAGAATTTAATCAGTCACCGTGGCTAAAGCCATATATCGATCTGAACAATAATTTAAGAACGAATGCGGTTAACGAGTTTGAAAAAGATTTCTACAAGCTCATGAATAACAGTGTGTTTGGTAAGACTATGGAGAATGTTGACAAACGCGTTGATGTAAAATTGATTACAAACTGGGATAATATTAAGAAAAGGTATGGTGCTAACTATTTAATAAGTAAACCAAATTTCCACAGCTGCACCATCATACACGAGAATTTAGTTATTATACAGATGAATCGTGTCAAGGTTAAGTATGACAAACCTACCTACGTCGGCTTCACAGTACTTGAATTGGCTAAAACACTCATGTATGAATTCCATTACGATTATATGATGAAGAAGTACGCGCATAATGCGCAATTGCTCTACACAGATACCGATTCGTTTATTTATCAAATCAAAACTGATGACTATTACAATGATATAAAGCCTGACTTGGGTAGGTTTGATACAAGTAACTATCCTGCAGATAATCAATATCATCTACCGCTAGTGAACAAAAAGGTTCTAGGTAAAATGAAAGATGAATGTGCTGGGAATATTATCGATTCATTTGTAGGTACTAAATCTAAGTCATATTGCATAAAACTCTTAAATGAATTACAAATAAAGAGATTGAAGGGGGTTAAAAAGAATGTCGTTCAGAATCAGCTAAGTTTTGAAAACTATAACAATTGCATTAAAAGTAATCCACCTGTTTTGCATAAGCAAATGTCTGTCATTAGAAGCAAGAAGCACCAGTTGTACACTCATTTAATTAGTAAGGTAGCCCTTAATAGCGATGATTGTAAACGGTTTGTCATTCCAAATTCTACCAACACGCTAGCCTGGGGGCATAGTAGTATTGATAAGTACTACTTTACATAAACATTATGCTAGAGGTGTGTGTACTTACGTTACGCTGTCTTACATCACAATTCGGGAGAGGAACGCTGGTACGGCAAGTCTAAACTTGTACATTCAAGAATTGCATCGAGAAGTACGCTAGGGTGAAATGATTCGAGATAAAACTTGTACATACAAGATGTAAATAAATAATGTAGAATTGGCATATTCTTTTATTTTAGGTTAGGTATCACCTTCCTCCCGCTCCTTATTTGCAGGATAGAGTTTTTGTTTATTACTCATAGAAGAAAGAAGGTGATGAGCAGTTTCGTGAGTATAGTTCGGTAAGTATCTCGAGAGCAGATTTTTTTTTTTGTCAAAAAAGCACATAGCTTTGTTTCTACGTAGAATTTGCCACCACCGGGGCAGCACTGTTCTCTCTGGATTAAAAGCTTTGTTTCCAAACAAGAGCACGTGGAATTTGCCGTCACCGGGGGCAGCACGGTGATTAAAGATGGTGGATGACAGCTCTGTCAGAAAAGCACATGGGTTTGTAAAGCATTTAGAATTTGCCGTCACCGGGGCAGCACGGTGATTAAAGATGGCGGATGACAGCTGTCAAAAAAGCACATGGCTTTGTTTCTACGTGGAATTTGCCGTCACCGGGGGCAGCACGGTGATTAAAGATGGTGGATGACAGCTGCACATGGCTTTGTTTCTACGTGGAATTCGCCGTCACCACATAGAGGGCAGCACTGTTCTCAAAGATGGCGGATGACAGCTGTCAGAAAATAGCACGTGAATTTGTTTCCAAACAAGAGCACGTGGAATTTTTCAATTTGCCGCCACCACATAGAGGGCAGCACTGTTCTCTCTGGATTAAAGATGGCGGATGACAGCTAACGAAATTGCCCGCATGATAGCAGCACAGTGCTCTATTGATTAAAGATAGCGGATGACAGCTGTCAAAAAAAAGCACGTGGCTTTGTTTCCCAACGAGAGCACATAGAATTTTTCAAATTGCCGCCACCACATAGAGGGCAGCACGGTGCTCTCTTGATTAAAGATGGCTGCTGTCACGTGGAATTGTCTGCTACCACAGGTATCTAGCTAAAGAGGGCAGCACTGAGGTTTGCGATGCAATATGGCTGCTGTCAAAAAGCATTTTTCAAATTATCCGCCACCACATTTCAAAGGTAAGTAGCTAAAGAGGGCAGCACTGTGCTCTATGGATTAAAGATGGCGGATGACGGCTGTCAAAAAACACGTGGCTTTGTTTACCTCGCGCTAGTTAGGTTAAGTTGGTAGCACTAAGGTTTAGACCCGTCAAGATGGCAGCACTGCCGATGACAGGTGACGAAAGAGGGCAGCACGGTGCTCAAAGATGGCGGATGGCAGCTGTCAAAAAGCATGTGGCTGTCAAAAAGCACGTGGCTTTGTTTACCTCTCGCTAGTTAGGTTAAGTTGGTACCACCGAGGTTTATTCCCGTCAAGATGGCAGTACTGAGGTTAGCGATGCGTTGTTGTCTGTCAAAAAGCACGTGGCTTTGTTTACAAATCTGTCAAAAGCACGTGGCTGTCAAAAAACACGTGGCTTTGTTTACCTCTCGCTAGTTAGGTTAAGTTGGCACTACTGGGGTTTAGGCCCGTCAAGATGGTAGTACTGAGGTTTGCGATGCGTTGTTGTCTGTCAAAAAGCACGTGGCTTTGTTTACAAATCTGTCAAAAAGCACGTGGCTGTCAAAAAGCACGTGGCTTTGTTTACCTCGCGCTTGTGAGGTTAAGTTGGCACTACTGAGGTTTAGGCCCGTCAAGATGGCAGTACTGAGGTTAGCGGTGCGTTGTTGTCTGTCAAAAAGCACGTGGCTTTGTTTATCTCGCGCTAGTTAGGTTAAGTTGGCAGCACTGGAAGAGGCCTCTGGCTGAGGTGGAGGAGGCCACTGGGAGGCCACTGGCTGAGGAGGAGGAGGAGGTGGCCACTGGGAGGCCACTGGCTGAGGTGGAGGTGAGAGGCCACTGGCTGAGGAGGAGGCCTCTTCCGAGAGCCGGAGGAGGAGGAGGCCGCAGAACCCGTCTATTATACTACTTGTATCATCAATCATCACTACCACTGGAAACACTCCTTGGCTGGAATCACATGCCCAAGTGACTGGAAAGTCCAAAGGATGACGTCTGCGATGTAATGTTCGCTGGAGTCCAAATTAAAAGTAACATTTAACATCTCGAACATCAGGGTATCAGATACAAGCTGGCGTAAACAGCTCACAAGAACAAATGCATTAGCACGTGGTAACTTCCACAGATTGTTAACGTGCGATATCAAAACAGTTCCAAAACAATGTAGGCTTCGTTGAAATCTCAATATGACGAGTTCAAACATTCGCAGCAATTAGTATTGAGCACGATATTCTGGTGCTTTTGTACAATAACTGTTCACGGTGCTTTTCGCGCCAAGCTCGTTGCTATGTTCAAACGGCGATTGCAGGCAGCAATTCATGATGATAACAATTTTTAGGTGACTAGCACAATGTTCAAAGTTCACAATGATTCTCATCGAGGCCCGGAAGGACCAAAATTTTTATGTTGCGAACGACGAAACAACATATCGGCCGCACATAACAAAGTTCAGTTCCATAGGCGCAGAAATACAATTTTAAAACAAATCAAATGGAGGACCAGACTGCCCCAAACGAGCAGACACAAACACATCACTCACAAGGTGATTCAAACATTTATTACACATGAATAAAACACTGCATATTTACACATTATGTACAACAAATTCGGAGGTACACCAAAACACGTGTACTGCTGCCGGTCGCCATGTTCAGTGTCTTTGTATAAAACAAAAACGCAGCAGCACATTGCCAACTGTTACAAAATGAAATGCGGCAGACGAGTACCAACACAAAAGCCGCAACACCCCTTGTTCATTAATTACAAATACAGTAGAGACAATACACGACACTGAGCGAGATATCGAGGGACAGCTATTGGAGCTCACTCTAGCGGATAGACCTGAACGGTACTGATTCTGTCATAAGAGCACGTGTATTTTTGTGTGAAGTTTTTGGTGTTATTTATGCGTTTTCAGTGAGTTGACATAATTAAATAGTAGCGTGTGTCATTCCTTGATATCTCCTCTCAACATGAGGGGAAAGGTATGTGCTGTGTTTGGCTGCAGTGATTACGAAGTAGAGAAAAATGCGCGCTCGTTCTTCAGGTTCCCTCGTGACAAGAACATGTACTGTAAGTAATACTGTGTTTGCATATATATTCTTCCAGTGACAGAGATTTTTATAGTACTTCATAATCTTCTGACCTGCTCGGCCCATGTTTTAACGGGCTTAAAATATAATACGCATATTTTATTGTATAGTGCAGCAGTTAACCTTCAATACCGATGTGTTGTTGTAGGTGTGATCTGTGGGTTTTGAAATGTCACAGAAGCGATTTGGATAAAGTGTACAAGAAAGAAGGGACGTTACGCTTGTATAAGAATTATAAGATCTGTTCAGATCATTTCCGGGCCAGCGACTTTAAAAATCCTCGACTATACAGCCGAGGGTATGTTACATTGTTACTCTAATTGTACGTAAATATTCCTCAAAGCATCACTATCGACAACATTTTCAAACTTTTCTTTCTTTTATCCCTCTTCTCAGTTTAAAGCCGGGATTTTATAGATTTTCTTGCTGTTAGTAGGCTTCATGTTAAGAGGAAAATTGTCCAGCTATTAAATGTTAATTCATTGCATCATATGTGTAAGGAATGTGCCGATATTTTTATTGACAAATGTCTTAATGTGATGATACATTGTTTTTAAATAAGAAAAAAAGACAAATCCAACCGTAATATTTCAGGCAGGTATGCTAAAGCTAAAAAAGTAATGCATAAATGAAAGATCAAGCCATTTCACAGCAGTCCATTTCACACCTTGTTTATATGGCTAATTTCAGTCTTTGAATAATAACCTTTTAAATAATTCTTCATTCATTTATCTAGAATTGCTTTAGCAACTTCGAAGTTAATATCTCAATACCACTGTCTTTCTAGACGTAATTTATTTATCCATTTCCGTATATACATTTCCACTGATATTTGAATTTAGCGCGATTTTTTCAGGTCAAGTCACTAGGAGCGCCACCGTCGAATTGTCTCCCATTTTAGCAAGGCGAAATCCGTAAGTGTCGTGTATTGTCTCTACTGTATTTGTTAATTATTCCTGGAATGTCCTTCTTGGAACCTGTTTCTGCCTTAAAATACCTATACATACCCTTCCATTTTTCACTAAAATTCGTATGACTGCCAATTATGCTTGCCATCATGTTATCCTTAGCTGCCTTCTTTGCTAGATTCAATTTTCTAGTAAGTTCCTTTAATTTCTCCTTACTTCCACAGCCATTTCTAACACTATTTCTTTCCAGTCTGCACCTCCTTCTTAGTCTCTTTATTTCTCTATTATAATAAGGTGGGTCTTTACCATTCCTTACCACCCTTAATGGTACAAACCTGTTTTCGCATTCCTCAACAATTTCTTTAAACCTATCCCAGAGTCTGTTTACATTTTTATTTACCGTTTTCCACCGATCATAATTACTTTTTAGAAACTGCCTCATGCCTGCTTTATCAGCCATATGGTACTGCCTATCAGTCCTACTTTTAAGACCTTCCTTTCTATCACATTTATTTTTAACTACCACAAAAACCGCTTCATGATCACTAATACCATCTATTACTTCAGTTTCCCTATAGAGCTCATCTGGTTTTATCAGCACGACATCCAGGATATTTTTCCCTCTGGTTGGTTCCATCACTTTCTGAATCAGCTGTCCTTCCCATATTAACTTATTTGCCATTTGTTGGTCATGCTTCCTGTCGTTCGCATTTCCTCCCCAATTGACATCTGGCAAATTCAGATCTCCCGCTACAATCACATTTCTTTCCATGTCGTTTCCCACATAGCTGACTATCCTATCAAATAATTCCGAATCCGCGTCAGTGCCACCCTTTCCCGATCTGTACACTCCAAATATATAAAGTTGCCTATTATCTTTAGAAATGAGCCTTACACCTAGAATTTCATGTGTCTCATCTTTAACTTTTTCGTAGCTTACATATTCTTCTTTCACCAGAATGAACACTCCCCCTCCCACCCTTCCTATCCTATCTCTACGATACACACTCCAGTGCCGTGAGAAAATTTCTGCATCCATTATATCATTTCTCAGCCATGTTGGTAGGGATGACATAAACCAGTTTAGGGTTTACTGAACAACAACTGTATAAACCTGAAGATTGTAATTGCACATACAGTAGTGTACTGTACATTGCCTCCGGCATTCAGGCATTTGCATATATATTTTATTATTCTTTTGCAACATGTTCTATTATATTTTATTCTATTATATTTTATTATATTATTATATAATATTATAATATTATATAATATAATATATTATATTTTGCATTCCTCAACAATTTCTTTAAATTATATAATAATTATATATATATATAATATTTTATTATATTATATTATATTATATTATATTATATTATATTATATTATATTATATTATATTTTTCTGTACATATTATTCAGGTACCACACCTAGGTTACACATCAACTTAAAAGGTGTGTATGAAAACCTTAAAAGAAGGCCTAGAAGAACCTCTGCCGATAACAAGGTGGAAATGTACAAGACGGAGGGTGGACCTAGCGTACCATTGAAAGTACAAGATATTGATAAAAGGGTGCTTGGGATTATTGCAGAAAGCAGTGTGTGTATTCCAAGCACCCATGACTCGGATGCGGGTTATGCAGAAAACAAAGGTAGGCCTAAATAGGATACTTATATGGTAGTAAACTCATATACTTATATACAGGGTAAAGCGTAATTCGCGCACTCGGGCGTCGCAGCGCAACTCCTCACATGCCAGCAATAAAAAAATGTCTCTTACAAAATTTCGTCTTGCGAGTATATCCGGCAGAAAAACGACGTTGAAGAGTAGCAATCTGGCAACACTGTAACCACATGTAGGGTAACTACCTCTGTCAGCAGAAGTAGTCGTACTGTACAGTTGGTGCAGTGGATAGAGTTTTGGGTTAGCATGCAGGAGGTCGAGTGGTCGATCCTGGGTTGAGGCGTATGTTTTTTATTTCGTGAATGTAGTCCAGGTGGTATGGTATCTGGCATCTTAATCGTCAACAGCGATTGCAGTGGGTCCTCTAGAAACCATTTGCATTTACATACTACGATCCTAGAAATGGAAGAACAATCGTTTTCATTGGTCAGCTTTGAAAGGCGCCCTTTCCACGTCGTGAGCGTGAATTTATTCGCACCACTTCATCTACTAGATGTGTAACCTGTTTGTTTCAGCTGTCTATTTCTTATTAGTCTAACCAGGTATTTGTTGTTTCAGCGTTACAAAATGTTGTAAATGTAGGATAAATGTGACCTCAGAAACGGTGTCTTACTGTATTACAGTAGGTAATGTCATATGGAAATTAGCAAATAAAAAATGCTCCTCAACCCAGGATCGAACCATCGACCTCCTGCATGCCAACCAAAAATTCTACCCACTGCACCAACTGTACGGCACGACGAGAACGTGCTGACAGCTGTAGTTACCCTACATATGGTTACAGTGTTGCCAGATTGCTACTCTTCAACGACCGTTTTCTACCGGATATACTCGCAAGACGAAATTTTGCAAGAGACATTTTTTTATTGCTGGCATGTGAGGAGTCGAGCTGCGACGCCCGAGTGCGCGAATTACGCTTCACCCTGTATATCTTGCTTATACATTTAATAACAATAGCATATACTAGATCACTTTAAAATAATAAACTGTAATATAACTTCCAGAACCTGATAACAATCTGAAAAGACCTCCCAGTACTTCCAACCCTCTGGACACATTACGAGATATTGCTAATGTGAGTACGGTATGTTAATATGTTCACCATATATCACAATGCACAAAACTATACACAAGTAACTGCAGACCACAGAACTACAGACTGCGTTTATATAAATATATATATAATTATTATGTTTTAGGGGGACTTTGGTGTTGACAATGGTGGTGGTGGTGATGATAATAATGATGATGGTGACCAACTCAGGCCAGTATCCTCAAGATTATGGGCAAACTCCACTACATACACCAACAAGACCTTGCTTGTAGTGGTGTAGGCCTAAAAGTGAAATATTTTCTGTTTTAATTTAATTTTAGAAACTTCACTTCACTTCACTTCACTTCACTTCACTTCACTTCACTTCACTTCACTTCACTTCACTTCACTTCACTTCACTTCACTTCACTTCACTTCACTTCACTTCACTTCACTTCACTTCACTTCACTTCACTTCACTTCACTTCACTTCACTTCACTTCACTTCACTTCACTTCACTTCACTTCACTTCACTTCACTTCACTTCACTTCACTTCACTTCACTTCACTTCACTTCACTTCACTTCACTTCACTTCACTTCACTTCACTTCACTTCACTTCACTTCACTTCACTTCACTTCACTTCACTTCACTTCACTTCACTTCACTTCACTTCACTTCACTTCACTTCACTTCACTTCACTTCACTTCACTTCACTTCACTTCACTTCACTTCACTTCACTTCACTTCACTTCACTTCACTTCACTTCACTTCACTTCACTTCACTTCACTTCACTTCACTTCACTTCACTTCACTTCACTTCACTTCACTTCACTTCACTTCACTTCACTTCACTTCACTTCACTTCACTTCACTTCACTTCACTTCACTTCACTTCACTTCACTTCACTTCACTTCACTTCACTTCACTTCACTTCACTTCACTTCACTTCACTTCACTTCACTTCACTTCACTTCACTTCACTTCACTTCACTTCACTTCACTTCACTTCACTTCACTTCACTTCACTTCACTTCACTTCACTTCACTTCACTTCACTTCACTTCACTTCACTTCACTTCACTTCACTTCACTTCACTTCACTTCACTTCACTTCACTTCACTTCACTTCACTTCACTTCACTTCACTTCACTTCACTTCACTTCACTTCACTTCACTTCACTTCACTTCACTTCACTTCACTTCACTTCACTTCACTTCACTTCACTTCACTTCACTTCACTTCACTTCACTTCACTTCACTTCACTTCACTTCACTTCACTTCACTTCACTTCACTTCACTTCACTTCACTTCACTTCACTTCACTTCACTTCACTTCACTTCACTTCACTTCACTTCACTTCACTTCACTTCACTTCACTTCACTTCACTTCACTTCACTTCACTTCACTTCACTTCACTTCACTTCACTTCACTTCACTTCACTTCACTTCACTTCACTTCACTTCACTTCACTTCACTTCACTTCACTTCACTTCACTTCACTTGAGGTGGAATTTAGATAGTGAAAGTAAATTTTAAAATCACCAATATTTATAACACCGAGGCCAAACCATTAAATATTCTTTTTCAATTTACATGACACTGCATTTTTCTCTCTTCACTAAAAGAATGGGTGTATATTTTTCTTTGCACACACTAATCGAGGAAGACACCTGGGCCCTGTTTCATAAAACTAACTAATAATATTAGAACTCATAAAAATAATTATTAGTTAATCAAATTCTGTTTCATAAAGATGTACACATGACTAATAAAATATCTTCACTAATAATATTAGTTCATTAGTCAACTGATACAAATGGAGGTTAGATTCGATCTGCTGCATATGTTCTTGATTTGGGTTTGTTCCTAGCAGTAGGCTAATGCTTGACTATAACCGACTATTAATCCACATGTTCAAAAGGCTCACTTGATATTTTCGTTGTTGTGACTTCAATACATATGAAAATGGACAAAAGAAGTGAAAATAAAGTGAGAGAAGAAAGTTTCTTTGCGGAAAGTGATTGAGTTTAAGCGTCAACTA
This sequence comes from Anabrus simplex, assembly GCF_040414725.1. Classification (NCBI taxonomy): domain Eukaryota; kingdom Metazoa; phylum Arthropoda; class Insecta; order Orthoptera; family Tettigoniidae; genus Anabrus; species Anabrus simplex. The sequence continues at coordinate 20,498,144 of NC_090266.1, forward strand.
TTCGCAGCCTTTTGCACACTATAACCCTCCTTGTTCCTTTTACTTTTTTATTTCATGTGATCTTAAAAATCTCTGTTGAGATGGACTAGCAAAATCTTTGTTTATTACCCCCTGTTGGTGGGGGCAGTAGAATAACAGCCACTGTATCCCCTGCTTGTCGTAAGAGGCAACTAAAAGGGGTCCCAGGGCTCTCAACTTGGGAGCGTGTGTTGGCGAGATGAGTCCTGCCATTGCTTCAACTTACTTTTCCCAGGCTCATTTTCATCTACCCTTCTGACCTCCCTTGTTCAATTCTTGTTCTTTTCCGACCCTGACAGTATTAGGTTGCGAGGCCGAGAGAGTATTTCATTTTCACGCCCTTCGTGGCCCTTCTCTTTCTTTAGCCGATACCTTCATTTTTCAAAATGTCCGATCCTTTCCAATTTTCTATCTGATTAGTGTTATTATAGATGATGGTTGCCTATTTGTAGCCTACTTCCTCTTAAAACAATAATCATCACCAGCATCATCTTGGTTTACTGGTGATATAAGCCAAGATTTTAAAAGATACTTGGAGTGTCCGAGCAGAACTGCATTAGAGAAACACAGTGATACTATGTATCACTACCAACTGTTGGAGTGCAATGCGAAGCTGCTATTTTAAGGTTATGCTTCATTCCTTGCAGTGGAACCTTCTTTACCTATCAAGCAAATACTCAAAAGTTATGTAATCTAACCTAAATCTCCCATTGTACCGGTATTCATATGTTTGTTACATGTCAGTACAGACTCTTTTTGACGTAACATTTATTGAACGGTGAATACCTACACTCGTTCCTTATCACTATTTGTATCAGAATTGACCATTTCAGTGATCTTTATGATTTTATGCCAAAATATTAAAATACCGCTCACTTTGGTTTCACTAATAATATGAATTATGAGTCAAAATACATTCATGGAAATAATCCTAATAATATGAGTAACTTTTATTAGTCATGTTGTCTATGAAACAATTTACTAATATTATTAGGAATATCTACTAATAATTTTGACTCATAAACTAATAACTAATATTATTAGCTAATAATTTTATGAAACATAATACTAATATTATTAGTTAATATTATTGGTTTCTTACCAATAATATTAGTGAAAGTTGTTTTATGAAACAGGGCCCTGGAGGTATGGAAAAGAGGAAGCTGACAGCAACGGAGTCAATATCAAATGCTGCAGAAGTGTAGCGAGAGGCACTTTTGTTGGACATGGCGCTGAAGAGAGAAAATCATAACGAGGAATTAGAAATTTTTAAATAAAAAAGGAATTAATAAGAGAACAAATTGCATACTGTAAAGAAAAAATGCTGAACTATTGCAAAAGAAATTAGTTTTTAAATAAAATCTCACCTTATCTGTGTTTGAATTTAAATTTAAAAAATCTGTTAATTACAGCACATCTGGTAACTTGTCCTGGATTATCATCATTCCTGAGATGCAGATGCACAGCAGGTATTGGTAAATTACCTTCATCATCATCATCATCATCATCATCTAATTGAAGATTAATTTCAGAGTCATTGGGAGGATCTATTTCTCGAGTTGCAATGGCAATGTTGTGCAGCACAGCCGTGGCAACAATAATGTTCAACATGTTTTGAATGTGAATTGACTATTTTCACCATTTTGGCCGTATTGACTTATATACAAATTTCTATAAAATAATTTTCCGCCTTGTCAATACTTTATACACTTTATTCTATTTAATTCCCGTACATGTACATGTTTCGAGAGCCTCTGCTCTCTTCCTCAGCGGTGCCAAATACTAATTATCTTAGGACTATGGTTCATTGGTATCATATTTCAATTATATATTAAAATATATGAATTTTAAATTAGTTACAATATTACTCTAAGTTTTTCTTTTGCCCATTTACATTGTCATTTGTCATATATTTTACCAGAATTTTACCAATCATAAATGATAAAATCTAATTAAATTAATCTCTCTATGTTAATTTATGTCCTTATTAATATCTGAAAATAGTAACTCTTTCTTCATCTTCTATAAAATCTATAAAATTAGTCTCTAACCTGAATTATAAAATAACAAATAATAAATAGCCACTTTGTAAATTAAATTAATAAACTACATTTATGAAGTTAGTCATTTTTTAAAAATATTTCTTCTCTCTTCTTTCTTAACGTCTGCTTTAATTTTCTAGACTTCTTATGAATCAGAATTCTCTCCTCTTACTCTCTTCCAATTCTTCATTCCTTTAATTTATCCGCAAATTGAAATGACGTGATGTTTGTCTGAACCCAAACAATATGTCCTCCTTCCCTCCTTGTTGCCACTTTGCTATTGGTTGATCTGCTCGTTGTTTCTAACCGTCAAATTCCTTAAATAAACAAATTCAGTTCATCTTGATGTCAAATTTTAACCTTGCTCTCAATATATACTTGTGCTAGTTTGAAAACAAACAACAAGCAGATCATCGTGCAACCAATAGCAAAGTGGCAACAAGGAGGGAAGGAGGACATATTGTTTGGGTTCAGACAAACATCACGTCATTTCAATTTGCGGATAAATTAAAGGAATGAAGAATTGGAAGAGAGTAAGAGGAGAAAATTCTGATTCATAAGAAGTCTAGAAAATTAAAGCAGACGTTAAGAAAGAAGAGAAGAAATATTTTTAAAAAATGACTAACTTCATAAATGTAGTTTATTAATTTAATTTACAAAGTGGCTATTTATTATTTGTTATTTTATAATTCAGGTTAGAGACTAATTTTATAGATTTTATAGAAGATGAAGAAAGAGTTACTATTTTCAGATATTAATAAGGACATAAATTAACATAGAGAGATTAATTTAATTAGATTTATCATTTATGATTGGTAAAATTCTGGTAAAATATATGACAAATGACAATGTAAATGGGCAAAAGAAAAACTTACGAGTAATATTGTAACTAATTTAAAATTCATATATTTTAGTATATAATTGAAATATGATACCAATGAACCATAGTCCTAAGATAATTAGTATTTGGCACCGCTGGGGAAGAGAGCAGAGGCTCTCGAAACATCTATATGCACGGTAATTAAATAGAATAAAGTGTATAAAGTATTGACAAGGCGGAAAATTATTTTATAGAAAAATGTTTGGAATGTTGCGCCGAAGTACTAAAGACATGAAAGGGAACCTCCTTTTCCACACACCATATTGTCTCTCGACAACATTCCTTGTGGCAATATGGGCTCTGTTATATTGTTGTTCTGTTGGGGAGGTGGGATTCTGAACAGGTGTAAGGAGGAAGGATTTACATGGGTAACCTCCTTCACCCAAAAGATAGCCATTAGCTATTTCTCTCATCTCGAGACGCGCTCTCAGCCGAGAATTGTGAAATATTGTGCTATCGTGAGTCAACGCTAGCCATCTTGCTACAATATCTCGTATCATGAGGTTCGAATCGCTCACAGTTTGCATGTTTAACGAGAAATAACCTTTCCTGTTTCTAAATACTTCCCCATTTTCACCTCCGGGAGACTGTATTTGCACATGAGGGCAATCCAGCACATCCAATACAGCAGGGAACCCAGCTATTGTATGAAACCCTTCCATAAACTCTCTTTGTTCCCGCTGCATAAGTGGAAGTTGAATGAACTGTGGCGATAGTGACGCAAGTAGATCAGAAACCTTGTGTATTATGCGGCATACAGTTGTTCTGTCAACATTACAGACGTCATCGATCACTCCTTGAAATGTTCCAGTTGCATAGAACCGCAGCGCTATTAAAAAACGATTTCTAGGCGATATGGGACAGTTTCTCCCAGTCGGGAATTCCAATTGTTCACCAATTAAATATAAAATGTAATTCACTGTTTCCTTACGCAGTCTAAATCTTCTCTGGAACGAAACCGCTGAATTCTTCAAATAAATCGCGTCTCTCTTCTATAATTCTCCCTTCATTTCTTTCAAACTGATTAAGATACTGAAGATATAACCTATAGTTGTTAAGCTCCATTTTGGAATCTTTAACCACAGAGCACAAATACAACTTTACTTCAGTTTTCTTAGTGAACCGCTCGCTCACGGGCGGTAAACATTATACTGTGGTAAAACGTCGGTAAACTCGAAACCGAGCTTGGTGCAAGAGAAATACAACTTTACCCTGGTAAACTGTGAAGTTTACCGCGGTATTCTCTTTACCGAGGTTGGTGCACTCGGGCATTAGTGAACAATAATACAAAGACTAATGAGAAACACTACGTTTATATGCGATAAAACAAACTCATAAAAGGGATGACGAGGTCCGCTAACTGCTCATCATCTCACCTCTTCCTCCTCGGGAGCATGGTTGTTCACGACGTCACAAGGAAGATCTCTTTTTATGTTGAGATTTTCAAAACATTCCTTCCACCTGTCCAGTGAGTCCCTGGGATCTATTATGAATTCACCTGACACTATTCTTTTCCTTTTTCCTGACCTTTCTAAGAATCTCTATTACTGTCCAGAAAGGTTTCCCTGCTGCTTGACCAACCCATTCCAGGTTATTACCAAAATCTCCACACAATTTCTTCTTGGATTCAGTAACTATTAGTTTCGCTCTGTTTCTTTCATCTACGTACAATTCCCTGACTGCATCAGCCCTTGTTTGGAGCCATTTCTGATACGCCTTCTTTTTACGTTACAAGCTGCTTCACTTTATCATTCCACCAATATGTTCGCTTTTTCGCATCTTTACACACAGTTGTTCCTAGGCATTCCCTTGCCGTTTCTATTACAGCATTCCTGTAAGCCACACATTCTCTTTCTATATCTACATCCTGAACTTTTCATCCATTGTTTGGAACTTTCACAGATCATATCCATGTAATTTTGCCTAATTTCCTCATCCTGTAGATTTTCTACCCTTGTTCGTCTGCAGACAAATTTCACTTTTTCTATCATAGGCCTATGGATACTTAGTTCACTACAGATAAGATAGTGTGGTCTGTATCATCGAAAAATTCCCGGAAAACCCACACATTCCCAACAGATTTACTGAATTCAAAGTCACTTAAGATATAGTCTATTATGGATCTAGTGCCCCTACCCTCCCATGTGTAGCAGTGAATAGCCTTATGGTTGAAGAATACAAGGACGGTTTGAAACATTCTTGGAATCACTGCTAGATGTCAGTGCTAGAGCAATGAGATTCCCGCGCAATAATCGCACATCCTTTGTGAGTGAACACGTGGCGCGTCAGTGCTCTAGCTGCAGGAGTGTGGTAGTGACAACTCTTTGTTGTTGTTCCTGCGTAGTGATTTGTGACAACGGAAAAAACTGAGATTCGAGCAGTGATTAAATACTTTGTAAAGAAAGGTATGAAAGCAAAGGAAATACATGCCAACTTTCAGAACACACTGGGGGACTCTGCTCCTTCATTTTCAACTGTTGCCAAGTGGACCAGCGAGTTTAAATTTGGTCGGGAGAGCTTGGATTATGATCCGCGTAGTGGACGGCCAAAAAATGTTACGACCCCAGAATTTATCGCAAAAGTGCATAAAATGGTCATGGAGGATCGTTGACTGAAAGTGCGGGAGATTGCTGAAGCTGTAGGGATGTCTTCTGAATGGGTATATTATATTTTAATCGAAGAATTGGGTATGAAAAAATTATCCGCAAGATGGACATTGGACAATAAACGCACCAGATTGGAAATGTCCGAACAGTCTGGCCCGTTTTCAGTGCAACCAACAAGATTTTTTGCGCTAGTTTGTGACTACAGATGAAACTTGGGTTCACTACTATACCCCAGAGACAAAACAGCAGTCGAAGCAGTGGAAACATGCTGATTCACCACCACCAAAGAAAGCAAAGGCAGTGCGTTCGGCCGGAAAGGTCATGTCCTCAGTTTTCTGGGATGCAAAAGGCATCCTGCTGATAGATTATCTTTCTACTGGCCAAACAATTACGGGGCAATACTATGCAAACCTCCTAGACCAACTACAAGAAATGATACACGAAACAAGGCCTGGTTTGGCAAGGAAAAAGGTCATCTTTCATCAGGACAACGCTCCGCCGCACACAAGTGTTATTGCCATGGCAAAACTTCATGAACTGGGGTACGAATTGTTGCCACATCCACCTTATTCACCTGATTTGGCACCATCAGATTTTCATCTATTCCCCAAGCTGAAAATTTTCCTCGGTGGACGGAGATTTTCTACAAGGGAAGAACTGACAGCCGAATTGGAGAGGTATTTTGCAGGCCTTGAGGAATCTCATTTTTGAGATGGGATCAAGGCATTGGAACATCGCTGTACCAAATGCATTAGTCTACAGGGAGACTATGTTGAAAAATAAAAGCAGTTCCACCGAGGTAAGATACTAAATTCTAGTACATTCCGAGAACTTTTCAAAGCACCTACGTATATTCATAACGGCTAATCTCATACTAGCATAGAAATCCAGAAAACGCTTCCCTTTCCTATCAGCTTCCATGTCCTCTCCACATTTACCAAACACCCTTTAGTATTCTTCAGTTCTATTTACAACTCACATTGAAATCGCCCATTAGCACCATCCTATATTTGCTGTCGACCCTAAGATGTTACTCAATGCTTCGTAAGTCTTGTCAACTTCATCCTCATATGCACCCTCACCTGGTGAACACCCCGAGACAATTCTCATCCCAATTCCTCTAACTGCCAAATCCACCCACATCATTCGCTTATTTACGTGGCTAACAGACTATGTTGCGTGCAATAGTATTCCTAATGAACAGTCCTCCTCTACATTCTGTTCTTCCCTTTTCAAGACCTGTTAAGAACAATTTACAATCTCCTATCTCTTCGTCGTTATCTCGTCTTACCCGAATATCAATAACTCCTAACACATCCAGATGCATCTTCTTTGCTAATTCAGCCAGTTCTACTTTCTTTCTTCCAAAGTCCCATGATTATTGAATTCCATTTCAATCACTAAGCTGTTTCCAAGGAGCTCCTCGCCTGTCAAATGGGAGTTGAACTCCATTACTCCCATAGGTCCGAGGCTTGCTTAAAACGTTCTGAGTGTGCTCAGTGAAAATTCTGTGAAGCAGGATGCTATTCTTACTTATACGTGGTCCCTGTGAGGATCTCTCCTCAATGGGTTTGGTACCACCTGCAGATTGTACACTCCTAGTCGCATGAGCACAAGGAGGGCCACGACTCAGAATATGTCAGAAATGCCCACAACCATTCCATAGCAACTGGTATCCCGACTCTCAGGACCACTTACTAGGCAGCTCAGCAGTTTCCTGTAGTTCACGAACTAGGATGTGACTATAGTTGGGTTTTTACATTTTTTATGTTAAGTTGCTTTACATCACACCATTTCGATAACTACAACAATATCAAAAATATTCGAGACATGCTTAAAGAACAATATTTACCAATTTTTAGAAAAACACCAAATACTTTCGCCCTGACAGTTTGGATTCATTAAAAATCTCGGAACGACTGATGCTATATCCGCCTTAACAAAGAGAATATACGAAAATCTTAATTCTTCTCTGCTGTCCACAGGGATATTTCTCGACCTTGAAAAGGCATTCGATAGTGTGTCACACCGCTTGCTCCTCCAGAAATTGGAAAAATACGGCTTTAGGGGTAATGTGCTGGATTTGTTTGAGAGTTACTTGACAGATCAAGTACAGTATGTCACAATTAATCAACATCTAAGCACACCGATGAGGATAATAAAGGGTGTCCCACAAGGCACAGTATTAGGTCCTTTATTGTTTATTCTATTTATTAATAATCTAGAGAAAACAATAGCAAATGCCGAACATACGCACATCGTAACATATGCAGATGATACAGTCATTTATGTTGAGGGTGATAGCTGGAATATCGTCAGACAGAGAGCAACTTGGGCACTGCCTAAAGTTAAAGCATGGTTAAATAATAATGAATTATTTCTAAACATTAAAAAGACAAAATTTATGAATTTTTCTGTAACAGATACACGAAACGATTTTAATGAATTTAGTGTACACAACATCAACTGTAAATTTAATTGTAACTGCTACAAAATTTATAAAGTAAGTAATGTTAAGTATTTGGGATTATTAATTGATTCAAACATGAAATGGAAAAGTCACATTACCGATTTAAGAAAGAAAATCAGAAGAACTGTTTATATATTTCATGATTTAAAATACATATCCAGTATGAAATTATTAAGAGAGGTTTATTACGCCTTAGTTCAGTCTATTCTTAGCTACGGAATTTTGGCATGGGCAGGAGCCTACAAAAATGTAATCAATAAAATACAGATTGTTCAAAACCTTATATTACGAATAATGTACCAGAAAGGAAGATTATACCCAAGTAGTCAATTATATGCTGAAGCAAATATATTTAATGTAAAACAGCTCTATGCCCTTGAAATATACAAATATATTAACAAAAACAAAAATATAATTGAGAACATTAAACATGAATATTCAACACGCAGTAAGATGTACCACCGTTGTACGTTATACAAACCCAAACTTAGCATAACAAAGCGCAATTTCTTGTACTTCATTCCAAAATTCTTTAATGTCCTTCCCGGTTCTTTACAAACTACTTCATTAGGTCAGAAAATGAGTCTGAAGTGTCTTAAATCCTTTGTCAGGGATAATAAAACTGTTATGGAAGAAATAACTAAATGAGAATATCACGTCACCATATCCAATTTCTATTCAATGCTCCACCATGTGCTGTTGATCATATCCGTAATTCACTCATACCCGTACTCGTACTTCAGGCATCACCTATATATATAAAATAAGAGTTTTGTCTGTACATTCCTCAGAATTTGAAAAGAATGGTATTTCTGTATCGGTCATGTCCACAGTAACAAGAAAATGCATTTTTTACTTTTCCGTAATTTCTGTCTGTCTGTCTGTATATATGTATGTACACGCATCACAAGAAAACGGCTGAAGAGAATTTAATGAAAATCGAAATGTAAAGTCGGGTGATGAACCACTACAATCTAGGCTATAAATTATTTTAATCACGCTGAGTGAAATGGTAGTTTAGGGGAAGGCCTGAAATGTAATTCTCAAATATTTATGTTATTAGTGGTCGTGTCTTAATGAAAATCGCTAGACAAAGATGTGAAATAATTCGCTACAATATGGGCTATACACGCTGAGAAAAATGGTAGTTTAGGGGAAGGCCTAAAATTTAATGGTCAAATATTTATTTTATTAGTTTTCGTATCTTCACGAAAATTGGTATACAAAGTCGGGGAATAGGTCGCTATAATCTAGGCTATCAAAAATTTTATTCGCACTGAGTGAAATGGTGGTTTAGGGGAAGGCCTGAAATGTAATCTATATATATAAAATAAGAGTTTTGTCTGTACATTGCTCAGAATTTGAAAAGAATGGTATTTCTGTATCGGTCATGTCCATAGTAACAAGAAAATGTACTTTTTACTTTTCCGTAATTTCTGTCTGTCTGTCTGTCTGTCTGTCTGTCTGTCTGTACGTATGTACACGCATCACAAGAAAACGGCTGAAGAGAATTTAATGAAAATCGGTACGTAAAGTCGGGGGATGAGCCGCTACAATTTAGGCTATAAAGTATTTTATTCATGCTGAGTGAAATGGTAGTTTAGGGGAAGGCCTTAAATTTAATTATCCAATATTTATATTAGCAGTCCTATCGATAAATACTATATAACTAAAGTTATATAGAATTCAATTTCCAGTCATTTATGTCTTATACATTTTTACCATACTGGCTCTGATAACACAGATATTAATGAATTTGTATTTTTGTTCCTAAGTCCATATCAACGCCGAGCCACGAGAAAATGGGTTAACAGAATTTAATGAAAACCGCTATATAGAGTCGGGGATAAGAAACTACAGTCTAGGCTGTAAATAATTTTATTTTCCTCGAGATGAAATGGTAGTTTAGGGGAAGGCGCCTAAAATTTATTTTTAAATACCGGTACCTATGTTATTGGTGCTATAGAAAAGTACGGTACTACATAACAAAAGTTATAGACAATACAATTTCCGATCATTTATGTTTCATTCAGTTTTACTGTACCGACTATGATAAGAGTGGTATTTCAGAAGGCCTACAATATCCAAAGCGCTTAACACTGATCAACAATTACTTTACATTGACCATTGTTTGTTGTGATATTCTTCATTTCTTATGGTGCTGCTCAACTCCGATAGATGGGATTACTACTGCGTACCGAGTATAACAGCCTAACTGAACATTGGCGGGAAATTGCTGGGGAGTTGGGAAACTTTCTTCTTTAGCATTCCTCTGGTTTATACATTTTCTGATACTGCAGGTACGTAACACACTGGTTCATCATAGCATTCACCAGTATCCAGTAATCGGGAGATAGTGGATTCGAGCCCCACTGTCGGCAGCCCTGAAAATGGTTTTCCGTGGTTTCCCATTTTCGCACCAGGCAAATGCTGGGACTGTACCTTAATTAAGGCCACGGCCGCTTCCTTCCACTTCCTAGGCCTTTCCTAACCCATCGTTGCCATAAGACATATCTGTGTCGGTGCGACGAAAAGCAAAAAACAAAACAAAAAAAGCATCATAGCATTCGAGCTATTCAATCCCTACTCTGAGGCACTGACTGGAATGAGTAATGTGCACATTTAACGGAATAATGACAGTGGAGTGTTCATGGCAGTCTGCGACCTGGTTGTTCCAGCTCTGGAACTTTGGACTGTTAGATCGGCACCGTAGTACTGTTCGTTGAAAGTGAGAAAGCGTGCGGTCTTTCATTTGATCAAGTATTTTATATGATAACATTGCTTTCAATCGCTACATTCCTACTGACGTTTTTGTAATGACCTATGTTGAATTCAGTTAGGAAAACCACCAAGCCAGTCTTTCTGAGAATCCCGTAGCGAAGCACGGGTGCATCAGCTAGTTTTAAAATATATTTCTCTCTATGCAATTAATATTCTAAATTACCACACACAAGGTTTCACCTTACGTGGTATTTTACTGATATCTACTCGACTCTGTTGAGGTTGGTGTGATTTTGTATAATAATAATAATAATAATAATAATAATAATAATAATAATAATAATAATAATAATAATAATAATAATAATAATTTATTTAATGCGTGCAAGAGATAGTTACAAGTTCAATTTATTTTAAGTATTAATATGTTAATAATAATACTACTACTTCTGTAATATATGTGGTTTAGTTACAAGATTAATATTTCTCAAGTAATAATGTTATTAGAAGAGTTATGTATATATAAAACAGAGTCCTGTAAATATGTAAACGACATGATAAATGAATAAATACTACTACTACTACTACTACTACTACTACTACTACTACTACTACTACCAACACAGATAGGTTTTATGGCGATGATGGGACAGGAAAGGGCTAGGAGTGGGAAGGAAGTGGCCGTGGCCTTAAGGTACAGCCCCAGCATTTACCTGTTGGGAAAATGGGAAACCACAGAAAACCATATTCATGGCTGCCAACAGTGGGGTTCGAACCCTTTATCTCCCGAATACTGGATACTGGCCGTACTTAAGCGAATGCAGCTATCGAGCTCGGTATGACTTGGTAACCCACAGCTAAAATTAGTAGAAAAATCAATACTTATAGCCAGGCATCCTGTCGTATACATTATTTTAACCATATCTATCTAGGCTCACAAACATGTATAATTTGTATTATGGGCAGCTAAAATTGGTATAATAAATAGTGATTACAGTCAAACTTTACATCATATTTGATTTTGTACCATTATCAGGCACTTAGTGAATGTTCCTTTTAAGTCCTGGATATCCCACTCTGCTTCATCGTTTGTCCACCTGTGATGAGAGGATATGGAACAGATTTCTTCGCACCGGGCGTGTTGGCCGTGCGGTTAGCAGCACGCAGCTGTGAACTTGCTTCCGGGAGATAGTGGGTTCGAATCCCACTGTCGGCAGCCCTGAATATGGTTTTCTGTGGTTTCCCATTTTCACACCAGGAAAATGCTAGGGCTGTACCTTAATAAGGCCACGGGTGCTCCCTTCCAACTCCTAGGCTTTTCCTATCACAGCGTCGCCATAAGACCTATCTGTGTTGGTGCGACGTAAAGCCACTAGCAAAACAAAAACGAAATTCTTCGCCTCTGTTACCCTCAATGAATAAACAACCTAGGCATTGAAACTGTGTTTTATCATTCGATCTTGATGCGTTTTATCTTTGAAGTCTCATTTCTCACACCAAGATCCTTGTTCAAAAAGAAAGAATGTTTGCATCCTCTACTCCATACTTGCTACACTAAAACAAACTCATTTCTACTGCAGATGTATGATGGTTAGTACAGTACATATCAACAGTGCTCATAGGAGGTAAGAACTAACAGTAAAGAAAATAATGGAAAGGTATGAAAGATAAATGAAGAATTGGAAATGGGGATTTTAATGACAAAAATTAATTTATATATAGGTGACACCATTTATTTCAAACATAGCACAAAGTATATTATATTTCTCACAACAACACAGCTTCCATCAACTTACTGCATTCTGCAGCACCTCATTTGGTTTCAAATTCACTAAAGGATGGATGTTTACCAAACAATCCACATAGAAAATACAGACAGGAAAAGTGAAGAGATCAAGAAGAAACAGTACTTCCAATACTCACTCACTACTTAAACGCAAAAGTTCGTACTGAACTTAAAACCATTCTCCATGGATAGAGGTAATGCAAAGCTGCACAAATTACAATGAAATTAAACAAACAGTATTGATCTGCAACAATATAATATCAAATATTTAATGTCTGTGCAAATGAAAATGAATTTCTCAAATAATTTTCATTTATAAATTTGAAGGAAAAATAAGTACACTAAAGAATGAGAAAAATAAGTAAAGGCTGCTAGATTGGAGTTAGTCTGCAGTTTCAGCAGTGATAGGCCATCTCTGAATCATGTGAGAATATTTCCAAAAGAAATCAGTACTTTCCTAACTAAACAGGAGCTATTTTAATCAGTCACCATTCAGCTAGGTACTTCAACGATCGTCAGAAGTATCTGCACAAGATATTTAAATCTGTTCAAAACAAATACCAAAATAAAAAGATAAAAATAAATACACTTCACCTCAATCCTCTGTACAGTTTCTGAGAGCCTAACTGAAAGACAACCAACCAAATGTATTCAAGTACATAAATGTTAAACCAAATAGGCCTATAAGAATATAAAACATTATAAAGATTTTATAGTAAACAATTTGAAACAATTTTATAAAAACAATTCAGAAAAACTTCACATCTTTTTCAACATTCTTTCCATCAAGAATTTTGTTGAGACAGAAATGACAGTACCTGGTACACACAACTAGTACTGTGTGTAGAAGGTATATTTTAACATAGCAAACAGCAATCATATGGAAAGAGACATCGCAAGACTCTTATTTCCCCACAATAATATAACTTACATCTATAACTTACACCTATAAACAATGAGTGTAGATCGCTATAATAAATAGAAAACATTAGAAAATCACATAAATTGTGGCCTTCCCATGCTCTTGGAAAACTGGTGAGTATTGGGAAGTAATGTACCTGTAGAAAAAGCAATCATTCACAATATTATACTAATGTACAAATGCAAATTACATGCACAGTTCTTATACATCTTTTATAGTTGATAATTTTATATATATTACACTAAATTAAAATAGGAAAAGAAGGAGATTACAAAACAACAATTTATTATTTTATTTCTATATTACTAACAATAGGAAACTCACAATAAACTTTAACTAATACTGATAAAGAAGATAACACTACCACACATTGACAACATTTCTCTAAACCAGAATTTGGTCAATATTCATTTTTTCACCTCTCTTTTTATTTTTTATTTTTTTAAGAAGGAAGCCATACTCTCCAGTGCCGACTCAGTTAAATGTAATGTGAAAGCTTTTCAGTCTGCCGAACACACAAGCTAATATTCCTTGTTTAATAATATAGTGTTCGGCAGACTGAAATGCATTTAAGTTACATTTTCTCATCTCTTCAGAAATATATTCCAAGAACATCTTTAGTATCATATACATGCATGACGCTTTGTGAATTTAAAAGAAACTCTAACCAGTGCACCTGATAGCAGATTGTTCCACTTTTTTGTTCAGAAACAAACTTACTTCAAGTAACTTTGATGAATGATCTACAGATGGTCAATGACTTAGGAATTTAGAACCTTATGATTCTTATTTATAAAGAGAGGACACCCACTAGCTCATATATATGCTCAAATACCAAACTTGCATTATGTTAAAAAATGATACAATGTGAAATCCCACAACAAAATCCAACTAATGAAATTGGTTAGGTGTAAGGAAAAGCAATTTTCAAGTAAAATAATTAGCTGACAAAAATTTTCCAGGAGTGATTTCATGTCAGCAACTTAATACCATACCTAATAGCCTGGTCAGGAACACCAGAAAGTCCGGTCCTGGAATGCCATTTTCTTCTCATTTCAGCCACTGTCATAAAATACAAATATATAGACATGATACTGTATAGGCTTTTGGGCTTACGCCGTGTTAAGAAAATAAGGTGAAATTCTTTACGTTTCGCAGAGAACTGTGCTCTGCGTCATCACAAGAAAATCTCGACTGTCCACGAGAAAGGTTTACTTATTATTTATTACTTCACTACTACTATTACTTCACTAAAACAATTACATTCATCAGCATAACTGGCGCTTCAACTGGGCATTTGGCTGGTTCACATGCATCTAGGATTTAAATTACCAATTCGGCCACCTGACGAAAGTTTTTATGACAATATTTCCGCCTCATGAGTAAAGTACAATTTATCATCACCACAAGTGATATTTAGAGTACAGCCAGCCTTTCTCGTGGACAGTCCAGATTTCCTTCTCGTGACACAGAGCGCAGTTCTCTGCGAAACGTAAAGAATTTCACCTTATTTTCTTGACACGGCACTAGCCCAAAAGCCTATACAGTATCATGTCTATAAGTACGGGCCGTGAAATCATCAATGGCAATACAAATATATGTTTGTTAGAAAGATGTAATTTAGAGGATATTTCAGTGGTGTTTGTGTTCAAAACGGTACAATGAAGGGTTGAAGACGTTGGGAAGTCATCTGGGTGTAGTTCTTTCTGTTGATGCTAGATGGCATAAATGGTGCGTTGTTTTAATAACAGAAACCTTGACCTTCCTAATTTGGCCACTTACAAGTATCTGTAGGTAGTTTTCTTGCCAATAACATACTTTCTTTAAAGGGAGTGACAAATGACTGAACTACAGCAGGTGATTGAAGAATAAGTTTTTATTGATGCAAGATGGGAAAATAACTGTGGCAATGTTTCTCATGCAGCAAATATAAGCCCTTCATTCTTGAATTCTTTACAGGCAAACAATGTTGGATAGAGTTTGTTCCAATTACAGAACCAAGAAACGGACCGTTTAGAATGTAGAATTTAGAAAATACTCACGGTTAATATTCACTACAATAAAAGTAGGTATAACATTGAATGTTCTGTTTTTAATTGGAGTACAGTTTAGAAGCTTGCCATGTACTGCCATTTTTTTAAATTATGAAACAGAAAAATACATTTCAGAAGAAAAAGTTATATAAAGAGGATCCTTTGGGTATTTTTTTGGAATACTAAGAGAATGGAATGTTGGGCAGATTAACTATAATAATTAAGAAATTACCAACATTAATCAAACACTTTCAGCATAGAACTAAGCAATTTCACCTTGCACTCAGAACGTTAATACAAAATCAACAAATAATTTACCATAGTACTTATTAGTTTACTATTACTTCAAAAAAAACAAACAATAATGTTCATCAGCATAACTGGCGCTTCAACTGGGCATATGGTTGGTTCATATCCATCTAGGATTTAAATTCCAAATTCATTGGCCACCTGATGAAAGTTTTTATGACAATATTTCTGCCTCATGAGAAAAGTACAATTTATCATCATCATAAGTGATATTTTTACAAGGATTGTACAATTTAGAATATACCCACCCTTAATATTCACAATAATAAAAAAATAAAATTTGAACTACTTATATTTCTTTCATGTGAAGGCTAAGCTACTGCTATCTAGATCACAGTCATATCATGGCAATGTCAATAGTAGAGAGATAATTTCTCATATTAGCATACTCCTCTCGACTTTTACATCATTAGCAGCATTAATAGCTGTCATACAAAAATTCCAGTTTTTTTTTTTTTATTTTGTCTATTTCAAATTTGTTGATGAAAATATGTTTTTAATTTTCCTCCTTCCAAACATAAATGATTGATCTCCACAATATTTTGAAACACAGAGTTTCTGACATTTAAGATCAATACATTCAACATAGACAAAGTTATAGCAAATTATTAGACATAGGAACATATTGGGAAATGTATTAGATAGAACTCAAATTAACTTAGCTTAAATTAGAAGTCATTCATTAACACTAAATTATAACATTTTTAGAGCAAATGTCAGAATACTTCTAGGGTATATAACTTACCATCACTGAGGTATCACCCAATAGAGTTTACAAAGTAACCAGAATAATAAATATAAATTAATTAGAATGCAACAAAATCTTATTTGCTTCCAAGAAATATTTTCAAGCAGGATTTATTCACTGTATTGAATACAACATTTGCATGGAAATAAACAATTAAAAATGTTTTGCATCAACGTTTCTCATTCATTTCATATACTAGCAGTAAAAATCTAACTAATGAACGAAAATAATAAAATCCAGTACACTGGGTACTTCCTATGTCTGTTAATTATACTATTGTATAAGCTCCATTGACATAAAACATAGTAACAGCAGCAACTGCATTCTCATGAGCTGAACGTCGTTGGATGATCTCACTTCTTTCAGGATGGCCAATAAGCAATTCGCGTTTGTCAATCCTGTGCACAAAGAACATATCAAAATTACAACCAACCTGCAAAATTACTACTACTACTACTACTACTACTACTACTACTACTACAACAACAACAACAACAATAATGGCGTGTGGCCTCCAAAGAGGCCTGGTGCAGGTCTTTCGAGTTGACGCCGTAGAGGCGACCTGAGGATGGGGCCCTACCTATGATGAATTCCAATGATGAAGACTGCACACACACCCAGCCCCCAAGCCATCGGAATTAACCAATGAAGGTTAAAATCCCCCACTCAGCCAAGAATCAAACCCAGGGCCCTCTGGACCAAAGGCCAGCACACTAACCATTTAGCCACACGGCTGGACAAAGCAAACTCGTGCCCTCATTCTGAGGTGGTGCAGCTCTTTTGTGGCATACCCCCAATGGAGGTGAGCTGCATGTACCATTTTAACCTCATACCAGCCCTCCTACCATTCTTAAATTTCTAGCAGTACCAGGAATCGAACACTGGCCTCCAAGGATGGAAGCTAATAGTGCTAACCATTACGCTACGAGGAGGACATAATATATTTGATGCACAGTTTCACATAGGGTAAAACAAAAACCATGCTCTACTTCTAAAGGCTTCAGAGAATAAGTCAACATTAGCTCTTCTGAGGTCTAGTTCTTTTGCAGAAAAAAAAACAAAAGTGATACAAAGTTTCTTAGTTGATGTCACAAGTCAGAGTCAGTGCCGAGTCTTAGATGCTACCCATACAACGGAACCTGCTGGAGATTAAGACAAATGGTACTCAAATGACACGAGTAAATTTATTGGCATGTAAAAGAATCCCTTTCAGAGCAACCAATCCCTCTGTTGGGTGTGAGCCCATGATCCTGGGATTCGGAGGCCAAGACCGATCTACAAAGAGCTTGTCTTATTTAGGTTGAATGCTAACTGGGCCTGAGAATTGAAGCTATTTCTTCAATCACCACCCCAGAGTAGCTGGCCCACCCATATGAGTCACAGTGTGTTTCATTATTCTGACTGCATATAACTGCCGGGCCTTCTCATGGGGACGATTCTATGGCAATCGAGGCCTTCACCAATCTCAACAGATTGAGGCTGATTTTGTTGTGGATCAAGGCCTTCCTGTTCAAAGTAGGCCTGCACCAGATTCTAGTAGTTTACAATAATTCAGGATCTTTCTGGGCACCTGGTGCATTGTTAATCAGTTTCTAGAATCTTCTAGCAGCTTCTTTATCGTGAGGCTCAACAGTCCATAGACATACTTGTTTTGCTCTCTACTGGTCCTATAAATATTGCTGTCACTGCACCACAATTATCTCCTCTTAATGGCATAATTACTGCCCACCTTGAGTCTGCCTTCATGATCACAATTTACTGTATATCACCAAATCCAACATGATATTTTTTCCTCAGAATTTCATGTAAAAGTCAGGGGCAGTTTTGCATTTGCTACCTAACAGTAAAAAACACCACTGGCAGCTATCATGCATGCACAAAACTCTCTGACCTTAAAGATGTGGGTCTAGCAGCAGCCAGTTGTACTGAATGCTTAGCAGAAATAACATCTTTATAGACAGCAGGAATATTTCCACCAGCTTGGCTGAGGGTGGATTGCTGCAGCAACACGCCCCTACAATGAATCTACCAATCACCACTGATCTGCATTTAGGGCAGTCGCCCAGGTGGCAGATTCCCTATCTGTTGTTTACCTAGTTTTTTATTAAATAATTGCAAAGAATTTGGAAATTTATTGAACATCTCCTTTGGTAAATTACTCCAATCCCTAAGTCCTATTCCTATAGGATTTGCCCCAATCTGTCCTCTTGAATTCGAACTTTATCTTCATACTGTGATCTTTCCTAATTTTAAAAACACCATTCAAACTTTATCATCTACTAACGTCATTCCACGCCACCTCTCCACTGACAGCTCGGAACATACCACCTATATTAAATTGTAAAATCCTTTTATTTACAACCACCTACTCAATACAATACAATATACTCATTGAATTATAAAATAATCATGAGGTATTTTAAATAATGGGTTATGTCTTTATACATTAACGGCTGATGATGTTTGCTATGCCGAACGAAACATGTCCCATTATTTAAGATACTTCATGATTATTTTATAATTCAGTGAGTGTATTGTATTGTATTGAGTAGGTAGTTGTAAATAAAAGGATTTTACAATTTAATATATTATCTTCAATACGGTTCTATTATGAGATTAATTACATGTAACATACCACTTATTGCAAGAAATCAGCTCCACATCCCCTATCAGATCTTATTTACATTAAATCAATAAAAGTAATTTCCACCTTTTTGATACTTATATTTGCTTTAAGCAAATTAATTATTTATAGTATATGTTTCGTTCCTTGGGAACATCTTCAGCTATGTTACTATGCATAGGTGAAATTACAAAGCACATTTTATCTTCTCAAACATCATAAAAAGTACCTTGTTATGCTTAAAAATTATATGAATTTAAAGATAGAAATTATTAACATCTATGAGGGATTTGGATTTTTTTCAGTTCTGGAATCAAGTAATCCTGGCGAGGGTCTCATAAACCAGAACCATACTCTAGTTGGGGTCTTACCAGAGACTTATATGCCCTCTCCTTTACATCCTTACTACAACCCCTAAATACCCTCATAACCATGGGCAAAAATCTGTACTCTTTATTTACAATACCGTTTATTTGATTACCCAAAAGAAGGATCTTTCCTTATATTAACACCTAGGTACTTAGTGACCCCCATAAGGAACTTTCACCCCCATCAACACAGTAATTAAAGCCAAGAGAACATTTCCTATTAGTGAAACTCACAATCTTTTAAGTTATTTATTACTCTGTACAGAATAACATTATCCGCAAAAAGGCTTACCTCTGATTCCAGTTCTTTACTCATATCATTTATATGTACAAGAAAACAAAGGTCTAATAATACTGCCTTGCAGAATTCCCCTCTTAATGATTACAGGATCAGATTACAGCTGAACGAGCAGTGGAAATCCTCCCCTAAACTCTTTCTCATGGCTTCTCTTGACCTTCAAGTTTTCCACACCACTTGTACTTCATTATCACGTTGTCTCCATGAGACTCACCACAGTCTAAAATTAGAGAGGAGATCCTCTGTTTTCAACAAGCTTTAAAAATGATTCAACGTTCGAAAGTTCAAAGAATAATTTGACTTATTTTTAGTGTTTTTTAGTAAGTGCATGTTTATTTTTATATTTATAGCCAATTTTTAATGTATATCTTTATCTGGATTTCTTGAAATAATATTCCCCAGGCTGAAGATGAAACATGTAGGATAGGGAGGGGTAAATATGAGACAAAAACAAAACTTTAATTTTTTGTATTCCAAAAAATTATATGAAATTTATTGTAAGTGATTAAAATGATGTTAAATGGCAAGCTGAATTCAATTTGAAAAGCAATTTTGCTCTAGTATATGTACTTCTTTGTTAAAGAAAATAAAACTGTCTTTTTTTTTACCCGACAATTGGGGTAAAAAGAAGACAGTGTGGGGCATATAAAAGACAGAATTTTATCTCTATACAAAAAAAGAGCTAGAGCAATAGGAGTGAAAAAAGGAGACCCAGCATATTTCTTTTAGTATAATGTGCTTAAAAAAATATAATTTTCTCCAATAAAAGTCAATTTTTACAAGATGTAAATCGGCTGATGTGTTTTATAATGTTATTTGCTTTATGACCCACTAACTACATTTTTTAAGGCTTTCAGAGACGCCGAGGAGCCAGAATTTAGTCCCGCAGGAGTTCTTTTACGTGCCAGTAAATCTACCGACACGGGGCTGTCGTATTTCAGCACCTTCAAATACCACCGGATTGAGCCAGGATCGAACCTGCTGATGTGTTTTAGGCACTAATTTATAACAATTGATTGTTCAAGAAAATATTGAAAGCAAACATTGTAGATAACCTGCAGACATTATTTTTCAAATACATCAACAGGCTGAGAGAGCCTCCGTGCCTCAGGCTGAAGTTGCCTGCCTCTCACCGCTGGGTTCCGTGGTTCAAATACCGGTCACTCCATGTACGATTTGTGCTTGAGAAAGCAGAGGCGGGAGAGGTTTTTCTCTGGGTACTCCGGTTTTCTCTGTCATACTTCATTCCAGCAACACTCTCCAATATCATTTCATCAGTCATTCATTAATCATCGCCCCTGAGGAGTGCGAAAGGCTTCGGAAGCCAGCACAATTCCTATCCTTGCCGCTAGATGGGGGGTTCATTTATTTAATTCCTGACCCGGTCGAATGACTGGAAACAAGCTGTGGAAAACAATATTGCTCTTCAGTAGTTTCACTAGTGCCAATATAGACCTAGGCTAATTCTGAATATCTGCAAGGACTCTTACCTGAACTGTCTTTTCTTTACCCCCTCTTGATTATATACTTTTTAAACTGAATGGGAAATCTGGAAACAGCACTTTTCACCATTAACTCTGTAGCATTCCAAAGATAAACCAATATAGATGCCTTTCAGCATGAAAACAGAGTAGCCAACTACGCAAATACAAAATAACAGGAAAAGTTTGGCAAACACATTTGAAAGTTTTCCTGCCAAAATTTTCATGAATACAAAATTTAATTCGGTGCAAATTTATTAAATCTATTTTATATGATTTCACTGTAAGATATGCTTATATCCATATAAAAAGAATGCTGTGAATCAAATACAATTTTTTCTCCTAGTAAATGGTGCTCATAATAAGCTGTCACCTTCTGTGTCTCTCATATTTACCCCTCCCTACCCTACTGTAATGATTTTGTAACTCTATTCTCTTCTGAACGTATTGTATTGAAAAGATGGACTACTGCTCTTTAACTTATCAATATTATTGTCGATATGGACAAAAAAGAAATTTATTTCTTGCAACAGAATAGAGAAGGTGAAATCTGGCTGCAATTTGCTTTACATTGCACGACGTATATAGGTTTTACGACGACTATGTGATAAAAAAGGCTAGGCATGGGAAGAAAGTGGCCATGGCCTCAATTAAGGTACAGCTGCAGCATTTGCCTGGTGTGAAAATGGGAAACCATGGAAAAACATCTTCAGGGCTGCCAAGAGTGGGGCTCGAACCCACCATCTCCCAAATGCAAGCCAACAGTTACATCACCCACTCACTCGATACAACAGAAAGTAAGCAGATTCAAAATACAGAAAGGTGGTGGCATACAGCGATTCTGCAAAGGGAAGGTCCAGAAACAACTGGGTAAAGCTGGGGAAAAAGTGAACATCTTGGCAGAATGATGAAGTGAGAGCAGCTTGTAAACATAAAGGGAAGGTGTGTCAGAAATGGCTCCAAATAAGGGGGAACACAGGCAGATTGTACGTAGATGAAAGAAACCCAGCGAAACAAATAACTGTTGATACCAAGAAGTTGTGGGGAGATTTCAGTAATAACATTGACAGGCCAGGCCAAACAACAGAGAAAACTTCCTGGACAATAATAAAGAATCTTACAAAGGGAGGGAAATGGGAAATGAATACTTTTTTTGGGTAAATCATAACAGATCCCAGGGAATCACTGGACAGGTGGAAGGAATGTTTTGAGGTCTGCTACCTTATTCCCGTGTGATTCAGTATAACCGATCACCACAAGTTTATATGATGCTTGTTCAATGCTAATATTATTTTAAACCACAGAACATGCTTGTACCCAAAACACTCATAAAATATGTTTGTACCAGACCGCAATAGAGCATCGCTGATTCACTCACTGAACAAGAGTGGAACACAGAGAGAGACAGAAGTGTGAGATGCGGGGATGCCAAGTTGCCTACTCATAACAGCACGGACAGCAAAAGCAAAAGTACAGAAGTGTAAGAATTTCTTCATCCCATCATACCTGTAAATTCTAAAACGTTGACCTACTATTTTAGGCCCCTTTAAACAACAAGCATTATCATCATCATCATCATCATATATTTCTTGGGGGCTTAAAAGTTTTCTGAAAGACCAAATTAATTTTAACATCAAATCCTAAGGAAGTGTTTAGGGAAATTCTAGTGACATTAATGAGGATAAATGGAAGATAAGGAAGAGAAATGGAACACAAGGTGTAGCAAAGTACAAAGGTAGAGATACAAAAGCACAGGCCTTTAGGGTAAGCAGACTAAGGCCCTTTTCCTAGCTGTTCCTTCTGTGTCGGTATCCCCTGCCTGGTCTAAGAGAACGGCTCTTAACAAAGCCTACACCTGACTGTTAACTTGGGAGCGACTCCTCAGGGCTGTGGGCTGAGTCTAAACATTGCTTGTGTCGAGCTGTAGTGTGTATGCTTGGGAGTGATTCTCAAGCCCTGAGCTGGGCATGGCCAATGGTATCCCTTGCCCGTTAATTTGGGAGCGACCCTCGGGGTCTTGAGCAGGACAAAAAGTTGCTATAAGAGAAGGGCTCTTAACAACACCTACACCTGACAACTTGGGAGCGACTCATCGGGGCTGTGAACCGAGTCTACGCACTGCTTGTGTCGAGCTGTAGTGTGTAAGTTGAGGAGCGATCCTCGGGCCCTCAGCTGGGCGCGGCCGACGGTATCCCCTGCCTGTTAACTTGGGAGCGACCCCTTGGGGCCGTGAGCTGGGCAAGGATTTATAACACCTACACCTGACTGTTAACTTGGGAGCGACCCTTCAGGGCCTTGAGCTGGGCAAGGATTTATAACAACACCTACACCTGACTGTTAACTTGCAAGTGACCTTCGGGCCTTGAGGTGGGCGAGGATTTATAACAACACTTATGGTATTTACTGCCTGCTAACTTGGTGGGAGCGACTTTGGGGCCCTGAGCTAGGCGCTTAGTACGAGTCTCTAGGGGCTCTGTGTTAGTTAGCGACTGACTGAGCTACTGTTGAGTAATTTCTTATGATACAGTTGCAAGCAATAGGCTTTGTTCACTAGCGAGCTCAGCGAAAAAGTGCTGTGTGTGTGACATTCCAGAGATAAGCGGGATGTGCGCTCGCCAGACCACACAGGTTCCAGCAGCTTGTCTTTGCATAGAAGCTCACTCATTTACTAACTTCGTCCCCCCAGCGAATCGAACAACAATGTTTTTGTAGAACTAGGTAAAAGATTACAAACACATCCCCTGTAAGTAGGTAGTGTAGAACAACACCCACAGTATTTCTTGTCCGGGACTTACGCATCTCAGAGAGGGTAAAACCCAGTGCCGGCACATAGCTTACTCCAGCACCAAAAGGTCAGCACAAAGCTAAACGCCCTCAACAGCGTAACATGCATCTCAGAGAGGGCAAAGTTCGGTGCCGGCACATAGCCTACTCCAGCACCAAGGGGTCTTCACAAAGCTTAATGTGTCCTGGCATTGCTTCTAACCTATCCGACTACCCCTTGGTCACAGGAAGTAGAATAACACCGACGGTATCCCCTGTCTGCGGTGACTAAGAGAGGGATTTACCTCAAGCGGCAACCCTCGGGCCCTGAGCTGTGTCCTGGCATTGATTCTAACCTATCCGACTACCCCTTGCTTTTAGGCAGAATCATAGATAGCCTTCTTAACGACAACACAAGAAATCTGTTTTACGGCCGGATGCCTTCCTAAGGTCAATCAAGTAACAGGACATTAAGTAACCGGGATTTAGAATCGCAGTATCCAGTGTCTTACTTGACGAACAACGTAATGTGTATTTTTGCTAAGTCACTTCCGTTTAAGTTTTTTGCAAGGAGTAGCAAAAACTTGCAGTACTAAGAGCAGACTACACGCAAAAAAAAATTATGATTTAATCTTTTTTCCTCTACCCCTTTTTTACATGTAAGTATGTAGAGGTGTTTTTTTTTTTTCTTTTTTTTTTTTTTTTTTTTTTTTGGTGCTTGCCTCTGCCGTCGTTTTCTTACTAGGTCTGAAAATTTCTCTGATCAGAAATGAGTTCTTACAGTTGCTGCACAAAAAGCAAAGAATATTTTAAGTTAAAGCATGTCTGCTTGTTTGCTTCTCGTCCCAGACACCTCGAGTTCGAGGATGCAAGTAGCCTAGGAATAACAGTCATGCTGAGCAGCAGTCGCATCATAGACCAAGGCTGTAGAGGTTTAGTTTTCTGCTTGCTTCCCCCGTCATGTACAGTGCGTGCTTTGACTCCAAGTTTGAATCCTTACCAAGTCAGAGATTTCTCCGTCGGATGGGGACCGTCAAAAAGGGCACCCGGTCGTTCTCCGAGATAATAGTATATTGAGAAGGAACCCTTGCTATAAGATGGCAGTGTGGCAACAAGTAGCAGCTTGCTTGCTTGTCCCGTTAAATTTTGTACCAAGACAGCAGTGGGCTATGTGCACGTCGTGTCTTGTTTCAAAGATGGCCGCTGTCAAAAAGCACGTGGCTTTGAAGAGCACGTGGCTAAGGTAGAAGTTTAGTCCTGTAAAGATAGCAGCACGATGCTGTCTTGATTAAAGATTGCCGCTGTCAAAAAGCACAAGGCTTTAAAGAGCACGTGTCTAAGGTATGAAGTTTAGTATCGTAAAGATAGCAGCATGATGCTGTCTTGTTTAAAGATGGCAGCTGTCAAAAAGCACGTGGCTTTGAAGAGCATGTAGAATTTTTCAAACTGCCCGCCACCACATGCCTAAGGTGGCATCAATGTGGATTTAGCCCCGTCATGATGGCAGCACAATGTTCTCTTGTTTAAAGATGGCAGCTGTCAAAAATGCAAGTGGAATTTTTGAAATTGCCCGCCACCACATAGCTAAGGTGGCATCCATGAGGATTTAGCCCCGTCATAATGGCAACACGATGCTCCCTTGTTTAAAGATGGTCGCTGTTAAAAAAGCATGTGGCTTTGAAAAGTACGTAGAATTTTTCAAATTGCCTATCGCCACCACATGCCTAAGGTAGCACCCATGAGGATTTAGCCCCGTAATGATAGTAGCAAGATGCTCTCTTATTTAAAGATGGTTGCTGACAGCTGCCAAAAAAGCATGTGGAATTTCAAATTTCGCGTGCCTACGTGCCTAAGATTGCAACTATGAAGTTTAGTGCTGTTAAGATGGCAGCACTGAGGTTAGCAATCATCTGTTGTTTAAAGATGGCAGCTGTCAAAAAGCACGTGGAATTTCAAATTGCCCGCCACCACATCCCAAAGGATGAGGTTTAGTGCCGTAAAGATGGCGGCACGGTGCTCTGTTGATTAAAGATGGCAGCTGTCAGCTGTCAAAAAGCATGTGGCTTTGTTTACAAACAAGAGCATGTGGAATTTCAAACTGCCCACCACCACGTGCCTAAGGTGGCAATTGTGATGTTTAGTGCCATCAAGATGGCAGCACTGAGGTTAGCGATGTGTTGTTGTTTAAAGATGGCCGATGACAGCTGTCAAAAAGCACGTGGGCAAATTCAAATTTCGCGCCAAAATTCAAAAATCTGCAAAAATTCAAATTTCCCGAGCTGGTGCCATCAGCATCACGTGACCCGCTCCGCGGCCTATGATCTGCCCGCTGTAGGATGCACCTAGCCTCTCTACTCGTACCATATATGGTGCTGCGTCACTTACATAGTATTGTCAAACAATTCTAATGCAGTCAATAAAAACATTTCACCAGGTCTATTCAATTCCAATCTTCCAATAACAACGTTGGTTAGATAGCATCAGTTGTCTCATCGACAGAAACTTGCAGCTTCTTCTCCAAAAACCTTAAAAGTAGTTGGGTAAAAACTGTCACCGATACTTCAGCGGCTACACCAAACACAGTAAAGGGAGGAAAGTAAGTGCAATTACACAGTGCTTAAGACACTACACACACAATGAAACATCTGATAAACTACACGCCGATAGCAACACTGGTAAATATCAGTAGGGCCAACTTGAGGATAATAAACCAGGAACGTGGAAAGGTGACTGGGAAATCTTACGAAAGGGCCATGGAGGGGCAAAGGTTGCAGATTCCGAAAAGCCAACAGTGATCTCTGGTTTTCAAAATATAATTTACAAAATCGTCAGTACAAATTAACTTCCGTAACAAATTCAGCTGTACACCAAAGCTAGATACACACTAAACATTATGTATGTACTTTGACAAACCACAGTATAGGTGTTCTTAGACAAGAGCTTTGCCTTAACTTCAAAGAGTTAACCAAGTGCATCTCAGTACAAATCAAATTCGACGAATACAATATTGAAGGTAAGAGGAAGCACAAAATATTTTAGAGTGAAATCAAAACTTGCTTCTCTCATCTGAACAAATAGTGGCAATTAGGGCAAACTCCTGTGATACACCAAACGAAAACTAAATGGAACTTAAAACCGGACAGAAAGAAACAGCGCTTACCCCAAGGCAGGCCATGCTGGTACCGAGGAGACATTCACGACGTCAAGAACTTCGGGAGGCTCGGCAGGTCAAGACCAAGACGGCACAGAGACATAAGACCTCAGACTTCAGACTACCTTTGAAAAGGTGCCTAGCTCCTTGTAAAGGCAACCCTGGCCTTGGAGCAGCCAATCAGAACACAGGAGCTTGCCCGGATTGACCAATCACATTACTTACTTCAGTCGCAATGTTTAAATAACTTTCTCGAATACATACGATCGCGAATCTTCCATTTCCAGAATAGGCAGAAAATACTTTCTAGAATACATAACTAACAAAAGGCAATACACCCTGTTCTAAAATTCATGTGACAACTTTCTGGACAGTTCCAGTAAATATAGAAATGAAACCTACTAGTTACACATACAATATGTTACCAAAATATTTCCACGAGTACTACACCTTATTTTATTTAACGTTTCTTCGTAGCACTGTGGTAAATTAAAATCGACTAGTCTGGTTAGTGTATATTTCCAAAAACCCATGTCATTTTGGATTCGGGAGTTTAAGCAGTGGAATATTTGCTGATAACATATCGTGTAACTCCTTATTAGACTGTGAGGACAGACCTAAAAAATCTAAATTTGCCACCTTCACCTATAATAACCCAGTCATTTACCAAGTCTCGAACCCCTTAAAATAGCATAACATCAGCATTGCATTCAGGACAATAAACACTAAGCAGAACGTATTTTTCAAGCACAATATAGTCAATTTAAAAAGTAACCTTTCTTCAGGATTCGGCATATACAGACTTACATGTTCGCAATGTGACTCCTCATATATCGGACAAACAGGCCAGAGTTTTTTCACAAGATACATGGAGCACTACAATGCCACCAAACACAATAAATATTCAGCTATGAGTTCTCATGTGAAGGAAACGGGGCATCAATTCACAACTATAGAACAAGACCTCAAAATTATCAAAAGAATAGGTAAAGGTAAATTAATGAGTGAATTAGAAAACAATTCCATCTATTTAGATCAGTACTACAATAAAGACCAAAATCTCAACGATATAATTGAAGTCAAAAATCCTCTATACGAGATATTACCTAATTTATTACAAAGATTGAGTTCAAAACATAACTTTCTAATATTTTTAAATCTCCGTCCTCAAAAACTCCCACTGCATTAATAAACGCAACTCCCTCCCAGTCAGCCCCTAAAAACTCCCTGCAACCTACAGTGCAGAAACTCAACGCTCCGCCCATCCCCTCTTTCCCACCACACTCCCCACCCCTATTCTCACACTGATACAATACAAGAAGCACAAGTGCCAGTCAATCTGGCACAGCCAGAGCATCTAATCACCTGCATAACAGTCAAGGGGGTAAGTTATATGCAATAACGAATTTTTCGAAGCTTAGCTGTACTCAATTCACGCCTGATTTTTCTATACCCTCCTCTCGTTACAGATAATTTTCTACACACCTCCCAGCAATATACAGCCAACACTCAAGCACAAGTTAACACCAGTCTGAACGTTCCCTTTCAACTCGTAACTATAAGAAATAGCAGTTGTACACTAAAGCCAAGCAACACACAGCAACGCTTAGTGAGAACCCATTCTTCACTACCGCAACAAGATTGGAAAGAGGGATGGATTCGACTACATACGCTCTAATAACAACAACATCAATAATAGTCAGCAATCTTAATTGTTAAACAATCTTTTAACTCAAAATAAAATCTCCACTAATAATCAAAAATGACAATCTGACATCACCAACTAGTGAATAAGTTCGCTCAGGTTCTGGAAACCAAATATCTCATAATTCCATTCAATATGGAAAGTATGTAACCAGATTTTATAATGTGTCATACAAACACAAACAAGTCAGCAGATCTTTAAACAAGTGTTCAGGAATACAATTTTAGCCTTGGAAATTCAAAATCAAAGCTGGAGACATGGTCAGAATGGTTAATTAAATTTTAGAAAGGTTTTTATATATATAAGATTTTATTAACAATCATCCATCTCAATCACACCTTTAGATGTTTTCAATGTGTTTATGTTTTAAACTGTCAAACAAGAATACTTACAAGAATTTTTAACTTTGTAACACGTAGTATTTATATATTATTTTTATACGGTATATCAGGTTTCTGATTATAGACCAAAAAGGTACGAGATAAGGCCCATACAAGGGCAAAACATGTCCCTATAAGACTTTATGACAAGATATAAATCTTAACTTCTAGAACTGTGTTTTGTATTGAAAATGTGGTTTTTAATAAATATTGTAACACTTTTGACTTAAGTCTAGTTCAATACGGACCAAACGTATTTCAGGTTCCCTTAAGGCCTTCCCCTAAACTACCATTTCATTCAGCGTGAACACAATTATTTATGGCCTAGATTGTAGCGACATATTCCCCCACTTTCGTTAAATTCACTTCAGCCGTTTTCTCGGGATGCATGTACATACATGCTTACATACATACATACATACATACATACATACATACATACTGTGACATTTTAGGTCTATTGTAACTGGCAGTGAATTTTATAAGACCGGACTGTACGCCAGGTGTTTCACGCGGAGTGTCGGCAGCGGAACTCAAAGCGATGACTTTCTTATTTATCTTTTGTATAACCTGTTGAGGGGTGAGAGACAACGTTATCACCACAAGAGAAGACGGGGAAAATTTTAATACGGCTGAACTCTTCATCCACGAGAAGTATTACATTCAAAATCTTTTGTAATATCACAACTTCAGATTCGACGTCTTAATAAACATTCTCCAACAAGTGTGCATAAAAGCTTTGATATCACATTTCAGGAAGGCATAAATAATAATATTTGGAAATTAAATTAATTGTGGAATTAATTAACTAATTAATTAACAAGAAATTAGGGGACATGTTAATTACAACGTCGAAGAATTCAGGACGTCAATCGAATCACGAGGTATGACGTCAGAGCTCAGAATATAGGAAGCAAACCAAACTAGAATATCCTTACTCTTGCTACGCGTGTTGCTCGGAAGCTCACTACGCAAGGAGGTCTTTTATAGACCTGGACAGCTGTTACTTGCACCACGAGGAGAACAGTTAACAGACCATCTGCGATCGTAACAGACGTCTATAGTGTCTAGGAAGAAAGTACATATCATTACATGACAATTGTGAAACCACGAGTGGGGAATTTGTACTAACATTTTTGTGAATTTTTGTGAAAGTTTCAGTGCACATCAAGCAATACCAGTTCGATACCGGCCAAGGCAATGAAGACCTACAGTAAGAAATTCGTGTGCCCTGGAGACATCATCCACATCAGGATGCAGTACTAAAAGACAGGACCAATGCTGGCAGCGTCCTAATACCATGAATCCAGCCTAGAAGGAGACCAGGGTCATCAAGACATCCAAGTTAAGTTGACATTTCATTTACACTGGGTATTATCTGTTCTATGTAGCTGTAATAAGTAGTTAACTTTCTTCTTGAAGGGATTTTTGATTGAACAGTAGTTTGTGTAGATTTCTAGTATCTTTACCATGTCAGTTTCTTGTGTTATACGACGTTGGATTTGTATTTTCTCTTACTATGTGATTTTAAGGTGCGTGATGACGGTATGTCAACATCAGCGACCACGCGGGTTTCAATAAGTCATGTCATCAGACAAGTATCTGGTTTAAATATCAGCCATAGCTAACCTCTAAGGAATTTTACGTTTCCATTCAATTACTATAATATTGAGGATTGTGTGCGCATGATATTTTCATTCTTCAGAATGTATTTGTCTTATATTTTGCCGAAAGTGTTTGCTACATTTTTCATGAGGGAGCAGGCTCATCTGACATATTAATGCTACGGATAGCTTTTGTTTGGATCCGATTTCATACTTTTAAGGGAGGACATTGTCCGATTATTATATTTACGTGTGGTTCCAGTCATTTATGAGAATTTTCTCGTGATTTTGGACGGATGTTGCGAATTATTTTCACTATTGTTACCTCTCACGTTGTGCCATGTGGAGAAATGTGGCATGGATTATGGTGATTTTATGTGCTATTTGGGGGCGAATCTTTGTGTCTCTATGAAGAGAAGCACATGTAATCTATTTCTGCGATGTTGTGTGCAATGAGGAATGGATATTTAGGAATAATTTATCGTCATTTTGATGTATTTGCGAGTTGTTGTTTTCGTGGGAGACCCACAGGCGATAGCGTCTTCATAAAATATTATTGAACCACGAGGTAAACCACATGTCTTCCTATAAAGTAAAATTGAGTGTATGAGATGATTAGAGTTTTTCTTGTCATACTGGATGAGCATCATCGCAATAATATCAAAATCATAGCTGTATAATATTACTCAACTCCTCGATATTTGATAATTTTTGGTAATGTCCCGAGTTCGATGCAGATATTGACGATATTATTATCATCATTATCCAGACTATTTGTGTGTTTTTTTTTTTTTTTTTTTGGCTAGGGGCTTTACGTCGCACCGACACAGATAGGTCTTATGGCGACGATGGGATAGGAAAGGCCTAGGAGTTGGAAGGAAGCGGCCATGGCCTTAATTAAGGTACAGCCCCAGCATTTACCTGGTGTGAAAACGGGAAACCACGGAAAACCATCTTCAGGGCTGCCGATAGTGGGATTCGAACCTACTATCTCCCGGATGCAAGCTCACAGCCGCGCGCCTCTACGCGCACGACCAACTCGCCCGGTCAGAGTATTTGTACCGGATGGATTACTTTCAGGTGCAAACCATTATTTATGAGAGTCTGCCATTTCCATGAAATGGACAGATAACGTGTGGACGTGTGTGTATATTTGTAAAATAGTATCCTTAGTTGTAGTTGGTTACAATTCTTTCTTTGATGGATGATGGTAACAGGAGACTTATTACGTGCATTTTTATTGTTATTTCCACAGGTTGAGTGATTTTATTTTATTGTTAATTATTGATGTGTGTTTTTCCATCGTTGTTCTGAGTTTCGGCGTTGTGTTAAGGTCATGACACATGGTTAAAGATTTAATTTTTTTTCCTTTCTGCTTACTTTTATCACATAAAGCCACGTGTATTCTGAGGTTACGCTGAACAGATAATCACTGAAAGGTCGAGTTAAATTGAAGAAATAATTAAAAAGTGAAATTAAGTGACAAAAGCAATTTATTAATTTTTTTTGTATTTTCATCTTTTGACCAGTCATGTAACTTAACCCTTTCCCGCCTGCATTTTCACTCCACTTACACCTAGGTTTCAACCTACTAATTAGCAAAAACTGAAACAGACCATATTGTTTCAGAAAAAGTTAAATACAGTAAAAACTATTGATCACAATGAATTCAAATTTTCAATAACATTAGAAAATATACCATCATATCCACTTCTCTGTTTATTGAGTCATAATGTGTTTTACACCCCCCTCCCCTCCTGGTGATACACGACACAGAGACAGTCTTCATTTGTCACATTCCCATGTTGTCTGAATCTCTCAAAACCAATAATCACGTGATTTCGGAAGTGGAATGATGCCCATGTATATAAGATTTTATTTCATCTGGGCAAGTGTCTTTCCATTCTTTTTTTATTTTACCGGAATGCGACTGTTTGAATGCTGCATTGTTATATGTGCAATAGGCTATGTCACTGAATAATTTTCTTCTCCTAACATACGTAAAAAACAATCTCTTTCCCCTAATACTCTTTCCCAATGATGCGCAGGATCAACATCATCCATTTAACCATTCGGAGTAACCAAACATAATATTTGTGTTACCTGAATTGCCGTGGCATCGCCATCAGGTCCGATTTATTGATATTTGTTTTCATTCATATCACTAGTATCACTAAAATTATCTTCGTTGATATATTATTCACTCATTAAAAATTCACCTGCACCCCTACTCAAAAATTCTGTGTCACTTTTTTCGCCCATATTCAGCTCAGTTTCAATATACGGATATTCAATCCCGCCATGTTTACGAACGAAACAGCTGACCCGCACTCGCGGAATTTCAAGACCGTTGCCTAGGCAACGTCAAGACAGATACTCGCTCTTCTTTTATTTCGTAAACCTTGTAGATTGTACTGCGTGTTCATAAATGCCTTATAAACACTTCACTGATGAGAAAAATACAAAACTATCGCACAGATCGCAGACGAATGCAGATAATGCAGCCGAGCGCTTTCGGGCGCTAAGGGCCGGAAAGGATTAAGCATTTAAAATCTTGTTCCAGATTCTCTGGCATGATTTGACATGCATATGAGCATCATTCTCTAAGCAAAATCAAATTTAACATTCAAAAATAATATTCAATAAAATATGACTTTTATGAAAACAATTTTGTCAGAATTAATAAGAATTCATTAACATGTACCATCCCATTTGCTTTCATTTTTGGATGTACAGCAAGAGTTAACGTAAAATTAAAATTATTAGTGATCATCTTACACAATCACAATTCTTAGGACGGAATTATTTGTAAAAAGTCATCCGCCATTAATTTGTATTTCGATGGTTCATTATTTACTGATATCTGCCCATCTCCTTGATCCACACCATTTCTTTTATGGAACATGTCAATCCCTTACTGAGCACCCCTGAGGGAGTCTCGTGTCTCTAATGTGTTAGCCACAGCTTAAACGGGCAGAATACATACTGTACATACATACATTACGGAAAATTAAATTGTTCATTTCTCCTTGTTGCTGTGGTCATTACCGGTACAGAAATATAATTCATTATACATTCTGAGCAATGTACACACTTATTTTATTTATATTGAGATAAATTAAAATAAGACAGAAATGTCTACAAATGGCTCCTAAAATCTCTAGAAAAATCACTAGTCGTTATCATTGAAATTATATCACTAAATTACTAAAAAAGACTCCATATCTAGCGACTAGTCTCTAGAGTCGACTAGACTGATGTGAACGAACACGAACATAGCACGCGAGAACGAGAGATTGACGATCAATATACGCATCACGATATACAGGTTTCAATAAACATCGCACATTCGTGCACATTTCTCGCATTAATAAACGTAGATATTTCGTTCAAAAGCGCCCAATCAGCGAAGGACTTCTGGCCACTCACGTAAACAACCTGAAATGGCAGGATTTGAAAACAAATGTTTGAAGTTCACAAAAAAATAAGCTGAAATCGGGAGAAATAATAGAATAATCGGGAGGCGGGAAAAACTGTCGAAAATTGGGAGTCTCCTGCCTAAATCGGGAAAGTTGGCAGGTATGGAATTATAAAAATAAAGGGACAAAACCTTGAAATTGTGGAGAGCACCAAGTTCTTGGGAAGCAAACTGATGCAGAATGCAGGGTTGGACATGGTTATCAGTACGAAGAATTCAACAGGGAAATAAATGCATTCTATCAGACTATGAGAAATTTGGTGTAGAGGAAGGAAGTACCAATGAAATATAAAAACGTGATGTATAAGACAATGCCCAATACTGTCAGATACAGCAGAGAAATGGAAAATGATGAAAAGTCAGGAAAATAAAATCCGGGCCACTGAAATATTATTTTTAAGAATTATGATAGGAAAAACAACATAGGACAGAGTAAGGAATGAGGACATCAGGAAAGAAACTGGTGTGGAAAAGCTTGATGACAATGGAGAAGATTAAACTTTGATGGTTTGGACATGTTAAGAGGATGGAAATGGGAAGGACGCAGAAGCAAATGATGGAGACCCAGATAGGAGGGAGGGCAAGAGGGAGACCCAGTCTTAGGTGGTTGAAAAGAATCATGAATAGTATAATTAGAAGAAACCTAGATTGGAACACAGTTAACGAGGAACAAAGGAAGATGGACTGGGTGCCATAAACATCCCAACCGACGGAACCTCGACAAGGGAAATGGATGATGATGTTATAACATTTTATTATTTAAAGTGATATTTATAATACAGAAAAACAAAGGCGTAGTATGAAATGAAAATGGCTCCACACAGCTAACAGGTACATGCGAACACACATCAGTGGTGGCTGTGAACACGAACTCTGGCGGAACTGGTCTGCCTGACAGACGGTCTGTAAAAGATACATGGCACATTCGTGACCACAAAAGCAGGAAACAAGCACAATTTTGCTGATTTCCAACAGTCTGAACTACTCAGTCTGGTAACCAAAATTTTAAAAGGCATTTGTCACTGGCTTTTATCTTTCAAATCACTCAACACTTCATATTTGCTTTCATAATATTATTTCTTGCAAGTAAACTCATCAAACAAGTCCTCTCCTTTCACAGCAAAATTTAGTTAAGTTTTCTTCATGAATAAGTTGTTTATGTTGTTCCATGTCACAGACTCTTTACTGTTCAAAGCTGAAGAGGCTTGCAAAAACTACTGAACGTGTTCAATGTTGGCGTCACAGAAATCTACTCCATAGTCTTGAAGCCCCTACAACTTCAGTTTCTAATCCTTGCAACCACATATTTGAAAAAAAGTTGGGACACTGGGACATTTAATTTTAAAAAACTGAACCAAAGTGAATCCTAGTCTAAGGCAACCAGATCTGGTCTGGAGCACAGTGACAAATGAAGATTGATGCAGACATGGAAAAGGGGAAATGATGATGGTTCACTAGTAAATGAATGATTTGCTAAGTTTTCCTCTTTGTGTCTTCCTTCTTAACTTTTAGTTCACACATCAAGTTTGAAGATCTCCATCTCCTGATATAGCAGGCTCAAGCCAACATATACAATATTACTGTATATACTCACCAGACTTGTTAATACCATTGATCATCATCAGAATCACTGCAGGTAAGATCAATTAACTCATGTATGTTATTGTTGCTGCTGTTGGCACGGTTGCTCACTTGGCTGAGGTTGTTCACACGTTCAACGTTGTTTGGGTGGTCGTTAACAACTACGTCGTGGTCATCAACGTCGCCCTCCTCGTCGTCATCGTCATCGTCGTCATCTTCATCGTCCTCGTCCTCCTCGGAACTGTCAGATATTATCTCTGGAACATCAAATACAGGAAAAAGCACTTTATAGACACTGCTCTGTTGATGTAATGAAACAGCAGCAGAATGCAAAATACTGTTATATCCTTCATGTTAATATACTTTTGGACACACGAACTGATACATTTCTTCAAGAACAACTGCATTTGAATCATGACAATATTTTTGGTTTTACGTCCCATTAAATACTTTTATGGTTTTTGGAGGTCCTGAAGTGCAGGAGTTCCCTTTCAACGATGTGAGGTTGGCGTATTTGTGTTGAGCACCTTCAGCCCGGTTGAAGCAGGACAACAACAAATGATCAAAAAACTAAATTTATACACATATGTAACAGAAAAAAAACAGAAAGCCAAAGTATATCACAGTGAAAGTGCAGGAAATTGAAGTAAAACAACAGAGGAAGTACTTAACAGAGAGAGC
This sequence comes from Anabrus simplex, assembly GCF_040414725.1. Lineage (NCBI taxonomy): Eukaryota > Metazoa > Arthropoda > Insecta > Orthoptera > Tettigoniidae > Anabrus > Anabrus simplex. Next base: position 20,534,792 of record NC_090266.1, read on the forward strand.
AAAAGAGAGAAAGATTTTGAGAGATGAATTCAATAAATACTTTATTAAATCTGAAAATAATAATTATGCCAATATTCTCAACACTGAAAAGGTTGCATTGAGCTTCCTCATCAATAGCAGAATAGTTGTCCTAGAGCAATTTAAAAAGTTCTGTTAGTAAACATGTATAGGGTATGTCAACAAACTTCAAGACTGTAATGCCATCAATTTTAAAACCTCTCACCGTTAATGTCAATGACTACATACAGACTCTGTTTTCCCCTGTAGCCAAAAATATGCTAAAATAACCCATGTTTTCAAAAAGGGTCTTACAAATGACCCCAGTAGTTAATGAACAGTTTCAGATGTCCGTACCCTGTGACACAACAACTAGTAGCTTATTTTGAATCAGAGGGAGTGGCACTGCCTTTCTGAGCCCAATCCTGAATTCAATCCTGGCTCAGTCCTGTGGTGTTTGAAGGTGCTCAGGTAGGTCAGCCCTGAGTCAGTAGATTTACTGGCACGTAAAAGAACTCTTGTGGGGTACAATTCTGGCAACTCAGCATCTCAGCAAACTGTAAAAGTAGTTAGTGGGATGTAAGACTAATATTATTTAATATTTTGAATGAAACACCCTTCCGAATAGGAATCAATTTGGATATCACAAAGGTAAGGCAACTGTTGAAGCAACAGAATGACGTGCAGAAGCATGTCACTAATCTTGATTTTGAGTTTTGTGTAGGACAAATTTTTTCATAATATCATAAAGGAGAATTTCCTACAGCAAAGCAGCTTACTTCGGAAATGGAGCAAAAAATCAACTATAGGGGCTGAGTGTCTATGTATTCACTGCTAAAAAGAATAGGATTTAAGAAAAAGAAGACAAATGATTGTCAGAAGTTCGTCATGAAACATGGGGACATAGTTACTGCAGGAATTAAGTTCTTAGAGATTATCAGGAGATGAATGTCCTATATTTTTACCTGGATGAAACATGGGTCAACAAAGACCAAACAAAAAAAAAATATATTTGGCAGCAATCATCAGGGAAGGGAGGTCTGGAAGTTCCCGCAGGCAAAGGAAGCAAATTTCTTGTGCGTCATGCAGTTTCAGCACGAAGGGTTTCAAAGAAGAGTGGATATTTCGTTCACAACCACACTGGTGCGATTCAGATTACCATTCAGAGATTAATTCAAAAAGTTTGAAAGACTGGTTTCTAAACAGGTTTCTGAATTACCTAGAAGAAGGATCCATAATAATAATAATAATAATAATAATAATAATAATAATAATAATAATAATAATAATAATAATAATAATAATAATAATAGACAACACAAGTTATCATTCTGTAATGACTAAAAAAATACCACCCCCCACAAAAAGAAATAACTGCTAAAACATTGCAGGATAGAATGATGATAATAGCAAACACTCGTAATCGAATAGGTTTGTCTTCCAGGCAGGATGCCTCTTCATCTACGCGGGAGTTACACAATTTGCCACAGTGATAACAGGTAGTCCCAGGTGGAGCAGTCATGTTATTTCTATGTCTCCTCAGCACTTCTTTTTCTTTTCTATGTTGCCTCTTGTCATTCTCTGTACGTCGGCAGTTTTCTTCAAAAGATAGTGTGCCGTAAAGGACTAGTGATCTCCATGATGAACGGTCAAGGGCTAAGCTCTCCCAGTTATCAACATCAATGTTGCATCTCTTCAAGCTAGCCTTGATTACATCTTTAAATCGCTTCCTCTGACCGCCTACACAGCGTTTACCTACTGATAGTTCAGAGTAAGACACTTGTTTCAGAATGCGATTATTGGGCATGTGAACTACGTGCCCTGTCCATCGTAGCTGGCCTCTTAGAACCATCACTTCTATATTGGTGGTGTGTGCCTCTTCAAGAATGCTGATATTTGTGTGCCTGACTTGCCAAGTTATTTGCAGTATTCTCCTGCAGCAACACTGATGATACTGTGCCAGCTTCTTAAGGTGTCGACTTTAGCATGTTCAGGATTCAGATCCGTAAAGTAAGGTTGGAACTACAGCAGAATTGTACACAAGAATCCTTGTTGTGATACTGACATCATGACTGTCAAACACTCAAGATCTTAACTTAGCGAAGTATGCTCCTGCACAGTTAATTCTGTGTTGGATTTCTGAATCTATATTTGCGCTTGATGAGAGGGTGCTACCAAGGTATGGGAAGTTGTTTACAACTTGAAGGCTCACTCCATCAATTGTGACATTGATATCTTTTTGACCTTCCCCAGGGGCTGGTTGGTATAGGATCTGTGTTTTGTTGGTGTTCAGTTTGAGTCCGATCTTGTTGTACGCAGCAGAAAAAGCATTCATGATTATCACAAGCTCTTCTTGTGTCTGAGATATGACAGCATTATCATCAGCATACTGTAACTTAACTAATGCTGCACACGATGTCCGAGTTCCTGCCTTTAAACGGCTCAATACCATCCATCCTGTAAATCATATGAATTCCTGGAGGGAGATCATCTCTGACAAGTTCCATGACAGCAGCAACATACAAGGAAAACAAAGTGGGGGCTATTACACAGCCTTGCTTAACACCAGTAATGATATGGAATGGCTCTCCAATAGAGCCGTTGCCAATGACAGCTGCCATCATATCAGTGTAAAGCATTTTCAAGATGGCAATAAATTTCTGCAGAAAACCATATAGAGCTAAAATTTTCCACAAAGCTTCTCGGATCACAGAGTCAAATGCCTTAGTAATATCAATAAAGGCAATATAAAGAGGTCTGTTTTGTTCTCTACATATTTCCTGAAGGTGACGAGCTGTGTTCCTCTAGAAGGCCTGAAGCCACACTGACTCTCTGGAAGTATTTTCCCCACCAAGGGTACAATACGATTTGCCAAGATTCGAGCAATAACCTTTCCCAGGCACGACAGTAAGGGTATTCCCCGATAGTTATTGCAGTTTGTTCGATCCCCTTTCTTAAATATGGGAACTACCAGACTGTCTCTGAAATCAGGAGGCATTTCTTCTGTGCTCCAAATTTTGACAATCAGTTCTTGAATGTGTCTTATTAGTTCCTCACCTCCTTCTTTGAGATCTTCCACTGGTATACCATCAGGACCAGAGGCTTTGTGACGCTTTGCTTGATTGATAGCATGCTTAACTTCATCTAGTGTTGGTGGGGAGCCAAGTTCTTCCTTGATGGGAGCTTATTTTAATATCGTCCCTGCTCTGGCAAACTAACGAATCTGCAAATTGTCAAAAGGTTAGGAGAGCTGAAAGAAGTTCTGATTACTCATGTCAAATCAATTTTTATATTTAATTATTGGTTTTATGTGTTAGGCATACAGAACCAGCTGCAGATGTGAGACTTGGTCAGAGGGTAGACAATATATAAATAACAAAATCTAGACCAGAACTTCAGAACTACAGATTCCTTAGTTTGTCAGTTTCGCTAGTTTGCCAGAGTGGGGACGATATATCATACACCTGTTCATCAATAATCGAATCCTGGTTCAAGAGGTCTTCAAAATGCTCTTTCCACCTATTCATGATGGAGTACTGATCTATTAAAAGTGTACTCTTATCACTGGACCAAAGAGGATTCCTCCCAAAGGTGGTAGGACCACAAACTGCTATTGTCGCTTGGAAGAACTGTCGTGAATCTTTATCTGCTAGATATTGCAACTCTTTTGCCTTTGCTGTTCACCATGCATTCTTGAGCAGTGTTGGCTACTGAATGCATGATTCGAAGCAGTGTATCGATTCATTCAAGTGTCCGAGTTAATCGATTCACAGGAACGGCGAGCTCACGGCACACGATTCAGCTTGCTCCCAGCGGACAGTGCTGAGTGGCGCACTCACTGGACGTTGACAGGGAGCCGAGCTTCCGCTGGAGCGAGACAGTGAATCATGGAACATCGAAAGAATCGTGAACGAGCGTGGCTCAGCGAGACACAAGATACACACAGCTCCTTATCGGCTCACTGGACACGTGGAGAGCCGAGCTTCCTGTGCAGCGAGACATACAGTGAGCCATAGCACACCGAAAGAATCGTGAACGAGCACGGCTCAGTGAGACACAAGATACACGGCTCCTTATCGGCACACTGGACAGATGGACACTGGCGGAGAGCCGAGCTTCCGCTGCAGCGAGACATACAGTGAGCCATGGTACATTACACTGAAAGAATCGTATGCTATAATGGATTCTCAAGCTCAGCTCATTTGAAAATAATACCCATTTGCATTCACTGTCCTCTTCTTACAGGGTGGTTTAAATAAGAGATGACCGAGCTCGATAGCTGCAGTCGCTTAAGTGCGGCCAGTATACAGTAATCGGGAGATAGTGGGTTCGAGCCCCACTGTCGGCAGCCCTGAAGATGGTTTTCCGTGGTTTCCCATTTTCACACCAGACAGATGCCGGGACTGTACCTGAATTAAGGCCACAGCCGATTCCTTCCACTTCCTAGGCCTTTCCTATCCCATCGTCGCCAAAGACCTATCTGTGTCAGTGCGACGTAAAACAAATAGCAAAAAAAAAAAAAATTTAAAATTTAAAAAAATAAAAAATATGGTTTTATTTGCAGTGTTAAAAAGGTAGTCAAAACATAATTCTGAAGTAGCTAGTAAGCAGGTAGGCTATTAGGTTATACTATTTGTTAGTTTAATGAATCTTAGTATTATAACTTAGTTGACATTTGACAATTAAATTCTACTATGAGTCATGCTCATGACCACTCAAAAGTACCCGTCTTATATTGGGAAGACCGGCTCAGTATTCTCTCAGTTCATATGTCACAACGTTGAACAAGACCAATCATATGTGGACAGACGCAATAACTTAACCAACAGTATGTTGAATCAGAAAACCAGCGGGCTACTGTACATCTCGGATAGCCTATACAAAATATGACGATTTTAAAAAATCCTCAGCTGATAGAAAAACACCTATTTTCAAAAATGACTGAGCGAGTTGTCGTGCGGTTAGTATCGCGTAGCTATGCGCTTGCGTTCGGGGGATGGTGGGTTCGAATCCCACCGTCGGCAGCCGTTAAGATGGCTTTCCGTAGTTTCCCCATTTTCACACCAGGAAATGCTGGGACTGTACCTTAATTCAGGCCATGGCTGCTACCTTCCTAATCCTAACCTTTCCCATCCTGCCTCGCCGGAAACCTTCGATGTATTAGAGTGACTAGCATTTTTTTCTAAGAAAGGAGTTCATGGTATGAAGACCAGATGGCAGCTGCGAGCACTGTATGCTGTTGCTGCTGTCTTACCAGCACATACTACACAGATGCAGTACGAGCGGTGACTAATGTGCCATGAATCGGATCACTGTATCGATTCAGTAACGTGAACAGAATCAAACGAATCGATTCTGTAAAATGAATCGAATGTCCCATCACTATTCTTGAGCTCACAGGTTTTTCTTTGGACATTTGCTTTGGCAATACTGCTTATTTCTTAGAATGGGAGTTCATGTCCCTTCGCCATGCATGCAAAGCTTTTCTCTTCTCTGAGATCAATGCTTCAATTTCTTCATCATTTTCATCAAACCAGTCCTGATGTCTTCTGCTCTTTTATCCTACTGTTTTTTTGCAAGAATCTTGAACAGTGGTCTTCAGAATTCCCTAGGGTTGCATTACATCAGGTTGATATTCCTTTGGCAAAGTCTGATGAAGGAGCTCTCTGTATTTTGAAGTAATTTCTGTATTGCCAAACTTCTTGGTGTCAAAAATATGTCTGAAGCTCTTCTGTTGTTACCTCCTCTGGATGGTCGGTGACAAATGCATCACTGATCCAATAAGTCGGTGATCTGTCCAACATTATTATTTATAAGTTTCATATTCCGTATTGATTGGATTCAATGTAATAGACAAGAAAAATGTTCCACCGATCAATACATTTATTGTGAATGAATTATTGCACTAGTACCGGTTTTGGCCTATCTTGGCCATCATCAGCTAACACACATATTTACAGTCATTAGACAAAATTACAAAGATGTTACGTTAGAGCATCCGGATGTCTAATGAAAAATGGAAGTAAAATATATTGCAGTATGTTGCGTTAAAATATCTCTGATTAAAAGTGGTGATGGTTATAATAAACTAAAACCTATTGATTGAGCATGGACATGAGTACATAAACACATTAAAATATATATGCCACATCATAAGACACTAAAAAATATAGCACATTAAACACATTAAAACATGGTATGGTATATTTTAAAAACGTCTATTAAAATTTGAGTTCATGTTGCGTTGCATTCATCCTTCAATCCTCTTGTAGTTCTTGTGTTGATTAAGTTGTATTAGGTGATCATCGAGAATGTTCTATGGCTGATATACTTTGTACTGGTATGTTATAAAAACTCTTGTCATTAAAATTTGAAAATTGAGTACTGTGCCATTCAACTGTTGATGTAGTCCAGTAAGATTTATATATACAGCGAGATAGGGTTTAATTTTAGAGCAGTTGGTGGTGACACCTCTCTCATCTATGCACGTTATATGGTTGTTATCTGTAAAGAAAAGCTAATATGAGTATAGCGTATGTATGAAGGAATGCCTGGATGTATGTGTGAAATGAAAAGAGTACTTACTGTTGTTGCTGTGGAGGTTGTGTACCGATATGTTTGGAGATTTGTTGTGTTCTGCTACGAGTACGTCTGGGGCTCATGTTAGCTGTGTGGAGGGATGTTGGTGGAGGGGATGGAGGAGTGGCTATTGTGAAGGTAGGGGCGGGGTTAGGTTTGTGATTCGTCTGTTTGTTATGACGTGTGTTTACTAATTTGAGATAGTCATTTTTTATTGCAGGAATGACTTTGTCAAAGATGATACTGGTTTTCTCTGTAATGTCATTAATGTTATGATTGGGGTTAGCGTATTGATCCAAAGAAATATAGAAATCTTCGGTTATGTTGAGCAGGGGGCCCTTAGAATTTATGTTTAATATCATCATGTCATTATTGATGTCTGTGAAGTTGTGCTTAGATTCTTCTACATGTTGGCCTATTGATGAGAAATGGTTGTGCTTTACTGCATTTATATGTTCATTATAACGGACGATAAAGTTTCTGCCTGTACGTCCAATGTAGCTTGTGTCACAGTTGTTACATTTGATGCGGTAGACACCTGATTGGTTGTATTTATTATTATAATTGTCTGTTTTGGTATTGTGTATAGTGTTGGTGCTGTTGTGTGTGGTTTTGAATGCCATTTTCAGGTTGCGCTTCTTACAGATGTTAGTTATAGTATATATATTGGTGTTGTTGAAGGTAAATAGGACATAATCTATTTTCGGTTTGGCTGTTTTGATTAATTTAGTTTTAGGTTGGGATTTTATTTTGTGAATGATTTTGTTGACCATTTCTTTGCTGTATCCATTGTATTTGGCTATATCGTGGATTAATTTTAATTCATTATTTCGATCTTCTATTGTCATTGGGATATTGAAAGCTCTATGTATCATACTATAATAGGCTGCTCTTTTATGTGTGTTAGGATGAACAGAGTCATCACCACTTTCAATCAGAGATATTTTAACGCAGCATACTGCAATGTATTTTACTTCCATTTTTCATTAGACATCCGGATGCTCTAACGTAACATCTTTGTAATTTTGTCTAATGACCGTAAATTTGTGTGCTAGCTGATGATGGCCAAGATAGGCCGAAACCGGTACTAGTGTAATAATTCATTCACAATAAATGTATTGATCGGTGGAACATTTTTCTTGTCTATTACATTGAATCCAATCAATACAGAATATGAAACTTATAAATAATAATACGGAAGCCAACCAGGCAAAACGTAATGCATTCAAATACCAAAACCTAAAAATCAAGCTAATGAACGCAACCAAAAGCACTGCCTTCTTGAAGGAATGCCTTTCAAACAACTTACCACTGAAATTTCTCCAGAAATACAATAACAAACAGAGACGAACTGCTCAGACACGCAAAACACTAAACAAGACTAATGAAATTTGGTTAAAAGAAGAAATAAAATTCCTATATCGTAAGAAACAACATCTCAATAATGAACTTTATTCAACACATCTCAAAGTATCCCATGATCTCCCACATAGCTATTGGAATTACTTTCAACAAATTTCTAGAAATAAAATAGAAGATTTAGCCATAAAGAAACAAAACACATTAAACAAAAAACTGGAAACACTGAAACAACAAAGCAAACCGAAACCACTAACCATAACTGAAAATAAAGATCCTTCTCATTTTAATAAGAATTCCCAACATAAATTCCACCCACCCGTAAAAAATCTCACACTAACCGTATTTGACAATGTAGAGACGGCTATGTTGAGCAGGGGACCCAAACATAACTGGGGTAATGCATCATCCTATCAGAATATTATAACTGCCGTTACCGAAACAGAACTCGCTTTACAGAAAATTCCGTAGGATATACGAGACGAAGTTAGACACGAAATCAGTAGATAGATCCCGCAATATATGCATAATGTTCACAATAATAACCTAAACATGAATACCACCAATAAATCGAACCTAAACAAACTCAAAAACAAAATAAAACAGAACAATCTACTAATAACAAAAGCCGACAAAGGCAACACTACGGTCATTATGGATAAGAATGAATACATAACAAAGACTAAAGAATGTTTCCAGGACAACACGTTTTCAATTAAATGCCAAGATCCAACTAATAATATACAAAGGAATTTTAAAAATCTACTCAAGAACACACACTTTATTCTCACCGAAACAGAATCTGCGAAACTTATAACTATGAACCCCCAATTACCATCCGCAAGGGCCTACCCTAAAATACACAAAGAAAATGTACCCATGAGACCGATTATAAACTATAAAGCCAGTCCAACCTATAAGTTATCACAATTCATTCAGAAATTTTTGAAAAAGCATTATTCATTTTTAGCAAACAAAACAATACAAAACTCAATAGATTTTTGCAACAGAACCAAAGAACTAAAGATCGAAAAACATCATACCCTTACTTCATTTGATATAACAAACATGTACCCTAACATCCCTATTAAACAAACAGTCCAAATAATTGAATCTAACCTAAAAAAAACATAGTGACTTGAGCACCTTAGAAATAGAAGAATTAGTGATTCTGCTTAAATTCGCCTTTAACAATAACTACTTCAAATTTCATGATACCATATATCAGCAACAAGGATTACCTAAGGGATCTCCTGCTTCCGGAATATTAGCAGAAATATATATCGACCACCTAGAACACATGTCAATTAATAAAATAGATAATATATATTTTTGGTGTAGATTTGTCGACGATATCTTCGTAATTATAGATAATAGATTCACTGATGCAGATACTATACTAGACAAACTTAACAATTTAGACCCCCAAATTAAATTCACTAAAGAAACAGAAAATAACCGTACCTTAAATTACTTAGACTTAACAATAACCAGGCACGACACTCACTTATCTTACAAGATCTACAGGAAACCCACACACACTTTAAATACCATAAAAAATGACTCCGTTCGTCCTAACACACATAAAAGAGCAGCCTATTATAGTATGATACATAGAGCTTTCAATATCCCAATGACAATAGAAGATCCAAATAATGAATTAAAATTAATCCACAATATAGCCAAATACAATGGATACAGCAAAGAAATGGTCAACAAAATCATTCATAAAATAAAATTCCAACGTAAAACTAAATTAATCAAAACAGCCAAACCAAAAAAAGATTATGTCCTATTTACCTTCAACAACACCAATATATATACTATAACTAACATCTTTAAGAAGCACAACCTGAAAATGGCATTCAAAACCACACACAACAGCACCAACACTATACACAACACCAAAACAGTCAATAATAATAATAAATACAACCAATCAGGTGTCTACCGCATCAAATGTAACAACTGTGACACAAGCTACATTGGACGTACAGGCAGAAACTTTACTGTCCGTTATAATGAACATATAAATGCAGTAAAGCACAACCATTTCTCATCAATAGGCCAACATGTAGAAGAATCTAAGCACAACTTCACAGACATCAATAATGACATGATGATATTAACACGTTGACGACGGCGTATTGTTTTCCGAGTTTATTCATTAGGAACGAAGTGAAAAATCAGAGATACTTGAACTCTAATGGATATATTACATACTATTACACATATTAAGTGCAGCATGTTGGCGTTAGGGTGTACTGTGTGCACTGTGTGCCGAGACCGCCCGGCGGGTCTCATCGTCCACAAGTAACACACGGGGTTCGCGCGTACTCTGTGACCCGCCGGCGACCTCACTGAAACTGGCGGTCTTTACTTGAACTCTAATAGATATATTACATACTATTACAAATCTTAATTACAGCCTATAGGCGTTGGGGTGCACTGTGTGCACTGTGTGCTGAGACCGCCCGGCGGGTCTTATCGTCCACAAGTAACGCACGGGGTTCGCGCGCACTCTGTGACCCGCCGGCGACCTCATTGAAATTGGCGTTCTTTATGCAGCATTGTTTGTTTTGATCGAACGTAGTGTTGTGAAGCAACATGTTAAATGTGTGTCTATTCTTATATTTGTACATATTTTTTCTTCATATAAAATGATTTGAGTAATGGAACAAGCATATTGAATAATTTCTTAATTATCCTAGCTCCTATGTACTCCCTGCATGTCCCACTGTATACGAAGTTAGTATGCCTTCTGTAGAGACGAACCAGAAAGGACGAAAGCATAATCTGTGAACGGCGCGCGATACGGCTCCAGTATATATAATGTGTCGTGAGACCGCCGTCGAGTCTCGCCGTCCAAAAGTAAAGAGTCTCATAGTCGCCAAAGTGTTAAACATAAACTCTAAGGGCTCAACATAACCGAAGATTTCTATATTTCTTTGGATCAATACGCTAACCCCAATCATAACATTAACGACATCACGGAGAAAACCAGTATCATCTTTGACAAAGTCATTCCTGCAATAAAAAATGACTATCTCAAATTAGTAAACACACGTCATAACAAACAGACGAATCACAAACTTAACCCCGCCCCTACCTTCACAATAGCCAATCCTCCATCCCCTCCACCAACATCCATCCACACAGCTAACATGAGCCCCAGACGTACTCTTGGCTTTTTATATCCTAGCCTTTCTGGCTGACGTAAGCCCTGGCTGTCTCACGAGGCTTCTGGAAAGTATATGTCACAGCCAGGTAGTGGGGGCTTGCCTGCGCTGTTATGTAATGGGGTTGCGGCCCGTGTGTTTATGTTGTGGTCTGTATGTCTTAAACTATGAATGATAGGCATCCAAGAATTACTTCTTCAGAAGGATACAAAATCAGTAATAAATTAAATCTCTTTATTTGCAAATGAGGTGTCTATCTCGGTGGCAAACGGTACACTAAAATACATTATTGTCAAGCACTAAATATTAAATTAACAAGAGAAGAAAATTTTCCCAAAATACAATATTATACAATTTACGCTAACAATTTTTTCTATTAAACACACAGCTCATCCTTAATATATTTATATTGTTTACAAAATTCTACTTATAATATCTCCTGTACTACTTACAAATATAGTCAACTGATATACAGTATGTGGAATTACTTCAAATGATACTATACAACTGGTATAATAAAATTTACATTGCATTTATTTACTTTTTTTTTTTTATGCATTCTGGAACCTAAGTAGCATAACGACCTGCTGCGTCTTAACCAGTGCCCCTTTTGCCACCACTTTTCAGAGTTCCTGAAGGGCCTTCACAGCTACCGTAGCGGTCCCAGGGCCCTCGAAGTCCCCACTGTACTTCACCCCTACAGGGAGTCCCTTACTTTGGCTGTCCAAACTCCTTAGACCAGGGGATGGAATTCATTTATTCACATATATTTTTTATTTACATTAACCTGCACTGCTCGAATACCCTCTAACATTTCATTTATTTTCTCTGTTGCTGTTTATTCTCTTCTTGAATATCTGTACAGATTTTGGAAAAGGATCAAACAGTATCCCTGGTAAACTGTTCCACTCCTTCACACCCTTCTCAATGAATAAAAATTTACCCCAATCGCTTCTGCTAAAATTCCTTCTAATTTTATAATTGTGGTCAGTCCTGCCGATATAATTATTTTCCAACTGAAGTCTCTCACGGATATCTCCCCATGCTTCTTCTACTGTATAGGCTCTATATAATCCTATAAGTCTAGTTTTCTCCCTTCTCTTACTTAAAGTTTCCCACCTGAGTTCCTTTAACATTTCTGATACACTACTCTTTCTCCTGAAATCCCCTGTTACAAATCTTGCTGCTTTCCTCTGCATACTATCTATTTCTTTTATTAGGTATTCTTGGTGAGGATCCCAAACACTGTTTGCATATTCCAATAATGAACGAACCATACTTAAGTAACTTTTCTGTTTTAATTCTTTGTTGCATCCTTTAAGTAGCCTCATTATGACATGTAACGATCTGTATGCTTTCCCAACAATGTCATCCACATGACCCTTCCAGTGCAAATTACTTTCAAATCTCACACCTAAGTATTTGCACTTGCCATCTTTTGGGATAACTACCTCATCCAAAGTATATTCAAATTCAGTTTTATAACTCCTGTTTGTAAATGTTGTAACAGTTGATTTGCCTCCATTAACCTTCATATTATTCTCTTCAACCCATTGCTGGATACTCTCAACGTCCCTTTGTAATTCTGAACAATCCTCAATGTTATTTATTTCCATATAAACAATTATGTCATCTGCATACAACCTTATTTTTGATGTTATATTGTTCCCTAAATCATTTACGTATATTAAGAAAAGTAACAGACCGATTATAGTACCGTGTGCAATTCCCTTCCAAACTTTCTCTTCCTGAGATACATTATTTCCTACTTTGACTTTCTGAACCCTTGAATTTAGAAATGTTCTTATCCAACGTGTAACCCTTACGTCCAATCCTATTCCCTCTAATTTCTTTAATAATATTCCATGTTCCACTCTATCAAAGGCTTTGGAAAGATCTATGGCTATGCAATCTAACTGGCCTCCTGAATCCAACTGATCTGATATGTCGTGCTGAAATCCCATCAGATGTGCCTCGCAAGAAAATTTCTTTCTATATCCATACTGGCTCCTCATGAACCAATTTTTATCATCACATATCCCTCTGATGTACTTTGATATTAAACTCTCCAGTATTTTACAAACTATACTGGTCAGGCTGATTGGTCTGTAGTTCTCTGGTTTCCTTTTATCACCCTTTCCTTTATAAATTGGTATTATTATAGATTCCTTCCATTCCTTTGGTATTGCACTATTATTTATGACATAGTAAAGAGAAATTTTAAATAAGGCACTATGTACCACCCCATTGTCTTTAACACCTCCCCAGTAATTTGATCACTTCCTGCTGCTTTTCCTTGCTGAAGCAGTTGGATTTCTCTGAAAATATCTTCATTTGTGAATGAGAAGCTTCTTGTTTTTCTCTGTGTCTCTCCCTCTCTATCTTCTGTTTCGGTTTCCAACTCCTGACAATCATCTACTGAATCTCTGAATTCCCCACTAAATAGGTTTGCTTTCTCAGTATCTGTTAAATAGTGACTTTATGGTCCTTTCCCACTCTGGCATTAAAATCACCAAGCAAGATGATTTTGTCTATGCAATTGATGTTTGATAGGATGTCATCCAGATCTGAATAGAATTTTTCTTTGATGTCATCATCAGAATCTAATAGGGGGGCATATGAGCAAATTACTGTGGCATGCTGGTCGCCATTTAATCAAAGTCTTAATGTTATGATGCGTTTATTATGTCCAGTTGAAAGCTCCAGCAGGTCTCTGAGAAGCTTATTCTTGATAGCAAAGCCTACTCTATGTGTTCGGTGTTCGTTGGTAGGTTTACCCTTCCAGAAGAAAGTGTATCCTGCTCTGTTTTCATTCAACTGACCTCCTTCAGCAAGACAGGTCTCCTGGAGTGCTGCTATGTCGATATTGTATCTTCGTAACTCTCTATCCACAAGAGATGTTCTCCTTTCGGGTCTCTCATTTGAAGTGAATTAAGTGTTCTTACGTTCCATGTAGCAAAATATAATTTCTTTCTTATTCGACCGCATTGAGGTGATACCACTGGACGCGGCCATCCAATCGGTACTAGAAGTGGCCGACTATGTTTAGAGCACCTTTTCTAGCCCCTTCCCCATGTGAGGTGAGCAGAGTGGACCCTAAATAAATCTGCTCAGTCGTAGATGCAGCAACTGAATTGCTCTACAGCCACAATCCTAAGCAAGACGACTGATCACACATCTTTGCAAGTGACTAATCTCATGTTTTAATCCGTATTGAAATCTGTTGATTTACAATAACAAAGTGTTATTATGATCCACCTGTTCAATACATTATAATGTTTTCGCATTTAAAATATCTTCATTAGTTAAAAGTTATATGTGGGACATGTTTCGCTCCCTTACAGAGCATCATCAGTGAAATCTGAATCTCGAAGAATGGTTATGTTCGTAAATAATGACTTAAGAACTATTAGACCATTTTTCACAAACTTAAAACTTACTCTATTAGAATATCATAAAATACAGCATCTTTGGAGACATGCCTTAATTACATGTGCTTAATAGGAAAGATACATTAAATTTGTGGAAGAATGAGTTCTAAAATATTTAAAACAAGTAGCATGTCTAAAATCTTAGAAAGAAGTGAAAATCAATCTTGACACATTCACGCCCGTATCCGAGTTATTGCCTATAGCGCGTGACCATGCTGTGGACCGTATCCGAGTTAGCCCGGATAAGTTCAACCTTGAACTCGAGCCGTTCCTACGCAGCTGGGATCTATTTTGGTCACAAATATGTGCGAGAGAGATGAAAGTAATACCCTTATGAATGTTTCTACTCATCGAAAACCACATGGCCACGGCGATTTTCCCTCCCAATGCACTTTCTTTGTTTTGTTTCTGAAGGTAGCCTAGCGCTCGCACAACTAGCTGCGTAGTTGGTTTGTGATTGCACAAGTGTGTGTATAGTCGCGTTCTGAAGTATAACCATGACGTGTAGGGACAATATAAATGATGCAAGTGATGCGAATTTACAGAGCACAGTTTTTCAGCTGCTTGAAAATTATCTTGGCCAGGGGTATACAGTCTATATGGACAATTATTACAAATAGCGTTTGACTCGCGAAACAATTACGGGAACAGAACACTGCCGTATGTGGAACAATACGGTCGAATAGGGGTGTTACAGGTAACTATTCTCATTTTGGTTCCGTATTGAAGTTGACGTATGTCTCAAGTATTATTACAATATTATAAGTCCACCTGTTCAATACAATACAATATGATCCACTATTTCATATGGTCAAATATTTTTTTATACATAATACATAAAAGTCAAAGGTACATGTTTCACCCTCCTTACGGGCATCATCAGCCTATATCAATCTTAAAAATAATACATATACTTATAAATTATAGGTTAAAATGTTGAAAAATGATTTCGTAAAACATTATACAATAACATCTAAAACAACGATAATGCACCAAAGTATGTTAAAAGAGAGTGAATTAACAGTTTTGAAGATTAAAACGTGATTAAACATGAAATTTTGAGAGTTTAAAACTAAAATGGATCCATATTTTTATAATATCATTAAGACTCTGATGGCCATGAGTATAAACACAATCATCAAAGGGGGATGTTTCTTCAATTCCCAAGTTGAATCCAAGGTGGTAAAATCACTGTCAGTTATTTAAAACGGAAGTGTGAATGTAATAAACAAGTTAAAATGTATATGTTTGGGATATCTGAAAGTCGAGAAGAAAATGGAACTTCTGTAGAGGCGTTGCTTATGATAAAACATATGTCAAGTTGATGTTATAATTCCGTTGAAACATTTGTTGGAAGAAATGTTCAGGATTTTTCGTACGGAGCATATTAAGTACGTCAGGTTGTTACAGCAGCGCTAGCTTGACTGGGTTTTCATTGTTGAAGTCAATTCCTAAATACTTGATTCGTTCATTGTTTGTTTTTATCGATGGGATTAGCCTTCTTGCACCTTTCTTCAATCTTGTTTAATATACTGCTATCAATCACTACTGATCTGCATTTAGGGCAGTTGCCCAGGTGGTAGATTCCCTATCTGTTGTTTTCCTAGCCTTTTCTTAAATGATTGCAAAGAAATTGGAAATTTATTGAACATCTCCCTTGGTAAGTTATTCCAATCCCTAACTCCCCATCCTATAAACAAATATTTGCCCCAATTTGTCCTCTTGAATTCCAACTTTAACTTCATACTGTGATCTTTCCTACTTTTAAAGACACCACCCAAACTTATTCGTCTACTGATATTCTCCCATGCCATCTCTCCACTGACAGCTCGGAACATACCACTTATTTCATGTGATAAATATCATTCTTGATCCGTATTGATGATACTTGAATAGAATAATATCACTAAGTTAATTTATTGAATTTACCACCTAATCAATACAAAATGTCATACTTTAGTTGGTTTACTTTGGCATATTAACTAAAATGGTACAGGTTTCGCCTTGAGTTCAGGCATCATCAGTCATTATCTTAACTTAAAAACAGAAACAGGCATCTGATTCATATATACATGAAATAAAATTTAAAAACCTTGGAGAGACTAAAATTACAATTAACATATAGTAAAAGAATTAAAGTTAAGTTGGTTATAAAGATATTCCAATGAGTCAGTAAAATTACAATTGGTGAAAGTAATGGTGATATGACGTTAGAAGGTTTCTATTATAATTAAAAAGAAAGAACAAAGCAACAGTTTGTCATAAACGAATGATAGGATTGCTAAAAATTATGTTGGCCGACCAGCGGTTACAACGAAAATGACAATGATGGTCGTATTTAATAAAAATGTAGCATAAAATAATAGTGAAATACGGTCATGTGGCCGTCAATACTTGTTGACTAGAGATAAATCGAAAGTCAATGGCATATGGTGATATGGTTCAGTTTAATAAAAATAAAAATACAAAGTTGAATAACGATGTTTAAATAGGGCCTTTATGGACCATCTCAATTTGTTGCAAATATTGCAATGTTCTTAAGAATGTGAGGATGATTGACATTCGAGTCGATACAGAAGTGTTACAGATGAATCATTAGACCAAGAGAGGGTGGATTTACGTTATTAACTGAACGTTATTGTCGACTGTCTGCTTCTGTATCGACTCGAATGTCAATCATCCACACATTCTTAAGAACATTGCAGTATTGGCAACAAATTGAGATGGTCCATAAAGGCCCTATTTAAAGATCGTTATTCAACTTCGTATTTTTATTTTTATTAAACTGAACCATATCAACATATGCTATTGACTTTCGATTTATCTCTAGTCAACAAGTATTGACGGTCACATGACCGTATTTCATTATTATTTTATGCTACATTTTTATTAAATACGACCATCATTGTCATTTTCGTTGTAACCGCTGGTCGGCCAACATAATTTTTAGCAATCCTAACACTCGTTTATGACAAACTGTTGCTTTGTTCTTTCTTTTTAATTATAATAGAAACCTCCTAATGTCATATCACTGTTACTTTCACCAATTGTAATTTTACTGACTCACTGGAATATCTTTATAACCAACTTAATTTTAATTCTTTTACTATACGTTAATTGTAATTTTAGTCTCTCCAAGGTTTTTTAATTTTATTTCATGTATATATAAATCAGATGTCTGTTTCTATTTTTAAGTTAAGATAATGACTGATGATGCCTGAATTCAAGGCGAAACATGTACCATTTTAGTTAATATGCCAAAGTAAACCAACTAAAGTATGACATTTTGTATTGATTAGGTGGTAAATTCAATAAATTAACTTCCTGATATTATTCTATTCACATACCACTTATGGAAATTCTAAGTTCCCATGGAGGGAATTAGATATTTTTCCACCAATAGGCATGTCAAAAAAAAAAAGCCTTACATCTGATCTGTACATACCACTTAGTCGAGCAGCTCGTCTCCTTTCTCCCAAGTCTTCCCAGCCCAAACTTTGCAACATTTTTGTAACGCTACTCTTTCGTTTGAAATCGTCCAGAACAAATCGAGCTGCTTTTCTTTGGATTTTTTCCAGTTCCTGAATCAAGTAATCCTGGTGAGGGTCCCATACACTGGAACCATACTCTACTTGGGGTCTCACCAGAGACAAATATGCTCTCTCCTTTACATCCTTACTACAACCCATAAATACACTCATAACCATGTGCAGAGATCTGTACCCTTTATTTACAATCATATTTATGTGATTACCCCAACGAAGATCTTTCCTTATATTAATACCTAGGTATTTACAATGATCCCCAAAGAGAACCTTCACCCCATCAACGCAGTAATTAATACAGAGAACTTTTCCTATTTGTGAAACTCACAACCTGACTTTTATCCCCGTTTATCATCATACCATTGTCTACTGTCCATCTCACAACATTATCGAGGTCATTTTGCACATCGTGGGAGAACACACATCCTAAATACTTAGAATTATCTACCTGTTCCAGCTCTGTACCCCCAATCTGACATTCACTTCTCCTGGATTTCGTAAGTACTGCACCCATAAGCGAATGTGCATAATTAATGCATATTCTAAATATTTAATAATTCACATATTGGAATACAGCAGTAGGCTGGGAAAAGATTGCAGTCTAACAAAGCAACTGCCAGGCGCCGTTCAGACGGGAAGATATATCCACAGAACTCGTCTTAAAGCACGGACGGCAAGTAGCTAGCCTAAGTGGCACCTCCAATCATGTTTTATGATGCCGACAGGAAACGAAACTTTCTATCCGGCTCCCACGTGAATTCGCACGATTGGAATGCACTTGACCTAGAAGATTTGAGTGAGACGCGAATAATACCCATCATCCCTTAGCAGGAAATGGAAGAACCCAAACTACCAAGGGCGCGAACGTCTCAGCCAATCACAAAATTGCAAATTTTAATGTCTTGTCATAGCGGGAATCTACAGCTAGTTTTTCGCGATCTGGTGCCTGAAGTAACCGTAAAATATTGTGTCCTGACTTCTAAGTAATATTTAAGGATTTATCAGTGCAAATGTGTGATTAATCTGCGGCTAAATTAGAAATTGTTAACTTTATATGGAAGGGTGGAATCGCCCAGGAAGCGAACCGTCATGGCGGGAAGATGCCATCCTCGGACAGAAAATACAGCCAGTGACGCGCGACGTCGTAGAAATTAACCTGTGATCGTTTCTCATAACGCAATGTAACACGTAAGTCGGACCAAAATTAGGAATGTTTTGAGTGCATTTCTTGTAGTTCTAACCTACGGACACTTGATAAATCAGTCCCAAGTGCAGAATTATTACGCCACATCCCTTCCACGGAACTATTTTCAAAGTGGGGGAGGACTGTTTACAAAACGGAGACACCAAGTGTGGTGAACTTCAGTCTTGAGTCTCTAACTTCAGTCTCTACATTCAGTCTTCAGTCTCGCGGTGTGAATCTCAGCAGTCTTGAGTCTCAACTCTACAGTTTTCAGTCTCGCGGTGAATCTCAGTAGTCACATTCAGTAGTTGACATTCTAGTGAGTACTGGATTTATTTACGTGAGTAGTAATATCTTAGCTAAATGAACACTTTGATAAACTTTATTTCAACTTTAGATTATGCAGAACACTTGCCATAAATGAACTTAAAAGTGCTAGGACCGAGGTGAACATTGAATCTTGTAGTAACTCGTAGCTGCACAACTGCTTCACTATTTCACATGTAATTTGCATTTTTCGTGGAAAGTCAAACATTGGAGAACAATTATTATGAAATTTTCCACATCATTGGGAACATTACACGTAATTTTTCCACACTCCCATAGAACTCTTATTGTAAGCGAGATATTCGGGAGTAGAATTGGTCCAGCCAGTACAGGGGAGAAACTGTGTTTTCATAATTGGAACCGTACTAAGACCTTGAGTTCAGTGTCTTGGTCGGGGAAGGTGAACAACCGCTAATCCTGTACACAAACAATTTGAGAGGGGTGAGTGAGAGAGAGCTTCGGCAGGCAGGTAGCAGGGTCCAGACTTTCGACTACACGTCAGGTGATCAACGCAGTGTCATTGAGTATTCTTCGTAGGGGCGTTAATGCGTGTGTTAATAAATATGGACGCGTGCAACGACAGTGTTGTAATGCATCAAGTTTGCGTGTGTGACCTCTTGGATACCATCAGCTTCAAGATGAGGTGCTAAATGCAACATGACGGGGTCCGGAGGATGATCTGACCTGCCTCCAGCACCAACTAAGGTATGAGCATAATATAAATATGTAAATATCTAGGGCTATGAACAAATCGATGATCAACAAGGTAGTTTAGAAATTTAGATAGGACTGTAAATAATTCATGGATCGGATAGTAATTGTAAACTTATAATAATAATAATAATAATAATAATAATAATAATAATAATAATAATAATAATAATAATAATAATAATAATAATAATACGTGTTAGCGTGTGTTACTTGCACAGTTTCTTTTAATATAAGTCATTTTGACATGCGAGAATCCTATTTTACTGAGAAATTTATATACGGTGTAGTGCGGATGTTTTTATGTGTTGAGAATAATATAGTTGTGGTAATGAGCGGTATTTTTTTTGTTGACCCTTTGATTTTTGTGGATGCCGCCATGTCAGTTTTAAATGTTTATTTTGCTATTTGCGCATTCAGTTTATTATTTCACGCCCTGGAATCCATATTCAGATGACCGTTTCCGGTAGCTCTCATACCTTATATTTCACAACGTTGGTTGATACGCGATAGTTAGTTTCTTTATGTAACGTGCTTACGCATTTCAATAGCCGTGGTTTTTGAGAGGCAATCTCATTATTACAGTTAATTAATTAGTGACAGGAAGCCATTGACAAGTTAGCTCTGATATCACATAATATGCGGAAAGATGGATAATCACGATAACGAGCAAAGTACTAGCAATATCCCTGAGGTTGTTATGTTGAGAAATGGAAATATGATATTTGGACCATATTATTGATAATGTCGTATAAATGAATGTGTGAACGACACAGTTATGTTGCCCGCCGGATACGAGCGAGGCCGTATCATGAGTTACTACGTCGAGAATATTGATGAATAAATAGAATTGAGAGACGAACAATTGAACCGAGAGTGTTAAATATATGACGACATGTGTTATGATTGTAGGTGGAAAGCCTATATTACTTCAAATAATTTCCAGGGAAATATATGCTCGGAAAGTATGCAATTAATAGTCCGAGGTAATTTGTGAGCAGAGCGACTGATCAATGCGTGTTTCGACAGTCTAGTATAATTATTGATGACATGTAATACCAATAATTATTGTCCATAAAGATTTGAATAAGGTCATGTTCAGACATTTTAGTCTGAGGTTAGAAGATTGCCATCAAATTCACGTATTTATTTGCTACTTGAATCAGGGTTATATTTTGTTTCTACATTGCGCATTCATTTTTTATTTTTTATTTTAATGTTTAATAGGCAGCGATTTTTGGGATCTAGATTTTTATGAGATCATTTTCTTTGTATACATTTTGTCACCGTATTATTCCAGATCTGATACGTGAATAGTGTTTGATGTAATGTGTGTAAATAGAATAGTATAGGCGTTGTTAAATTATTTTAATTTCAGTATTTCCTAGGAGCAGTGTTTCTCCATCGACATGCCCATTTATGTAAATAAGATTTCATGTGTTAGGGTAAGAGATCATCGATTAGTTCATAGTAAAAATTATAGTAGTGGTATGCTCATACCAGGAAGGAGTTTGTAACCACCAAGTCTTAAAAAATCCACTACATTTCAGTTAGGAAAATGAAGCGATCTTTAACAAGCAGTTGTATCATAAGTGCCGCAAATGAATTATATAAATGAAATGGGATCTGCCTCCATCTAGTGGTGGTACCACAAATAGGAATTCGCAATGAAAATGCAGATAGCGGCAAACTAATAAGAATTAATAATGTAAAGGGATCGCTTTCATTTCAGATGTAAACCTGAGGCACTTGGCCTAATTAATTAAAGTAGTTTAAAATGTCTGGACTATCACAGTGGGATGAATAAGGTTTAATAAAATAAAGGAGCGGTGGTAGCTCTCAGGTGTTCAGTTCAATTATTTTTCTTGTTATCAGCCACGAGCAATTCAAATAAAAATACCATGTTCATGGTTGTGTTAATTTTCCTTTTTCATTTATTATTACACATGGTTAGTGTATTTCTGGTATTACTTTAGAGTTGGGTGTTTCCCAATTGAGTTTAAACATGAATTGTATATTTGACAGACACCTTACCGTCAAGGTTAATTGGAAGAATTAATTATTTAATTAATTAATTACTGGATTATTTGTGAGATGACATTTTCAAGGTATTAAGAATCATTCATTCAAAGGAAACTGTATTTCTGACCAGTGTTTAAATGTAGTCATGTCATCGTCATGGAGACAGTGGTTCGATGTATCCTGAACACTAAAATTTAATCGACATTCAGTCATAAATTTTATCAAGGCAGATAATTATTTTATTGTTATGCAGATCTTTTATTTGCCTTAAAATTTAATTTCATTTCATTTCAAATTTAATTTCATTTACACCATTTTACTTTCAATTTTACACTTTGCATTTTGTTAAATAAACCATTTTATTTATTTAAATTTAATTCAGTCTTTGGGTACCGTCATTTAATAGTTAGTTTACCCCATCTTTCATTTCCTCACCTCCTGATCGACGTGTGGCCCAGTAATCCGAGGGATATACGGACGCACCACGCTTGAGGAAGAAGAGTCTACATGCAGCGGTAAGTATTTTGATAAATGTCATTATTTACAGCAGCAGCTGGCGCACATTTCAAGAAAGAAGACCACCGCATTTTTGTGCCTTTACAAGGGCTCAGGGGGCCGGGGTGAGGGGTGAAAGCGTGTCGCCCACCTTTGGGGCCAGATTTGTTTATCCCCGGGACTTTGCACTTTATATTTGATTTATTTTTGTACCCAGACTGACAACCATGAACATGTGTTTACTAATTATTGATAAATATCAATGCTGTGATAGTACTGTTTGACAGGTAGTGGTAGTAATTATAACTAACATGTTTTGTATAATTTTATCCAAATTTTGGATAAATTTTTTGTTGTTGTTGGTGATTACAATGTCTTACATGTGTTGGAAGTAGTGTTGGGGAATCTGAAGGCCTCCGTCGTCTCTCTCAATACACAAATATGTCGATCAGTCAGGAGCAATGGGACAGGTTGATACAAACAATCAGTGAATTAAGCATAACAACTAATGAACTAAAATCTAGTCAGGCCGAACTATCAAACAAAATAGAAACTAGCCAGACAGAATTAGCAGACGAATTAAAGTCCAGTCAGGCAGAATGAACTAATGAACTGAAAGCTACACAGAGCGAGTTAAAGTCCAGTCAGGCAGAATTAGCAGATGAATTAAAATCCAGCCAGGCCGAGCTAGCGGTTAAGATTGAAAATAGCCAAGCCGAACTTGCAAATAGGGTAGAGGCAATACAGGAACAGGTTACAGTAGAATTTCAACAATGTGAGGAGAAACTTGAGCAGAAATTTATTAAAAGCCAAGTCGAATTAAAGAAAGAACTACAGGCAAACCAGGACAGACTTATGCAAGCATGTAACGCAAACAGGCAGGAGACAATGGACAAAATAAAAAAATTGGCGGATGTGCAGTCGAAAATACATGAACAGCGCGACTTTTAAAGAAAGTATGAGGGAAACCAGGTTTATGATACAAGACCAGGGAAAAGATTTAGCTAAAAGTATCATACTTTTGGAGGAGCGCATAGATGAAATTGAGGACGGATCCAAGAAAGAGATAAATAAGGTATACGTGCAGGTTGAAGAAACTCATGAGCAAATGAGTAATGAAATTTCAACTCTAAAGTCGGAAACCCAGGACATCACGAAGAAATTAACGGAACTATCGGAGAAAATATCAGAGACTGAAAGCGAAATCACACTTAATGAACAGTCGATTAGGCAAGAACTTAATGAGGTCATTGATAGCAAAATTCAGGTAATTAAGACACAAGGCGAAAACCTGTCAACTTTAGTCAAGCTACTCGTAGACAAACAGATGGCCGAGCAGCAGGCAGAAGCGAGAACAAAGGGGCCGACCCAAAGTAAACAAACTACCGAGAGTGAGTCAGTGACACAGGTAGTCGACATCGAGAAAACAATTCCGGATAACTCTCAAAGAAACGAAGCTGCCACCCAAATAATAAATATCGTACGGACAAGTGATGATCAACCTAAGAAATTTAGTGGGACGTCACAACTTACCCCGAAGGTTTATTTGAGGGAAATAAAACAGTATTTTCAAGATCTGAAAGTTCCGGAAGAAAAGAAACTACGTATTGTAGAGAAATACTTAGAGGGACAGGCAAAGATATGGTACTATGGGTTCGTGGACTCATTTAAAACTTTTGATGATTTCGAGAAAGCTTTCCTCGAAAGGTACTGGTCTTTCTCAGCGCAACAAGCACTTCGAATGGACTTGTACACGCGCAAATACATGTCTACGCAGCTCACACGTTACGGAGATTTTTACTTAACACAATTGGTGAAGCTGCGCCAATTAGATTCTCCTGTATCTGACGCGGAGATAGTTCAGACCATAATTAAGCAATTCCCACCAGACGTGCAGCGAATGCTAATTACGGCAAGAGTAGAAGACCCAGCTTAAGTTGAGGCAATCTTAAGGGAGTTAGACGCCACATCGACAAACAATATCCCGCAAAGAACGAGTAGACAAACGCAAGAACATAGAGCTTACCTAGCGAATGCCACGAATGACAATACACGGGGCAACGAGCAGGTAAACAGCTCAAATTCAGGTGCCATACCGCGGCGAGACACAAACCCGAGACGCCAGGAGGACGAGGCTGAAAATACTTGGTACCGGCAACTTAGCATCAAGATAGGCGACCCATATATCAAGATAGGCAACCGTACCAAAGAAGGTATCCATCCCGAGACAGGAGATGGGACAACAGAGGAAGGAATAGACCGTACTATCGTAACGTGGAAAGAATATGGGACGACAGGAGAAATTATCAACGGGACAGTAATTCGGACCCAAGATACCAAGAGGGGCACAGATACATTAACGATTTAAACAATAAACACCAGCGTGACCTATGGAAACAGGCAGTTGAATCTCAGGACATGAACCCAGACATCGTGGGTGCTGAAAGTCTCGAGCTTCAGCAGGCCAGAAGAAGAGGAAATGAGGACAGCAGGCCGCTAAACCCAAACGCACCAACTTACGAGGGGACTGGTGCTAAAAAAAAACTTCAAATTAACAGCTCCATCGGACAATGATACCACTGCACAGCCAGACATCGAAAATGAAGAGTGGGAAGTAGCACAAGTAGATTCCTGGATAGCACAGCCTGAAGACTTATTAAATGACGCAATAAAGCAGGAGAGCCCGCAAATTCTACCTCTCCCTGTTATAAAAATCAAAATTCATGGAACGAATGTTTTCGGATTGTTAGACACAGGCGCTAGTATTAGCATCATTTCGAGGACTTTATTTAACGACTTGAAAGAGAAGATGAGCTTACCTGAGATTCCGGTCTCAACTGTTAAGATAAAAGGGATCGTGCCAGACAAGGCGACTACCTGTAAGTCGCAGACATACCTGGAGATGACAATAGGAAACTCAACCTAAGGTCATACGTTTATTATTATGTCTAGAGTTAACTACAATATAATTCTCGGAGCCGATTTTCTCAGGGAAACGCATGCCGTCATTGACCTTGCAGGGAACGTTGTGAAATTCCGAAGAAATGGAGGTCATGATAGGGTGGAAATAAATCCCGAGACTGATGCAGAGGACGAAGCGAATGACAGTACAGACGATGAGTTCCACGACATTTTCGGAATCGAGCAGGCTGAGGAAGATGTTGTATGTCCGTCGCTCCCTTCTCGATCCGCCAGCCAGCTACACGCGTGCCAGTGTGTTATTCTTCGAGCCTCGACGCGCAGCTCTCAGTGCGCGTGCCTGGAACGTCGTGTGTGCTATAAAAAGGAGCTCCTAGTCTGTCCACACGCCCACTGACCCCGGTGTCCAGCTCCAGAATACACCCTACGTCGAGCACGGAGGCTACTCCTCTTGAAAATGTGCTTCGGCCAGGTGGACTGAATTTCTGGCAGTAAGAGGTCTCACCTCGGGTCACCGCTCCTCTTGCCTATTCCGCTGTCCATACCCAGTCTTACCATTATATGCCACTATCATTCCCTAGCTAATGCGAGCTCCCATTATCAACTTAGTTTTGCTAAGTAGGAACTCTTCAATCATTGAACTTACGTTAATGAACTGAGACACTTCAACAAGGAAGGACTCTCTGAGATATTTACGTCAGTGCTTCTGATAGTTTTCGACTATCAAGAACTTTTCATGTCACAAGGACTATCTTTCCGAAATAATAGTGAACGTGAATACTCCAACGTGTATATAGTGTACAAAGACAGACTCTTTTTCCAAATTCATAGTTCATTTTGCTTCGAGATAACTTTCAGTTTTGTTAGTATAAATATTGTAATTTTACATGTGAAGTAAATAAAGAAGTTGTGTTTTTGTAAACCCAACCTTGTTTACAACAGAAGAAATCAATATTTTGGACCACGAAGGGATTTTTACAGATATTTTTCTGGCAGATACTGTAGAGGACATAGAAAAATTAATTAACGACAAGGTTGCAGAATTTAATGGAACGAAACAACAGAAAGATAAATTAAGAGCCTTTTTAATTGAACATCAGGCCGTATTTGATTCTAAAGTGGGCCTAATACCAAACTTCACGTACGCTTTCAATGTTTTGGACTGGGAACCATATAAACGAAAGCCGTATCCAGTGCCAGAAAAATACCACGAGGAGGTAAAACAAATAATTAAAGAAATGGAGAAAAACGGCATAATTTCGAAGCGACCCACTCCGTACGTAAACAGCCTTGTTATCGTAAAGAAAGCCGATAATTCCCTGAGGCTGTGTTTGGACGCACGTCAATTAAACTCCAAATTAATCCCAGAAAATGATAATGCTATGCCTATTAAGGACGCGATTCGCCGATTTAAAGATATGGAAGTTTTTACAGGTGTAGACCTAACCAGTTCATTTCACCATATTCTTCTGCATGACAAATCAAAATTGTTAACAGGGTTCATGTTTGATCAACAGACATATGTTTTCGAACGCCTCCCATTTGGGACCAGAAACTCAAGTAGTGCTTTGATACGAGCGCTTGATAGGAATCTAACTGACGAAGTCAAAGCAGTTACCACTTTGTATGTAGATGACATGATAATAACAACTAAAACCTTTGATGAAAACCTCCAAAATTTACGTAAATTATTCAAGAACCTCATGGAAACCGGATTCAAAGTAAACATCAAAAAGTCACACTTCTGTCAGCCGGAAAACCTATTTTTAGGACACATAATAGACAGCAAAGGAATCCGGCCAAACCCAGTAAAGCTAGAAGCAATAAGCAATTTTCCTAGGCCTACCAAGGTGAAGCACGTTCGCCAATTCCTTGGTATGTGTCAATCTTTTATGGAACATTGCAAAAACTTCACAGAAGTAGTTGCGCCACTGCAAGACCTGCTGCGTAAAAACAACCGATGGAAATGGACGCAGGAAGCAGAAACAGCGTTCAGGAATACCAAAGAATTGTTGGCCAGGAGTATAAAATTAGCATATCCTGACTTCAACAAACCATTTATCCTCCAGACGGACGCATCTAAAATAGGCATAGGTGCAGTCTTATTTCAAGAACAAGACAATGAATGTAAGACCAAAGATTATTTAGGCTTTTATAGTAGAAAACTCAGGTCGCACGAACGAAATTATACAACTACTGAACTAGAAATGCTAGCCATAGTCCAAGCCTTACAGCACTGGCGGAAAGTTATTTACGGATTTTCAGTCATCATAAGGACCGACCACAAAGCTTTAACTTTCATGTTAAAGTCAGCTGTCTCATCTGACTGAATTACCAGATGGTCATTATTCGTACAACAATTTAATTTCACCATTGAGCACTGTGCAGGCAAGGCGAATATCTTAGCCGATGCCTTAAGTAGGAACCCAAATAAACAGGAAGAGCAGGAAAATTATGTTGACTTGACGCAGGAAGACAGAAATGTACTGCTACGACTGAGCCGACTGCCAACATTCTAGCAGGCTGACCCAACCTTACAGCCGATTATCCAATATTTCCAGGGAGCGATTCAGCAAGGGGACCCTCGTTATAACCAAAATCACAAGGCAGCAGAAGAATACAGGCTGTTAAATAATCAACTCTTAAAGTATGCAGATAAGGACCATACAAAATTAAAGATCGTAGTCCCAAAAGAATTACAAAATGAGTTGATTTGGCATGTGCACCGTGTTATTGGACACGGAGGTATCGATAAAACCGTCGCTACAATTCAGGAAACATTTACGTGGAAAGACCTCAGGAAAACTGTCAGCGCTGCTATAATTACATGCGACACTTGCCAGCGTGTGAAGGCATACCTTGTCAAGCAGAAGCCAATCCCTATTTTACCATCAAAACCCCGTGAGTTATTCGCGATGGACATTTATGGAAAAATCCCGAAATCGCGGAGAGGCAATCAGTTCATACTACTTACCATGGATGTATTTTCAAAATTTACGAACCTTTCTCCAATGCAAAAGGCCAATACTAGGTCAATTTTAAGATGCCTTAATAGGGAAATAATTCCGGCTATGGGAAAACCGGAGAAATTATTAACAGATCATGGAACGCAGTTTACCTCCGCACAGTTCAAGACAGGTCTGCAGCAGCTAGGTATACAACATGTTCTAAGTTCAACACGTCACCCAGAGTCGAAACCGGCAGAAAGAGTAATGAAAGTCATCGCAAAATTCAGTAGAATCTATATCCCAGAACAGCATTGGCGATGGGTAGATATTCTCCCATTAATCACTGACTGCATAAATAATACGGTCCATGAAGCAACAGCAAAAATTCCGGCCGTAATACACAATAACTTAGAGCCGGCTAGACCTTGGCATCCAGTCGTTAATTGTCCGCCTGAACCCCTACTGTCCCCGGAAGTGTGTACACAGCAGGTACAACAACATTTGAGGGAGCAAGCTGATCGCCGGCTAAGGAGGGTTCGGAGAAGAAAGTTTCACTGGTCATTAAGAGTAGGCGAAACAGTATTGATCCGCAGACCAGCCATTTCCGACCCTGAAAGGAAGTACTATGCGAAATTTGCGCCATTATACATCGGCCCGTATCGCATTATTCAAGACATGAAAAACAATGCATACAAAATAAGAAGCCTAGACGGGGAGAATGAAATGGTAATGAATGCATCAAACCTCATAGTATATAAATCAGCACCAGGCACAGCCCAGGTGAATCTCTTGGAGAAACAAAGGAGCTCAAATGCCCGAGAAGACCCAAGTTCCGGCACGGAAGCAGAAGATGAAGATGATGACCCGTGTACCGAAGCAGAAGAAGAAGAAGATGAAGATGATGAACAGGAAACCCCATCCACGAACACAGAACACAACGCTTACTTCGAAGTACAAACAGGTCAACAAAGAGAAGGGAATTGTCCAGAGTGCGAGCAGAAATCAGCTGAGATACTGGCGATCATGGAGCAAATTGCAGGTGACCTCGAGAAAGAAAACAGAAAATTAGAGGAGGAAATCAAAGGAAAGCTCAGGCATAAACAGACGTATACTTCGTAGTCAGAGGCATACATTCACTTATGGCTGCAAGTATGTTTGAACCATAAGTTGAAATGAGAGAAATTTTCCGCTCTCGCGGAAAATTTCTAACGTCGTGAGGGGGCATTGCACCCATAAGCAAATGTGCATAATTAATGCATATTCTAAATATTTAATAATTCACATATTGGAATACAGCAGAAGGCTGGGAAAAGATTGCATTCTAACAAAGCAACTGCCAGGCGCCGTTCAGACGGGAAGATATATCCACAGAACTCGTCTTAAAGCACGGACGGCAAGTAGCTAGCCTAAGTGGCACTTCCAATCATGTTTTATGATGCAGACAGGAAACGAAACTTTCTATCCGGCTCCCACGTGAATTCGCACGATTGGAATGCACTTGACCTAGAAGAGTGAGTGAGACGCGAATAATACCCATCATCCCTTAGCAGGAAATGGAAGAACCCAAACTACCAAGGGCGCGAACGTCTCAGCCAATCACAAAATTGCAAATTTTAATGTCTTGTCATAGCGGGAATCTACAGCTAGTTTTTCGCGATCTGGTGCCCGAAGTAGCCGTAAAATATTGTGTCCTGACTTCTAAGTAATATTTAAGGTTTTATCAGTGCAAATGTGTGATTAATCTGCGGCTAAATTAGAAATTGTTAACTTTACATGGAAGGGTGGAATCGCCCAGGAAGCAAACCGTCATGGCGGGAAGATGCCATCCTCGGACAGAAAATACTGCCAGTGACGCGCGACGTCGTAGAAATTAACCTGTGATCGTTTCTCATAACGCAATGTAACACATAAGTCGGACCAAAATTAGGAATGTTTTGAGTGCATTTCCTGTAGTTCTAACCTATGGACACTTGATAAATCAGTCCCAAGTGCAGAATTATTACGCCACATCCCTTCCACGGAACTATTTTCAAAGTGGGGGAGGACTGTTTACAAAACGGAGACACCAAGTGTGGTGAACTTCAGTCTTGAGTCTCTAACTTCAGTCTCTACATTCAGTCTTCAGTCTCGCGGTGTGAATCTCAGCAGTCTTGAGTCTCAACTCTACAGTTTTCAGTCTCGCGGTGAATCTCAGTAGTCACATTCAGTAGCTGACATTCTAGTGAGTACTGGATTTATTTATGTGAGTAGTAATATCTTAGCTAAATGAACACTTTGATAAACTTTATTTCAACTTTAGATTATGCAGAACACTTGCCATAAATGAACTTAAAAGTGCTAGGACCGAGGTGAACATTGAATCTTGTAGTAACTCGTAGCTGCACAACTGCTTCACTATTTCACATGTAATTTGCATTTTTCGTGGAAAGTCAAACATTGGAGAACAATTATTATGAAATTTTCCACATCATTGGGAACATTACACGTAATTTTTCCACACTCCCATAGAACTCTTATTGTAAGCGAGATATTCGGGAGTAGAATTGGTCCAGCCAGTACAGGGGAGAAACTGTGTTTTCATAATTGGAACCGTACTAAGACCTTGAGTTCAGTGTCTTGGTCGGGGAAGGTGAACAACCGCTAATCCTGTACACAAACAATTTGAGAGGGGTGAGTGAGAGAGAGCTTCGGCAGGCAGGTAGCAGGGTCCAGACTTTCGACTAAACGTCAGGTGATCAACGCAGTGTCATTGAGTATTCTTCGTAGGGGTGTTAATGCGTGTGTTAATAAATATGGACGCGTGCAACGACAGTGTTGTAATGCATCAAGTTTGCGTGTGTGACCTCTTGGATACCATCAGCTTCAAGATGAGGTGCTAAATGCAACATGACGGGGTCCGGAGGATGATCTGACCTGCCTCCAGCACCAACTAAGGTATGAGCATAATATAAATATGTAAATATCTAGGGCTATGAACAAATCGATGATCAACAAGGTAGTTTAGAAATTTAGATAGGACTGTAAATAATTAACGGATCGGATAGTAATTGTAAACTTATAATAATAATAATAATAATAATAATAATAATAATAATAATAAGTGTTAGCGTGTGTTACTTGCACAGTTTCTTTTCATGCAAGTCATTTTGACATGTAGGAATCCTATTTTACTGAGAAATTTATATACGGTGTAGTGCGGATGTTTTTATGTGTTGAGAATAATATAGTTGTGGTAATGAGCGTTATTTTTTTTGTTGACGCTTTGATTTTTGTGGAAGCCGCCATGTCAGTTTTAAATGTTTATTTTGCTATTTGAGCATTCAGTTTATTATTTCACGCCCTGGAATCTGTATTCAGATGACCGTTTCCGGTAGCTCTCATACCTTGTATTTCACAACGTTGGTTGATACGCGATAGTTAGTTTCTTTATGTAACGTGCTTACGCATTTCAATAGCCGTGGTTTTTGAGAGGCAATCTCATTATTACAGTTAATTAATTAGTGACAGGAAGCCATTGACAAGTTAGCTCTGATATCACATAATATGTGGAAAGATGGATAATCACGATAACGAGCAAAGTACTAGCAATATCCCTGAGGTTGTTATGTTGAGAAATGGAAATATGATATTTGGACCATATTATTGATAATGTCGTATAAATGAATGTGTGAACGACACAGTTATGTTGCCCGCCGGATACGAGCGAGGCCGTATCATGAGTTACTATGTCGAGAATATTGATGAATAAATAGAATTGAGAGACGAACAATTGAACCGAGAGTGTTAAATATATGACGACATGTGTTATGATTGTAGGTGGAAAGCCTATATTACTTCAAATAATTTCCAGGGAAATATATGCTCGGAAAGTATGCAATTAATAGTCCGAGGTAATTTGTGAGCAGAGCGACTGATCAATGCATGTTTCGACAGTCTAGTATAATTATTGATGACATGTAATACCAATAATTATTGTCCATAAAGATTTGAATAAGGTCATGTTCAGACATTTTAGTCTGAGGTTAGAAGATTGCCATCAAATTCACGTATTTATTTGCTACTTGAATCAGGGTTATATTTTGTTTCTACATTGCGCATTCATTTTTTATTTTTTATTTTAATGTTTAATAGGCAGCGAGTTTTGGGATCTAGATTTTTATGAGATCATTTTCTTTGTATACATTTTGTCACCGTATTATTCC
This sequence comes from Anabrus simplex, assembly GCF_040414725.1. Lineage (NCBI taxonomy): Eukaryota > Metazoa > Arthropoda > Insecta > Orthoptera > Tettigoniidae > Anabrus > Anabrus simplex. The sequence goes on from NC_090266.1 coordinate 20,567,689, forward strand.
AGATCTGATATGTGAATAGTGTTTGATGTAATGTGTGTAAATAGAATAGTATAGACGTAGTTAAATTATTTTAATTTCAGTATTTCCTAGGAGCAGTGTTTCTCCATCGACATGCCCATTTATGTAAATAAGATTTCATGTGTTAGGGTAAGAGATCATCGATTAGTTCATAGTAAAAATTATAGTAGTGGTATGCTCATACCAGGAAGGAGTTTGTAACCACCAAGTCTTAAAAAATCCACTACATTTCAGTTAGGAAAATGAAGCGATCTTTAACAAGCAGTTGTATCATAAGTGCCACAAATGAATTATATAAATGAGATGGGATCTGCCTCCATCTAGTGGTGGTACCACAAATAGGAATTCGCAATGAAAATGCAGATAGCGGCAAACTAATAAGAATTAATAATGTAAAGGGATCGCTTTCATTTCAGATGTAAACCTGAGGCACTTGGCCTAATTAATTAAAGTAGTTTAAAACGTCCGGACTATCACAGTGGGATGAATAAGGTTTAATAAAATAAAGGAGCGGTGGTAGCTCTCATGTGTTCAGTTCAATTATTTTTCTTGTTATCAGCCACGAGCAATTCAAATAAAAATACCATGGTCATGGTTGTATTAATTTTCCTTTTTCATTTATTATTACACATGGTTAGTGTATTTCTGGTATTACTTTAGAGTTGGGTGTTTCCCAATTGAGTTTAAACATGAATTGTATATTTGACAGACACCTTACCGTCAATGTTAATTGGATGAATTAATGATTTAATTAATTAATTACTGGATTATTTGTGAGATGACATTTTCAAGGTATTAAGAATCATTCATTCAAAGGAAACTGTATTTCTGACCAGTGTTTAAATGTGGTCATGTCATCGTCATGGAGACAGTGGTTCGATGTATCCTGAACACTAAAATTTAATCGACATTCAGTCATAAATAATACCAATATAAATGGTCCGTTATTGGACATTATAAATTTTCCAGCTAACTCATTCTTGGTTGCCAGCGTTTCGCTCTCGTGTGCTAGGGTGGGCTCATCAGTTGGTACCTAGCACACCTACCAATACGCTGGCTAGTGCATACCGGGGAGGCCACTGCGTAGGCTAACTGGAGCCACCGGCAGTGCCAATGCACTAAGAGACTTTGTCTCATTATCAATTTTATCAAGGCAGATAATTATTTTATTGTTATGCAGATCTTTTATTTGTCTTAAAATTTAATTTAATTTCATTTCAAATTTAATTTCATTTACACCATTTTACTTTCAATTTTACACTTTGCATTTTGTTAAATAAACCATTTTATTTATTTAAATTTAATTCAGTCTTTGGGTACCGTCATTTAATAGTTAGTTTACCCCATTTTTCATTTCCTCACCTCCTGATCGACGTGTGGCCCAGTAATCCGAGGGATATACGGACGCACCACGCTTGAGGAAGAAGAGTCTACATGCAGCGGTAGGTATTTTGATAAATGTCATTATTTACAGGAGCAGCCGGCGCACATTTCAAGAAAGAAGACCACCGCATTTTTGTGCCTTTACAAGGGCACAGTACTGACATCAATTTAGTATTTAAAAGGTTAATTTTCATACCATACTCATTTCACATATTTTCAAGTTCTAATATATTAGACTGCAGGCTTTCGGTGCTATCTGCCATTAAGATCAAATCATCTGCATAGGCCAGCATAGGCCATCGAAATGAATCCCTCCATGCCACTTTATACCTTTCAGTAGATGATCCACATAAACTATGAACAACGAAAGTAAAAAATTACAGCCTTGCTCGCCCCTAAAAATACCTTGAACCAATAGCTCATTCTGCCATCAATTCTCTGCAGCCCAATAGTAAATACGAATGCCATTGATTAATTTTAATAATCTACCCTTAATCCCATAGTCCCCCTGAAACATTATTCATTTTCTTTTTCTCTTCCTTTGAAAGATTCTTTATTACTGCACAGAAGGGTTTTCCTGCTGCATGACCTAGCCTGTCCAGGTTATTACCAAAATCTTCCCATAACTTCTTCCTGGATTCAACAACTATTGGTTTTGCTCTGTTTCTTTCATCTATGTACAATTCCCTGTCTCCATCAGTCCTTGTTAGGAGCCATTTCTGATACACCTTTTTACGTTTAAAAGCTGTTCTGAATTTATCATTTCACCAAGATGTTCACATTTTCCCATCTTTACACATAGTTGTTCCTAGGCGTTCCTTGCTGTTTCCACTGCAGTGTCCCTGTATGCCAGCCATTCTCTTTCCATATTCTGAACTTGCTTACTGTTCATTGTTTGGGACTTTACATTAATCATATCCATCTTCTTTCTGTCTAATTTCCTTGTCCTGGAAATTTTCTACCATTATTTGTCTCCAGACAAATTCCACTTTTTCTATACTAAGCCTAGAGCTACTTATTTCACAACAGATCAGATGTTGATCATTGAAAAATTCCTGGAAAACCCTCACATTCCTCACAGGTTAATATATAGCCTATTATGGATCTGGTACCCCTACCCTCCCATGTGTAGCAGTGAATAGCCTTAAGCTTGAAGGACGTATTCATAACTGCTAAACCCTTACTAGCACAGAAGTCCAGCAAACACTTCCCATTCCTATTAGTTTCCATATCTTCCCCATATTTACCAATGACACTTTTGTATCCTTCAGTTCTATTTACAATACTTACACTGAAATTGCCCATTAACACTATCCTACCTCTGTTGTTGACCCTGACTAAGATGTCAGTCAATGCTTCATAAAACTTGTCGACTTCATTCTCATCCGCTCCCTCCATGGTGAATACGCTGAGACAATTATCCTCCTAATTCCTCAAACTGCTAAATCTATCTACACCATTTGCTCATTTATATGCCTCAGAGAAACTACGTTGCATGCGATAGTTTTCCTGATTAACAGTCACACCCTGCCCTTCTCTTTTTAACAGCCGTCAGGGACACCTTATAATGTGTGAGATCTTCCTCGTTATCTCACCTTACCCGATCATCATTACATACTTATACATCCAGGCGCATCCTCTTTGCTGACTCGGCCAGTACCAGGTTAGGGACTACCGGTGTATTGTAAGGTCCTAGCCATCTCCATCTGAGTACAAGGAAGGCCATTATTCTGAATATGTCCGAGGTGCCCACTCCCATTCCATAAAAACTGGTATTCCGTCTCTCAGGACCACTTACTAGGCCATTCAGCCCTTGCCCGTGGTTCACGAAGTAGGACGTGACTACATTAACTCATACCATGAAGCAATAATCTAATAATCATGAAAGCAGATAAAGGTGACACAAGGTCATAATGACGAAAAACCAATACGTACAAACGAAAAAAGAAAAAAAAAAACATTAGCAGCAAATGGAATGCACTATATGAAACGCGACCCAACGAATAAATTTCAAAGCGAAATAAAATAAGCATTCAAAGAAAAAAATTTAATCTGCACCAAAGAAGAAAGTGAAAAAATTATCAAAAACCCCAAAATGCCAACACTAAGAGCACATACAAAAAGTAAATTTCAGAAATGCACAAAGTTACAACGTAGACAATTATCTCAACAAAATGTTAGAAGGATAAACATGAAAAATGATAGGTCGATTAAAAACACATTAGAACTAACAAAAGAATTAAATAAACTGAAAATAACAGAAAGCACAATAATGATATCCTTTGGCATAAACCAACATACCAATAGAGGAATCTGTTAAAATTATTGAAAAACATCTAAAAGAAAACAATTCATCACGAGAAACAAAAGAAATAAAAATAGATCTCAAACCAAAACCCATTCATGTTTATCAACAAATTATATTCACAAAAAGAAGGATTAGCCATGGGTTCATCATCATCATCATCATCATCATCATCATCAAGAATAATAGCGAACATATTCTTAACACCAACACATTACAATTATTGGGATAGGAAAGGGCTAAGAGTGGGAAGGAAGCGGCCGTGGCCTTTAGGTACAGCCCGGTGTGAAAATGGGAAACCATGGAAAACCATCTGCAGGGCTGCCGACCGTGGGGTTCGAACACACTATCTCCCGGATGCAAGCTCACAGCTGCGCACCCCTAACCGCACAGCCAACTCGCGCGGTATACATATTCCTAAACAGCATTGAGAACGGACTCGTAACCGACCAACGCGCTAAAGGAGCAGATGTGTGAATGACTTAATATGCATTATGATAATGCCGTCACAAAAGCAGAACATTTGCTAGACACACTAAACTCTTTACACAATGCACTCAAGTTCACAATGGAACCAGAAACAAATGGGAGGATCAACTTTCTGGACATCACGATCAGTAGAAGTAAAGATATACAGGAAACCATCTCAACATCACACAAGTTAGCAGGACTCAATGTGACAAAAAACAAAGCAATAACTATACCAATGTACAAAACAAATTTTAACAACTAAATACAAATAATAAAATCAAAGCATGGTAGAAAACAACTGTCTTCTCAAAACAGTAGTCCGACTATAAAAAATAAAACCATCAACAAACACCTACCCGAAAACCATAAATATGTGGATCTTAATTTTGTGAATAAAAATATGTACAAAGTAGCTAACACCTTCAAAAAGGGAGGATTTAAAGTAACATTCATAACAAACACATTACAGAAGCAAATTTGTAAGTGTAAGCTGAATTTAAAATAACATTTATCGAAATCAGGATATTACGAACTCAAATACCAAGAACAAAACTGTATTGCCACGTACATCGGCCAGACAAGACTCAATTTCCACACCAGGTACAAAGAACACAAATACGCTATTAGATACAAGAGACACTCAGTATTCGGCAAACACGTAGATGACAACTCTCACCACTTCACACATACGAACCCAGATCTAAAGATTCTTAACAACGATAATAAAAGCAAATCATTGAATGTCAAAGAAGGTATTGAAATTTACATCACACGAAAATCTAACCAAGCCAACCTAAATGACCAAACATATAGGAAAAATACACCGCTGTTTGCACTACGTAATTTTAGATACAACTACAACATTTTTTTTTGTTGTTGAAAAAGTACAAAATCTGAACAACTTTCAATATTTTTTGCATTAGAGCTTAATGAATCCCACTGGAGGTTCTCACTTAAAAGTTTGGAACGTGGATTAGGTTAATCTTATCTGAATTTACGCATCTTTCCACTCCAGACATTCTAGTAGGTTATGCTGAGCCCTTATGCATTCATGCTCATTATGCTGTACTTAAGTATTAATTGGGGCAATTTTGCAGTCACGATATATAAATGTAAGTTTTACGATTACATTAGTGGCGAGCCGGGAAGGAAAGAGACAGCTGCGTGAAAAATGACTGACAGGGAAAAACGCGACAATACAGCTCATATACCCGTCCCGACGTAAAACATGGCTAAGAAAGTATAGAAACAAAAGAGCGTATTGCTTGCCCGGTGAAACAATGCATTGCAGGAGACAAAGCCTGAACTGCTTGGATAGCTTGATGAAAGGGTGTGCAAAAATATAACATTTTGTAAAGAAATCCAGAAGAGTGTCATAAAAAGAAAACAAACCTTGAGAGAGAGACAAGGGCTTGAAAACATCTTTCAAGCTGAAAGAACAGAAGATTGAGGCCAGATCCTGGTCAACTGATGCCAGGGGTGAATCTATCTATCTATCTATCTATCTATCTATCTATCTATCTATCTATCTATCTATGTAATCATTCCTATCTAATATGACTTTAATGTGGTGAGGAATAGAACCACCCATAGGAAGGAATATAATAAAGGACCTTGTCCTGGAATTTTTTCAATTTGAAAGCTTCAGCACTCTCCTGTAGATCAAACAAAACAGAGAAGGTTCCATTTTTCTTTTTCTCCCACCTCCAAAACTACAGCTCAACATTCAACATTTAATCAGTACATTGAAGCTAAACCAAACTTCAATCATCATTTTTATAAAGGAGGATTACATTATAATGTTCTTTTTAACTTGATGGCTGTTAAAAAGGAAAGGTCAGAGTGTGTTGTAGGGCTGTTCATCAGGATTACTATTGCACTCAACGTAGTTTCTGTTGGGCACGTAAATGAGTGAATGATGTGGGCAGATTTGGCAGTTGGAGGAATTAGCACGAGAATCGTCTCAGTGTATTCACTATGTGAGCATGCACATGAGGATGAAGTTGACATGTTTCATTAAGCATTGAGTGACATCGCAGTCAGGGTCAACAGCAAGGACAGGATAGTGCTAATGAGCGATTTCAATGCGAGAGTTGGAAATAGAACTGAAGGATATGAAAGGGTGATTGGTAAATGTGGGGAAGATATGGAAGCTAATAGGACCGGGAAGCGTTTTCTGGACTTCTGTGCTAGTATGGGTTTAGAAGTTACGAATACATTCAAGCATAAGGCTATTCACCGCTACACATGGGAGGGTAGGGGTACAGATCCATAATAGACTATATCTATCTAAGCAAGGGAACAGGAAGGATTGCAACAACTATTACGGTATCTCATTGATTAGTATATCAGGCAATGTATCCACTGGCATCTTGGAAAGGAAGTTGCGATCAGTGGTTGAGAGGAAGTTGGATGAAAACTAGTGTGGTTTCAGACCACAGAGGGGCTGTCAGGATCAGATTTTCAGTATGTGCCAGGTAACTGAAAAATGCTACGAGAGGAATAGACAGTTATGTTTATGTTTCGTTGATCTAGAGAAAGCATGTGACAGGGTACCAAGAGAAAAGATGTTTGCCATACTGGGAGACTATGGGATTAAGGGTAGATAATTAAAATCAATCAGAGGCATTTATATTGACAACTGGGCTGTAGTAAGAATAGGTGGTAGAATGAGTTCTTGGTTCAGGGTACTTAGAGGGGTTAGAAAGAGCTGTAATCTTTCACCTTTGTTGTTCATAATTTACTTGGATCATCTGCTGAAAGGTATTCAATTAGGTGGAAATGTAGTAAGTACTTTGGCCTATGCTGACGACTTGATCTTAATGGCAGATTATGCTAAAAGCCTGCAGTCTAATATCTTGGAACTTGAAAATAGGTGCAATGAGTATGGTATGAAAATTAGCTTTTCAAAGACTAAATGGATGTCAGTAGGTAAAAAATCCAAGAGAAATGAATGTCAAGAATGGTGATAAAAAGCTGGAACAGGTAGATAATTTCAAGTATTTAGGATGTGTGTTCTCCCAGGATGGTAGTATTGTAAACTAGATTGAATCAAGGTGCAGTAAAGCTAATGCAGTGAGCTCGCAGTTGCGATCAACAATATTATGTAAGAAGGAAGTCAGCTCCCGGACGAAACTACACTCTCTCTTAGTCCAACCCTTCGTAAGGGTGTAGTGGCATCACGCGACAATCCTTCTGGTGATCTTCCTCCAGGAGTCTCTGCTTTGGGCATGGTGACTTGCTTGCTGTAAGCTCATCCTGGTTAAGTTCTTGATCTGGTCCATCCATCGTAACGGCGCACGTCCTCTAGGTCTTCGGCCTTCGACTTTTCCCTCTATGATAAGTATTTCCATTGCCTCCTGCCTTCTGGCAATATGACCAAAATATCCGAGTTGTTTTTGGTTGATAAGGGTCGACAGTCTTGTTCTGATGCCGAGCTGTTGCAGGATCGATTCATTAGTACGGTGTGCTGTCCATGGTATTCGCAGTAATCTCCTATAGCACCACATTTCTAGAGCATCAATCCTGCGGCGATCCGCCGTCTTCATCGTCCAAGTTTCTGCTGCATAGGTCGCGATAGGGAAGATCAGAGTTCGCATGAGGGTGAGCTTTGTCTTGGAAGTGATGGAGGTGTCCTTCCAGATGCGAGTAAGTTTTGCTGTTGAATTTCTCGCTATTGCAATGTGCTTGCGGATCTCAGGTTCACAGTCTCCAGTATTTGTGACAATAGATCCTAGATACTCGAAGCGACTGACAACCTCATAATCCGCAATTCTTGTGATGGCAGGTCTGTTGTTATTAAAACGGTCTACAATCATCACTTTGGTCTTTTTATTGTTGATTTCAAGACCATATTCTCTGCTTCGCTCGTCTAGCCTCCGCATGATGGTTTCTAATTCATGATCATCTTTAGAACAGTAGAACCTCGATAATTCAAAATCGGTTAATTAAAAATCTCGCCTAATTCCAAGCAGCTCTCGTTCCTGGAAACATGAGGTACGATTTTGCATATTATTTAAATATTTTAATTCGAAATACGGATAATTCGTAATTCGAAGAACAATGTTGGTAATACAAATATAATGGTCCGTTATTGGACATTATAAATTTTACAGCTAACTCATTCCCGGTTGCCCGCTACCGAAATTCAGACTTTTAATTCAAAACTGCCTTTACATTTTGAAACAAAAATAGTATTTTACAGAGTATTTTTCTCCACGTCATGAAAGAACGCGTCTTCCGGAACGTGCAGGGGTAACTATATATGCGCATTTTCACCCACTTCGGCGTGTCTACAGCGTGCTTCATATCTGCTAAGTTCGAGCGGAATCGTAATTATTTTGTATTCGGCATTTTAAGGAACACCACAATATCATGTAGCAGGTAGTGTGTGGAGAGGTAGAATCTGCAAACACTGGCAGCGCCGACAGTTGGCGAAAAAGCGTGGCTTATAGCCTAGAATCAATTTGTTCGTATCAAACAATATTGTCAATGCCGATGAAACTGCATTGTTTGTTTACTGTTTTAAATGCTGAGGCCAAACGGACTTATAGTTTTAAAGAAGAGGATTACCAGCTGGGAAATGTACTGTACTGTGTTGCTACGCAGTGCACACAGAAGCGAGAGACTTCCTTCACCTCTCATAGGAAAGTTCGAAAAGCCACAATGTTCTAAGCGCGTCGGGTACTTTCCGTGCAGGCACAAGGCATCTAAAATGCATAAAGTACACTAATCCAATGAATAAGCCACTTGCACAGGGAAGTCAGTACCTATAGATTTTCCCTCGTCTTTGAATCATGTTTGCTATCTTTTGATTTCATTGCGTGAGGTTATGTTTGCCGGTGAGTTATCCAAGTGAATTATTTGAATATTATAAATGCACCTTGTTGGATACATTTTGGAAATAGATTTTTTACCATGGCATTTGAGAGGTTTAAACTGTGAATCAAGGTTATAATTGCATGCAGTAACGGGTCTTAGAATATATTGTGACACCGCAAGAGTTGGCATTTCCGAATTATGTGTTGGCGGTTAATTCAAAATCACATAATTTGAAGTCCGATTTTTGCATCCCAACGACTTCGAATTAATGAGGTTTTACTGTATCTTTACATTGGTCTATTTTCAGACAACTTTGCTTTATGGGAGTGAAAGCTGGGTGGATACAGGATATCTTATTCATAAGTTAGATGTAACATACAAGAAGGTAGTGAGAATTATTGCAGGTACAAACAGGTGGAAACAATGGCAGGAGAGTACTTGGAATGAGGAGATAAAGGCTGTTAGGAATGATCACTATGGATGAAGCTGTATGCATAAACAGGCTTCGGTGGTGGGGTCATGTGAGGCAAATGGACGAGGGTAAGTTACCTAGGTGAATAATGGACTCCGTTATGAAGGGAAAGAAATGTAAACTGAGACGAAGACGACAATGGTTAGACTCTGTTTCTAACGATTTAAAGGTACAAAGTAAAGAACTAAATAAGGCTACAGCACTAGTTGCAAATAGAGGATTGTGGCAACGTTTAGTAAATTAACAGAGGCTTGCAAACTAAATGCTGAAAGGTAAAATGGTCTTTTTTTTTTTTTCTATTTGTTTTACGTCGCACCGACACAGATAGGTCTTATGGCGATGATGGGACAGGGAGGGGTTAGGAGTGGGAAGGAAGCGGCCGTGGCCTTAATTAAGGTACAGCCCCAGCATTTGCCTGGTGTGAAAATGGGAAACCACGGAAAACCATATTCAGGGCTGCCGACAGTGGGGCTCGAACCTACTATCTCCCGAATACTGGACACTGGCCGCACTTAAGCGACTGCAGCTATCGAGCTCGGTGTAAAATGGTCTATAATGATGTATACTGTATATTCATGTTCTTTTTAACATATAGGCCTAATTGTAAAATGATTTCAAAAAAAGTGGTGGAACAGAACTACAACAAAGCTGCTTGTACAGGCAAAAATGTTTTTAAATACCCTTGTATCCGGGAGATAGTAGGTTCGAATCCCACTATCGGCAGCCCTGAAAATGGTTTTCCGCGGTTTCCCATTTTCACACCAGGCAAATGCTGGGGCTGTACCTTAATTAAGGCAACGGCCACTTCCTTCCAACCCCTATGCCTTTCCTATCCCATCGTCGCCATAAGACCCATCTGTGTCGGTGCGACGTAAAGCCCCTAGCAAAAAAAAAATATATATACATATATCCTTGAAAGGACATGTACTCGTTAGTATTAAGTCATTGGACAGTAACATTACTGTGTTTTAATTAGATATTTTAATGAGACGCTACGGCTGAGGAGATCTTCAAAATAAGGCTAAACATGTACCAAATTATGCGTAAATAATTCAGGAATTAATATATTTTCACTAGTACAGTGAGGTGTATCGATTACTTGGACCAGTAAACTAAATTAATGTTCTTAACAATTAAAATGAAAGTAATACAACAATGGTTATAACAATAATAACAACAAAAATGGTAGCTTAATTTGAATGAATTTAAATGTCAAGTAACAAACTGCAATGCCACATATATATGCAAAGCAAAACTAAATTTCCATGCAAAAAAAAAATAAAAAATAAAAAAGGGCAACAAACCTGCAAGTAAGCCTACTGTTCGTAAAGAACAGAAGCAAGCGAAAATTAAATAACAAAAATTACTGGTATGGTAGGCAGACCATTACATGTCAAGAATTATAATTCAAAATAATAATAATAATAATAATAATAATAATAATAATAATAATAATAATAATAACAAGAATAATAATAATAATAATAACAGCAACAACAATAACACTAAGGGGACCAGTGAGAATAAAATACCCAGAAGTATAATACAGCGTGCCATTGATCTAGCCAGGGAGGGGAGCGTGACGTGGCGGAAGGTCAACGAACTGGCGGCCAGTTGGACTCACGTCAATGACAGAGCAACGGTTTTCCAAACACCTTGCAGTATATGCTGGAGAGGAGACCAAAGCAGAACTTCATTATGATAAGTTCCACAGTTCAAGTTCATTAGTATTTAAACAAAAAATAAACAAATATTTGACTGTATTTTGATAGAATCTGATGATTTTCTTCTAAGAGCAAAACATGTCATTTTAATTTGAAGTGATTTTCTTGTTACCATACGGTTTTTTCAGAGAATTTATAATTAGTTTTCGGCAGACTGAAGAACGTAACAGTTATAAATTAACTGAGTTGAAACTGAAGAGAGATGGCTTTGGATATTACAGAAGAAAAAAGAACACCATACTTGGCTTTGTTTCAACCTTAGTGGATACATTAATAAGCGTAGAATACACATGATTGTGTCACCGAAATATTAAAAACTTATGTCACATTAAGGAAACAAACAAAAAACAGAATACTAGTGAAATGGTTAACATATCCTGTACTACCAGGTAATGCTGTGTTGAAGCACATACCTTATAAGGGAGGACTTGCAGGTCATGCTGCCTCAACTGTTACGTGGTTACCGATCAGCCTTCACTGCATGTGCTGCTGATGGGAGGTCACATTTCGTCTCCAAGGTTAAAAACAGAATATTGTCTGCAATGGTTTTGTTCACATTCTTTTTTTTTCTGGTTCCTTTTTCTGTGCTAAAACTACTTCAATGTTCTTGTGAAAATTTACACCAAATGTTGTCAAATTTCAGATAAACCATTAAAAAACAACATAACTAAATTTTCAGATTTAGGTCCCGAACACAATGTTGAGTGAAAGAACTTTACAATATCACTTTAAAGAACTTAATAATTGAAACTGAAACTGCTATCCCCCCTCCCCCCAAAAAAGACTGATGATAAAAATACGATGCTTAAAAACTAATGCAAATGAAAAGCAAAATTAAACAGATAAAAGAAAATTAAAAAAAAAAAACAGTTAAAATCAATAGCTAAACTAAAATCTACAACTGAGGATAATAATTCACTGAAATAAAAGTACTACAGTAATTTTGAAAATAGAAAATTGCATTGAAGAATCTTCAATTTATAGAAAAAATAACACAAAATAAATAACAAAGGGATCAACTAACAATGTACAAATGAGAATAAAAAGCTGAGTTAAGAAAATACAATTCATAATGAATGAAAAATAAACACAAAAAATAGTTCTGATGAACCCAAGAGGTCCTACTTAAAACCCTTAAGCGGGGAGCTAAGTACACACTGACTCACTCCCAAGTGGAGAGCGATTTCTAGGATTGAAGAAAATATTTAATTAGTTGCTTAAAAACAATCTTAGACTAAAATGAACCACAGAAGGGCCATAAGAGAAATATTTACTTCAATATAGAGTATTTAATTGTTGAAAAATCCTATTATTTTAATTTTTCAATACTTTGTGCAAGAACATATAAGTGCTTTGTCACTGTGATACAGAGCTTGTTTCTTCCTAATAGCAAAGCTCTGGTTTTCGTTTATACAGTAACCTATACCTGTACTGGGGAATAGTATTAATGTGCAAGGTACAGAGACTAGGTTAGATTCTTATCAGATCACTAAAATCAATGAACCTATAGAAACAAAAATATCTACTATTAGGCCTATTGTGGAAAATGACATCCAAGATACTAAGAAAGCACCAAGGTTAGTTGAACACTTTAGAGGATACTATCAAAATGTAAATGGACCTCGAAGCAAACTAACTGAACTTAAAATTTCTTCATGTTTAGCCGACTATGACTTCATGGTATTAACCGAAACAAACTTAAATGATGAAATTAGTGATGTGGAACTCGGACTCGAAATGTATTCAATTTTCAGATGTGATAGGTCTTCTTTAACGAGTATGAAGGCATCCCATGTGGGGGGGGTAAATGATCTGTATTAACAAGAGGTTTAAACCTACTCTGATACCGTGCATTAACACAGTTGAACAGTTGTTTGTGTCCCTGACTTAACACCACAAAATTAATCATTGGTGCTGTATACATTCCACCCAAGTCTCCTGTCCAAAAATATTTCGAACATTGCAGTGCTGTTGAAAAAATTATGTCAAATCTTGACAACCATTTATTGCTCATTGTTGGTGACTACAATCTACCAAATCTTAATTGGATAGTAAATGAAAAAACTTCTTCTGGCCTTATGTCAGTAGGTAACCACACTATGCAGTCCAGTTTAGTTATAGACACGTTTTCTTATCTCTGTTTAAATCAGTTTAATGCTATCCCAAATTTTCTAAATCACTTTCTTGATTTGGTTTTCAGTAACTCCAGTTCCATTGAAGTAAAATCTAGTAATGAAAGCATTGTCCCCCCCCCGATAGACACCACCCAGCATTAGAGATTTCTTTACCTATAAATGAGCTATACAAGTCCTTGCCTGCTGATAGTTTTTATTTTGACTTTTTAAATGGTGACTATAATGGACTAAATTATTATCTGTCACAGTTCAGCTGGGAGATGTTTCAAAATGTATCAATTGATAAAGCAGTAGAAATATACTATTCAGTACTACATTATGGCATGGAACTTTACATCCCTATACAAAATTTTAAGACTCCCAAATTCCCAAAGAGGTTTAATCATAAATTGAAGTCCCTGATTATTGAAAAGAAGAAAGCACACAAGCAATACAAAATATCAGGTCTCAATAGTGATTATCAGCATTTCTCAAAATTAAGAAATGAATGCAAGTCTGAATCTAAATCTTGCTATACAATGTATGTCTCCAACTGTGAACAAAGTATTACTTCCAATCCACAGAAATTCTGGCAATATCTAAGTTCTAAAAGGTCATGTAATAATATTCCGTCAACAATGCATCTTAATGAAGTTACAGCCGATACTGGAGAAAATATTGTCAGTCTTTTTGCTAACCACTTTTCATCTGTTTATTCTTCTTATCAGAAGTAGTATGTCATATGATTATCCTTTTTCTGTCAATCTATCAGTTATAAACATTAGTAAGGCAGAAATTTACAACAAACTGATATCTCTGGAATTAAAGAAAACTGTCGGACCTGATGGTGTTTCAACGTACCTGCTCAAGTATGGCTCATTTATTTTATGTGAAGCACTCCTTTATCTGTTCAACTTATCATTAAACCAAGGCGTTTTTCCAGTGGAATGGAAGAAAGGATTTGTTAGTCCAGTTTTCAAAAATGGTGATAAAACTGACTAACAATATAGACCAGTTATAATTTCTTCTCATATTTCCAAAATTTTTGACTCAATAATTTTTGACAAAATCACACCTCTCTTTAGAAACATCATCATTGATGAGCAACATGGATTCTTTCCAGGACGGTCAACCTGTAGCAATCTTCTTTTATTCTATCAGTTCCTCTTGGAGGCAATAGAGAACCACTCCCAAGTGGACTGCATTTATACAGACTTCTCAAAAGCTTTTGACACTGTCGACCACGATATCTTGCTGCAAAAACTAACAGGCTACAGAATTAATGGGCCTCTCCTCTCATGCTTAAAAATCACCTGCAGATTGTTAAAATAAGGAATCATTTTTCTGCACCTATTATTGTTACCAGTGGAGTTCCTCAAGGGTCTCACCTTGCGCCCTTACTTTTTACTCTCTACATAAATGACATTAAAAATATACTTAAGAATTCTGAATTGCTTTTGTTTGCTGACTATGCAAAAAATTTTATGCAAATTAATTGTCCACTTGATTGTTTAAAACTTCAAGAAGATTTACATCATCTGGAAAAGTATTGCATTCAAAATGGGTTGAAACTTAATCATGAGAAATATAAAATAATATCATTTTTTTAAAAACAAGAAGAAAATATCATTTCAGTACAAATTTAGTAATAACAACATTCTAACTCCTGTTTCACAAGTTAATGACCTTGGTGTTTTATTCAGTTATAATCCTATCGTTTAATGAACATATTGAAAATATTTGTAAGAAAGCATTTCAAAGATTGGGTTGCATTACTAGATATTCTAGAGAAGTTTCAAACTTAGCTACCTATCGATTGCTGTATGTGTCTATGGTACGCCCTATACTAGAATACTGTACACCTGTTTGGAACCCTTCTCATCAGACCTCTATCCATAGATTAGATTCAGTACAACATAAATTTCTTTGTTTATATTCATTTAGAGCAGGATTCTCATATGATAATGTTGATTATACATCCTTACAACAGTCCTTAAATATGCATAGCCTGTCACAACGCCGTGAATTATTGGATACACTCTTCATTTTTAAATTGCTTCATTCCTTGGTGAATTGTTCACAACTCCTTGCAAAAATTAACGTACATTTACCAGACAGACACACAAGGTTCAATAATACATTGTCTACAAATTGGCATAGAACTAACTACACATTCAATGGGCCAATTGAACGAATGTCAAGATCTCTAAACAAACTGGATATTGATATATTTAACTGCTCATTGTCAAAATTGAGAAATCACTTACATAATCTCCAAATTTGACTATTACTTTCCTGTGATTACTTGTAATATAACCTGTGTATATATCTGTACATATTTTTCTACTTATACTCCATTGAACTTTCTTCTTAGTGTGTTTTGTTTTGTTTATTCTTCTCTACTGTTATGTAAAATGGTATTACCGTTAATAAAGTAAAGTATAAAATTTCTATACAATAACTATAGATAACAGCAGCACGCATAATTGCATCACACGCATATATATATTTATCGCGGAAACAGCCGGCGGGTATATCCTGACATATGTCCAGAACAGGAAACTGGGATGTCAGGAAATGCCTGACAGTCATCCGCTAAGGGTTAATGTGTATAGTGTCAACAATTCTGCACTAGCACATAATTTTTATAACAATCATGTTGTAATTAATAAGACTCGAGCAACTGAAATTTGTGTAAAAACCTTACATCAATTTAAGTCTGACCTCTGGTTTTCAGCAAGAAAGAAAAGGATCTCTGCAAGTAGGGCACATTCAGTTAAAAGTAGGAGAAAATATCACAAGAAACTGGTAAATACACTTTAGAATCCTAAGTGTCTTTATGGTAGAGGTCTTAGAAATGTCACATTTGGAAATACATTAGAAAAACCTGCTCTTGCCAAATATACCAATTTATATGACAGAACAGTTGTTGAATCTGGTCTTGTAATTCATCTCACCCATTCTTGGTTACGTGCTAGTCCTGATGGTATAGTAATGGTGGATGGGAAGCCAAAAAGGGTACTAGAAATTAAATGACATCATTTGATGGCCAGGCAGGCATCTATTTTTGGAAATGAGACATAGCTCTCATAGTGCATTGGCACTGCTGGTGGCTTCAAATAGCCTATGCAGTGGCCTCCATGGTATGCACTAGCCTTGCGTCTTGGGTGGTGTGCTAAGTCCCAACTGACGAGCCTAACTTAGCACACGAGGGCGAAACGCAGGCAAACCAGGAATGAGTTAGCTGGAAAATTTGTAATGTCCAATAACGGACCATTATATTGGTATTATAAATTTACTCATTCAGGACAAATATTTAAGGTTTCCTATGGGAATCAACATCTACATCACTCGATAGCTGCAGTCGCTTAAGTGCGGCCAGTATCCAGTATTCGGGAGATAGTAGGTTCGAACCCCACTGTCGGCAGACCTGAAAATTGTTTTCCGTGGTTTCCCATTTTCACACCAGGCAAATGCTGGGGCTGTACCTTAATTAAGGCCACGGCCGCTTCCTTCCCACTCCTAGCCCTTTCCTGTCCAATCGTCGCCGTAAGACCTATCTGTGTCGGTGCGACGTAAAACAACTAGCAAAAAAAAAATAAAAAATTAAATGCCCTATTTCATGCAAAGACAAACCAATTGTAGGTGATAATGAGGAGATCAATGTACCCTATATTATAAAAAATTCACAAGGAAATTTGAACTGAAACAAAATCAGCTGTTCATGTACTGTTGTGGGCTTGATGTTTGTGACTTTCATTTATACAGAGAAACATAGTTCCATTCTTGTAGAAATTCAAAGAAATTATATGTTCTTGAAGGGCTGTATTGAAAAGTTGCAACAGTTTTACTTCACACATTATTTAAAGGAACTAACATGAAAATTTAATAATGAGCTTCAGAAATCAAGGGAGGTTGTACATTTGTCATAACACAACACATATGCACAATGTCATCAACACAACATAACAGCTCACTTGGAATTTTTTGAAGTATGTTATATACTTTCACTCTCTGAATGCAGCGTTCAACATGGATTCGCACACTAGCAATATTGTGTCATCTACTTCTTCAGGTGTCAAGTGACCTTAATGCATGAAGGGAGGCATTACTAAAATTGCATTGCTGTCCTCCAATACAGTTGGAAACCTTTATCAGCCATGATTTGATCTCCTGGTTCTATCAATTTTAAAATTCCACAGTCATTTGTGATAAAACTGTCACTAGCTCTACCACCATACCATTTGGAAATAAATGTCACCATACCACAAGGTGCAAATGCAATAAGGACCTTTACAGAATGTGAATTTACCAGAAGTCAAGTGGGAAGGTAATGCGAATGACAGGAAGCATGACCAACAAATGGCAAATAAGTTACTATGGGAAGGACAGCTGATTCAGAAAGTGATGAAACCAACTAGAGGGAAGAATATTCTGGACGTGATGCACTTACCAAGGGAGATGTTCAATAAATTTCAAATTTCTTTGCAATCATTTACGAAAAGTCTAGGAAAACAACAGATAGAGAATCTGCCACCTGGGCGACTGCCCTAAATGCAGATCAGTAGTGACTGATTTCAACTGATTGAAAACCAGATGAGCTGTATAGAGAAACTGAATTAACAGATGGTATCAGTGATCATGAAGATGTTTTCGTCGTAGTTAAAAATAAACGTGTTTCTTAAAAGTAGGACTGTTAGGCAGTACCATAGGGCTGATAAAACAGGCATGAGGGAGTTATAAAAAAAGTAATTATGATCGGTGCGAAACGGTAAACAAATGTAAATAGACTGTGGGATGGGTTTAAAGCACCTATGATAACAATGATATTTATAGTAAGATACAAAAGTTGAAAACCAGAAAAGCAGCTGGAATTGATAAGATTTCTGGGGATATACTAAATGCAAAGGGTTGGGATATAGTACCATATCTGAAATATTTGATTATTGTTTGGTTGAAGGAGCTATACCATCGAATGGAGAGTTGCTATAGTAGCCCCTGTGTATAAAGGACAGGGTCATAGACATAAAGCTGAAAATTACAGGCCAGTCAGTTTTACATACATTGTATGTAAGCTTTGGGAAGGCATTCTTTCTGATTATATTAAACATGTTTGTAAAAATTAATAACTGTTTCGATAGGAGGCAATTTGGTTTTAGGAAAGGTTATTCCACTGAAGCTCAACTTGTGTTCTTCCAGCAAGATATAGCACTTCTTGGATTCAGGAGGTAAAACAGATCGGAACGTACCATTTAATCGAGCAGCTCATCTCCTTTCTCCCAAATTTTCCCACACCAAACTTTGCAACATTTTTGTAACGCTACTCTTTTGTCAGAAATCACCCAGGACAAATCAAGCTACTTTTCTTTGGATTTTTTCCAGTTCTTGAATCAAGTAATCCTGGTGAGGGTCCCGTACACTGGAACCATACTCTAGTTGGGGTCTTACCAGCCACTTATATGCCCTCTCCTTTACATACTTTCTACAACCCCTAAATACCCCCATAACCATGTGCAGAGATCTGTACCCTTTGTTAACAATCATATTTATGTGATTACCCCAATGAAGGTCTTTTCTTATATTAACACCTAGGTATTTACAATCATCCCCAAAAGGAACTTTCACCCCATTAACACAGTAATTAAAACTGAGAGGACTTCTCCTATTTGTGAAACTCACAACCTGACTTTTAACCCAGTTTATCATCATACCATTGTCCACCATCCATCTCACAACACTATGGAGGTCACCCTGCAGCCGCTCACAATCTTGTAACTTATTTATTACTCTGTACAGAATAACATCATCTGCAAACAGCCTTATCTCTGATTCCACTACTTTACACATATCATTGATATATATAAGAAAACATAAAGGTCCGATAATACTGTCTTGAGGAATTCCCCTCTTAATTATTACAGGGTCAGATAAAGCTTCGCCTACTCTAATTCTCTGAGTTCTATTTTCTAGAAATATAGAAACCCATTCAGTCACTCTTTTTTCTAGTCCAATTGCACTCATTTTTGCCAGTAGTCTTCCACGATCTACCCTATCAAATGCCTTAGATAGGTCAATCGCAATACAGTCCATTTGGCCTCCTGAATCCAGGATATCTGTTATATCTTGCTGAAATCCTACAAGCTGAGCTTCAGTCGAATAACTTTTCCTCAACCCAAACTGCCTTCTATCAAACCAGTTATTAATTTCGCAAACATGTCTAATAAAATCAGAAAGAATGCTTTCCCATAGCTTACATACAATGCATGTCAAACTGACTGGCCTGTAATTTTCAGCTTTATGTCTATCACCCTTTCCTTTATACACAGGGGCTACTATAGCAACTCTCCTTTCAATGGTATAGCTCCTTCAACCAAACAATAATCAAATAAGTATTTCAGATATGGTACTATATCCCAACCCATTGCCTTTAGTATATCCCCAGAAATCTTATCAATTCCAACTGCTTTACTAGTTTTCAACTTTTGTATCTTACTGTAAATATCATTATCATAGGTAAATTTTAATACTTCTTTAGTGTTACTCACATCCCCTATCTGGACATTATCCTTGTAACCAACAACCTTTACATACTGCTGACTGAATACTTCTGCCTTTTGAAGATCCTTGCATCCACACTCCCCTTCTTCATTAATGGTTCCTGGAATGTCCTCCTTAGAACCTGTTTCTACCTTAAAGTACCTATACATACTCTTCCATTTTTCACTAAAATTTGTATGACCACCAATTATGCTTGCCATAATGTTATCTTTAGCTGACTTCTTTGCTAGATTCAATTTCCTAGTAAGTTCCTTCAATTTCTCCTTACTTCCATAACCATTTCTAACTCTATTTCTTTCCAGTCTGCACCTCCTTCTTAGTCTCTTTACTTCTCTGTTATAATATAGTGGATCCTTACCATTCCTTATCACCTTTAAAGGTACAAACCTATTTTCACATTCCTCAACAATTGCTTTAAACCCATCCCAGAGTCTGTTTACATTTTTATTTGCCATTTTCCAGCGATCATAGTTACTTTTTAAAAACCTCCTCATGCCTGTTTTATCAACCATATGGTACTGCCTAATAGTCCTAATTTTAATACCTTCCTTTCTTTCACATTTATTTTTCATTACGACAAAAACAGCTTAGTGATCACCAATACCATCTATTACTTCAGTTTCTCTATAGAGCTCATCTGGTTTTATCAGCACCACATCCAAAATATTCTTCCCTCTGGTTGGTTTCATCACTTTCTGAATCAGGTGCCCTTCCCATATTAACTTATTTGCCATTTGTTAGTCATGTCTCCTGTCGTTCGCATTACCTTCCCAATTGACATTTGGTAAATTGAGATCACCTGCTACTAGCACATTCCTTTCCATATCATTTCCAACATAGCTGATTATCTTATCAAATAATTCTGAATCCGTGTCAGAGCTACCCTTTCCCAGTCTGTACACTCCAAAGACATCAAGCTGCCTATTATCTTTAGAGATGAGCCTTACACCCAGAATTTCATGTTTTTCATCCTTAACTTTTCGTAGCTTACAAATTCTTCTTTCACCAGAATGAATACTCCCCCTCCTACCATTCCTATCCTATGTCTACGATACACACTCCAGTTCCGTGAGAATATCTCTGCATCCATTATATCATTTCTCAGCCATGATTCAACTCCTATTACAATATCTGGTAAGTATATATCTATTAAATTACTTAATTCGATTCCTTTGTTTACAATGCTTCTACAGTTGAGCACTAACATTTTTATGACATCCCTACTTGATTTCCAGTTCCCTGTTCACTTAACACCGCTCCCTAGGCCACACCGTTTCCCTGAATGTACCTGCCTATAACCCTTCTAAACAAGTTTCCTAACTTATATGTACCACTGCAGTTTAAGTGAAGGCCATCTGGGCATAGATCCCTGTCTCCTACCCACCCATTAGGATCTAGAAATCTCACTCCCAGTTTCCCACATACCCACTCCATAGTCTCATTTAAATCCCCAACCACCTTCCTGTCAGTATCCCTCCTACAGAGTATTCCACTGATAATCTCCTCTTCGTTATACTTCATCCATGCTGCATTAACAGATCCCACACATCCCCAACTATGTTGGTACTTATACCTGCTTGCCTTACGTTGTTAGTACCAATAAGTGGTATGTTCCGAGCTGTCAGCGGAGAGATGGCGTGGAATGACATTAGTAGACAAATAAGTTTGAGTTGAGTTTATAAAAGTAGGAAAGATCACAATATGAAGATAAAGTTGGAATTCAAGAGGACAAACTGGGGCAAATATTCATTTATAGGAAGGGGAGTTAGGGATTGGAATAACTTACCAAGGGAGATGTTCAATAAATTTCCAATTTCTTTGAAATCATTTAGGAAAAGGCTAGGAAAACAACAGGTAGGGAATCTGCCACCTGGGTGACTGCCCTAAATGCAGATCAGTATTGACTGATTGATCAAATTATTCAAAATCTTCATATAGTAGTCTCGGATTATATCGGTCAAGTTGTTATAAATTTTGCGTGTGTTGGAACTCTGATTATGACAAGTTATGTATTGGACTTAGGTGACAACAGTTGAGTTGAACTTATATTCTGTGCGCTTGTAGAAACTTCTCGATATAACTTACTTTCGTTCTTGTAGAACTGAGTTTAATACCACGTTGCCTGTGTGAAACTTAGCCTCTGAACAAACATGTCATTAATTTCAGTGTGACACTGCTACGTTATACTATTAACTGTGACATTGTGTTAAATCTCAGTCAGCAGAATTTTATATATAAACACGGCTGTTTTCAAACTTTCAGATGAATGTTAATGCAAGTGATTACCACAATTGTGTGCTACGACACCAAGGTTTCACTCCGAACTCAAACTGTGTTCTTTATCCAATTCAAACAAAATTGTGTATTATTTCTTCCGAAGAGTGTGTAAATTATTTGTGTGTAACTGACAGCAGTGTCTTTGCTAAACTCTCGAACAGTCACCTATTTTATTTTATGTCAAGTGCGCCTAACAATGAATTGTGCTTTTCATTTCAACCTTATTTCTTCGTCAAAGTGTTTAGTATTGTTTCATGACTGACAGCAGTGTCTTTGATAAACTCTAGAGCAGTCATAAATTTCTCTCAATGTTAAGTGCTACTTTATTTAGTGGATAATCACCATGAACTGTGCCAAGTGCATGAACAATTTTCAGTTTCATTATTTCTATTCATGAATTGTGCTTTAGTTTCTTTCAATTTCGATGCTCCCCGCATCTTCATCTTTAGTGAAAATGAAAACCTACAACCTGTTTTCCAGTCATTGACCGGGTCAGGGATGTAATGAATGAATAACATATAGGCTATTAGTACGATGGGGTCACCACTCCCAAAGTGATTTAGTAATGACTGATAGATGCTATGAAATGAGAATGGAGAGTGTTGCTGGAATGAAATATGACAGGGAAAACCGGAGTAGCCGTAGAAAAACCTGTCCCACCTTCGCTTTGTCCAGCATAAATCTCACATGGAATGAACCATGGTATCCAGCGGTGAGAGGCAGATGCGCTGCCGTCTGAGCCACGGAGGCTCTCTTCATCTTTAATAAACTTATAAATTCTATCTACAGGATTCAGAGTGAATTCGACGGCATATCCCAACCATATTAAATGAAACAGAGCTGTTAAACCAAAGTGTCGGGGGACTGTAAATTTTGACACTCGTGTAAGTTATGTGACGAGTGATTACCCTGCAACATCATCGGAGATCGTCCAGAATGTCGAAAGTTTGAGACTCAAACCCATATCAAACCGACCTGGGTGTTCCGGCCTTATCTCAACGTAATATTGGCAACTTGCAGAACGTGTTCCAGTCCCGTTCATCCCCGTGAACTAGGAGCACGAGTCATCAAAAGGCAATGTTGAAGAGAGCGACTATCAACAGTAAGGTGATGTGCACTTTATAATGCATTTTCTAAATAAAAACTATTATTCAATCGATTTAAAATCTTTCTTGTAGATAGGACCCTCCCTCCTGTACCAAGCCCTAGCTAGAAACCACCCAGTATTGTCCTGAGAACTACTTTGTGCTAACTTTAAAATTAATTCATAAAGTCGGGCTATTATACTGGTACAGTATCAAGGCATGATTCAAAGGTACACACTTGCAATTCAGAATAACATTGGTAGACCAAATGACTGCAAAATACTGGGACAGGAATGTT
The DNA here is from genome assembly GCF_040414725.1 of Anabrus simplex. Taxonomy (NCBI): domain Eukaryota; kingdom Metazoa; phylum Arthropoda; class Insecta; order Orthoptera; family Tettigoniidae; genus Anabrus; species Anabrus simplex. The sequence continues at coordinate 20,591,215 of NC_090266.1, forward strand.
GGGAAAAACGTCAGGTAGACAATCTGATGTAGACTCCAATGCAACGCAGCTTACGGGACAACATTCTCCAGCTGAAAATCATGTAACTACGTACAAATCCATTGGGAGGAAAAATGTGTAGTGTGCGCAAAGAAGGGACAGAGAAGGGACACAAAGTATCACTGTAAAAACTGCCCAGAACAACCAGGGCTTTGTGTGGACCCATGCTATGAAATCTATCACACAAAATTCCAGTAATGAATAACCAGGTTAGCATATTTTTGTATGTGTAATAATTATTATTATTGTGTGTTTCTTTGATAAATTTTCGCCCAGCTGTTTGGAAATTCATATGAAACTGCACTCGGCATTGGGAGCGAGCTAGAAATAAAGCACGCTGTGCGTGCAGCATGGAGTTTTAGAATGTCACATGATGATGATGCTTGTTGTTTAAAGAGGCCTAATATCTAGGTCATTGGCCCCTAATGGTATGATACGTAATGACAATTTCAAAGTTCAAACTCATCCACTGACCAGAATTCAAAATGCGATGATGAAGAATGAATGGATGAATATGAATTTAAAATAATCAGCAGATCCAGCTCACAATATATAAAGTTAAATATAATTTCAAAATTTATCCAGACTAGAATTTTTTATAAAAACAGAGAGGGATGACCAACAATGATTGTGTACCGCAATTTTAAAAATAAAATGTGAAATATTCCCTCTAATTTTCTGAAAAATATAATATAAATTCTGCCCTGTTTTGTTCTTTATTTTTAAATATGAACATAATTCTAATTGTTATTCAGTAATGAATAATGATTATCGAAAGAGTGGCCGGAGTTACCCCGTGTTTTGGGGCAATTCCGGCCGCCATAAAAATAACTCAAGAAACTAAGTTTTCTTCGATGTAGTGTTACTTCGGCCACTGTGAATGTTTTTAAAAAACCTGCAAAACGCCCAGTATCAACAACCACAAACAAATTAAAACGATTTATGGTGAAACAGATGTATACTGATCAAATTCACTTTTTTCCCCAAAGAAGAAACTATTTTATTTAGCCTAAGTGTACAAGCATTGTACGATTTTACAAATTACATGTTGCATTGCATAAATATTTGTAATGGTACAAAAGATAATAAATAAAAGGTACAGAAATCATAAAGCCGAATTGTATGGAGAGAAAAAGCGGTCGGAAAGGAAGCAATCTTGTAGACTGTCCTCATAATACACTGTCTTCTAAATTAGAAAATATATGGGCCGTCATCAAGTTCTTAAATGTGTATCATCCATGTCAACTGATATCCGTCTATTTATCATTGAAAATGGAAACTGTCTTTCCCTTCCCTGTTGGGATAAACTTCCCCATTTATTGTTATTGTGCCTTTATTAATTTCTTCTAAAGCGTTCTTGAAGTAAACAGGCTTGTAACTACAATATCTGCGGCCACGTAATGTTTTCCTGTACGTTCTTGTCATGGCCGAAGTTACCCCGGAAGAGGACAACTTTTATCACAAAACTATTCCCTGAAAAATCTATTTGAATAAAATGCATCAAATTGTGTTGATCAGTTACCAGACAAACTTACATTTTGACCCCATAAACCACTGGAATGGAGAATCGAATGCTCGGGCTAGAGAACAGTTTGTTTTCTGCTGTTACCAGACAAGACAATAGTCGGGGCTGCAAAAAAAAAAAAAAAAAATTGACTCAACAATGAGCCCGCCAATGTTATTTGGACTACTGAGTGTTGACGGAGCATTCTATTGTATGTGCATCTTACTTGTTGCAAGTAGTTCATCTTTTCCAATATAGGAGGCAGGAGAAAATAAGTTTTGCTATTCGTCAGTGGCCGAAGTTACCCTGTATGGCCGAAGTTACCCCACTTTACGGTACTTAAAGCAATCAGTGGGTCTTGTTTAAGATTGTTCAATACAGCTGAAGGCAAGTTTTGATAGCATTTTGTTTTAACATGGAGGAAAGGCAAACAGCTGTTGTGGTTCCTGAACTAGCAGTGGGATACATTCTTAAAAAGAAAAGAAACATACGATATAACATAATTTACATGGGGAAAAAGTTAATGAGGTTATCTTCAACGTAATTTGCAAAGGTTATGTTATAATGCATTTAGTCACATTAATTGAATAAAACTGATAACAATGCAATGGAAATTCATATCTGATTACATGAAAACATGTTTGGAATTCCATAATCATAATAATGTACCGTACCGTAGGACGATCGCTTCATTTCCTGTCTTAAAATTCCGACTAAACTCAATGGGTAGAGAGTGGGTTAGGCTGCCATAGGGCAAAATATAAGTCGAGATCCACACATACAACTAAGTATAATGACAAGAAGGATGGAGGTTTGTTGAATGAGAAATACAGTTAAGAGGTAAGACGGATTCATTATCCGAAAAATAACTGATCCCTACTAACATATCAACAAAACAAATTAAATTATCCTCAAATGGCTCCAAAAATGTGACCTGCACATCTCAAATGAAAATGAAATAAAATTACACAAATGAACGCAAACTTGGGCATCGACCCAATATAAATGACACAATATTAATATATATATGTATATATTTATATGGAGACACGACACTAAGTTTGGCGAGTTGGTAAGGTGTTTGTGTAAGTGCTTCTATTAATTGCGATGTCAAGTGACCTAACGACCACGATTAAGAAACATCAAAACATGACTTCATGATATACAAAAATACTAGTGAAACACTGACTACCCTATATTTACATTTGTTATTATGGTCACAAAACATATAATGCACATTGGTACAAGGTTGGCTACTATCCCATCCAAAAGGCACAGAATCTACTTGCGAGTTGCAGCTCACAGAAAAAGAACCAGACAGAACTGGAAAACCACAAACATCAAACAGCACACGGGCTGTATTCCCAAATTAAACAACAAGACAAAGTATGTAACAACACAGCATAACTAACACTCCTGAAAATAAAACAACAAGATAACATCACAAAAATAAAATAATGTAAGCAACAGGAAACATTCCCGTATCATTCAGCTGCATATGATTGTGTCACAAAGCACACAATCGTCACCTTCTCATGCCACGTGCTTGCCTGTCAGCTGTAAATGACATATACAGATCAATACACTAGACTTGGTTTGCTGTTTGGGGGCAGGTCTTACAGCGGAGACATGCCTGGGAGGTCATCATTCATCAGCCTCTACAGGGCTTCCTTTAAACACAGCGGGGAGACAAGTATCTCTCTCAAATACACAATATTCTCACTGGTCAACTTATCATTCACGGCTTCAGCTTCATTCGCATTCCAATAAATATCAATCCCCTTTAAATACATGGCTCTCTCTGGCCTTAAATAAATAAATAAAATAAATAAATAAATAAATAAATAAATAAATAAATAAATAAATAAATAAATAAATAAATGGATACAGATTGTGGACAGAGGTAGTTTTACAGCGCACCTTCAACTGTACAGTCAAACACATACCAGTGATGCCTTGTTTTTTTTTGTTTTTTTTTACATGACATATGACAAAACAGCCCTCCTTCCACCCCATCAACATACACGCGTACCAACCACCGTTTATTTTACGTGGGCCCTCCCCATCACGTTACCACAGGCTTCAGGAGTACCTCTGGCTCAACCTCAAAGACATTACCGACCTACGGTCGTGCAAGTATACTTGCGCCCTGCAATACGTGCCCATGGCCAGTAGGCAGTAATGTTCGGTCTTTGAATGTTGAAAGCTTAGGGTAAAATCTTGAAAAATCGTATATATACCCCGTTATGGCAATCCACATCATGTACGAGTGTTAAGCTATTAGCCCCAGTTAAGAATTGCTGGTAAATCTAAAACACTGAACGTAAGTTGAACATTGAAGCTTGAAATTTTCTTCACCAAACGAAAACGAAAAATAATTCATGCAGTAAAGGATTAATAAGGAAAAGTGCTCAAGTACTCAGTCTATACATACAATAGTATACAATAATTCTGTCTCAGACTTCTATTTCAATCAGACCTCTGGATTACCAACTAATAATGGATTTAATTGATTAAATATTGAAGATCACACAACTGTAAAATCAAAGTTGGTCATTCTGAAATCCTTGTTCTGGGCTTCACTTTGTTCAAATCTGGCACACCTCCAGCTTATCATTGGCTAGATTTGACTCATGGTGTGATGCCTCCTTACTTGAGTCTACCGGCAAAGGTCATTTTTGAAATTTGAAGCATCTCGCAGCAAGTGGAAAAGTATTGGTGAGTCTCGCCCCTCTCATCACTCCAACCGACTTCCAGCCTCGCCTTCGGCTCTCTGCATTTGAAAGGTCAGAATACTGTCCACGTTGAAAAAATGATTAAATATATAATTGAAGCATCTAGGGTATGGCTCAATAATATGTGGAAGATCATCATCAAATGAATCACTGTTGACGGTGTTTACTTATAGGTCCCCGTACGGTAATAAACATAAAAGTTGTCTACTTCCTTGAGATATTTTTCTCGCAATCTACTCGTACGCTGCCGTTTTATTCATTTTATTTCGGTACTCTATGGAGCTGTAAATGTAAATTTATTTATAGAGAATTGTACACTCCATTTTATTGATATTTAGAAATTTCATGATCCGTATTGAAGTGGGATTACAATAATTGAAATTAAGAGGGTTCCTCCTATTCAGTACAAAGATATTTATTAACGTGAATAAGTCACATATCGTTCACATGAGGTACTAGTTTCGGCACTAAACTTGTGCCATCATCAGCCAACAAGTCAAATCGGGCAAACACAATATAACTTTAAAACAACTTTAAAACACAGTATAACACCTGCACAGATGAATATGAAATAAAATATGGTACATGATGATGTTGCATTTCAGTTTAAAATCCATTAAAATGGCGATGCCTTCGTTGTTGTATGCACATGGGGGTTTGTCCAGCTTGTATATGTCTCTCGTTTTTTTAAATCTGTTAAAATTATGCTGCGGAGTTTAATGTCATATGAAGTTACCACTAGGTGTGTTCTGTAGTTTGGTTCCAAAAAATAAACAGGCATATGATAAACTTGGTTAGATCCAAAGAATTAATTCCCACTTCAATATGGATTTTAGAACCTTGAGCAGCCTGAGTAATCGGTGGAAGGAGCTGGATGATATGAGACTCTTCACGTTAATAAATATCTTTGTATTGAACAGGAGGGACCCTCTTAATTTCAATTATTGCACTCTATTTTATTCACACAGTCCTCCTTCAGGTTATTACTAATATTCTTCTTATTGTTGCTTGATAATAAATTGTTACTTTTTTCTGCTGGTTTGAAAAGAAAAATATATATGCATATTATTTGAGGTTCTATTATCTTATTCTTGCCCTTGTAATTATTGGACCTAATGGTCTACTTTCACTAGCATTGAGCCCATCTTATTTTCCTTTTTATTCCCATGAGCATATATGCATATTTCACTGTAACTATAATTCCCATTGGAGTAATAACCTCACTTTGATTACACTCGCGTTACCCCTACGGTGACGTAACAAATATAAGCAGCGATGTGCCTCATACTTAGCAATTAATACCTCGACATGGAAAAAATGAAAGGGAAAATGAAAGAAAAAGATAAGGTTGAAAGAGCAATAAGAGCAGGAAATATTGATGAGGCCGCTACATGGCTGAAATCAACTATAACAAGTGGGGCCACCACACAAGATTCAAATAGGAAGGCGAGGCCATGGTTCGACAGAGAATGTTATGAACAAAGAAAATTGACACTGAAAACACTACATAAAACTAGAGGACAAATGGCAAGCGCAACCACCGAAGAATACCAACAAGAACGAAAGAAATACAAGGACCTAATAAAAAAGAAGAAAAAGCAACACCTGGAAAAAGAACATAAGAAAATGGTAGAGGAGGCAGAAGAAGACCCCTACCGAGCTCTGAGGCCAAAAGGGCAGAAAATACAGCCCAACATACCTATGGAAACATGGATAGATCATATAAGAATAGTAATTTGCTCAAAAGAAACAAGACTCATGATTAAGACACCTATGACTCTTCACCATGGATGAAATTGCAAAAGCGATACAGAAAATGAGGAATAACAGAGTACCAGGAGTAGATGGAATAAGAAGTGAACACTTAAAGCAGACAGCACAAGAATACTTACCGATATGGACCTCCCTTCTAAATAAATGTTTAGAATTAGGAAGTATACCAGACGAATGGAGAAAGTCAACAATCAAGCTATTATACAAGGGAAAAGGAGACACAAAGACCCAAACACGTATAGAGGAATAGCGTTGGAATCTACATTACTGAAACTCCTAACAGGAATCCTCGCCAAAAGGCTGGCAGAGAAGCTAGAACCCCTTCTACCAGAGGAACAGTTTGGTTTTAGAAAGGGAAGGTCCACGACTCTGGCAGTAGAAAACCTGTTGGAACAAATAAAACAGACGATAGAAAGACCAAAAGGAAAACTATATGTGGTTTTTGTTGATTACTCAAAAGCCTTCGATACGGTCAACAGAAAGGTATTAATAGATAAACTGGAGGAACTAATTGGAAGAACGAGCACAACGACCCTGATATCGAATATACTGGCAGAAAACTACATACAGATAGATGATGGAATAGGCATATCTGACTGGCTGTCGCAGACGAACGGTGTCCTCCAAAGTGATCCACTCAGCCCTATCCTGTTTAATGTTCTCACGAACGATGTCACCAAAGGAATGGCAGGAACAAGCACATACGTATACGCTGATGACATGGCCATCGCAGCAACAGATATAGATAAACTGCAAGTATCGCTAAACACACTATGTGAATGGGCAGAGAGAAACGACATCCAGATAAATGAAGAGAAGACGGAATTGGTAGTATTTAGGAAAGGAGGAAGACTCACTGAAGCAGAGAACATCGAATGCAATGGCAAACTACTCAAGAGGGCTAACAATTTTAAATATCTAGGTATCACAATTCAAACAACGGGAAAGAGTTTCAGTTTACATATAAGATCTAGAGCAGAGGCGGCCACTAGGGCTATGAATGAAATCAGGAACATCACACAACTATCGATCAGCACAGCTATGGACTTGTTTAGGTTAAAGAAACTACCTGTTCTGACGTATGGCCTAGAATTAGTGGCAGAATACCTCACGTACAAACAGCTGGAAGAATTGGAACGAGTAAAGGCTAGATACCTGAAGAGAATTTTAGGAGCCCCGCAGAATGCAAGATCGAGGCTAGTGTATGAGCTTACCAGGGAGACCTTCTTAATAGAGGATCTGAGATGCGAGCTCATACTTCAAGCTAGTACCAGCTTCAAACAGCTTATACAAGATCTGCATGAGAAGAAAAACAACATACCAGAGGACTTCTATGCAACATCTGCTATGCAAGACAGGACCTGGATGGAAGCTAATCATGATATGCGACACGTGACGACGAGATTGGCGATCCATGGTTTCCACCACAAGGTGTGCTGCAACAAATTATTTCACGAACCAAATGACGAATGTGTGTGTGAGTTGTGCTTGAAATTCTGTGATCGATACCATATTGTAAAATGCAGGAATAGACAGAAATCCATCGTAGCTTATAGCAAAGAAAAGTAATGTGTATGTAATGTAAATGTAATGTAATGATATTCTGCACGGCATGTGCGCATTTTTCAATAATAATAATAATTTTTCAATAATAATAATAATACACATACAACATTCCCTCTGTCATGAAGAAGCCATTTTTGTCGTTCTGATTACCGTTCCGGCAATCCCAGCATGTCTAGCGGCATAGCACGCAATCAAATTCCATTGGTCAATTCTGGCGAAGACTTGGCAATTCTTTGATCGATAAGAACATATTCTAATTCTACTTTCAAGACTTTCGAATACTTCTCAAGGCTTGTCTAGTATTGAAAATGATTTCACATGTAAAGTTGTGAAGTACTGTGAAGTCGTGTGAAACCCTTAATTTGACAAAAATTGATCTTGTACAACAGGCTTAATACTGTTGACTGTAGAAATGGGTACTCTAATTCGGGAGTATACAGACCGATGTATAATTATTGTAAGAAATTTAACAAAGATTGGACTGGAAGAACACTTAAAAGCAATACAATAAATATCTGGCCGTCACTGAATACATTTAAAACAAAAATCATAGCTTCCACAGAATAGAAAAATATATGGAGTTAATTTATGAAATTAATTACGAGTTTGGGCTAAACATTCACGAGCACATTAAAATAGTTTTAGCACAGAAAAAAGGAACCAGAACTTTTTTAATGAAACCATTGCAGACAACATTCTGTTTTTAACCTTGGAGAAGCAACATGAGCTCCCACCAGCCACACATGCAGTGAAGGCCAAAGCAGCATGATTTGTAAGGCCTCTCTTAAGAGGTATGTCTTCAACACAGCATTATTTAGAATTACAGGATATGTTAACCATTTCACTAGTACAGTAGAACCTTGATAATTCGAAATTGGTTAATTCAAAATCCAGCCTAATTCGAAGAAGCTCTTGTTCCCGGAAAGATGAGATACGGTTTTGCATGTTATTTGAATTGTTTAATTCAAAATACAGATAATTTGTAATTCGAAGTACAATGTCGGCCCCATTACGGAAATTCAGACTTTTAATTCGAAACTGTCTTTACATTTTAAAACAATAGTATGTTGCAGAGTAATTTAAATTCAAAATTTATCTGCATCATAATAGAACGCGTGTTCCGGAACGTGGAGGGGTAGCTTTCTGCACTTACACTGACTTTGGTGTGTCTACAATGTGCTTCATAATTGCTAAGTTGAATGAAATCGGAATTCTTTTGTATTCAACCTTTTAAGGAACGCCGCAATATCATGAAGCAGGCAGTGTGTGGAAAAACAGAATCCGTGAACAGTGGCGATGCTGACAGTTGATGAAAAAAAGTGGCTCATATAATCAATTCGTAGGCACCGAGCAATATTGTATTTGCTGATGAAACTGCATTGCTTTCTTTTAATGCCGAGTCCAAACGGTCTTATGGTTTCAAAGGAGAAAGTGCCAGCCGGAAAAATCATACAAGAGTGGGACTCATTGTACTGTGTTGCAATGCACACGGAAGCGAGAAACTTTATCTCCTCGTCGTAGGAAAGTTCGATAAGTCACAATATTTTTAAGGGCGCTGGGCACTTTCCGTACAAGTACGAGGCATCTACAAATGCAAACAGTACAGTAATCATAAAAATTATGCATTTGCACACAGGAACCAGCATAATTTCTCGTCTTTGAATTGTGTGATTTTTTTCTTTCGTTGCATGAGGTTACGTTTGTCAGTGATTTATCCATGTGCATTATTTGAACATTGTAAATGCATCTTGTTGGATACACTTTGGAAATAGCTTTTTTCATGGAATTTGAAAGGTTTAAACTGTGAATCAAGGTTAACTGCATGTAGTAACGGGCCTTAGAACATTTTGTAATGCGGCAACTTCTGAATTACGAATTGGCAGTTAATTCGAAATCACGTAATTCAAAGTATGAATTTTGAGTCCCAACGTCTTCGAATAAACGAGGTTTTACTGTATTCTATTTCTGGTTTGTTTCTTTACAGTGAAATTAATTGTCAATATATAGATTACACAATCATGTGAATTTTTTGTTTTTTTTAAATCACCTTAATGTATACACTGAGGATTGAACAAAGATTCCGAATGCCAGTTATGGTTTAAATGTTTTATAGAAGGTATAGACTGTATAGTGTTCAAAAAGTTGGTATCCCAAAGCTGGGGACCACTTGCTAGGTCACTTGGCAACATCTGTGGTTCACGAGCTAGGACGTGACTACAGAAATCCACACCACGAATCATCTATTATCTTATTTGTAGGTTTTTGTTGTTGTTGTTGTTGTTGTTGATGTTTGCAACAACATTTGTACATTTTTAGAAGCCTTGTTTGCAGCCCAGTATCACTGCATTCACTCTCTGGCAGCCTGTCTCCTTTCTTCTTCACAGAAGCCTTTGCAGTTACGATTTGGTGTCGGTTAATAACGTCTTCATGATTTAGTCCAATTTTATCCAGATCCTTCCTAATCTCCTGAACAACTTTATCACATATGTTGGGTCTACTATCGGGTATGGTAAAAAATTTCTTAGTCAACCGCTTGCCATCCATTTTAAATAGGTGGCAGTAGAACTAGAGTCATCTTACTCATAGTATTATTAATTACTATTATTTCAACAAGTTACACTTACCAGTATCACAATCTGCAGGCTGTAACAAAAAATAAACATAACAATGAAAACAGTGGCTTAAAGATAACAAATACTGAGATGCTACTGTCCATCTTTCATGTCAGGGATACAAATGTAGCTGCATTTCAGGGCATAAGTTTGAAGTTTTAAAAGCACAGATAGTATTAATTGTAGAGGGTTTGAATTAAATACTGTAGGTATTTTCATATTTTAATAATCATTTTCTTCTACTGTCTGTTGAAAATTAAATCAGTGACTTTTACTACGAGGACCCAATATGCCATACTCTTACTCCCTGGCACGAAAGATTTCACAGTTATCAAGTGAACTGACTAAATCTAAGATCTTTTGCTTCAAAAACTAGAGGAATGTTTTTAAATTCAATGGAAAACAATAATAGGATCAATACTGATATTACCAACAACAGCAAAATTAAACCTACAGTCGTGGAGCAGCGTCTGAGAGACAACACACTAGTATAATTCTGACACTGCAAGGAAACTACCAAGGTCACTGATCGAAAATGTCATCTACCGTTCAAGTAACTTCAGTAATAATTAAAGTCAAAAACTTCATTATTGGTTCTGTATTGAATCGAGATTCACAAATAAACAAGGGAATTATGCGGTCCACCTATTCAATACTGAAGAAAATTATGTCATAGATTCTACAAGTCTGTTAAATCTTCATATTCATTTATTTAGTCATACGGGACCAGCTTCGACAAAAATTTCTATGTCATCATTAGCCAAGAAAAAGAAAACTATGTATTAAATTGTGTAAACAAAAATATCACACTTATTTAGTACCAAAAAATTGACAATTGTATACATTTTACTACAAAGCGTATTGTACAAAGATTTTTTGCATATCTCTCAATTATAATTATTATGGTGTACACGTCTTCATATAAAACATACACCGATGTAATAGGATTACCAGTTCACGTTTGTATAAACATTTTAACCCTAATATGAATAATTTTTCTAAATTATTGGTATAATTTCAGTAGAGACGTAAATTTTAATGCATTTCTAATGTCTTTGTTTTCTTTTCTTGGTTGATGAAGACATACAATTTTTGTCGAAACTGGTCCCATATGACTAAATAAATGAAATGTGAAGATTTAACAGACTTGTAGAATCTATCACATAATTTTCTTTGGTGGCGTGGAGCTGTAAATCATGGGAAACAACTTATATCTGCAAAAACACTCTGGAAACGTGCATATTATATTTAATTTGTACAGTATTTTAATCTTAATCCTGTTACAACGCTTACCTCAAATAAAGGTCCAGGATAAATTAACTATTGACACTACATTGCCTTTGTAATTCTGCTCATCCAATGAACACGAAAGGGTACCAGTAGGTAGCCAAAATGCTGTATAATGCAGTGTATTATTTTAATCTGGTTATCTTTCTTAGTATTGTAATAATCGTCATCGCCACGACATTTACATAATTTGTTTGCCCACCCGAATTAATTGTATATATATGTATCATATGTAATTTTATTCATTATTAACGCCCATCATCATCATCATTTATGTAATTGCACATAAGAACGAGAAATAATTTTTAATATATTAGAATATTCCGTGGTAATGTCAAGACAGGTCTTGCGCTAACAAGCTCCTTGGTGTCTCGCAATAGTCCAGGAAGGTTAATTTTGGAAGGTTCTTGGAAACGTACGCAACAGCAAGAGGAAGATACACAATTTCGTTGTTGGGACGCTAAATCACCCCATATCACGTGCTCCTATCAGGAGGGCTTTTCTGTCAAGGACAGACACTTCATATATATATTGACAGGGTTGTGATGTATAACGGCTCTCATTGGAACGAGATGTCATGTGACATGAAGGGAGGAAGTGGGAATATGAAGAGTATTTATATAGATCTACACGGCGTGGTGAAGATCATTCTTCATTCTGCATCCAGATTTCTTGAGTCTCCATTCTCAGGTAGTCCACGGGCTTTTAGAGAGTCACTCTGCTATCTGAGTGCATGCTTACGATGTGCTTATACTCAACATTTCTTATCAGCCCTGTGAGACTTACTCAGATTATTTAGAAAGACAAGTTCACATAATATAGAAGGACTGGATGTTTCCGTTCTCTCTATTCAATTAATTCCGATGTGGAATAATAGAAAAATAAAGAGACTAAGAAGGAGGTGCAGACTGGAAAGAAATAGAGTTAGAAATGGCTGTGGAAGTAAGGAGAAATTGAAGGAACTTACTAGAAAATTGAATCTAGCAAAGAAGGCAGCTAAGGAAAACATGATGGCAAGCATAATTGGCAGTCATACGAATTTTAGTGAAAAATGGAAGGGTATGTATAGGTATTTTAAGGCAGAAACAGGTTACAAGAAGGACATTCCAGGAATAATTAATGAACAAGGGGAGTGTGTAAGTGAGGATCTTCAAAAGGCAGAAGTATTCAGTCAGCAGTATGTAAAGATACAAGGAAAATGTAGAGATAGAAGAGGAGACTAAGGCCAAAGAAGTAATAAAATTTACATATGATAACAATGACATTTACAATAAGATACAAAAGTTGAAAACTAGAAAAGCGGCTGGAATTGATCAGATTTCTGGGGATATACTAAAGACAATGGGTTGGGATATAGTACCATATCTGAAGTACTTATTTGATTATTGTTTGGTCAGAGGAGCTATACCAGATGAATGGAGAGTTGCTATAGTAGCCCCTGTGTATAAAGGAAAGGGTGATAGACATAAAGCTGAAAATTACAGGCCAGTAAGTTTGACATGCATTGTATGTAAGCTTTGGGAAGGCATTCTTTCTGATTATATTAGACATGTTTGCGAAATTAATAACTGGTTCGATAGAAGGCAATTCGGTTTTAGGAACGGTTATTCTACTGAAGCTCAACTTGTAGGATTCCAGCAAGATATAGCAGATATCTTGGATTCTGGAGGTCAAATGGACTGTATCGCGATTGACCTGTCTAAAGCATTTGATAGGGTGGATCATGGGAGACTACTGGCAAAAATGAGTGCAATTGGACTAGACAAAAGAATGACTGAATGGGTTGCTATATTTCTAGAAAATAGATCTCAGAGAATTAGGGTAGGTGAAGCTTTATCTGACCCTGTAAAAATTAAGAGGGGAATTCCTCAAGGCAGTATTATCGGACCTTTATGTTTTCTTATATATATAAATGATATGAGTAAAGGAGTGGAATCGGAGGTAAGGCTTTTTGCGGATGATGTTATTCTCTATAGAGTGATAAATAAGTTACAAGATTGTGAGCAACTGCAACGTGACCTCGAAAATGTTGTGAGATGGACAGCAGGCAATGGTATGATGATAAACGGGGTTAAAAGTCAGGTTGTGAGTTTCACAAATAGGAAAAGTCCTCTCAGTTTTAATTACTGCGTTGATGGGTTGAAAGTTCCTTTTGGGGATCATTGTAAGTATCTAGGTGGTAATATAAGGAAAGATCTTCAATGGGGTAATCACATAAATGGGATTGTAAATAAAGGGTACAGATCTCTGCACATGGTTATGAGGGTGTTTAGGGGTTGTAGTAAGGATGTAAAGGAGAGGGCATATAAGTCTCTGGTAAGACCCCAACTAGAGTATGGTTCCAGTGTATGGGACCCTCACCAGGATTACCTGATTCAAGAACTGGAAAAAATCCAAAGAAAAGCAGCTCGATTTGTTCTGGGTGATTTCCGACAAAAGAGTAGCGTTACAAAAATGTTGCAATGTTTGGGTTGGGAAGAATTGAGAGAAAGAAGAAGAGCTGCTCGACTAAGTGGTATGTGATGATATACTAACAATTTGTTGGTTATTTTGATCCACCTTTTCAATACAAATTATTAATACAATTAATTTGTATTGAAAAGGTGGATCAAAATAACCAACAAATTGTTAGTATATCATAGCATAGTTCAATACGGGTCTAATAATGAGATTAGTTACATGTAAGTGGTATGTTCCGAGCTGTCAGCGGAGAGTTGGCGTGGAATGACATTAGCAGACGAATAAGTTTGAATGGCGTTTATTAAAGTAGGAAAGATCACAATATGAAGATAAAGTTGGAATTCAAGAGGACAAACTGGGACAAATATTCATTTATAGGAAGGGGAGATAGGGATTGGAATAACTTACCAAGGGAGACGTTCAATAAATTTCCAATTTCTTTGAAATCATTTAGGAAAAGGCTAGGAAAGCAACAGATAGGGAATCTGCCACCTGGGCGACTGCCCTAAATGCAGATCAGTATTGATTGATTGATTGATTGATTGATTGATTGATTGATTGATTGTAAGGCTGGTACTATGTTTTTGGTACTCAGCAAAATAGGGAGTGATAGATTTAGGGTGGAATCCATTCCATGAAGCAGATGACGAGGATAATACTGTTGGAAGAGGGACGACAACTATCAGCCACGGGAGCAGACGATGAAAAGATCAACCTCTGGTGAGCAGTAGTAAGCCCTGTTATCGCAAGTCCGCGCATGTAGTATTGAATTGTAATCTCAGTCCGTAATTTTTAATTTTTGGAAAAACTCGTTTTCACGTAATTTCATCTTTTTTTTGGAATAAAACCTTTTTCTTTGTACATCGTTAAATAATTTACTTTTTAGTAGGTTGGTTCCCTATGTTTTTCCACGTGGTATTTAATGGTTAGTATCCTTATACCTCACGACCGAGATAGTCTCATTAAATTTAGTACTTTTTATATCTAAATTCGGTTTCAAATTACATTTAATTTCGAAGCCTGGCATCCAGCGTGCAATTGTTGTCAATTATCTATATCGGGTGTTTGATCCGTTACATTATGACACCATAACGTGGGGCGCGAAAACCATTAAATACGATGTAGGGAACGGCAAATCTGAAGATAGGGTCTGTGTTTTGCTAAGGGGCGAAAGTGCTATCAATAAATCCATATTTCAGTATATGTTTGATGTTAGGGAATCATGGCAGATCAAACGCAAGGTATGATGTTATGTGATGGTAGTGTGCTTAGAGGTGGTTCGTCAACTAACGATAAAGACACGGTAGATGAGTCTCTGAAGGAGATGAGAGTAGATAAGACAGATAACCAAGCTCATGACGACTCACAGGGTAATAAATTGGGGGGCGGAGCGGAGGTTATCCCTACCACCGAAGAAAATAGCATTGAGTTAAGAGGTTTTATACTATGTTTAAAGAGTTAAAGAAAGAGTTGAAGGATCAGGGGAAGGAAATCAATGAAAAATTAGAGCATCAGGGGAAGGAAATCAATGAAAAATTAGAGCAGCAGGGGAAGGAAATTAAGGTAGACCTAGAGAAAACTAAGAAAGAGCTATGTGACGAACTAAGAGAGTACAAAGCAGAAACTGGTAAGAAAATGAAGGAACATAGTAAGGAAATAAGCGAGCTGTTAAAAAAGAGTGAAAATTGCGATAAACGGTTAGAGGAACAGAATGAGAAGACTGAACAACATAAGAGAGAGGTGGATAAGAAGTTGGTAGAGCAAAAAAGCGAACTTATAGAAGTTATTGGGAAGGAAAATAATAAAACCAGGGAGAGAGTAGAAAC
The DNA here is from genome assembly GCF_040414725.1 of Anabrus simplex. Lineage (NCBI taxonomy): Eukaryota > Metazoa > Arthropoda > Insecta > Orthoptera > Tettigoniidae > Anabrus > Anabrus simplex. The sequence continues at coordinate 20,607,017 of NC_090266.1, forward strand.
AAAGGAAAGTGAAATTAAAGCGTTAAGAAATAAACAGACGAGCATGTTAAGTATGTTAAGTGAGATAGGAGGTAGAGATAAGAAAGTTGAGGAGAGAGTCAATAATGTAGAAGCGAAGTTGCAATGGGAGATAAGAGAGAAACAAGGCTACGATGGGGTGAAGCTTGGAGGAAATTACGTAAGAGAAGAGGAGTTACCGAAGTTTAACGGGAGGCAAACCAACCCACTGGACTTCCTTAACCTTATTCAGAAGCGGTTTGAGCAAAAGATAAATGAGGGGTATATTGAATGGGAGCAGGTTTTGGAATTTATCAGCAGTGCTTTCGTGGAGAAACGAGATCCTGGTTCGTGGTGTACCATAACAGTATGAAAGACCTCAATGAGTTCCAGAATAAATTGTAAGAAAAATACTGGAGCAAGACAATTCAGAGTTGTGAGAGGGAAAGAGTCGTTTTTGGCAAGTTTAGGACGAATGAGGGGGTATCCATGATGGAGTACTTCTTGGCTCACGTCACGATATGCCAGAATTTTGCTGGGATAGCGACGGATACTGACGTGGCAAGGCTACTACTCAGGCATTTTCCTGAACGAGTAAGAACTGCAGCGGTGATAAAGAAAACTAGCACTATTCAGGAGATGGAACAGCTCCTCACTAAATTTGATGGGTTGGGAAATATGGAGAGTAGAAAGAGGAACGCGCAAGATTATGCCCCGCAGTATGAGCACAGGAAAAACCGTAGGCAGCCGAACTATGAAAATAGAAATCAAGGTAACCCTAGGAGTAACGGGAACCAAGAACGAGCGGATCAGCAAGCAGGTAACCGACAGGCGGATAGGAATGTGGGCACTAGCGGGACGAATGGTCAAGGCCAAGTAAGACGTTTAAACTAAGTACGGGCTGTAATTCAGGGTCTGTATTTCAGCCGTATCCACCCGATAACCCAAAGTTGTGTTATAGAGTTATCGTATGACCTAGATGTAAGAGATGATTTAATGTTTGAGCCACAGCAGCAATATATTGATAAACAGGAGCAAGTGGTTAATCCCATTTTTAAGTTAGAAGTATAGGGGGCGGGTGTTCATGCACTTATTGACTCAGGTAGTCAGAGGTCATGCGTTAGTTATGAGTGGTATATGACTTTTGTACAACGAGGTATTTATGTGGAGGAAATGCCAGTTAAGAGTACATATATCATCACTGCTGTTGGCAAGAAGTCCAAACATGTAAGCAGGTGACATTACCTATAAGTATTGCTGGTTCTATTATGGTTCAGATATGTTTAGTTATTCCACAACTTGTATTTAATATCATCTTGGGACGTGACTGGCTGACGTCACACTCAGCACAGTTAGATTACAAAGAAGCTGTGGTTAACTTAACATGGAACGAGGCTCATATTAAAGTCAATTTTGAGGGTGACATTCAGGGGAAACAGGGTGATTGTGCCATGGGATGTGTTGTCAGGGTTTCACAAGCTATCGAGGAAGCTAGAGAGAGCTTCTGGGAAGAAGAAGTTAGTGAGAGCTTCGTTCTGTGTCATGTGATGGTTGATAAGGGTCAAAAGGACGCATTATGGGGAGCTGTAAGCAAGAGTTGCTTAGAGGAAGGACAGCAAGACGAGTTGTTGGCGGTCTTGCTCGAACACGACAAATGTATTTTCAGTGAAACCTGACCGAACTTATGTGTATGAGCATTCTTTTTCTGTACTGGATAGTAGCCTTTTTTGTGGACCGAGGTATGGCATCCCGCACAAGTTTTCCAAAGCAGTAGACTAGCAAATACAAAGTATGCTATCAGACGGCGTGATAGGGCCATCGAGTAATCAGAATGTAGATAACGAGAAGTCAGCCTGGTTACTGTTTTGAGGTGTTGGTGTGTTTGTGTATCAGCTGTGTGCATGTATGAAGTGGATTTTCCTGATTATGCCTGTAGACAGGTGGGGGGGGCGTGGTGTGCTTTCTGGAGTGAGCTCACTGTACTGCTGCACACGTGAGTCATGTCAATCGGTGCGTATGTGATGCCAAGGTTTTTTTGTGATAAATGTAAAGGGATAATTCAGACTTGCCCAATAGGAAGACCTACGTAAACAAGTTTGTTTTTGTAAAATAGAGTCATCGCAGGCAGATATGTGCCATGAGAGGACTTGCGGTAGCACGGTTACATGTTCCAACGGCGTGTGGGTGAACATGTGTAACAGTGCTTGTAGGGTCATGTGTGGGGATACACTTGGTATTGGATGACACCATGTGAGATAATGCTCCCACATATTGAATAGCATGTGGTTGTGCTATATGTTTTTTGTGCTATTTTAATCTGGTGAAGATAATCTTAAAACTGATGAACGCTTCAGTGTGAAGAAATCAGAGGAGATGTTGTATAGTAGTATTTTTAGGTATTGTTTTTGTAATTGTGTAATGTGTGAATTTTGATGGAAGTTGAAGGAGAGTTGAACACTCGAGAGCGTGGAGGCTGAGATATATGTATACGTGGTTGACATGTTAAAGTTGGGTAAATAATGTGTGTCGGTCTAGATAGAGGTGATACCACATGATGGACTGATGCAAGATGAACTGTATGAGACGTCGAGAGGAGTGTAAATTTGACAAGCTGTGAATGATAATTGGATGTATGACAAAGTAGTATATTTTCTATGTTATATATAAATATTGTAACGTGTTGGCGGGGTAGATAAATAAATAAATGCGTACAGCACCTGGTAGCAACTTATTTCTAAGATTTATTAACTAAGCACTACAACTACAGATTTACACACACACAGAGATGATAGCCGAGCTTACAAGTTACACAAGTACACTTACACACTTACGGTTCGCGCGCTCTCTCTCTTAGTTTCTCTTATGTTCCATCTACAATGACACACACACACACACACACACACACACACACACACACACACACACACACACACACACACACACACACACACACACACACACACACACACACACACACACACACACACACACACACACACACACACACACACACACACACACACACACACACACACACACACACACACACACACACACACACACACACACACACACACACACACACACACACACACACACACACACACACACACACCCAGAGTCATCGATTATTTACAGTACACTCTCTCAGCCACTCAGTCACACTCGTTAGCGCTGTCACGGTCCGCAGCCTACACGTCAGCCTCGCAGATCGAGATAGTATCCGCTGTTCACTGTCCGTCGAACCCCGTTCGCGGTCTACACACGTCGTCTCCTAGTGTTCCCTTCTTCGCCGCTCCAGAACACTCCAGGTTCTCCTCCAGCAGCCAGCCTCAAGGGACACACACACACACACACACACGATGTCAGGGGAACAGGCACGAGTCCTCGGCTCCAACAGGCTGATAATCGATCAGGCTGACATCTCAGCCCAGGCTACCACTGACTGCACTCTCCGCTCACTCACTCTCTAACTCTCACTCACCAATTCTCACTGACTCTAGGCAGGTCGTTCCTCTCTTATATACCTGCGCTGGTTCTTCTAGAATCGTCCGGATGTTCGATGGATCGAGGAACCTCGTGAAACAGAAGACTCCAGATTAATCTTCCAGTCGTTTCCGTAGTCTTCTGCAGCGCGACCACGGATAGAAGTGAGAAGGGCCGGCCCAGCCCTTGAGTGTTGCTCGCGGATTGGCGCGCTCGAGCGTAAGGGGGGTGGGTCGATGGGAGACACACCCGGCGCGTAGCGAGTTAGCATGGCTGACTCTACAACCATTACAATATGTTGTGAGTGATTCCGACACTATGTATTACGCATGTCAGAATCAGGGGGGCGAATGTAATAATCGTGGTTGCCACGACATTTACATAATTTGTTTGCCCACCCGAATTATTTGTATACTGTACCAGTAAAAGAGCCCGACTCTCAGATTAAATTTTACAGTAGCATGACTATAGTTCTCAGGGCGAAAAACTGGATTAATTGTAGCTACGGCTCGGTACAGGAGGTAGGGTCCTATCTACAGAAAAACTTTGACTCTGATTGCACAAGAGTTTATTCAAATAAGTCATGAATTTGCACATCACCTCTAAGTAGAAATGGATTGTCTTCCTCGTATTCCAATAGAATGGCTCGGGTTCTCCAGCTCACCATGCCAAGCTGGTTGAAGCACGTTCCAGAAGACTCCAGGGATTCCAGGGACTCCAGATACTCCAGACAGAGGCAGCCGGACTGTCTGGATTGACGGCAAGTAGAGATGTCTCGAACTCTGAGGCCCGGGTTGAACCCCGGTGATCCAGGCGATGTTGTAGATAGTCATGTACAACCTCAGCCCAATGAGACTGAGAGGATTGATGTTCCCAAGGTCACTAGTAGCACTGAGTCCATGAAAACCTTGGATGATCAACTTATAAGCAGAGTTCTTGATAATTGTACATCAAGACTTCCAACACTCCTAAAACGATATGAGTGGTATTAATAATTTTAGAGTTCATCACTAGGAAAATCCTCGTCCCTGAATAACTTTTGGCAACGAAAAATACAAGTCCCTTCCTGTGAAATTATAGTTAAACTCGAAGTTCATTACTGGCGAAGGTGCAAGTCTTTGCCTAAACTCGAATGAAAACACAAGTCCATTCACTTGGAAGTTTGAATATATTTAAAGTTAATCACTGGTGAAATTCATAAAGTCTTTGAGTGACCACTGACGAAAACACAAGTCCTTCCACATAAATAAATTCACTGACAAAATTTATAAGTCTTTTAAACCAACACTGGCAAATGTACAAGTCTTTGAGTAAATGTAAGTGAAATCCTAACTTCGTTTAAAGCCGTTGGAAAGTTAAAGTTCATCACTAGCAATGTTAATCAATCACTGTCTATTAGAAGGATGAGTTCCTCAACAGTCGCAAATATTCCACGTAAATAATACAAGTCCATTCAATGATCACGTAGAAAAGTTCTGGTCTCGAACACATGAAAATAATACAAGTCCATTCAGTGAACACTTAGAAAAATTCCAGCTTCGAAGACGCGTAAATAATACAAGTCCATTTAGTGAACACTTAGAAAAGTTTCAGTCTCGAAGGCACGTAAATAATACAAGTCCATTCAATGAACACTTAGAAGAATTTTGGTCTCGGACCCATGTAAATAATACAAGTCCATTTCACGAACACTTAGAAAAATTCCAGCTTCGAAGACACGTAAATGATACAAGTCCAAACACTTAGAAAAGTTTCAGTCTCGAAGGCACGTAAATAATACAAGTCCATTCAATGAACACTTAGAAGAATTCTGGTCTCGAACCCATGTAAATAATACAAGTCCATTTCATGAACACTTAGAAATATTCTAAGTTCAATTACGAAGACTTAGAAAATTTTCTACAACACTCGAAGTCTTATGAGTTCACTTTATAGTACTTGGAAGAATCGTCTTCCCACACTTGTATAATGACAGAGTTCCACGATGATAGTAGCAGCAAGAGTGCCCCCGCTGACTACTCAGCTGAGACTGTCTGAATAGGTTACAGTAGGTCCTCCTTTTATTCAATCCGGGATGTCTACGTCATAATACGGTTTGATTGAATATTTCCCGAATCCCTCGATGGATTTGCTTGGAACTCGAGCATTGGGACGTTTAGGTGATCCCAAACAAGATGACATATCGCTCGATTCGCTAGCATCATTATTATAGAAATTTCAAAATTTTCTCCATCGAACTCTCTAGAACAAGTGACGTGGAATCCAGAAAATACCAGTCAAGGCTGGTAACACGTGTTGAGACGAGCGGGCGGTCTAGCTAGCCCCTGTGGCTACGTCACAGCTCACAGTCGTCATACACTCGCTAGCTGGTCCTCGCTGCTGGTAAACAAACCAGGCGCTCTCGGAACATTACGCGTGGTAAATAAACGTAACTTATGCTCAATAAATACTTATGTACAGGTCGTAACCGGTACAATATATATATATATATATCATATGTAATTTTATTCATTATTAACGTCCATCATCATCATTTATGTAATTGTACGTAAGAACGAGAAATAATTTTTAATATATTAGAATATTCCGTGGTAATGTCAAGACAGGTCTTGCGCTAACAGGCTCCTTGGTGTCTCGCAATAGTCCAGGAAGGTTAATTTTGGAAGGTTCTTGGAAACGTACGCAACAGCAAGATACACAATTTCGTTGTTGGGACGCTAAATCACCCCATATCACGTGCTCCTATCAGGAGGGCTTTTCTGTCAAGGACAGACATTTCATCTATATATCGACAGGGTGGTGACGTATATCGGCTCTCATTGGAACGAGATGTCGTGTGACATCAAGGGATGAAGTGGGAATATGAATAGGATTTATATAGATCTACACGGCGTGGTGAAGATCATTCTTCATTCTGCATCTAGATTTCTTGAGTCTCCATTCTCAGGTAGTCCACGGGCTTTTAGAGAGTCACTCTGCTATCTGAGTGCATCGCTTACAATGTGCTTATACTCAACATTTCTTATCAACTCTGTGAGACTTACTCAGATTATTTAGAAAGACAAGTTCACATAATATAGAAGGACTGGATGTTTCCGTTCTCTCTATTCAATTAATTCCGATGTGGAATTTCACTTTGTAAGGCTGGTACGATGTTTTTGGTACTCAGCAAAATAGGGAGTGATAGATTTAGGGTGGAATCCATTCCATGAAGCAGATGACGAGGATAATGCTGTTGGAAGAGGGACGACAACTATCAGGCACGGGAGCAGACGATGAAAAGATCAACCTCTGGTGAGCAGTAGTAAGCCCTGTTATCGCAAATCCGCGAGTGTAGGATTGAATTGTAATCTCAATCAGTAATTTTTAATATTTGGAAAAACTCGTTTTTACGTAATTTCATCTCTTTTTTTTTTTTTTTTGAATAAAACCTTATTCTTTGTACATCGTTAAATAATTTACTTTTTAGTAGGTTGGTTCCCTATGTTTTTCCACATGGTATTTAATGGTTAGTGTCCTTATACATCACGACCGAGATAGTCTCATTAAATTAAGTTTAGTACTTTTTATATCTAAATTCGGTTTCAAATTACATTTAATTTCGAAGCGTGGCGTCCAGCGTGCAATTGTTGTTAATTATCTATATCGGGACTTGTGGGCATGTTAATTACGATCGCCATAAAGGAGCATGGTCAAAACGACAATTTATCTTGTCAGAACCGAGTTTGTTCGGGTGTTTGATCCGTTACAGTACGGCTATAGAATTATCTAACATGTAATACATTTTCTTTCCCTGATAACCCAAATGCAACCGTAAGTGGACTCCTATGCACTTCAGCGGCTGGACCAGAACTCCCGAAGTGGCCTGATATGCCAGTAGCAGTGGCGGCGCGTTCTATATGTTCAGTGGTTCAGTGAACCCCCTAGAAATATATAACTCTTAGTAAAATTGTTAATCAAGTGTATATTTCATTAATTACATCTGTAAATTTGTGCTCGGAGCAATAATTTTGACATCAACACTCTGTTGCTCTCCGGAACCAACGAAAAGTTTCAATTTCTGGAGTGATGGTGTGCGGCGGTGGGACATAAGGAGGATGAGCAAGGCGCGGGGATGTGTAAGGCAAGGGGGGTAAATCAAGAACAAAGCTAAACTATCACTGGTGACAGGACCAGTTCTTGGCAGCGCTCGACACTATCTACATCGAACAAGCCCGAAGTTAGCCGGAGTATTGTCTCAAGATGCGCAGTTAAAATTTGCTGTATATGGTACGTTTTTCGTACTATCGCATTAATGTCCCATGCAAGCAAAGTTCTGCTCTACAAAATAAATCAACACCTAAAACCATTCCTGCAACCTCAGATATCCGCGGAACAAGCAGGCTTTGTTGCAGGTAAAGGAACATGAGAGTCTCTATCAACCACGGACGCACGATTTGAAACTCGCTCCTCCTTCCCCTCCACGCTCCACCCCTCCATTACAGCATCAATACTACACTAGAAGTAGCAAGCTTAGTCGTTCAGACACAACCGGAACAACTGGTCCCAGCTAAATCGACAAGACAAGTAAATTCACATGATAAACACTCACTCTGCAATTATCATCATACTGGATTTCACTTTCATCATTCTAATTCCCCATTTTTTCTCTTATTCAGTTACAGACAACTCATATTCCTCCCAAGGTTGAACAATGCACCAAAAGGAAGTTAATCAACAAGAACGACGTATTATTCCAAATTTTATCTGATCAGCAATAGTTTCCAACATAGATGCTTCAACCTTAATACATAACCATGCTTCTTTCTACAGGAATATTCAAATAGATTCATACCCTAATAACGACTTCAACCAAGGTTCCGGTTTTGTAACAATACTTACGACTCAGGCGACCATAACAATTGAAGAAACCCCAACTCACGCTGTGTTAAATCTCTAGTCAATACAATTTGAGAAACCCATTTCACGCTGTGATCAATCATGTCTACAATTTGGATGTCTAGTCATTATAAAATAAATTAATTCATTGTTCGTAAATTCTGGCAAAGTTAATGTACATATTGTAAACTATGTAAAAAGCATAAGACCATTGTATTTAGTATTAAGTTAAGTTTACTATTAAGTTCCGATGTTTATAGTTTTAATTCTTGACCTTAAGATTTAGTATTAGGCTGAAGATGTCCATAACTAGGGCGAAACATATCCCTAACTGGTGTTTTTAATTCATGTAGAATTTAATCACTAAAAATATACATTTGTATTGAAAAGGTGGACACAATAATTTTAATCTTGAAAGTGTTTTACTTACACGAGAGTCTATCCTGAACACGAGACAGATTATTGAGAAATGTCGCGAGTTTTATGTCCCTGCCTTTATTTGCTTCCTGGACTACAAAAAGGCCTTTGATTGTCTTATGTGGGACAAGTTGTGGCAGGTGCTAAACGAATTTGGGGCTCCACTGCATTTAATATCGTTATTGAAAGGCCTGTATAGAAACCACGCAGCAACCATAAAGGTGGATGGTGATCTCTCAGGCATTTTCAGTGTGACAAATGGAGTAAGGCAAGGTTGCATATTATCACCTAAACTCTACAACATATATGCAGAGTGTCTCATCAAAAGAGCTTTCAATGGCTGGAAAGGTAGAATCTTGATTGGCGGCAGAAAAGTTAATAACCTGCGATTTGCAGATGACACTTCCCTCATCGCTGGTAGAGAAGAGGAACCTTATGACCTGCTTACAAGAGTGAAGAACATTAGTCTTCAGTATGGTCTAGAGATAAACATCAAAAAGACCAAACTAATGGTAGTTGATCGGCAAAGTCAAATCCAACTTACGGGATGCCTCAAATCCAACTTATGGGATGCCTAAAGGACCTGGATATAGTAAAGGAATTTGTATACTTGGGGTCAGTCATCAATGACACGGGAAGCTGTGATAAAGAGGTAAAAAGACGTATTGTCTTAGGTCGTGCTGCAATGGTTAAACTTACTAAGATCTGGCAGAACCAGGCAATATCAAAAGCCACGAAGATGCGCTTGGTAGAATCACTAGTGTTCTCAGTCTTTTTGTACGGCTGCGAGACCTGGACCATGAATGTTAAAGACAAATAGCGCGTTGATGCATTTGAGATGTGGTGTTGGCCGAGAATGCTACGTGTACCCTGGACAGAAAGAAGAAACTAATGTTTCCATTCTGGATGAACTCTGCGTCAAGAAACACCTATCTTCCCATGTGAGTGAATGTTACCTCCAGTTCCTTGACCACATTTTAAGACTAGACGGAGAGAACTTGGAAAAGGCAGTAGACCACGAGGAAGAACAGCATGTAGATGGATAGATTAGGCGAAGAAGATCACTGGTCTATCACTTCAGATCATATTAAAGAAATGTGAAAACCGCTCGGGATGGAGACATCTTGTCAAGGTTCCAACACGGAAATGATAAGAGTTATGAGGTCACGACGCTCAGTAATGAGCACAATGACTAAAGATGATGATGAGGATGGTACGTTTTGAAGGGATTTTAATTTCACGATTTGGTGTTTTAGACATAATTAACCGCAATGAATAAAAATATTTTGGTAACTGGGATTTGTATAACATCAATAGGCATACGTAGCCTATGTGTATGTAATTATCGTAAACTTTTAATTAGTAAGTAGTGCTCATAAAAGCAAAATACGTCAAGATAAGAACATAAATAACAACAGGCTGCCTAACACGTTCTTGAAGCAGTGCTTATTTCTGGCTTGTCAGTTCAACCCCCTCCAGAACAGTACCGTAGCGAATATCTACTCAAGACTGTGTTTAGTGAAGTGCTCTATTGTATCTGGCGTTCGTTCTCATGGTGTTTGTCGGTGTCTTGATGCGTGTGTCGTGTATTCATCAGTCTGGAAATGAATACCGTTCGGTTTCTTCTAGAGAATACCTTTCCAACACTTGGTAAAGAAGAAAAGTGCAGAATAAAGCAGCTTTGCAGGCCTCTTCCCTCCCTGAACATTATTCAGAAGCAAACTAGTACAGGTAAGGATTTTTGTAGAACATTTAAGCCACAGATTTACGAGAGGAATACTTGGTTATATGGTTGCGATACCATTCATAGGCTTTTCTGTTTCTTGTGCTTGCTTTATGCAAAGGGTAAGGACACGAATTGGACAAAAACAGGGGTATGATCTCAGCCATTTAATACAAAAGGTCAAAAACCTGAAGCATCTATTACACATAAGAGTGCATGTTTGGATCTTTCAGTTCTGGGGGAAACTGATATTAGGCAGCAGCTAAATAGCGCTTTCTGAAGGAATATTGGGAGACATAATGATAGTGTGAGGAAAAATAGGTACGTGCTCTCGAAGATCATTGACTGCGTGAAGTTCTGTGGTGAATCTGAACTTGCTTTGAGAGGTCATGACGCAACGCTGGATTCAAACCATCCAAGCGTATTCCAAGGACTCAATTTTACTTCGGCATTGGATACCGTTGTTAGGGGTCATTTCAACAGTGCTACAGTTTTCAAGGGTACGTCAAAGGACATTCAAAATGACATTCTGGAATGCATGTTGCAAGTGTGTTGTGAGAATATTTTAGCTGAAGTAGCTACTGCAGACTTCGTCTCCGTGATAGCAGATAAAACATCTGATGTATCTTCAAAGTGTCAGTTAGTCATTGTACTTCGATATGTATTAGCTAATGGGGAGCCTGTTGAAAGGTTCTGGACTTTCTTAAACCCAGCGCCTGCTCATTAGCTGATTGTATAAAACGGGCCCTCTCTGAAGTAGTTGGAGAGCACAGAGAAAAAGTAGTCTCCCAAAGTTACGATGGTGCCAATGTTATGAGCGGCCGACACTCCGGAGTACAAACAATTGTAAGGCAAGACTACCCATTTGCTTACTTTGTGCATTGTTACGCCCATCAATTGAATTTAATTCTGGCCTAGGCTGCTAGCCACAACAAAGAAGTGCGACTGTTATTTGCCACCATTAGGGAGATTCCAGCATTTTTTTCTCATTCGCCTCAGAGAGTGGCTATTCTTGACGAGGTTGTGGGCAGAAGAGTTCTGCAAGGCTCAGCTACGAGATGGAACTTTAACCCTGTATTAGTGCGAAGTGCACTAAGCTCCTTTGAAACAGCAATTTCGAAAGTAAGGGACAATGTTGACAACATCGTAGTGGAGAAAAATGTACAAGAAGACAACACAGGTAAAACAAGATGCGAAAATAGTTACTACCCGAGGAACATTGTGGCAAATGAGGTATGCGACGTTATTATAAATCATAGCAAAGAGGTTCAACTTCTCCAACCACTTACTGGCCTCCAGCTTCTTTGATCACCAAATCTTCCCAACCTTTCAAAATAATTTTCCAAAGGAGAATCTTACGTATATTATACAATCCTATCCTTTTCTTGACAAACATAAACTGAAAACCAAACTGCAAGTGATTTACTCAAGAAGTGATTTTTTTTTTTGCTATGGGCTTTACGTCGCACCGACACAGATAGGTCTTATGGCGACGATGGGATGGGAAAGGCCTAGGAGTTGGAAGGAAGCGACCGTGGCCTTAATTAAGGTACAGCCCCAGCATTTGCCTGGTGTGAAAATGGGAAACCACGGAAAACCATCTTCAGGGCTGCCGATAGTGGGATTCGAACCTACTATCTCCCGGATGCAAGCTCACAGCCGCGCGCCTCTACGCGCACAGCCAACTTGCCCGGTAGAAGTGATTTTAAAGAAATGAACAATGCAACTGACTTGTTTTTTTGATAGAGAACAATCTTAAGGAACCTTTCGGGGATGTGGTGAAACTTTTGAAATTAATTATTACTGTCCCCATGACTACTACTGAAGCAGAAAGATGTTTTACCACTTTAAAGCGGATTAAGATATTCCTGAGGAGTACAATGGATGAAGAAAGACTGTCTGCTCTTGCTATGTTGTCCATCGCGAAGGAGACGATCAATAAATTAGTAGATTTTAATGAGAAGGTAATGGACTTATTCGCCGCCAGGAAGGAAAGGAGGATGGATTTCCTGTACACACAGACGACAGCTGTTATACCAACACCAGCAACGTCTTCAACATTAGATGAAACTGGATCAACTTAAGGCAATTACACTTTATATTCTCTGTCTTTCATTTCTCGTAGTACTGGTAACTTCTTCGAGCTGCAGCCGTGTGCATTCAAAGGAAAGTCACCTTTCTAGTCAAACAATGCAACTTTCCTTTTCTTTTCTATAAAAATGCTATTTGTTTGGGGCGTCGACCTAGAGAGATCTTTTGCCCCTACTGGCACCATATGTTATGAACCTGTGTGAGTTTCGAAATTGCGGAAGTGTAAATTGTTGAATGTGAGGAAAGGAACATTAGTGATGACACAAACACCCAGTCCCCAGGCCAGGGATATTAATCATTTAAAATTAAAAACCCCTGACCTGGCCGGGAATCGAACCCGGGGCCGCCGGGTGACAAGTGGACGCGTTGCCCCCTACACCGTGGGGCTGAAACAATGTCACTACTTTACATCTATGTAAATAATAAATTTGGACACGTTATTTTTAAAAGTAGTGAACCCCCAGATGTTTTATCCACGTGCCGCCACTGGCCAGGAGGTAAAGTCACATTTTAGGGGTGTTTGTGACATCTGTTGGCTTTATTTCTAATCTTTACTATTTGTAATTTGTTCTTGATGTCTCAAAGTGTCACCACAGTGCTCTGGTATGCTTCTTTGGCAAATAGAATTGATTGAAATATCGATCGAAAAATCTGTATTCTGTTGTTGACAAGATGGCTGAGAAGGCAGATGCTTACTAACGCGATAAGCTCAGTAATAGCGAAATTCTAAGCTTACTTGTTGTTGTTTTAGGCTCTGATTTCAGCAGTGATAGTGAGGAAGAATTTCTTAGTGAACCTGTGCATGTTATATAGTATGATTCAAGCGACAGTGAAAGTGACGTTAGTGAAGACGAAGAGCAACCTGTTCAGTGGAACTGGGTGCTGGACAGAATTCTCCAATTATTCACAACCTTTCTGGAGAAAGTGGAGTGAATCCTGGCAGTGGTATATATAGAAATGTAAGTCAAGATGTCATTTTCCGGCAGTACTTAGATGACATTGTACAGTTCACAGCAGATAAAACTAATAGGTATGCCAGTGCTGATCCCAACTTTTCTGAGATGAACTTGAATGAAATAAGAGTATATACAGCTCTTTGTATTCTGATGAGAAAACACCAACAATTCAGAGATACTGGTGCAAAGATGTAAGTATCAATACACCCTATTTTAGAACCGTCATGCCTCACGGCCGATTTCTCAAATTTAGCAAATATTTACATCTGGCAAATAATGAGGTCGCTGATACATCCGATTTTCTTAGAAAATTGCACCCAGTTATGGAGATTATTCAAACCAAATTTAGAACAAGAAAGTAAGTGATAATCACCTTAACATTATGAAAGCCAACAAAGGCAATACGACAGAAGTCATGGACAGAACGGATTAAATTCAGAAAACTAAATTTTTTTTATCAATGACTCATTGTCAATTATTAAGAAAGGCCCCACACAGTCAATCCAATGTCAGTTAAAACAAATGTAAAAAAAATACATCTTTTCTCTTCACTGATCAACAAAAACAAAAACTAATAATTATGAATCCGAGCTTGCCACCAGCTAAAGCACTCCCCGAAATCCACAAGGCTGGTGTCCCCATTTGACCCATTATCAATTACAGACCTTGTCCTCTTTATAAATTAGCACAGTTTATTCAGACATGTCTTAATAAACATTAGAATTCCTCTTCAAGTAACTCCATCAAGAACACAATTTAACTAATTAAAAGATTAGACAATTTTAAACTTCAACATTTCCACACTATACATTACAATATAATTATTAAATTAATGTAGTAATGGTCCACCATTCAATACTATAATACGCAATATTCTAAATTGCATTACTTAGGAACTAGCTTCGGCCAGGGCTGGCCATCTTCAGCCTTAAGGTAAAACATCTAATCACTAAACAAATAATAATAATAATAATATATTTATTGCAGCTAATTGCCATATACCAAGATTAAACAAAAACATTCAATGCAGAACTTAATCAGAGGAATTTTCTTTCCTTCACACCTTAGTACGTGATAGCGATCACACTGCTTCCCGCACAAAGCACACATGCATCCCTCATTTGGCGAGTGATACTTCGTCGTGGAGCATAATTTGAAGTGAAAACCATGCACAGCAAGCCTCGTTGATACGTGCTGTAACTCGTAGTTGGCTTCCTTCCATTTGTCATTCACCATCGCTTCCGTACTGTAGAAGTCCAACCAGATTTCAGATTTCTTTCTCTGATGTTCGCGAAATAAACTTTGGTACGCTGGGGTTGATGGGAGAGAGAATTTGTCCTGTATTTCCTCCAAAAACATCATTTCCCTAGTTAGCTCATACACCAGTCTCGAAGAGGTGAATTTTGATAAACATAGGACTCTCTTTAAAAATGTTGCATTTATCTTCTCCACATCCTTTAAGTTTCTTACTGACAGATACTGCCAGATACTGGAGATGCCGTAGGTTATTACAAGTGCTATTTTCACTCTGAGTAACTTCAACGCTGTCTGAAGGGATCTTTTATACAAATATTTGATGTCATTAATAGCTACTACTCCTGCTGTTAATCTTTGTTTGATAAGCGCTGTGAAATTGGTTCCTTGTATATGTAGTGTTATTCCGAGGTATTTAAATTTATTCACACTGGTATGCCAAGTTCACGTTCAATAACCCTAACTTATACACAGTAACCAATAAATTTAGAAAATATAACTATAAGATCACATATTCAACCAGCAATAACACAAAGCATAAATGATTTAATTACAATAGTGTTAATTCCCTAGGAAAAAACAAACATTCTGAATCAGGAGTTTATAAATTGAAGTGTCACCAATGCAAAAAAAGTTATGTCGGACAAACATGGCGCAGTTTTACCGTAAGATACCAGGAGCATGTCAACGCTGAAAGACACAAAAAATTCTCCGCGATGGGCCAACACATGAGTTCAACCGGACATCAATTCACAACCATAGAGCAGGATTTAACTATATTGCATAAAATAAACAAAGGAGCTCTCCTTAATACATTAGAAAATCTATACATTTATTTAGAACAAAAAAGCAATCAGGACAATAACCTAAATGAAACTACTGACATTAGAAACCCTATATTTGAAGGGACACTATCAAGTCTTGAAATTTTAGGCAAAAGACGCAATACAAACAGTAAAAGGATAAATAAGACCGAACCTCCGCCATTTTGTACATCCCCTCTCCCTAGCCCTTCCAAAGTTGATGCCGTGACAGTAAATGACACGCCCCCTCCCCTCTCCGCAACCTTGCCTCCCCGTAAGGAGGAGCATACAACGGAACGCACACACCATTACTATACAAGACGCAAAGCAGCAACAAACGTCCCTCCAGGGTCACAGTAGAATTGGAGTCTAACTTTTTTTATACATTTACTTATTACGTAAAGACACATGTTTTTAAAACAAATTCCCATTTCCTTATTTTATTTCATTTCAGAAATTGAAACGAAGCTCCCTTCAAAAAATTGATCAGCAATCAGCTTCAAAGTTCCACATTAGACTCAATCAAAGGCACCATAAGCAAACTCATAATATACAGGATGAAGCGTAATTCGCGCACTCGGGCGTCGCAGCGCGACTCCTCACATGCCAGCAATAAAAAAATGTCTCTTACAAAATTTCGTCTTGCGAGTATATCCGGCAGAAAAACGACGTTGAAGAGTAGCAATCTGGCAATACTGTAACCACATGTATGGTAACTACCTCCGTCAGCAGGAGGTTGTCATACTGTACAGTTGGTGCAGTGGATAGAGTTTTGGGTTACCATGCAGGAGATCGAGTGGTCAATCCCGGGTTGAGGCGTATGTTTTTTCTTTCGTAAATGTAGTCCAGGTGGTATGGTGTCTGACATCTTAATCGTCAACAGCGATTGCAGCGGGTCCTCTAGAAACCATTTGCACTTACATACTACGATTCTAGAAATAGACGAACAATCGTTTTCATTGGTCAGCTTTGAAAGGCGCCCTTTCCATGTCGTGGGCGTGAATTTATTCACACCACTTCATCTACTAGATGTGAAACCTGTTTGTTTAAGCTGTCTATTTCTTATTAGTCTAACCAGGTATTTGTTGTTTCAGCGTTACAAAATGTTGTAAATGTAGGATACATGCCACCTCAGAAACGGTGTCTTACTGTATTACAGTAGGTAATGTCAGATGGAAATTAGCAAATAAAAAATGCGCCTCAACCCAGGATCGAACCATCGACCTCCTGCATGCCAACCAAAAACTCTACCCACTGCACCAACTGTACAGCACGACGAGACTGTGATGACAGCGGTAGTTACCCTACACATGGTTACAGAGTTGCCAGATTGCTACTCTTCAACGTCCGTTTTCTACCGGATATACTCGCAAGACGAAATTTTGTAAGAGACATTTTTTTATTGCTGGCATGTGAGGAGTCGCGCTGCGACGCCCGAGTGCGCGAATTACGCTTCACCCTGTATAACAACTTACCTGGAAGGAACAGAAGATAAAACTTTCAATAATTTGAACAGTGTTACGAAGTCAAACATTTCTTAAAACTTTTAACCGCAAACAGACATTTTAATATAACAAAATGAAATTTTTAACAACTATTCAAATGAACAGACATAGTTTTTAAGCTGACCAACTATGTAATCATCTGTTCTCATATCATTAACACACTAACCCCTACATTGTTTTTAATATCATTTGATTTAATTGGTATTTTTAGTAGTTTTTAAGTGAATCAATGTACCTGCAAATTAACGTGTTTAAAATCTTAGCAATTCACCTAAGCTACAATAACAGCTGAGGATGTTCCTAAATCAGGAACGAAACATGTACTGTTGACAAATAAAAAATTTGCCAAAAGGCAAAAAAAAGTATCAAAACGGTGGAAGAATTTTAAATATTGTAAAACTTAGTGATCAAATTTTGATACGGAAAATGAAGTTGATTACTTGCAAAGCTAGAACAGGTCGATAATTTCAAGTATTTAGGTTGTGTGTTCTCCCAGGATGGTAATATAGTAAGTGAGATTGAATCAAGGTGTAGTAAAGCTAATGCAGTGAGCTCACAGTTGCGATCAACAGTATTCTGTAAGAAGGAAGTCAGCTCCCAGACGAAACTATCTTTACATCAGTCTATTTTCAGACCAACTTTTCTTTACGGGAGTGAAAGCTAGGTGGACTCAGGATATATTATTTATAACTTAGAAGTAAAAGACATGTAAGAATGATTGCTGGTACAAACAGGTGGGAACAATGGCCGGAGGGTACTTGGAATAGGAGATTAACCCTATCACATCATCTGACGACCCTAGCTCAGCATAGTTATTCATGGCATATGAATCAAATGACGAGCTCTGCTCGCAGCGATGCACAGCTGTACATCAATCCATGTAGTTCAATCACTAACCCACAGGCACCACTTGTATGCATTCTGAGCTGAAGTTTACACATGTGGCTTCAGTTTGTTCCCTTTCACCGGGTTCTCACACACTTCTGGAACATGAGATAAGAGAATCTTATTCCATATAAATTCGCTCTTGTCAGTTGCCATCATGGCGTCAAGCAGATGTGCTGGTGTTGATGAAGAAGGAATACGGAAGCTAATAGATAGTGTTTTACAGAGCAATATTGAAGGCAGTGATGTTTGTGACGACCAAATAGACCCTGAAGTGCTTAGTTCAAGTACTAGCGATCCGTATAATAGTTCTGATGACATGGAAAGTGATGCAAATAACGACGGTGTTCCGAGTCTTTCGAAACAAGCTCGTACCTCGGCACAGACTAACTTGACTGACTGGAACTGGAGATAAAGTCACAATAAACCTGTTGTACATAAGTTTAGTGAATACAGTGAGGTTAGCGAAAACTTATTGAAAAAGTCTGATACGCAGCCACTATCTGAACTCTCTCAGTTTTTTGTGAACACATGGACCCTTTGTTTGACAAAATATCTGTCGAGACAAATTCATATGCAGCAAAACGGTTGAGCAATCCTGCCAGAAAAAAGTTGAAAGACGATGACAAATGGTTTGAGACTACACCCGACGAATTTAGGGCATATTTTGCGTTAGTTATACTAATGTCACA
Source organism: Anabrus simplex (assembly GCF_040414725.1). Taxonomy (NCBI): domain Eukaryota; kingdom Metazoa; phylum Arthropoda; class Insecta; order Orthoptera; family Tettigoniidae; genus Anabrus; species Anabrus simplex. Next base: position 20,625,704 of record NC_090266.1, read on the forward strand.
AGTGCGAAGTCAAGAATACAATTATACTGGAGTAAAAACAGGTGTATAAACACTCCTATTTTTCATGAAACCACGAGCAGGGGAAGATTATAATTTCACGATTTTTACATTTTGTTGACCAACAAGTCAATAGTAGTGACAAACTAAGAAAGGTTAGGCCTATAATACAACATTTCTGCTCCAAATTTTCAGAATTATATTTACCTTCAAAAGACATTGCTCAAGATGAAAGTCTAATGAAATTCAGAGGCCGCCTTTCATATGTCCAGTGTAACAGGTCTAAACGTTCTAGGTTTGGAATAAAAAATTACAATATTTGTGAATCAAGTTCTGGCTACTGTCTGTCTTTCAAAATTTATGTAGGTGATGATGTAACGGATCCAAGTCTGCCAGCAAGTACAAACGTTGTTCTCAACATGTGTGAACCCTTGTTAGGCCGAGGACATACATTGTTTTTAGATAGCTGGTATTCTTCCCCAGATTTATTCAAAAGGCTACACGACAAGCAGATGAATGTAACTGGAACTGTCAGACAAACCGAAAAGACATGCCTCGCGATATCAGCAAGAAGAAACTAAAACATGGAGAGTATGAGACGTGGTCTGCCAACAGAATGTTGTGTGTGAAGTGGAAAGATAACAAGGATGTTTGCCTTCTCACCACTAAACACAAATCAGCTGACATGACAGGGACAGGCAAACACAGACGAAAGAGAGGACAAACCCCGAGGGAAGAAGTGATAAAGCCGAAGTGTGGCCTTGAATACCAGAAGGGGCCGAAGTGTCACCTTGAATACCAGAAGGGGATGGGTGGTGTTGACCTTCAGGATCAGGTCACAGCTCTGTTTCCAGTCATGCGACGCACAGTGAAAGGATATAGGAAAATATTCTTTTACCTCCTAGATATGTGTATTTTCAATTCCTTCACTGTGTATCACAAGATCGCTGCTAACAGAAAGATGAGCTACATGGAATTCCGAACTAGCATTGCACAGCAGCTACTAGAGGCTGTTCAGTTACTGGAGTACTCTGTTCGAGGTTGACCTTCAGCGAGCACCACCCCAAGCAGATTACAAGCTAAATCATGGGCCCACTTTCCCATGCGTATTCCCCCTACAGAGAAGAAATCAAAAATCACAAGAAGGTGTGTTGTGTGCTACAGCCGGGGTAAAAGAAGCGAAAGTTGCTGGCAGTGGAAAAAGTGTGGCGTAGCTCTTCACTTAGAAGAATGTTTTGAGGTGTACCACACCCAGCAGACGTACTAAAATAGCGGCATTGGTAAGTTTATTACTTCGTTACCATGCATGCAAATTTTCAGAAAGGAATATTTACTGGTTGGTTTTGTATGATTTTCTAAATAATAGTGTGATGACGACGGCTGTAGAGCGGTATTTAAATGTGATTTCTTAGTGAACTCCTATGGTATTTAAATGTGAGGCGATGGGTTAAGGCTAATTTAGGAATGAACTCGATGGATGAAGCTTTACGCATAAACTGGCTTCGGTGGTGGGGTCATGTGAGGCGAATGGAGGAGGATATGTTACCTAGGAGAATAATGGACTCTGCTATGGAGGGTAAGAGAAGTATAGGGAGACCAAGGCGACGATGGTTAGACTCTGTTTCTAACGATTTAAAGATAAGAGGTATAGAACTAAACGAGGCCACAACACTAGTTGCAAATCGATGATTGTGGTGACGTTTAGTAAATTCTCAGCGGCTAGCAGACTGAACGCTGAAAGGCATAACAGTCTATAATGATAATGTATGTATGTATATGTATTATTATTATTATTATTATTATTATTATTATTATTATTATTATTTTACGATAGTACCAAACCCTGCTCAAACCCGAAGGCCTGCAGATTACGAGGTGTTGTGTGGTCAGCATGACGAATCCTCTTGGCCGTTATTCTTGGCTTTCTAGACCAGGGCCGCTATCTCACCGGCAGATAGTTCCTCAATTCTAATCACGTAGGCTGAGTGGACCTCGAACCAGCCCTCAGGTCCAGGTAAAAATAACTGACCAAGCCGGGTATTGAACCCAGCGCCTCCGGGTAAGAGGCAGACACGCTACCCCTACACCACGGGGCCGGCATTTTATGATAGTGATTATTATTATTTCTTGTGTGTATAGCTGTGAAGTGTTACATCCATTTAGTATTAGTATTACTATTATTTGCGTAGTTGAATGATCGTATTATGTGTGAGGTTATGTCATGGAACATATGTTGTACATAGACATTGATATCAGTTCCGTTAATGTAAATACCTGTAAATTAATATTATGTAATTTATTCTTACCTGTATATATAAATTGTAATCCGTAATTGGAAAACACACTATCTTCCAAAATGGTACGGACACTAGAACAATTGAGAATATTCTATACATTGTAATCTATGTACTGGACACTCTAGAAGTTTCACGAAGATATTTTTTGTAACATAACTTTCTAGACGCCTGGCCAGGCACATATATAAGGAGGCGATCTGGACACTGAAGTTAGTCATTAGTAGTTGTCGGAAGAGAGTTGTTGGTTTGACATGCCGTAAACGCAGTCTCCACATGGAAGACATCTCCACATTGAGGATATTGTTGGATGCGCTAGCGAGTGGTTGACTGTTCCAAGAGCTCTGTGTTATCTCAGTGATAAAGTAGTTAATAATTGTAGAAATTAACCAAATTATGTGTGTGTGTGATACATTTAGCTAGACAAATAATTGTGTTTAGTGTTTATTTGTAGTAATCTGCGATTAGTGGCATTTATTTAAAGTTTTCACACTGAGTAGCTCCGTAGGCGTTTGCTAGATTACAACCGGTAATTTAGGTCTGTGTGAAAGAAGAAATATCTCCTCCTTTTTAATAGTATTATTAAAATATCGGTAGGTTTGTTGATAAAAATACGGTACTTACAAAGATGGGATATTAAAAAGAGTCGTAACTTCGGCAGCAGTTATATCTATTAGTGCAGGCATTTGACAGGGTATTTCAAATAGCAGTTCAACGGTCCCACCTCACGAAGGTACTAACTTCTTTTAATAACGCGATACTGTTGTAAATTTTGTTTAAAGAAAGGATTTCAACAGAATAGACAGTATTTCACTGGCGAAATAGTTAACAGTCGTAATTGTTATTGATTATTGTCGCTCTTCTTATTCAAATATTGGCATGGTTGGCTACAGTCTGTGAACAAAGGGTGTAGTGTATCAAGAAAATACAAATAAAAATCAGCTGATTCTTGTATTCTGATCATTTGTAGTTCTGAGTAGGCAGTTAAAGTATCCGTAATTTATATTTCACACCCTCGACATTTCAGTATTTATGAGCGGTTAGGTAATAATCAAGTTCCTACATTCCAATAATTGCAATTCAAGTCCCTGGCGTAGTTTAGACAGAAATACTTCTGAGAAATTATTGTAAACAACCTCATACTTTTCAGCATTTAAGGACACATTTATTCTCCGTCCTGCAGAGTAGGGAAAATATTAGTAATCCACCCCCTGTAAAGATCACATAACCGCATTTCAATTGAGAATTGTAGTGTAGATACAGTATATTAGATAGTATCTTGCCTGTTAAATTCGCGTGTATTCTTGTGCAAACGGCAGGTTTCATTTCTGTTACAGCATAGTAGGACAAAGTAGTACTAATATTAATCTGTATACGTGTTTAACTTTGTTGGTAATTTTTAAGTGCCTACCGGTAGTTCTTGGGAATATCTAAATTTAGGCCTAATTGGAATTTTCATTTCTATTGTGCTTAGTAAGAAGCTAGTATACATCCGAACGTAGTTTAAACATTATTGTAGTGTAGTATAGTAACTTAATAGAAATTAGAGTACCTATTCTATAATTTTGAGTAGTTTTGCGAATTTCGAACTTTAATGGTAATTTTCTTTTCTGTTTTTTCTTGGTAATAACCTGTTGTAATTAGAATACATCTGAACGTAGTTTAAAATTATTGTAGTGTATTGTAGTATCTTATTAGAAAGTAGTGTGTTTATTCTATTACTGTGAAATATTTGTATAGTATAGTACCGTTTCTGTGGTATCTGTAGTAACTCTCTTACTAAAATTCTGTTGTTGTAATTTTATTTTATTTTTTATTTTTTTTGCTATTTGCTTTAGGACGCACCGACACAGATAGGTCTTATGGCGACGATGGGACAGGGAAGGGCTAGGAGTGGGAAGGAAGCGGCCGTGGCCTTAATTAAGGTACAGCCGTAGCATTTGCCTGGTGTGAAAATGGGAAACCACGGAAAACCATCTTCAGGGCTGCCGACAGTGGGGTTCGAACCTACTATCTCCCGAATACTGGATACTGCCCGCACTTAAGCGACTGCAGCTATCGAGCTCGGTCTGTTGTAATTAGGGTAGACTTAACTGCAGTTAAGAATTGAGTAATTCTTGTGTATTATTCTCTGTTTCCAGTAATTAACAGCAATTTTCATCGTGTTAGCATGTAGCAGGAATAAAAATAGTACAATTAAGTAGTATTGTAGTGTAGTAGTAGCCTATATTAAACAACTTACTGTCCTGTGTTCTTTGTGAACTAACCTAGACAATATTTCTTTCCTTTCATTCTTATTTTGCACAGAATTAGTTATCTTATTTTTCCTTTTCTTTTCATTATTTAGTAAAAAAAATGCCAAAGCAGTGCAAGTGTAGGAACTGTGGGTGTGGCCAGGCATTAAGGAGTATGAGGGAGGAGTTGGAGAGCTTGAGGGAGATAATTAGGATACTCTCAGAGGACAGGAAGGAAAGTAGGTCTCCAAACAATGTACAGGATACAGTAGGTGAAATAGAGGGATTGGAACGAAATGGGGGAATTGTGGAAGACAGGTGGTCTAATGTTTTAAGGGGAAGGAGATTGCAGCATAAGGGCTCCATTCAGGACCAAAATTCAGGGCAGGTGTCGCTGAGAAATCGGTACGAGTCACTGCAGGTAGAACAACCGAGGGAAGATGAGGAACTGGGAACTGTTGCCGAGAAGTTTGGAAGTAGGAGAAAGGGAAGAGGTAGGGAAGGGGATGGAACAGGGTCATGGGATGGAGAAAAGGGAGGAGGAAGTAGCTTCTGCAGCTGTCAGGAAAGATAGGACTGACCAGGAGGGGAGGAGATCATATGAGGTGGGTAGGGTTGAGGCTCTGGTCATGGGGGATTCTATCGTTAGACATGTCGGGAAAGTGTGTGGAGGAAAGGGTACTAGGGTAGAGTGTTATCCAGGAATTAGGTTAAGACGGATGTTGAAGCAAGTTGAAGAGAAGGAGGAAGGAAAGGAGAATGTGGTAGTGTTTCACGTTGGTACTAACAACGTAAGACAAGCAGGTATAAGTACCAACATAGCTGGGGATGTGTGGGATCTGGTAAATGCAGCACGGATGAAGTTTAAGGAAGTGGAGATTGTTATCAGTGGAATACTGTGTAGGAGGGATACTGACTGGAAGGTGATTGGGGATTTAAATGAGACTATGAAGTGGGTATGTGGGAAACTGGGAGTGAAATTTCTAGATTCTAATGGGTGGGTAGGAGATAGGGATCTGCGCTCAGATGGCCTTCACTTAAACCGCAGTGATACATGTAAGTTAGGAAAATTGTTTAGAAGGGTTATAGGGAGGCACATTCAGGGAAACACGGTGCGCTAGGCAGCGGTGTTAAGGGAACAGGGAACTGGAAATCAAGTAGGGATGACATAAAACTGTAAGTGCTCAACTGTAAAGTATTGTAAAGAAAGGAATAGAATTAAGTAATGTAATAGATATATACTTACCAGATATTGTAATGGGAGTTGATATAGAAAACCCACACATACTGCTACGACAATACAACAGGACTCTACTCATCCCCCTAATCATAAACGGGCTACCTACAATAGCCTAGTACACCGAGCATTCAATATTCCTATGTCAAAATCAGACCTTAATAAAGAATTAAACACTATACGTAATATCGCATTTCATAATGGTTACAATAAGAATTTTATAGAAAATATAATCAGCAAATTCAGACATCGCCCAAAATCGAACCTAATTAAACAAACTACTAAATCAAAAACTTTTTCAACTTTTACCTATAACCGCAATATCCATAATATTACAAATATATTTAAGAAGCAGAATATTAACATTTCCTTCAGAACTAATAATAGAAACCTAGACATTCTACATAACTCTAACTCAATCAACCCTCCCAACCCCTTTGAAAAGTCAGGTGTCTATAGATTTCATTGTAACGACTGCCTCAGTACCTACCTCGGACAGACCGGTAGATCGTTCAAAATTAGATATACAGAACACGTAAATGCAATTAAATACAGAAAATTTTCCGCAGTAGGCCAACATATACACGACTATAAACACAAATTTTATGGCATAGACCACGATATAGACATCATTGAAATAATAAATAAAGGTCCTATACTTGATTTCACTGAACAATTTTACATCTCACTTGATCAGTACCATAATTCAAATTTTAATCTCAATGATTTATCCGACAAACCTACGATTTTATTTGATACGTTTATCAAAATATTGAACAATCTTAAAATCCCCAAAAATCGATCTATCTTCAAAACAATCCATAACACGCTTACATATTACCCCTACCGCCGTCCGCACCCACCCGATTATAGTCCCGCCTCCACCGCGCTCCCTCTTCCCCTCGCTCAGTAACTCCGCCCCTCCTTGCTTCCTTCTGAGGTCCATCTCTTCACATTCAGCCTGTTAGTTCACTCCGATACATCTACTACCAACTTGGCACCTGAGGTGAGTCCTTCATTTCGCTAATATTTCGCGAATTTTTACTCCTTCCGATTTTCATATAACTTTAAATAGCGTTTTATTTCTTATAGGTTCCGACTTGGATCAGGATCTTTCCAAATCATTTATGTATTCGCAACTTACAACACAAGATCTTCAAGTACCACCTTAGCAAGAACCTCAATTACTATTCCTCAAAATAATGTAAACCATTCCAGAATACAAATCGACATATTGAACTGTTCAATGGATCTAACTATCAACATCAGTACATAGTGAAAAAATTAACTCATCTATTTCTGCTTGCATTGAACATTAATATAATTCTTCCATTCTTAAGTCCAAGTTGAAGCTCCAATCGAATTTTATTGTACATATTTTATGTGGAACACCATTCGACTAAATGTTTGTTTACCTTTTTAATGTGTCAAACATGGCTACATAACTTCAATCAATTGACTGGTCATTAAAATATTACAGATTTAAGCCTACAATCAAATTTCACTATAGGCCCTAATTATATATTACTAGAACAAAATTTCTTTTAACAAATTAACCTTTTAATTAGAAATATTAAGGTGTACACCTCATAGAATAATGACCATTCCCATTTTACTTACCTTTAATTTGTGTATATATATATATATATATATATATATATATATATATATATACTATTTTAATCATATAATGTATATTTTTAATCCACCATTGTAATCACACCATAAGAAACATGATCTATACTTGTCTTTGTTTAATTATTCTCGGCTGATGATGACAGGGAATCTGTCGAAACCGGTACCGAATGTACAAAAGTTGTGATGTTTTAACTGTAATGTAAAACTTTCAAACAATATATAGTATTGAAAAGGTGGAACTTATTGTCCTTTCTTTGATGTAAATAAAGTAGCATCTCTTGAATGAACACACACCAAGTTTCAGCCATATTGGTCTATTTCTGTGTGTTTGGCATTCGTGTGAATCAAGGAAGTCGAGTGATTTTCAAGAAATGAACAAAAAATAATTTTTTGTGGTGATTAAACATTACTTTATGAAAGGCAAAACGCCTCAGGAGACTAAAGAGAAGCTTGATAAACATTATGGTGACTCTGCACCTTCGATTAGAACAGTTTATAAGTGGTTTCAAAATTTTCGGTCTGGCCATATGGGCACAAGTGACGCTGAACGTTCTGGACGGCCTGTGGAGGTTACGAATCCAGAAATCATTGATCAAATCCACAATATGGTGATGGATGCCAGAAGAGTTAAGGTGCGTGAGATTGCTAGTGCTGTGGGCATCTCGGCTGAACGGGTACATAATATTTTGCATAAACATTTGGACATGAGAAAGCTATCTGCAAGATGGGTGCCGCGATTGCTCACGCTTGACCAAAAACGGAATCGTGTGAAGTGTTGCAAGGATGGTTTGCAGCTGTTCCAGAAGAATCCGGAGGACTTTAAGCGTCGTTTTGTCACTGTGGATGAAACATAGATACATTACTATACTCCTGAGACGAAACAACAATCTAAACAATGGGTTACCAAGGGGAACCTGCACCAAAAAAGGCAAAGACCGTTCCTTCGGCCGGAAAGGTTATGGCGACTGTCTTTTGGGATTCGCAAGGGATAATCCTCATCGACTATCTGGAAAAGGGTAAAACTATTACAGGTGCATATTATTTATCGTTATTGGACCGTTTGAAAACTGAGCTGCAAGAAAAACGCCCGCGATTGGCCCACAAGAAAGTCCTTTTCCATCACAACAACGCACCAGCACACACCTCAGCAGTTGTGGTCGCAAAATTAATGGAAATAGGATTCCAACTCATTTCACATCCTCCTATTCTCCAGACTTGGCTCCCTCGGACTACTATTTGTTCTCCAGTTTGAAGAAATGGCTGGCGGGACAAAGATTTTATTCAAACGAGGAGGTGATTGCAAACACTAATGGATATTTTGCAGACTTGGACAAATCCTATTATTTGGAAGGGATGAACAAACTAGAATATTGTTGGACGAAGTGTATAAGCCTAAAAGGAGACTACGTCGAAAAATAAAAAATGTTTACCCAAACACGTAAGTAGTTTTTATTTTTGCACGGACTTTTCACACGCCCCTCGTAAGTAACAGATTCCAGTTTGTTGCAATTAGAAATAGACATTCCACACTGAAAGATGTTATTACAGATATTACACAAGGATCTGTACTTGGTCCATTTCTCTTTAATGTTGCTGTTAATGACCTACAACAAAATGTTATGTCGCAATCAGTTGTATCATATGCAGTGACACAACACTAATCAACATGCATCAGGATGTATTAAATCTGCAAGAGATGTCACAAGAAGCTCTTAGGACTGCAGTGAAATGGTTTTCATCTAATAAACTACTCTGCAATGAGAATAAAACCCAACATATTCTGTTAGGATTGTCCAATAATATAGAAATTAAGTCAGTCAAGCTACTAGGTATTCATATTGATACCAAATTAAGCTGGGAAGTACATGTCAATCATGTCTGTAAAAAGGTATCATGGGTCTCATATCTTATGTGGAAATTGAGGGAATTAGTAACAGCAGACTATTTGAGAATGGCATATTTTGGACTTTTCCAGTCCCATATTTCATATGGGCTGCTATTGTGGGGACATTCATCTTATGTCCATAATGTATTGCTAATTCAGAAGAAGCTTGTTCATGTAATGTGTAAAGCTGGTTCTTCTGAGCACTGTTGTCCCCTTTTTATCAGGCTTAAAATATTAACAGTTATAAATTTACATATTTTTATCTCATTATTGTATGTTAAAAACAATCTGAATGAATTTACCATCAGGGAAAACATTCATCAACACAATACTCGTAATAAGGGTTAGGCTATATTGATGTCCCAAGACATAGACTTGTGAAAACAGGTAACTCATATAAAGTAAATAGTATAATATTTTTTAATAAATTACCATTCTCTGCACAGAATGTGTCCATCAATAATTTTAAAAGAAAACTGTATAACTGGATGTTGGAAGATCCATTTTATGATGTAAAGGAATTCTTAGAAATGAAAACTGTTAATACTGACTTTTACTGAGCTCGATAGCTGCAGTCGCTTAAGTGAGGCCAGTATCCAGTATTCGGGAGATAGTAGGTTTCTAACCCCACTGACGGCAGCCCTGAAAATGGTTTTCCGTGGTTTCCCATTTTCACACCAGGCAAATGCTGGGGCTGTACCTTACTTAAGGCCACGGCCGCTTCCTTCCCACTCCTAGCCCTTTCCTGTCCCATAGTCGCCGTGTGTCGGTGCGACGTAAAACAACTAGCAAAAAACTGACTTTTAATAACTGTATATACCGTAGATAATAAAAATAATACTGTAGTATTGGATGACAAAACCTATTTCATGTAAATGATCAATGGTGAATAAATATTCTTATTCTTACCAAGCAACCGCTGCTCAGCCTGAAGGCCTGCAGATTACGAGGTGTCGTGTGGTCAACAAGACGAACCCTATCGGCCGTTATTCTTGGCTTTCTAGACCGAGGCCACTATCTCACCGTCAGATAGCTCCTCAATTCTAATCACGTACGCTGAGTGGACCTCGAACCAGCCCTCAGGTCCAGGTAAAAATCCCTGGCCTGGCCGGGAATCGAACCCGGGACCTCCGGGTAAGAGGCAGGCATGCTACCCCTACACCATGGGGCCGGCAATATTGACAGATCTTTTCCTATTTGTGAAACTCACAACCTAAATTTTAACCCCATTTATCATCATACAATTGTGTGCTGTCCATCTCACAACATTATCGAGGTCATTTTGCAGTTTATCAAAATCTTGTAACTTATTTATTACTCTAATAATAATAATAATAATAATAATAATAATAATAATAATAATAATAATAATAATAATAATAATGTTATTGGCTTTATGTCCCACTAACTACTTTTACGGTCTTCGGAGACGTAGTTATTACTCTAATCAGAATAACATCATCCGTAAAAGGCCTTATCTCTGATTCCACTTCTTTACTCATATCATTTATATATATAAGAAAACAAGGTCCAATAATATTGCCTTTAGCTAATTAGTCCACCGAATCAATATACCTCCTTTACAAGTGAAAATACATTAGATCTTGAATTATTTATGCATTAATTGCTATATATTTTGTCCTCTTTTGAAGACCACCTCAGCCATAGCGCCTGGCTATACACTGCCACTGGCCAATGACTTAATACTAATGGCTACATGTCCTTTTAAGGATGTTTAAAAACATTTCTGTCTGATGTAGTTCTGTTCTGTTTATAATTATATTTCACTCAGCATGAATAAAATTATTTATACCCTAGACTGTAGTGCCTTATTCCCTGACTTTACATTAAAATTACAAAGTGGTAGAACAGAACTACAATATTACAGTGTTTTAATTAGATATTTTATTGAGACTGTACAACTGAGGTGGTCTTCAAAAGAGGAAACATGCACCAAATTACACATAAATAATTCAAGAATAAATGTATTTTCATTTGTGAAGTGAGGTTTATTGATTAGGTGGACTAGTAAAATAACTTAATGTTCGTAATTAAGTTGTATCAATAAGGACCAATATAATGAAATTTGGAAAAGCTGTTCGCCGTACTGGAGGACTATGGGATTAAGGGTTGATTATTAAACGCAATCAAAGGAATTTATGTTGTCAACTGGGCTGCAGTGAGAATTGATAGAATGAGTTCTTGGTTCAAGGTGCTTACAGGGATTAGGCAAGGCTATAATATCACCTCTGTTGTTCATAACTTACATGGATCATCCACTGGAAGGTATTAAGTAGCAGGGAGGGATTCAGTTAGTTAGGTGAAATTGTAGTAAGGAGTTTGGCAAATTGTGTCGAAAGCCTGCTGTTTAATATCTTTGAGTTCGAAAATAGGTGCAATGAGTATATGATTTTAGCCTTTCCAAGACTGAACTGAATGGATGGTAGTATAGAAAGAGATTGAATCGAGATGCAGCAAAGCTAATGCAGTGAATTCACAGTATTCTGCATGAACGAAGTCAACTTCCATAAGAAACTATCTTTGCATAGATTTGTTTTCAGGAGTGAAAGCTGGGTGGACTCAGGATATCAACAGACATGAAAGCAGCATGAATGATTGTTGGTAGAAACAGGTGGGAACAATGACAGGATACTCAGAATGATGAGATAAAAGCTGATTTAGGAACGAACTCACTGAACAAAGATGAACGCATAAATCGACTTCAGTGGTGGAGTCATGTGAGGTGAATGGAGGACGATAGGTTACCTAGGAGAATAGTAGACTCTGTTATGGAGGGTAAGAGAAGTAGAGGGAGACCAAGATAACCTTGCTTAACCTCAGTTTCAAACGATTTAAATATAACAGGTATAGAACCAAATGAGGCCACAGAACTGATTACAAACAGAGGTCTGTGGTTGCATTTGGTAAATTCAGAGGCTTGCAGACTGAACGCTGAAAGGCATAACAGTCTATTATGAAAATGTATGTATATATACATGTACAGTAGTATGTATGTCAGTATGTGTGCGGTCTCGTTTTCGAGTTGTTTACTCATGTTGAATGAGCCCTAGCTCTTCCCACAGTGCACGAAATGTACTTCATTATTAAGTGCAAAGGGAAGGCCAATATAATGTATATTACATACTTAATTTATTAAAACTAATTACACTGTACAAAATATATATTAGGACGCGGTGGTCCATGTTGTAGCGCACCAAACACAGCACCGTTACCCACGCTAGGTCAAGTCTCGTTACCAAAACTCACTGACGCTGGTGAGGCGCATGACTATGTCCCCCCTTCCACTGGGGCTGTAGGAGTCTGATTGTGCTGACCTCTGACAGAAAAAACAGACACATGGCATTCAACATACCGCCCACCTAATTTATATGTAAATTACAAACATAAATATTAAGAACAATAAAAAATTAGCACTCGCATTGAAAAAGTCAAATGAAAAAAACGAAAGGTTTAGCACATGAAAGATTACACCTTTTCACTAATTACACTTTTTCACTATATACAGTTCCAACCTCTTCTGGGAAGAGACAAAGTTTTGCAACTGGGTGTTTGAAGGTCCCCTTGCGAGTGCGAATAGCGGCAACTAGCACCAAGCCGTCAGCACCTGTGTGCGTATCTACCACGATCCCTGTCTGCCACACGAGAGGTGGCAAGTTGTCTTCCTTGAGAAGAACCAGAGTTCCGGGTTGAAGGTTGACCCTTCCTGCTGACCACTTAGTCCGCTGCTGGAGTTAACATAGATAGTCCCTTCACCACCGCTTCCAGAAGTACTGTCTGCAACGCTGAAGTAGTTGCCATTTGGACAGACAAGCAGACGAGAACCTGAAACTGAAAGTAAATCTGGCTCTGGGATGGTTGTGAGAGGTTCTCCATTCAGGAAGTGACCGGGAGTCAGGAATGAATAGTCATCAGGATTATCAGAAATTTGGTTATTGGTCTCGAATTCAGGCATGCCTCAATCTGGACTAACAACGTGGACATTTCTTCAAAAGTCAGTACAAGATTTTCTGCAACCTTCTTCAAATGGGACTTAGTAGACTTTATGCCAGCCTCCCACAGCTCACCAAAATGAATGGCATGCGGTGGAATAAAACACCACTGTATTCCACATTGAGATGTGAAGTCATCCACCTTCCTCTGATGTACTTGAGATCTGAAGAGCGTGTGAAGCTCCCGTAGCTCGTTTCTTGCTCCCACGAATGTACTTCCATTGTCGCTGTAGATATTCTGGCAGATACCCCGACGCGATGTAAATCTACGCAGAGCAGTTAGGAACGCATCAGTAGACAGGTCAGAGACAAGTTCAAGACGGATCGCCCTGGTAGCCATGCAGTTGAATAGAGCAATATAACATTTTACCTTTGTTTTGCTCTTACGGGTCCCTTGCTTAATGTAAAGTGGACCCCCATAGTCAACTTCGCAGTTCAAAAATTGTCTGTTGGGTCCTACCCTGTGGTGTGGGAGCTGGCCCACAAATTCAGTTGATGTACTTGCTTTCAACTTGTAGCAACGGAGACACTTGTGTGTTATGTGCCTAATGACAGACTTACCATTAGGTATCCAATATCATTGTCTAATGGTTGCAAGCAAAAGTTGGGGTCCAGCATGCAGAAGTCGCATGTGCTCGCACATTACTAACAACCTGGTCACATTATGATTAGGTGGTAGGATGATGGGATGTTTCTGGCTGTACGGAGCTTGAGATTGTTCCAATATGTCGCCCACCCTAAGCATCTGGTTTGCATCTACAAAGAGATGAAGAGACTTCAACTTGCTGTCCTTTGCAATCGGTCTGCCAAGTCGCAGATCTTGAAGCTCCTTACCATATTCTCGTTCTTGGGCAGTACGAATGATCCTGTGCAATGCCTCTTGAAGTTCTACTACAGTCAGACTTCCCACCTGTCTCCTTGAAGCAGCAAGACTGAGGTTGTTCATGTATGAAGGCCATGACTCTCACCAGCCGTGACCAAGAAGAAAAGCGTTGGACTAAGTCTTCAAGGAAATGACTGACAACAAGTGAGCAAACAGCTGGTTTCCGATGCTCTGATACATCAGTGAGTTCGGAAGTTTTCTTCATGTCACAGACAGGCCAGGTTGACGGTAGTTGGTAGAGCCAGGATGGTTCCACGATGCAGGCTCTCCTGCAAGCCAAGCTAGTACTATAGTAGAATCAGTCCAATAGTAGTTTTGTTCAATTTTTAGGTTAAGTGCAGTTTTAACCTTATCCATTAATTTTACAAGGAGTAATGCACCACAAATGCACCACATAGTTCAAGTCTAGGGAGGGAAATCTGTTTCAGTGGTGCTACTCTGGATTTGGAGCTTAACAACGCTACTGTTGCATTATCCTTGACATCTATACTCCGCAGGTAAACAGATGCTCCAAAGGCCCTTTCTGAAGCATCAGAGAATCCATGTAACTCATAGTTTAATTTCTCCGTCTCCCGCCACCCTTCAAGGGATGCGAATGTCGTTGAGTGATAGCAAATGTGAGTGAAACTGTTCCCAAGTAGTTAATAGCTCAGGAGGCAAACTCTGATCCCAGTCCACTTTCACCTGCCATAAGTGTTGCAAGAAAATTTTACATTTTATTATCACTGGACCTAAGAGCCCCGAAGGATCAAAAATGGATGAAATGCATGATAACACACTACGTTTTGTCCAGGTTGTGGTCTTCTGGGTGTGACTTTAGAGGATGCCACAGTAGTCCCAAGGCCTTAATGGTACCCTCTTCCTTGTCATCCAGACTCCTGGGCAGTTGTGATTCTTGGTGCTCAAGAGGTATGTGCTCTGAAAGAGTGGGATGGTTAGCACACCATTTACGAAGAGGGAAGCCTGCGCTACTGAGTAGTTCGATTAGCTCTTGTTGCAGACTGAGTGCATCTCCAATGGTATCTGCTCCACTCAGAACATCATCAACATAGAAGTCTCTTCGTAATGTCTCCGACGCTCTTGGGTATTGCAGTGCACCATCGTTGGCCAGTTGTAACAGGCATCTCGTGGCTAAAAAAGGCACTGCTGACGTACCACAAGTTACAGTGGAAAGTCGATAAATCTGGATAGGTTCATTTGGAGATAAACGCCATACAATGCGTTGCAGATCTTGGTCATCAGGATGAACTAGAATTTGCCTGAACATTTTTGTAACATCTGCAGTGAAGGCATACTTGTGTGTTCTAAATCTCAAGATGATAGAATACAAGTCTTTTTGCACCGTAGGTCCAACCATTAAGATATCGTTCAGTGAGTAGTTACTAGTAGTTTTAGGAGAGGCGTTGAAGACGACTCTGACCTTAGTGGTAGTGCTAGACTGCTTAATTACAGCATGACGCGTCAGGTAATATGTTGGCTTATTAGTTTGCGTTGTCACAAGTTCCATGTGATGAAGATCAGTATATTGTGTCATGAACTCAACATAGTCCTTCTTCAAGTCTGGTTGGCGATGTAACCGCCGTTCAATTTGATTGAGACAGCGAGTGGCGTATATTTAAATGAATCACCAAGTTCCTCATGGTGTGGTTTAATAGGCAGTCTTACAACATATCTTCCGGTGCTATCCCTAGTAGTGTTGTCCACAAAGTGTTCTTCGCACTGACTTTCTTCCTTAGAACGTGGGGGAGATATCTTTACTTCCTCTTGTTGCCAAAACCGTTCGATCTGTATGTGCAGTTCATTGCTGCGCATAAGACAAGACATTACTTTCTTGCTGGTAGACTTTAGAGAGTGTGGTGGTATCTTGCCTGATAAGATCCAGCCAAATTCAGTGTCCTGTAGTACAGGACGATTTTCTCTCATGAGTTGACCAGGACGCAGTATGTCAAAAACCACAGAAGCCCCCAGTAGTAAATCGACTTCACCTGGTGTACTAAATTGAGGATCCGCCAAGGGAATGTCCTGTGGTAGCTGCCAGTCAGACGTGTCAAGCTGTACTATAGGGAGCTGACCAGTTATGCGAGGAAGTACAGCACAAACAATAGGGGTAGTGTAGTCTGTGACCCTGGATGTAACTTGGATTTGACAAATATGTGATGATTCAGTTGCCTTAGTATCACTAATTCCCCTTATAGTCATTGAGTGCCGACTCAATTCAATCCCTAAGCGATCTGCCAAACGCTTGGACATGAAATGCATTTGAGACGCACTATCAAGTAGCGCTTGACACTGATGTGCATTCCCACGTATGTCTGTAACCACCACGAGAGCTGTTGACAATAGAACTTCTACACGAGTATAGTTGCTCTTCACAGCACAGTAGGTTTTCTGCCGAGTCTGGTTGGTTTCTGATGTAGTAGAAGCATTGTAGAAAGTACTCTGCTCCTTGTGCAACGGAGTATGATGTCTATTATTGCAGATTCGACATTTTCCTGAACTATACTCCTTTAAAGTATGATTAGCACCCAGACAGTCAAAACAAAGTTTACACTTCTTGGTGAAATCTATTCTATTTCCAACGCTGGCTTCACGAAATCTAGGGCATTTTGTTAGGGTGTGAGAAGCGTTACAAAACTCACAATGAGTTGCTGTTGTGACAAAGGACTTCTTACTGCCCTTATCACCACCATGTTTGGATACGACCTGTTGCTTGTCGCTTTGGTGTTTTTCGGGGCTGATTAGCTCCAGAGTTTGACAAATATTCTCCAAGAATGCTACTAAATCCATCAAGCGAGGGAACTTCTTATCTGAGGATTTAACTTCCCACTGTTTTCTTAGACCGAGGCTGATTCGATCTAGCACTAAGCGAGATAACAAAATCTCATGCAGAGGCACATCTATCTCCATTACTTCGATAGCGCTCAGGTTGCTCAGCAGTTGATTTAGCAACACTCTTAAATCCTTAGCTGATTCTGTTTTAACTGACGGAAGATCTAGCAGTTGCGTAACATGTAGGTCTGCAATCAATTTGGGGTTATTATATCTCTGAAAGATTAATTCCCAATCTACCTTGAAATTGCTTTCAGTGACAGGCAAGCTTTCAATTAATTTGCGAGGTTCTCCCGATAAGCATGATAATAGGTAAGAGTACCTCTGTATGTCTGTTAAGGCATGATTATTATTTACCAGGCACTGGAAGGTATCTCGAAAATGAATAAATTCAGAAATAATTCCCATAAATTTGGGCAGTGAAATTGTAGGGAGTCTTATTTCATGCATGCTACTGGTATTTGAAGAACTAGATGTTGCGGGGGGGGGAAGTTGCACTCGAATTTGCATTCAACAGAGTTTCCATCTTAGATTCTATTTCTAGGATAAGTTCTTCAATGGATTCCCTATCTGCATCAAGTACTTCTTCAGTATCGTTAATTTCTAACTGGGTTTGAACATCGTTGTATTCCTCCTTACTTGAATATAGCAGCCTTTGCCTAACTCTAGTATAATTCAGATTGGAACCTTCATTAAATGCACTAAGAAAGCTAGCTATACGCTTTATACGAGACTTAATAACTGCTCTCTTCTTTATGAGATCTTTTCGCTGGACAGGATCCATGGTGAAGGATAACAAGAAATAATGGATATATTATAAAGGACTGGGAATGCCAGACTACTTACAGATCAGGAGGATGTATCCTTCCACAGCAGGGCTGAAAACCAAAGAGCACTGAGCGGCTGGGCTGCATTCTGGTGGTCACTTCTGGAACTACTGCTACGGATCTGGACTACTACTCCTTGGAATCTCCACCAATTGTGTTGGCAAAACTGTATTCGTCCGCGCAAGATGGTGGCAACACACGCTTCAATCTCAAAGTTTAAAATGACTGAGAACTGTTTTATAACTCAGTTAATCACATCACATGTCACAGTGTTTCAAGTAGAAAATGGTTGTGAATCACATATTGTGCCCTTGTAAAGGCACCCAAATGCGGTGGTCTTCTTTCTTGAAATGTGCGCCGGCTGCTCCTGTAAATAATGACATTTATCAAAATACCTACCACTGCATGTAGACTCTTCTTCCTCAAGCGTGGTGCGTCCGTATATCCCTCGGATTACTGGGCCACACGTCGATCGGGAGGTGAGGAAATGAAAGATGGGGGTAAACTAACTATTAAATGACGGTACCCAAAGACTGAATTAAAATTTAAATAAATAAAATGGTTTATTTAACAAAATGCAAAGTGGAAAATTGAAAGTAAAATGGTGTAAATGAAATAACGTGAAATTAAATTAAATTTTAAGACAAATAAAAGATCTGCATAACAATAAATTAATTATCTGCCTTGATAAAATTTATGACTGAATGTCGATTAAATTTTAGTGTTCAGGATACATCGAACCACTGTCTCCATGACGATGACATGACCACTTTTAAACACTGGTCAGAAATACAGTTTCCTTTGAATGAATGATTTTTAATACCTTGAAAATGTCATCTCACAAATAATCCAGTAATTAATTAAATCATTAATTCATCCAATTAACATTGACGGTAAGGGGTCTGTCAAATATATAATTCATGTTTAAATTGAATTGGGAAACACCCAACTCTAAAGTAATACTAGAAATACACTAACCATGTGTAATAATAAATGAAAAAGGAAAATTAACACAAACATGAACATGGTATTTTTATCCATTATAAAACCTTTGCTACATATTTGAATTGCTCGTGGCTGATAACAAGAAAAATAATTGAACTGAACACCTGAGGGCTACCACCACTCCTTTATTTTATTAAACCTTATTCATCCCACTGTGATAGTCCGTACGTTTTAAACTACTTTAATTAATTAGGCCAAGTGCCTCAGGTTTACATCTGAAATGAAAGCGATCCCTTTACATTATTAATTCTTATTAGTTCGTCGCTATCTGCATTTTCAATGCGAATTCCTATTTGTGGTACTACCACTAGATGGAGGCAGATCCCATCTCATTTATATAATTCATTTGTAGCACTTATGATACAACTGCTTGTTAAAGATCGCTTCATTTTCCTAACTGAAATGTAGTGGATTTTTAAGACTTGGTGGTTACAAACTCCTTCCTGGTATGAGCATACCACTACTATAATTTTTACTATGAACTAATCGATGATCTCTTACCCTAACACATGAAATCTTATTTACATAAATGGGCATGTCAATGGAGAAACACTGCTCCTAGGAAATACTGAAATTAAAATAATCTAACTACGCCTATACTATTCTATTTACACACATAAAATCAAACACTATTCACGTATCAGATCTGGAATAATATGGTGACAAAATGTATACAAAGAAATGATCTCATAAAAATCTAGATCCCAAAAATCGCTGCCTAATAAAAATTAAAATAATAAAAAAATGAATGCGCAAAGTAGAAACATAAAATATAACCCTGATTCAAGTAGCAAATAAATACGTGAATTTGATGGCAATCTTCTAACCTCAGACTAAAATGCCTGGACATGACCTTATTCAAATCTTTATGGACAATAATTATTGGTATTACATGTCATCAGTAATTATACTAGACAGTCGAAACACGCATTGATCAGTCGCTCTGCTCACAATTTACCTCGGACTATTAATTGCATACTTTCCGAGCATATATTTCCCTGGAAATTATCTGAAGCAATACAGGCTTTCCACCTTCAATCATAACACATGTCGTCATATATTTAACACTCTCAGTTAAATTGTTCGTCTCTCAATTCTATTTATTCATCAATATTCTCGACGTAGTAACTCATGATATGGCCTCGCTCGTATCCGGCGGGCAACATAACTGTGTCGTTCACACATTCATTTATACGACATTATCAATAATATGGTCCAAATATCATATTTCCATTTCTCAACATAACAACCTCAGGGATATTGCCAGTACTTTGCTCGTTATCGTGATTATCCATCTTTCCGCATATTATGTAATATCAGAGCTAACTTGTCAATGGCTTCCTGTCACTAATTAATTAACTGTAATAATGAGATTGCCTCTCAAAAACCACGGCTATTGAAATGCGTAAGCACGTTACATAAAGAAACAACTCTCGCGTATCAACCAACGTTGTGAAATATAAGGTATGAGAGCTACCGGAAACGGTCATCTGAATACAGATTCCAGGGCGTGAAATAATAAACTGAATGCGCAAATAGCAAAATAAACATTTAAAACTGACATGGCGGCATCCACAAAAATCAAAGTGTCAACAAAAAAAAAAATACCGCTCATTACCACAACTATATTATTCTCAACACATAAAAACATCCGCACTACACCATATATAAATTTCTCAGTAAAATAGGATTCCCACATGTCAAAATGACTTACATTAAAAGAAACTGTGCAAGTAACACACGCTAACACTTATTATTATTATTATTATAAGTTTACAATTACTATCCGATCCGTGAATTATTTACAGTCCTATCTAAATTTCTAAACTACCTTGTTGATCATCGATTTGTTCATAGCCCTAGATATTTACATATTTATATTATGCTCATACCTTAGTTGGTGCTGGAGGCAGGTCAGATCATCCTCCGGACCCCATCATGTTGCATTTAGCACCTCATCTTGAAGCTGATGGTATCCAAGAGGTCACACACGCAAACTTGATGCATTACAACACTGTCGTTGCACGCGTCCATATTTATTAACACACGCATTAACACCCCTACGAAGAATACTCAATGACACTGCGTTGATCACCTGACGTGTAGTCGAAAGTCTGGACCCTGCTACCTGCCTGCCGAAGCTCTCTCTCACTCACCCCTCTCAAATTGTTTGTGTGCAGGATTAGTGGTTGTTCACCTTCCCCGACCAAGACACTGAACTCCAGGTCTTAGTACGGTTCCAATTATGAAAACACAGTTTCCCCTGTACTGGCTGGACCAATTCTGCTCACAAATATCTCACTTACAATAAGAGTTCTATGGGAGTGTGGAAAAATTACGTGTAATGTTCCCAATGATATGGAAAATTTTCTAATAATCGTTCTCCCACATTTGACTTTTCCACGAAAAATGCAAATTACATGCGAAATAGTGAAGATGTTGTGCAGCTACGAGCTACTTCAAGATTCAATGTTCACCTCCGTCCTAGCACTTTAAGTTCATTTATGGCAAGTGTTCTGCATAATCTAAAGTTGAAATAAAGTTTATCAAAGTGTTCATTTCAGCTAAGATATTACTACTCACACAAATAAATCCAGTACTCACTAGAATGTCAACTACTGAATGTGACTACTGAGATGCACCGCGAGACTGAAAACACTGAAGACTTAAGACTGCTTGTAGAGACTACAGTTCACCACACTTGGTGTCTCCGTTTTGTAAAAAGTCCTCCCCCCACTTCGAAAATAGTTCCGTGGAAGGGATGTGGCGTAATAATTCTGCACTTGGGACTGATTTATCAGGTATCCATAGGTTAGAACTTTAGGAAATGCACTCAACACATTCCTAATTTTGGTCCGACTTATGTGTTACACTGCGTTATGAGAAACGATCACAGGTTAATTTCTATGACGTTGCGCGTCACTGGCTCTATTTTCTGTCAGAGGATGGCGTCTTCCCGCCATGACGGTTCGCTTCCTGGATGATTCCACACTTTCATTTGAAGTTGAAAATTTCTAATTTAGCCACAGATTAACCACACACTTGCGCTGATAAATCCTTAAATATTACTTAGAAGTCAGGACACAATATTTTACGGCTACTTCGGGCACCAGATCGCGAAAAACTAGCTGTAGATTCCCGCTATGACAAGACATTAAAATTTGGAATTTTGTGATTGGCTGAGACATTCGCGCCCTTGGTAGTTTGGGTTCTTCCATTTCCTGCTAAGGGATGATGGGTATTATTCGCGTCTCACTAGCTCTTCTAGGTCAAGTGCATTCCAATCGTGCGAATTCACGTGGGAGCTGGATAGAAAGTTTCGCCTCCTGTCGGCATCATAAAACATGATTGGAGGTACCACTTAGACTAGCTACTTCCTGTCCGTGCCTTAAGAAGTGTTCTGTGGATATATCTTCCCGTCTGCACGGCGCCTGGCAGTTGCTTTGTTAGACTGCAATCTTTTCCCAGCCTACTGCTGTATTCCCGTATGTGAATTATTAAATATTTAGAATATGCATTAATTATGCACATTCGCTTATGGGTGCAATATATACGGCAGGTTAGTTGAAGTCACCCATTTGTACTTTACTGCGCAGTACTTAGCACGTGGGTGGTTGTAAGTTTGGCGGTAAAACGAACACAGTCGTACTTTACACAAACGTAAACACTTGTAAATAAACTGTAATCACTAATAGGCCTAAATGCGCAGATTATGAGATGTAATATTGTCACTGAATCACATCCGGCCCGGAGGACCAAAATGTTCGGTCTCGTTTTCGAGTTGTTTACTCACGTCCACGAAATGTACATCATCATTAAGTGCAAAGGGAAGGCCAATGTAATGTAGGTTATATACTTAATTTATTAAAACTAATTACACTGTACAAAATATACATTAGGACACGGTGGTCCATGTTGTAGCGCACCAAACACAACACCGTTACCCACGCTAGGTCAAGTCTCGTTACCAAAACTCACCGACGCCGGTGAGGCGCGTGATTATGCCCCCCCTTTCACTGGGGCTGTAGGAGTCTAATTGTGCTGACATATGATGGAAAAACACACACATGGCATTCAACAGTATGTATGTATGTATGTATGTATGTATGTATGTATGTATGTATGTATACTGTACATGTACAGTATGTATGTATTTATTTTTTCTCATCTACCATTTCCTCTGTTTCGTGTGTTTCCTCTTCCCAGATGACCCCTCAATGAACGTCAATACCTGGTTACCAATGAAGCTGGGACGTTCATCAGAGCTGAGAAAAACATATAATGGGAAAACAAGGAGAGAGCCCACCCAAGGAAAGATGGCAGTTTAAGAAGGTGGGGAGATTCTTCCCATTTGGACTTCTCATTGTGTTCCGATGGAACATGCTACTCAAGATTATATCCCAAAAACTCACTTTCCCTCTCTTCCGAATGAATGTGTCTTCTCTAATATAAACAAAGATTTTTAAAAAGGTAATTATTGTTGACACTTACTACAGTGACTTCCATTGATGACGTGGGCAATATAGGAGACCAGGAGCCATCACCGTTCAGCTCGATGTCTTGGCAATTTTGTCGATATGGGTCAGAAATGACATTTAAGAAATACCTGAAATATAATGCAGAACAAATCAAAAAACAACTTTCCAGATATTCATCTTTGCTTAGCAGATTTGTACACTGACTACTATCATCATGAACTGCTCGGCAACAAGGAAAATGTACCTCCAATTTTCAAACCTTCTGAGAGAACATTCTTAGCATTTATAACAAATGAACAGTTTCCAGTTCATTAGACTTCAGAAGCCACAATAAACCAGGTTCAGAGTACAATACATATTTCAAGAAAATGTGCCCTGTATACCTCCATATACTCTTTTTGTTGTCCACGAGTGGTTCTAGAACATCAGTACTGTATTCAAAAGGTTTCTGCTGGTGCAGAGCACCATTGGGCTCCATTCTGCAGAGGGTTCGCAAGTAACTAAAAGAAGGACATTGAAGTTTGCAGTCTTAGCAAGTAAGTATTAGTCGCTTCTAACAAGGAAAACAAATGAAAAGCAAAAAAAAATCAGCAGTTTTCCACATGCTATCTACGAACTACAATTCGTGTTTCTATTATAGCAAAAAGGAGAATTCAAAGTTGGACATGAAAGATCAACAGGAGGATACAAATTGGGAGAGTTTTCTCTTACAACTTACTGGATCTACAACAGAACAACTATATATCAATGAAGGCTTGGTTCATGGTAAAAGGAATTGGTTGACTTGAAGATGTTCCGGATGAGCAAACTGCATTCTGAACAGTCAATGCAATGCTTCTCATTCTACAAGAGGTGGCCAAGAATTCATCAGATCCATGTGCAAGAATAAGTGTCGAAGTATGGAGTGGTTTTGTGTGAAAAATAAAACAGATATTCTACTTATCAATTGTCTCTTGCTTGTTGCAACAAATAGGGCACCTTGAGATTTAATACAGCTTTGCATGATTACTGCGCTTCTGAACATTTACGATTTTATTTTTAGGACGTACTTTTAGATTAGTTATTTAATCTAATTTTGGTTAACAGCCCAAAATAACTATTTTCTTCTCTTTCAAATATGATTCATTTCTTTCAATATGATGCTTTAATGTAACAGGTTTTGACATTCTTTATAATTCCTCCCCAGGAGAAGTATAAAACACATTCAAGAAAAAGACTGACACCATGCCAAAAACTGCTAGATATTCTATATTATGCCTTTTTCAAAAAAATACTGCTGTGGGTCATGCGACTGTCAGCCCCCTTGAATCTCCTTTCATTATTTCAGGAAGGGTTTTATGGAGTTTTCTTTTACATTGTTCATTTAGTGTATCAAACATTCTTCTGCATATAGGCCTGCTCTACAAAATCACAGGCAGTCAACATATATAGTTCAATGTTTCAATTTTAAAGAGAGAGAGAGTGAGTATGTGCATGTGTTGGACATATAGTGAAGTTGAAATAAGCAACTGCATTAACACAATTTGAAAAATCTGGTATTTGGAAATAAGACTCAAACCCAGGACCCCAATAATGCACAAACACATTCTAGGTTTGCACTTATTCCTGCTTGCCTGACATTGCAGGTACCAATGTGAAAAACTACCACCTTTTCCTTATCCTCATCCTCCCCTTCTACACTGCTGGCCATTAAAATTGCTACACAATTGCCAAACTTCCATGAAATTTACAACATGCTGGGATATGCAGGTGATTAGCATTTCAGTACAAATGTGCATTTACAGTCTGTATAAAGGGGAAAGAAGTCACATTCGAATGCTGGTTGTTTGTGTAAGGCTCCGGCCACAGTGCAGGTGGCAAGCATTAAATTTTGAGGAGTGGGGAAGGAGGGAGAGTTGGTGTGGGCATCTAGCGAGAGTCAGTAAGCGGTGCGGCGTGTCACCTGCACGTGGTGAGAGAGAAAAGAATTAAAGTATGGAAGTTGAAGGAGAAAAGCATACAAGAAGAATTTCGAAGGGAAATAATACCCTTGGTACTCAGGGCGGAGGTGGGGAATGTTGAAGATGAATGTAAAAGATTTAAGGAAGCACTGGTCGGATGTGCAGAAAAGGTATGTGGTAGAACATCAGGAAATGTGAAAGACAAAGAGACACACTGGTGGAATGATAGGGTAAAGATTAAAGTGAAGGAAAAGAAAATGGCATGGAAAGCATAGAAAACATCTAGGACTGAAGAAAGTAGAAGAAAATATGTGGAGGCAAAGAATTTGGCCAAGAAAGTAGTGGAGGAAGAAAAGAGGAAAAGCCGGGCATCAATCACACAGAAATTGAGAGATGAAGTAAACACCAGATTTGTGAAGGATGAAGGTGGCATAATTTTAACAAAGCCAGAAGAAATAACAAATAGATGGAGAGAGTATTTTCAGAAAATGCTGAACATAAGAACTGATGACAGTCATTCAATGGACGACCAGGAAAGGCAATTAGTTGACGAAGAAATGGATAAAGAAATTACAATGAATGAAATTGAAATGGCAGTAAGAAAGAAGAAGAATGGAAAAACTGCTGGAATAGATGAAATTTCAGTGGAGATGATAAAGACAGCTGGAGCTATGGGCCTGCGGTGGACATATCGGGTTCTTAGGAATGTCTGGGAGAATAAGGAGGTCCCTGAGGATTGGCAAAAAGGAATAATCATCCCAATTTTCAAGAAAGGCGATAAGAAAGTTTTGAAGTACTACAGGGGAATTACTCTAATATCCCATGTTGCTAAGATAATGGAAAGGATACTGGAAAGTAGAATAAGGTTTAGGGTTGAGAATCAGGTATAGGAAAATCAGTTTGGTTTCAGAAGTGGAAGGTCAACAATAGAGCCCATTTTCATTATGAGACAACTAAAGGAAAAGCAATGGGAGTACGGGAATGATATGGTGATGACATTCATTGACATTGAAAAGGCATATGACAGTGTCCCCAGGACTAAGGTCTGGGACAGTCTAGTGCAAAAAGGAAGTGGACAGGGATTAATAAAAATGATCATGGCATTGTACAAGGAATGTTGTAGTTGCATGCAAACATAAGTTGGCAGGACAAGTTGGTTCAAAATAACTAGTGGGCTGAGACAGGGAAGTGTTCTATCACCAATCCTGTTTACAATAGTTGTAATGGAGTTTGAATAACTACTCGCCATGGTACTATGTTGTCTCCATTACATTCATGCGTTCATATCATTTGTCTGCATCTCCGCGTGTTGAATATCGTGACTGTATGGCCTTTCCATTAATTGCTGATGGTGAGCCATCTAGTGGTGGATTTAGTACTAATAATTCGAAGTGACTAGTTGGTGCTGCTATCTGGCCGCCAAAAGATAAGCTTGCTCGGCCATGAACGGTGGCTCTAACAATCAACGTGGGCAGTTGTTCTAATTCTTGGCTTAAAACTGGAAGACGCGTTGAGCTAATCTCTGCTGGTTGTGCTTTAAAGATACAAATTATCTTACAAGAAGGGAAGATGGTGTGGACATTTGACCCAGGTTGATGGATTCTCCATCTGGCATAAGTGCCGAAGATGTGGTTTGTTTTTTTGAATGATTTAATTTCTCGTAAACACCGACCTCGTAAGTAGCTTCATTGGATGTCATGACTGTTTTAAACTGAGGGACTAATCCTGTTATTTAATGATGTTAAGACGCTGAGTACTTAAGTCTACGAAATGTGAGAATTGCTAAAGGTGATTTTTGGGTCATTTGTGGTTTTAAAAAAATTTTAGAGTCTAAAACAGGTCATAGTCGTCAACTTGTAATGTGAAAATGTTTGGGGTTTCAATTTAATTTCAGAAGATAATTATATGTTAATTTTAGCTTCTGCATTCAGTTATATTAGGTTTCGTGCACGAAAGGAATAATTATGTTCAAGGAGCTCTGACAAGATGGTGTACGAATTAATTGTATAACCTTAAAAGCTTGGTTTTATTTCATTTCCTGTTTTAAAACATAATCAAATATTTATTATTTAAAATATTTTCAAGCCATTTCGGGCTATTAAAAGAAAAACTAGGGGCTTAAATGAAAGCTGATCTAATGACTAACTCGGTACATCGTGTTCTCATATGATCATGGCGGTCGTCTTGTATAACACAGCTGTGTAATAGAATGCAAACGCAATGGGGGCGTTGGTGTGTTGAATCTGACATTTGAGTATCAGCTTATTATTGTGGTCTTGACATTCATCTGATTTGGAATTTTTGCGTGCTTGGGATGACTTCTGCTGTGTTTGACTTACTCTTTCGATTTTAGTTATCGTCTCTGGCCGATATTGGATTATTTTATCCTACTTCTGGATTTTGTTGCACGTTCTTGTATTATTTCTTCGATTTCTGACATAGTGTGCTTCGTGGGTTCTTACTGCTTTCACGCAACCTTGAAAACCGAGATAGTCCATTAGATAGGTTTTCATTGCCCATATATGATGGTTGATTCAATTATTTAATTTTCAATCGAACCACGTTTATTTATTATTCTAAAAAGGTTTCCTGTTTTCATTCAATAATTGTTGATGTAAAAATTTAATTTTCAACTGGGTTATTTTTTATTGATCTGAATAGTATTCAGTATTTATCGTATTATTAAATTAAAAAAAAAAAAGGATAATTTTTGAGGTCGGTAAATTATAAATGTTTTGAATTATTAAAGTTTTCTTTAAATTGATCAAGGAATTATTATTTCAGCCAATTAGTTAAACTTATTTTAAGTTGATTCGCTTGGCCTCTTGTGCCCAGTGCTTCCTCAATCAGCGACGGCCTTTTGGTTGGGATAATTGTAAGTATTTCCTTTAAATTTTGCTTATTTATCCCAGGTCGTGCTAACACTCTTGACTTTAACCTTACGTTGTGAGAATAGTAATGGATGACATCATGAGAACAGCAAAAGCAGCATATGGAGGAAGAGAAATGAACATGTTATTTGCAGATGATATTGTGATTTGGAGAGAAGACGACATCAAGGTTCAAGAACAGTTGAATGTGGTGAATGGGAAGATCGAAGAATGTGGATTGAAAGTAAGTGTAGAAAAGAGTAAAACTCTTGTTATGACTAGAGGGGAGAAAGTAGGGAAAGGTCAGATTAGACTTGCAGACAAGCCCCTGGAAGTAGTGGAAACATTTAAATACCTGGGGAGTGAATTAATGGAGAATGCTCGACTGGATGCTGAGATTAGTAAGAGGATTCAAGCTGGAAGTTGTTTCTGTCATAGTGTAAGAAACATGTTATGGGACAAAGATGTGCCAATGGAAGCAAAGGATACTATGTACAAGATGTATTACGACATACCCATAAAAACATACGGAGCAGAAACTTGGACAATGACAAAGAAGGACGAGGGTTGAATACAGGCAGCCGAAATGAAGTTCTTGAGGAGTATGATACAGAAGAGTAAGAGAGACAAAATAACATTACATACATTATCATTATGGACTGTTATGCCTTTCAGCATTCAGTCTGCAAGCCTCTGTGAATTTACTAAACGTCGCCACAATCCTCGATTTGCAACTAGTGTTGTGGCCTCATTTAGTTCTATACCTCTTATCTTTAAATCGTTAGAAACCGAGTCTAACCATCGTCGTCTTGGTCTACCTCTACTTCTTTTACTCTCCATAGCAGAGTCCATTATTCTCCTAGGTAACCTATCCTCCTCCATTCGCCTCACATGACTCCACCACCGAAGCTGGTTTATGCGTACAGCTTCATTCATCGAGTTCATTCCTAATTTAGCCTTTATCTCCTCATTCCGAGTACCATCCGGCCATTGTTCCCACCTGTTTGTACCAGCAATCATTCTTGCTACTTTCATGTCTGTTACTTCTAAATTATGAATAAAGCAAAGTTGGTCTGAAAATAGACCGGTGTAACGATAGTTTCGTCTGGGAGCTGACTTCCTTCTTACAGAATACTGTTGATCGCAATTGCGAGCTCACTGCATTAGCTTTACGACACCTTGATTCAATCTCACTTACTATATTACCATCCTGGGAGAATACACAACCTAAATACTTGAAATTATCGACCTGTTCTAGCTTTGTATCACCAATCTGACATTCAATTCTGTTGAATTTCTTACCTACTGACATCAATTTAGTCTTCGAGAGGCTAATTTTCATACTATACTCATTGCACTTATTTTCAAGTTCCAAGATATTAGACTGCAGGCTTCGGCACAATCTGCCATTAAGACCAAGTCGTCAGCATAGGCCAGACTGCTTATTACATTTACACCTAACTGAATCCCTCCCTGCCATTTTATACCGTTCAGCAGATGATCCATGTAAACTACAAACAGCAAAGGTGAAAGATTACAGCCTTGTCTAACCCCTGTAAGTACCCTGAACCAAGAACTCATTCTACCATCAATTCTCACTGAAGCCCAATTGTCAACATAAATACTTTTGATTGATTTTAATAATCTACCTTTAATTCCATAGTCCCGTAGTATAGCGAACATCTTCTCCCTCGGTACCCTGTCGTATGCTTTCTCTAGATCTACGAAACATAAACACAACTGCCTATTCCTCTCGTAGCATTTTTTAATTACCTGGTGCATACTGAAAATCTGATCCTGACAGCCTCTCTGTGGTCTGAAACCACACTGGGTTTCATCCAACTTCCTCTCAACGACTGATCGCACCCTCCCTTCCAAGATGCCAGTGAATACTTTGCCTGGTATACTAATCAATGAGATACCTCGATAGTTGTTGCAATCCTTCCTGTTCCCTTGCTTATAGATAGGTGCAATTACTGCTTTTGTCCAATCTGAAGGTACCTTACCAACACTCCATGCTAATTTTACTACTCTATCAAGCCATTTCATCCCTGCATTCCCACTATACTTCACCATTTCTGGTCTAATTTCAACTATTCCTGCTGCTTTATGACAATGGAGTTTATTAACCATCCTTTCCACTTCCCCTAGCATAATTTCACCAACATCATTTTCCTCCTCCTCATGAGCTTAGCTGTTCGCAACACCACAACGATGATTTCCTTTTACATTGAGAAGATGTTCAAAATATTCCCTCCACCTCTCCAGTGAATCCCTGGGATCTATTATGAGTTCACCTGAATTACTCAAAACACTGTTCATTTCCTTTTTCCCTCCCTTCCTAAGATTCTTTATTACTGTCCAGAAAGGTTTCCCTGCTGCTAGACCTAGCCTTTCCAGGTTGTTACCAAACTCTTCCCACGACGTCTTTTTGGATTCAACAACCATTTGTTTCGCTCTGTTTCTTTCATCTATGTACCAATCCCTGTCTGCCTCGGCCCTTGTTTGGAGCCATTTCTGATAAGCCTTCTTTTTACGTTTACAGGCTGCTCTCACTTCATCATTCCACCAAGATGTTCGCCTTTTCCCATCTTTACACACAGTTGTTCGTAGGCATTCCCTTGCTGTTTCTACTACAGCATCCCTATATGTCACCCATTCACTTTCTATATCCTGAACCTGCTTACTGTCTACTGTTCGAAACTTCTCACTAATCATATCCATGTACTTCTGTCTAATTTCCTCGTCCTGGAGATTTTCTACCCTTATTCGTTTGCAGACAGATTTCACTTTCTCTATTGTAGGCCTAGAGATACTTAGTTCACTACAGATCAGATAGTGGTCTGTATCATCGAAAAATCCCCGGAAAACTCGTACATTCCTAACAGATTTCCTGAATTCGAAGTCTGTTAAGATATAGTCTATTATGGATCTGGTACCCCTAGCCTCCCATGTGTAGCGGTGAATAACCTTATGCTTGAAGAATGTATTCGTAACAGCTAAACCCATACTAGCACAGAAGTCCAGCAAATGCTTCCCATTCCCATTGGCTCCCATATCCTCCCCACATTTACCAATCACCCTTTCGTATCCTTCAGTTCTATTCCCAACTCACGCATTGAAATCGCCCATTAGCACTATTCTATCCTTGCTGTTGACCCTGACCACGATGTCACTCAATGCTTCATAAATTTGTCAACTTCATCCTCATCTGCACCCTCACATGGTGAATACACGGACACAATTCTAGTCCTAATTCCTGCAACTGACAAATCTACCCACATCATTCGCTCATTTACATACCTAACAGAAACTATGTTGCGTGCAATGGTATTCCTGATAAAGAGCCCTATCCCAGACTCTGCCCTTCCCTTTCTAACACCCGTCAAGTACACTTTATAATCTCCTATCTCTTCCTCGTTATCTCCCCTTACCCGAACATCACTTACTCCTAGCACATCCAAATGCATCCTCTTTGCTGACTCAGCCAGTTCTACTTTCTTTCTTCCATAAGCCCCATTAATATTGATAGCTCCCCATCGAATTCCATTTCGTTCGCCAAGTTGTTTCCAAGGAGTCCCTCGCCTGTCAAATAGGAGTGGGACTCCATTAATAAGAAACGAGAAAATCCGGGAAGAAATTGGAGTGGAAAAAATGAATGATAGAATAGAGAAGAGCCGATTAAGATGGTTTGGACATGTAAATCAAATGAGTGACGAAAGAATGCCAAAAAAGGTGACGGAAATGCAAGGAAGGAGAGGCCGTGGACGACCGCGATTGAAATGGAAGGATACAATCCAACGCAGTATTATAGAAAGAAACCTGGACTGGGACACAGTGTTGGAGGAGGAGTGGTGGAAGGACCGAAGGAAATAATGATGATGATGATGATGTCTCTGCTTTTAGGATTTTTTTTATCTAAACTGAAGAATTCGACATAGGACTAGGGGAGAATTTCGTGATCATCCAGTAAATAAATAATGTGAAATGCATGTTGAATTTCATCGTTTATACGGAGAACTGAATTGATTTCCTGATAAGATTTTTCAAATATACTTGTATGTCCATTCAAACTTTTGAATTCTTACTAACACTTAAGGCATGACTACAGAAGCAAGTCACCAACTTCCAGAGACCATAAAAGTCTGATCTAATGCCAAACACAAGTTTTCATTTCAGCAATATATTACCATGGATAATAATATTAATTAAACAATAATAACAGGATGTACAATAATAATAATAATAATAATAATAATAATAATAATAATAATAATAATAATAATAATATGCATTAAAGACAATATTATGCCCATAACCGTGTTTGATTTTAAACTGAATTTGTCTCGGATATTTAAAATCGTTCCAATATCTTTCCAGGCTTCTCTTGTCACTATTAGGTTTTCAAAGTTGTTCTCTCTGTCGTTCCATAGGAAAGTTCGGGTTTGAACTTCAGAAATGAGCACTTTCATCTATTCTCTTGTTAATTCACTAACAGTCGTTGCGAGCGGCGTAGCTGAAATCTCAAACAGGAGTGAGTGGCTAGCGAAGGGTAGCATTGTCCTTGAACCAACTTCTCCTCCAAAATGGCGCACCGCTGTCACTGTGGGCACATGCATTTGCTAACGCAGGTTTAATTTTCATCTATGCCGCCACACAACGCAACGCTCCACTCACCGCTTGCACTGTGGCTGAAGCCTAAACGTTGTGTTATGCTTCATGTAAGAGGGAGAAACGTCTACCAGCATGTGAGGGAAACTGACCACGGCAGGATCGTGACCTACCGGGACTGCGGTGTACCGTTCCGCAATATTGTTGTTCAGGTTTGTGGGGGTCCCATGACTGTCGTGCTAAAACAGGAACATACAGACCACCGTGCAGGAACCAAGTGCCCCCCCCCCCCAGCCACTATCACCCAAGAGGACAAACGTACTGTCCGCATAGTCCTGCAGGACCATACAATCACGTCACACACCGAGTCAAAACTTGGCTCATTTGCAGGACAAGTGTCCGAATGGATAATGTGACGTATGCAGCGCGGCAACAGAAGTTGCGGCTTCCCTCGACGCTGCAGCAGACACAGCTGCGCCTGCAGCGGTGCGTTGAAAGATGACCATGGACATTGGAGTGGAGTCATGTTATGTTTTCAGAAGAATACCATTTATGCGTATAGTAGCATGATGGATATATCCATATGTGGGGGTGCGAAGGACAAAAGTTGTCTGCTTGAATCCATCACTGTCAGATCAGCCCAGCATGTAGAGTGATTGTATCAGGTGCCAATGGTTTACACATCACGGCAGAGTCCTGCAGAGCGGCCCAACCCATGAGCTGCTTCGGCAATAGACTTCAATGGGCTTTGAAAGGCTCTAACATACGAAGCCAGTGACGTCATTGCACGGGCCAGGCTGGGCAGCGCTATGCCATTCGTACGCGGTGAGCCAAGGACAGCGCTGTGGTAGTTCTATGGGCTGACTGCTCCAATGTGTACAGTATACTGCGTGTCAGTGGAGTGCGTTGCATTACGGTCGAGTGGAGACGATCAAATTTGCTGTGGTTTTCAGTTTGACTTCTCAGTCTATCCTGTTATCGGAAACGAATGTGGACTGTAGTTCCAAAAGAAAAGAAACCACCAGGCGAGATGTGCGTGCGATTAGGAGCGCGTGGCTGTGAGCTTGCATCCAGGAGATAGTGGGTTCAAATCCCACTGTCGGCAGCCCTGAAGATGGTTTTCCGTGGTTCCCCATTTTCATACCAGGCAAATGCTGAGGCTGTAGCTTAATTAAGGCCATGGCCACTTCCTTCCAAGTCCTAGGCCTTTCCTATCCCATCGTCACCATAAGACCTATCTGTGTCAGTGGGACGTAAAGTCACTACCAGCAAAGAAACCGTGGCAAAAATGTGAAGTAAAAAAAAAATAACAAACAAACTAAAAACTGCACAATACAAACTTCTGAACCGGATCATTTTGGTTGGTATTCAAGCCTGCAGTTGGCGGTGATGGGAAAGACATTAAATGTGTGTGCTGCACGATCTGCGGTGAACTTTATGTACACACTAACAGTTCCCCACGGCTTCTCGCATGAATTTCATAATTTGATAAAAGTAATCATTCCTCGGTACTGTACTAAGACGTTATCTGAAAATCCCGAAAGTATAAAACCTCACCAAAAAACTCAGTTTCATTTACCCCAGAAACTCTTTGTAAACCACGTTTGTGGTATTTCCTTTTGGGGTTAAGGTGACCATGCGACATAGAACTGTACATTTGAGAACGCCTTCTCTCAAGCAAATAAAAAAAGTTTCTTTATTTTTAAAGGAAATTCCAAATAAATATTTCCACATCTGTAACATCTTCAGGTTTTGAGATATAAGTATCCACATAAAAAGAACTCAACCCCTTTATCAGCCCTTCCTCCACCCCAACCTAAGTGGATTTTTTGAAGAAAAAAACCCACATGTTTCTTTCTTTTTAAAGGGCATTCCAAGTACCAAGTTCCATGTCTGTAACATGTAAAGTTTTTGACATACACTGTAGATATTCCGGTACTCATTTTCAAAATTCACCTGCTTTTTCAATTCTTTTCAGTAACTTAAGCGGTTTTCATGCCTTTGCTGGTGGGACCTAGTGTTTACAGTGCACTATGTCTTCTGGTATGGGCTAGAGCAATTTTGTTACTTTCATTGATCTGTCTCGGCTTTATCCTTGGCTTTGACAAAATGAAAGTGACTGAGGTATGAGTGATGCTAGTAATGCCATTCCTTCTGCAGCCAGTCTCTGCTATGAATGGTGTGAAAATATTGCTCATAGGGTCAGTTGGTGCATGCATTTCAGTGGGCTTGGCAGACTGATATGTAATAGCAACTTCTGGCTCGGTGAGGAAAGCAACGGGAAACTACCTCACTCCTCATTTCCCCAGTACGCCTCTTCAGTGATGCCTAGGCCATCTATGACAGCTGATAGCGGACCTGTTGAGGATCCAACCAGCTTTCGGGCTGAGGACTAAACATACATACAAGTGGTTTTCCGAAAACAAAAAAATACATGTTTATTGATAAAGGAGCTGCCAAATACCAGTTATCAAGACTGTAACATCTGCAGTTTTTGAGATATTTCTATCCTCATGAAAAGTATTCAACACCTATTTCAAGCCCCCCCAAAGTTGATTTTACTCTCCAAAAATGAGTGTTTTGTCATTTTTAAAGGCAATTTCAAATACCCATTTTCACGTCTGCAACATCATTAGGTCTTTTTAGATATAAGTATCCTCATACAAATAATTCAACTAATATTTCAGTCCTTTCATCCCCCTGTATGTGGATTTTCCAAAACCAAAAGAATACGTATTTCTTTCTTTTTAAAGGAGATTCTAAATACCAATTTTTACTTTTATCAAAACTTCAGTTTCTGAGATATCAGTACCCTAATAAAAATAATTCAACCACCTTTTCAGTCCCCTTTACCCCCCACGTTAAGTGGTTTTTCCAAACACAAAATACCTGTTTTTTTGTTTTTTATTTTTTAAATATTAAAAATATCAATTTTCACATCTGTAACATGTTAAGTGAGATATACTGTAGATATGCTCATATTAAAAATTCACTCCAATCCATACTTCAATCCTTTTTACCCCCCCCCCCCCCAACCTTCATTGTTTTTTTTACGAAAACAAAATAATACGTCTAAATTTAAAAGAGATTATAAATACCACTTCACGTCTGTAACATGTTAAGTTTTTGAGATATATGGTAGAAATGCCCAGGGATTATGTGTACAAATTTTGGTTGGCGGCTATGCCCAAACGTACACACATGATCTCGCTGCTGTAGAATCCTGGAGCTGACGTTGCCTTGGTTATGGCAGTTCATTTCTTTATCCGATTCCAAGAGCAGGGGTAGTGTGGTGCCAATATCTCCATAACGGTTGGTTTTAGGGCCTTTAAACATGGTTTTCGGGCCCTACGGGCTTACCGAGTTTTGTTCTTTGCGTCAAGGGGCTTAAAATGAGCTTTGTCTCGTCCTTCCACGACAAATTCGATATTTCGCCTATATTAGCCTATTATGTTTATATCTCCCCCGTCGCCCTCCCCCTTTAATTGTTTTGAAAATAAAATACAGCCCATGTCCCTCAGGGATAATGTATATTTACATTAGTAAAAGGATTTTTAGAATCGGTCCATTAGTTTATGAGATTACCCTCCAGGTATACAAAAACTAACAAAATTCGCACTCTCTCTTTATTATATTAGTATAGATTAAAGGAGTCTTTATGATTAGATATAAAACATGATGAAACTTCTGATGAACGAGGTGTGCTTGAATGATGAGCCAAAGTAATGAAGTTTTCTTCGTGGACTGACGTTCATGATGCTCCTATTCCAAATGAGCTGGAAAGATATTTAAAGCAAAACTGTGGAATGGAAGAAGATAGATATAGCATCCTATTTGAGAACAAATGGACAAAACTATCCAAAATTTCACCAGATCACCAAGAAAGAATTATGTATGCAAGCATCAAGTTCAGCTTCAGAGAGAAATTTCAGTTCAGCGGGCTTCATTCTCAACGCACGACGGTCTCTTCTATAACCAGACAATGTTGGTGCTCTTATTTTCATTCACAGTAATTCCATTCCACCACCATTCGCAATGACCAATAAACTACGCACACTAAGTAAAAGCTATGTTCAGGTTTGTTTTTGTTGTTGGCATATTGCAAGTCATTTCAGTTTGTATTTTATTTTGAGGTAAACACGAATGAAGTCCTATGAATATGCTTCATGTTATTATTATTATTATTATTATTATTATTATTATTATTATTATTACACTACAGGAGATATCTCTACCGTTTAATTTCAAAATGCGATTAGCTACTTTAAAATATGTTATTAGCGTACAGGAATTCGTAGAGTGCATGAACCGAATAGTAGTGCGACGTGAACATTTCGGCGCACATGTTATTGTGGAGAAGTACTCAAGGTTATTCTACTGAGCCCGCCCAGTGTGGTGGACTGTGGTGGACTGTGGTGGGCTGTATGAGACCAGTGCTGTGGGCCAGTATGCTGCCGCGTCAGAAGAGAACGGCACTGCACGGGCTGGGCTGCCGGAGCCCGTGGGCTTGAAGTGCTGCGCGGTGGGCCTGGCTGCAGGACTCTGCATAACGGTCACCTATTGTTCCCATAGCCAAAAAAATTGGACAGCTGCTGTTGCATTTCTGACATATTAAGGCCCGTGGTTGTGCCGTATCTTCCAGGCCTGCGTGATACTGCCCTTCAACAGGACAATGCACACCAGCATGTTGCCAGTGCTATCCTGACCTCCTTCGGTACAGAAGGTATTGGACTGTTGACCTGGCCAGCAAGTTCTCCAGATCTGTCATCGACTGCTGAGAGACTGGCACGCCAACACTCGCCAGCCACTATGATTGATGAACTCTGGCACAGAGTTGGATCTGCATGGAATGATGTAGGCGTATCAGTCAACTAAGCTTAGTTTCGACTTGATTTCCAGCCGGATTACAGCTTTTATTGTTGCCAGAGTTGGCAGCTCTGGGTACTAATTTGTGCCTGCTCTGTACCTCAAAATTACCCATGAAGTGAATATGTCTTCCACCCGTCTTACTGCAAGTGTACAATAAATATGATTCTGCTTTCTGCTTACCTTTCTCATGTAGCAATTTTAATGGCCAGCAGTGTACTTTTCTCTACATCTGCCTCAACATAATTCTTGGATAACACTACCTTGGTTCTCTTTCCTCCATATACTTTCACCATGTGCTTAACAATGGAGTTCTCCATGACCACAGACTCAATCCCACCTACATCATTAGATTCTCCCCTCTCCTGGTCTTCCTTATCTTCCCTGGGAGCTGCAGAATCTACTTCCACTTCTCTCCTCCTTATGACCCTGGTTTCACCTCCCTCTTTCAATCCTCTTACTTCCCCATCCTCTGTAACACTTCCCTGTTTCTCGTCTCTCCCCTGGTATTCTTCCTGCAGTGACTGATGCAGATATCACACTGATATCTTTGCCGATCTCTGCCCCTGGCTAGAACCCCCCAGCCCAAAATTTCCTTCCCCTTAAAATATTCCACAACAACTTCCCTTCCCCCCCCCCCCCTCTTGCACTCTTACTGTATCGTGTACACTGCTTGAGGGAGATGTACCTTCGTTCCTGTCCTCCATTAGAATCCTAATTGTCCACCTCAAATGTCAACCCTAATATTCCTTAATACCTGCTCACACCCACAGTTCCTACAACTGCATTCTTTTATTTTCTTGACAGAAATGTGAAATATGCTGAAAGATCAACAAAAATAAAATAACATTAAACAAAAGGATAAAAACTGATGTAAAGAAATACAGTATAATACACAGGGATTACGCAACAATAAAAAATGCAATATGCTAACTAATAAGGTAACTACAATACAAAACTACTTAATCATTGTATCATTATATCCAATATACAATAACAAATGAAAAATGCCGTTGAACGCAAAATATCGGATGGATTACAAAAAAACTACACTGCAATATAGCAAGCAAGATACTATCTAATAAAATAACTGCACTATAATTCTAAACTGCACTTCAGCATATCCTAACAACAACAGGTTAACTGAAACCATAGAAATGTGTCAAAATTAAATACATAGAAAGATTATTTGTTTTCCTAGTATGCATGACAGAATTTAAAACTACCCTTATGTTATGAAAGATTGCAAGTACAACAAAAGATATCTAAAATAATTTCCCAATAACTACCTTTTTAAAACATTAAAAAGTATTGTACCAGGAAAGCCGGTACAGCAAATATCACTTCAAAATTATGAAGGATTTCAGGCTGCAGCTAGGCAACCTGCTCCATCCCAGCCGACGTGTAGCGCGACGTAAGCCCCGCTGCTAGCTGCCAAGGCTAAGCCACGTCACTGCATATCACCCGATTGCTTACCAATTTTGACAAATCCTAAACTAATTGAGATAGAGACGAATGTATAGCACCACCCTGTGCGCCATCTCGAATTTCAACATAATGTAAACAGACGAAAACGTGTGACATAGCACGTCTAGCAGTATGTAAGAGAGCCCAGCCAGAGCACTAATCAGCTTACTCAATATCAAGAGCTCTGCCTAGCAGGCTCGCTAGTGAACGCGGTGAAAACATACCCTCTTAGGACAAAGTTATACTCCGCTACGAACTTAGAATTCCACGGGTGAGAAATGGGACTCAAAACTATTCGAGAACTTTGAATTTATAATACCAATATAATGGGTTCATTATTGGATATTATAAATTTTAAGGCTAACTCATTCCCGTTGCCAGCATTTCACCCCAGTGTGCTAATTTGGGCTCGTTTGGCAAATGGCACAACTACCACGACGCATGGCTAATGCATACTTTGGAGGCCACTGCATAGGCTATTTGAAGCTACCAGCAGTGCCAATGCACTATGAAAGACTTAGAATTTCGTGAGTGTGAAATGGACTTCGAACTCTTTGAGAACTTTTCATTTCTCTAGGCGAGTTGAACTTATATTTATAACAGTTGTATGAACAAACTTTAAATATTTCTCATTGAACTAACTTCGACTTTGAATATTTCAACCGAGATTAACTTTAACTTTGTTCATTTTGCTCAGGCAATGATCTTTGAACATTTCTCGTGAGATATAACTTCATTCTTGAAGTTCAGAACTTTAATACAATAAACTCATATGATCATAAGGGAACATATAATACATTCCCACTGCAGCGAGTTTATATTTGACATGGAGCTGCACTTCACAGACAGAAATGAAGAGGACTCATCCTAGCCGTGACACACCGACTTAGTCGTAGTGTATTTTCACATTTGATCCCCCCCACTGCAGATTACGCCAAATATAAACATTCTATTTCACTAGGAGATCATCACAAACCAAAACTTCGTCCCGATGTTCTTCATGATTTCACTCACGACAATAACTCTGTTTAAAGTCTCATCAACCATTCTCATGCTAGTATATTTTACATAGCATTCAAAAAGTTATCAAGAAGTTAACAAAACTGAATTTAAGCGAGTGATTCTAACCCCGCAACATGTTCCCTGAAACAACTATTATCAACAAATAACGGCCTCATTGTTGCCATGCACAATGCATCATGTACTTAATGACTTTTCTTTTCAACTACACCGAAATTAAGCCTAAACATTACGACACCCAATCAAATTTCCTTCCACACCAGCCAAATTCACCATTGCTTATTGGAGCCATATTCACGAACCCGGGACATCAACCAGACAGCTTTCAGTAATGACTACACTCCTAATGGAGC
This sequence comes from Anabrus simplex, assembly GCF_040414725.1. Lineage (NCBI taxonomy): Eukaryota > Metazoa > Arthropoda > Insecta > Orthoptera > Tettigoniidae > Anabrus > Anabrus simplex. The sequence continues at coordinate 20,666,148 of NC_090266.1, forward strand.
CTCATTTGGCAATCTCAAAAAATGCTGGAATATTTTCCCTAGGATTCCAAATAATATGAACTGAGGTCAAACCACTGCTGGATAATACTGTGTAGTTGCCTTGTCAATACTGCGATCATCACCCAACGGCAGAAATTATTGTTATGCACATTGGTGCTAGACATTTTGTATCTTTTCTCCCCAAACTGCTCCCATGTAAATATGTTAATATAATCTTTGTAATTTCCCAACTTTTCTAATAGAGTAGCATCAATGTTTATTGTCAGACCACCACTGCTGGACACTGTTAAAATGCCCTGTGGTTTTACGCATTGGTGCCGACTACTTGTATCTTTTACCTTAGACTGCCCCCATGTAAATATGTTAATACAACCTTTGTAAGTACGTACCCTAACATTTTGACGCTGTTATCCTTCACAACTGGTAATTTACAGGCAACGGCTGATATGTTTGTATCCATATTATCATTGAACATTGGTTTTCTCATTGACTATCCCTACTGTAATATGTCAATATTATTTCTTAGTAATTATAATTTAAATACAAATCAGGTACCTAATTCATGTCTTGAGGTAGTACTGTGACTGATGATGCCTTCAAGTAAAGGCGAAACATATCTCATATGGAAATAAAGATAAATTCCTAATTGTTTAAAATTTTAATGCATTGAATAGGTGATATTATAAACTAATTAGCATCCTACAATTAATTCACATCCGAGAAACAGCGAGGCTTCGCCGATTTTCTGATCATTAGAAGTTTTAGTTATTCGGTTCCCATGATATTAGCTCCCAGCATCACTGTAAACCTTTCTTTACTTGTTAACTGTTCCTCACAAACCACAAATGCCGTATTGCACAGTTAATGTTGCACAAAATTTAAGTTAGAGTATTCTTTGCTTCAAGGGAAGAAATGCTTGTTTCGAGAAATCGAGAAATTTGTGTAACTGAATTTCGAGTAACAGAAAAAATTACACACGAAGAATAGGAAAAATGGACGGGAAATTTAATTACTTCGAGATACTGAAAATTCGACTAATGGAGGGTAGAGATAGAGGTTCGACTGTATACTATGAACAACAACCTTGTGTAATCCCTGCAACTCAATCTACCATCAATTTGCACCACAAGCCAATTGTCAACATAAACCATTGATCCCATAGACCCAGTACAGCAATCATCATTTCCCTCGGTATTCTGTCATAGGCCTCCTCTAGATCTACGGAACAAACATAACTGTCTATTCCTCTCATAGCATGTTTCAATTACTTGGTGCATAATGAAAATCTGATCCTGACAGCCCCTCTGCAGTCTGAAACCACACTGGTTTTCATCCAAATTACTCTCAACCACTGATCTCACCCTCCATTCCAAGATGCTGGTGAACACCTTACCTGGTATACTGATCAATGAAATACCTCAATAGTGTTGCAGTTCTTCCTGTTCCCTTGCTTATAGATAGGTGCAGTTACTTCCTTTGTACAAACAGAAGGTACCTTTCTAATATTCCATGCTAATCTTCTTACTACTCCATATCTTCCCCTTATATTTCACCATTTCATCTGTTCCTCCTGCTTTATGAAAATGGATTATAAGTTATTTACCATACCTTCTGCTTCTTCAAGTGTAATCTCACCAACATCATTGTCCTCCTCCCCATGAACTTGTCAACAGACAGATTTCCTTTTAGGTTTAGAAGATATTCAAAATATTCCTTCCACCTCTCCAGTGATTCCCTGGAATCTATTATGAGTTCACCTGAATTACCCAGAACACTATTCATTTTCCTTATTCCTCCCTTTCTATGATTCTTTATTACTGTCCAGAAAGGTTTCCACGCTGCTTGACCTCGTCTTTCCAGGTTATTACCGAAATATTCCCAAGACTTCTCAGATTCAACAATTATTTGCTTCCCTTTGTTCTTTAATCTATGTACAATTAATTTCCTGTCTGCATTAGTCCTTGTTTGGAGCCATTTTTGATAGGCTGCTCTTTTATGTTTACAAGCAGCTCTTACTTTATAATTCCATCAAGATTTTGCTTTGCCCATTTTTACACACAGTTGTTCCTAGGTTTTCCCTTGAAGTTTCTACTACAGCATCCCTGTATGATACCCATTCTCTTTCTAGATCCTGTACCTGTTTACTGTCTACCGTTTGGAACTCTCTACTAATCATATCCATGTACTTCTAATTACCTCGTCCTGGAGCTTATTTGTGTGTTGACAGATTTAACTTTCTCTATCCTACACCTACAGATACTAAGTTCACTGCAGATCAGATAGTGGTCTCTATCAGCAAAAAAAAAAAAACCCAACCCTGGATTACCTGCAAATTCTTAACAGATTTCCTGATTTCAAAGTCAGTTATGATATAGTCTTTCGTGGATCTGGTACCCATACCCTCTCATGCTTGAAGAATGTATTCGTAACTGCTAATCCCATACTAGCAGAAGTCCAGTAAACTCTTCCCATTTCCAACAGCTTCTGTATCTTTCCCACAAACACCCGTCCCCTTTTCATATCCTTCAGTTCTATTTCCAACTTTGGCATGGAAATTACCGATTAGCACTATCCTATCCTTGCTGTTGACCCTGACTACGATGTCACTCAGTGCGTCATAAAACTTGTCAACCTCTTCCTCATCTGCACATCGTTAACAGACATTTTTTTTTTTTTTTTTTTTTTACAAGTTGCTTTACATTGCACCGACACAGACAGGACTTATGGCGACGATTAGACAGGAACGGGCTAGGAGTGGGAAGGAAGCGGCCATGGCCTTTTGCCGTGAAAATGGGGAACCATGGAAAACCATCTTCAGGGCTGCCGAAAGTAGGGTTCAAACCCACTATCTCCCGAATACTGGATACTGGCCGCACTTAAGCGGCTGCAGCTATTGAGCTTGGTCGTTAACAGACTAAGACAATTCTTGTCCTAATTCCTCTAAATGCTAAACCTACCCACATCATTCGCTCATTTATGTGCTTAATAGAAATGTTGGGTGCAATAGTATTCCTGATGAACAGTCCAACACCACAACCTGCCCTTCCCTTTTTAACACCCATCAAGAACACTTTATATTCCACTATGTCTTCCTCGTTATCTCATCTTACCTGAATATCACTAACTTCTCACTTAGTTCTACTTTCTTTATTCTATTAGCCTCATTAATATTGATAGCTCCCCATCAGATTTCATTGTTTCCAAGGAGTCCCTTGCCTGTCAAACTGAAGTGGGACTCTGGTACTCCCACACGTCTGAGGTTTGCTGAGCTCGGTAAATTCTGTGAATCAGGATGCTATCTCATTTACACATAGTCCCAGTGAGAATCTCTCCTGTAACGGGTTAGGGACCACTGGTAGAATGTACAGTACTAGCCGCCTGAGCACAAGGAAGTCCACGACTCAGAATATGTCCAGGATGCCCGCTCGCATTCCACAGCAACTGGTATCCCGACTCAGGACTACTTACTAAGCCACTCAGCCATTGCCTATGGTTCACGAACTAGGACATAACTACAGTAACCCACACCACAAACAGTAACATTATTAAGGATTCACTAGAAATTCTCCTTCACTAACTGTATTTCACAGGATAGGGAGTCAATCCTTTACTAAACTATGCATAATTATATTCAACAATCTAACAAATTGTGATCTTGTTTTTGAACCATCGTCACTATTTGTAAGCTGATATCTTCCTTGAAGAATTTAAAAAATATATGATTAGGCAAATTATTTTGTGTATTTATGACAATAGTAGCACATTGGCTCGCAGAGACACTGTTTTGTCATCGACTTCAGGAATTATGTCTTGTAAGATTATTTTAAGTGTAATAATGCTAATGGATCAGAGTACTATACATGAATGTTGCGCTGTCAGCATCTCTGAGAGCTTCCCAATGAAAGTCTGTGTACACCACGGCACTGCACTGTCCCCATTGCTCATTGTCCTCGCCATGGACACAATCACACAGGACCTGCAGTGGCGTGTCCCTCGGACTCTCTTATCTGCAGATTACGTCGCACTTGCTGATACCACCAGAAGTGGATTGCAATGTCCAGTTGAAGATTGGAACAGCCATCTCTCACAATACAGTCTTAGACTAAACAAAGAGAAGAATGAATAGCTGGAAACCAACCCAAGCATTGGCTCAATTCAAGTTGATGGAGAGCCCTTAATGAAGATCATAAGCTTGAGGAAAATAGGATCCCGCCTACAGGCTGATAGTGGGATAGGTGTTAAAGTGCGAAGTAGGATAAAGGCAGCAAGGATGAGATGGAAGGAAGTCACAGGCGTACTCTGCGATAGAAGGTTGCAACTACATCTGAAGTCGAAAATATACCGCATGATAGTACATCATGTTGCTTTGTACGACCAGCTGACAAAACCTACAGAGCACCAATTACACACCATGGAAATGCACATGTTCCATTGGTTGATGGGCATCACACTCCTGCATCATGTCATAAATGATACCGTCTGCCAGCAAATGGGCATTGCATGGGAAAAACAGCTAAAATGGAATGGTCACGTCCTGTATGATGCACGTGGAACAGTTACCAATTTCACCCTCACCTTTGAAATTAATAGGCAACACCACGCGGGCATGCAAAGCAGCGCTGGCATGACACAGTAAATAATGATATGAAGACTCTGAACTTAAGATCACACAATGCCCAATAGCGTACAAAATGGCGAGCCAAAATTAGGACAGTGGGTAAACACTAGGATGGTGTAGAAGAAGAACAATGCTAAATATTCCAAATGTTCTTTTTTAAGGCTTGAAGTGAGAAAACCAGGAGAGTTGGCCCTGTGGTTAGGGGCACGCAGCTGTGAGTTCGCATCCGGAAGAGCTCCCACTGTCGGCAGCTCTGAAGATGGTTTTCTGTGGTTTCCCATTTTCACACCAGGCAAATGCTGGGGCTGTACCTTAATTAAGGCCACGACCGCTTCATTCCCATTCCTGGCCTTTCCTATCCCATCGTCGCCATAAGACCTATCTGTGTCGGTGCGACGTAAAGCAAAGTAGAAAAAAGTTAGAAATAATGTTTTATATGTAGTGTGTCAGAGAAAAGCAACAGGAAACTACCTCACTCCTCATTTCCCTAGTACACCTCTTCAGTGACACCTAGGTCATCTATAACAGGTGATGGTGCCACGGTTGAAGACCAAACCAGCCTCCGGGCGGAGCACTTAACATACATACACACACATGTAAAGTGTATCATTTATATGATCTGGATTTAATCTCTTAATGTGTATCTTTCCCGTACTCCTTTGGAATTTGTTCTGATCTTGGAATGTAACTGAAGATGCGTCTGATTAAGGGATGAAACATATACTACTCCATTTGATACGTAATATAGGAATTGCCTGATTAGTATTAACTTCTGAAATCGAATCTACTGTTATGAAAAGTTTGCTGCTAACATCCTTGGAACTATTTTAATATTGTTATCCATTTGCACTGTACATTACCGGTGTTTGTGGAGTGAAAATACATAAATCCCAAACGCATCTACCAGATAATCAACAAATGATAGTATTTTCATCTTTTTGAGTCACATTATCACAAAAAAAAAAGAACTTTAATAGTCAGATGTCAAGTACAGCAGCCATCCTGAAGAGAACTATTACTAGCCGAGAATGAACAAGTTGAGAATTTTTAATTCAATGAAGCGATTTATTGTCGAGCAGCCATTATATGTTACCTCACCTGTAAATTATTGTAACGTGAAATACAAAAACATTACTTGATTAAATCATTAAAATCAAATCAATGTTTAATAACAACTTACCCATCCACCTCAAGGCAGTTGAAACGAGCACTATTGCCACAGATGGGACACTGCCAAGTTGGCTTTTTCTCGTTTAGAAATACATAGACGATTCCATCAAAGCATTGTACATGGTTACAAGTTGTAGCTCGACAAGGTAATTCCATGAGAGCCCTACTTATTGGACAGCACAAGCTAACTCTCTGCGAGGTTGTGCCGATTTCAGAAATACCAGCATCTTCAGCCAGCAAACGTTGAACTATACCAGGAACATTAAAAGAAAAAAAACAACATAAGTATACATTTGCAAGGACAAAATTTGTAGTCATAGAGAGCAGTAAAAAAGAATGTACTAAAATGAAGCTTGGGAACAATGTCTAGTTTTGTAATCAATGGTGAAATATTACAGGTCTTCAGGTCAAATAAACTAAATAAAAATAATTTCACTGGTATTAAAATTAGAAACAGAGCAATAGTATACTTCTACACAATCTGTGTGTACTGTTAGGAAACTCAATGTCCTAATGACAATATTTATGGACTGAAAAGCCATATATCCTTGGTAAACATTTCAATATCTGTGCAGCAGCGGTATTAGAATAACTAATTACTTGCCCCTACAATACGATAATAATACTAATTTTTGTTTACAGTGGCTATTGCTTGTACAGCACTGAATGTGGCAGCACTGATAAACCAATTTAATTTGAATTGTCTATACCAGGAATGGCGAACCCATGCCACACGTCATTAGGCGACACGCGAACACTATTTCGGAGGCACGCCACATGAACATATTAACGTTTTTTATAAGTTTTGTATTACATAATATACAAATCTTGTGCATTTTATAGTCACAATGTTTCAAGTATAAAAAAATAAATACCAAAGAGCTAATTTCTAGTTCCATTTAGACATGCAATACGGCAACACTGATAGATCCGGAAGATTCAAGATTCTTCACACCCTCAAATTCACAAACGAGCAGTGTACAACAGCATGGTGCACCGAGCATTCAATGTCCCACGTCGAAAAAAGACCTAAAAAATGAGTTGAACACTATTATTGTCGGTCTTCTTATTCAAATATTGGCATTGTTGGCTACAGTCTGTGAACAAAGGGTGTAATGTATCAAGAAAATATAAATAAAAATCAGCTGATTCTTGTATTCCAATCATTGTAGTTCTGAGTAGGCAGTTAAAGTATCCGTAATTTATATTTCACACCCTCGACATTTCAGTATTTATGAGCAGTTAACTAATAATCAAGTTCCTACCGTACATTCCAATGATTGCAATTCAAGTCCCTGGCATAATTTAGACAAATACTTTTGAGAAATTATTGTAAACAACCTCATTTTTTTCAACATTTAAGGACACTTATTCTTCGTCCCGCCGAATAGGAAAAATAATAGTAATCCACCATCTGTAAAGATCACATAACCGCATTTCAGTTGAGAATTGTAGTGTAGATACAGTATATTAGATAGTAACTTGCCTGTTATATTCGTGTGTATTTTTGTGCAAACGGCAGGTTTCATTTCTATTACAGCATAATAGGACAAGTAGTACTAATATTAATCTGTATGCGTGTTTAACTTTGTTGGTAATTTTTTAGTACCTACCGGTAGTTCTTGCGAATACCTAAATTTAGGCCTAATTGGAATTTTTTTTCCTATTTGTGCTTAGTAAGAAGCTAGGATACGTCTGAACGTAGTTTTAACATTATTGTAGTGTAGTACAGTAACTTATTAGAAATTAGAGTGCCTATTCTATAATTTTGAGTAGTTTTGCGAATTTCGAATATTAATGGTAATTTTCTTTTCTGTTTTTGCTTGGAAATAACCTGTTGTAATTAGAATACGTCTGAACGTAGTTTAAAATTATTGTAGTGTATTATAGCATCTTATTAAAAGTAGTGTGTTTATTCTATTACTGTGAAATATTTGTATAGTATAGTACCGTTTCTGTGGTATCTGTAGTAACCCTCTTACTAAAATTCTGTTGTTGTAATTTGGGTAGACTTAACTGCAGTTAAGAATTGTTTCATGTTTGTGGGTTACTGTAGTCATGTCCTAGTTCGTGAACCATGGGCAACGGCTGAGTGGCCTAGTAAGTGGTCCTGAGAGTCGGGATACCAGTTGCTATGGAATGGGAGTGGGCACCTTGGACATATTCTGAGTCGTGGCCCTCCTTGTGCTCAGGCGGCTACGACTATAAAATTCACCGGTGGTCCATAACCCGTTAGAGGAGAGATCCTCACTTGGACTATGTGCAAGTAGGGCAGAATCCTGCTTCATGAATTTACCGAGCTCAGAACACTTTAAGCAAGCCTCGGACCTATGGGAGTAATGGAGTCCCACTCCCATTTGACAGGCGAGGGACTCCTTGGAAACAACTTGGCGAACGAAATGGAATTCGATGGGGAGCTATCAATATTAATGGGGCTTATGGAAGAAAGAAGGTAGAACTGGCTGAGTCAGCAAAGAGGATACATCTGGATGTGCTAGGAGTAAGTGATATTCGGGTAAGGGGAGATAATGAGGAAGAGATAGGAGATTATAAGGTGTACTTGACGGGTGTTAGAAAGGGAAGGGCAGAGTCTGGAGTAGGGCTCTTTATCAGGAATACCATTGCACGCAACATAGTTTCTGTTAGGCACGTAAATGAGCGAATGATGTGGGTAGATTTGTCAGTGGGAGGTTTAGGACAAGAATTGTGTCCGTGTATTCACCATGTGAGGGGGCAGATGAGGATGAAGTTGACAAATTTATGAAGCATTGAGTGACATCGTGGTCAGGGTCAACGGCAAGGATAGAATAGTGCTATTGGGCGATTTCAATGCGAGAGTTGGGAATAGAACTGAAGGATACGAAAGGGTGATTGGTAAATGTGGGGAAGATATGGAAGCTAATGGGAATGGGAAGCATTTGCTGGACTTCTGTGCTAGTATGGGTTTAGCTGTTACGAATACATTCTTCAAGCATAAGGTTATTCACCGCTACACATGGGAGGCTAGGAGCACCAGATCCATAATAGACTATATCTTAACAGACTTTGAATTCAGGAAATCTGTTAGGAATGTAAGAGTTTTTCGGGGATTTTTCGATGATACAGACCACTATCTGATCTGCAGTGAACTAAGTATCTCTAGGCCTAGGGTAGAGAAAGTGAAATCTGTCTGCAAACGAATAAGGGTAGAAAATCTCCAGGATGAGGAAATTAGACGGAAGTACATGGATATGATCAGTGAGAAGTTTCGAACAGTAGACAGTAAGCAGGTTCAGGATATAGAAAGTGAATGGGTGGCATACAGGGATGCTGTAGTAGAAACAGCAAGGGAATGCCTACGAACAACTGTGTGTAAAGATGGGAAAAGGCGAACATCTTGGTGGAATGATGAAGTGAGAGCAGCCTGTAAACGGAAAAAAAGGCTTATCAGAAATGGCTCAAAACAAGGGCTGAGGCAGACAGGGATTGGTATGTAGATGAAAGAAACAGAGTGAAACAAATAGTTGTTGAATCCAAAAAGAAGTCATGGGAAGAATTTGGTAATAACCTGGAAAGGCTAGGTCAAGCAGCAGGGAAACCTTTCTGGACAGTAATAAAAAAATCTTAGGAAGGGAGGGAAAAAGGAAATGAACAGTGTTTTGAGTAATTCAGGTGAACTCATAATAGTTACATGTAATTAATCTCATAATGGGACCGTATTGAGGACAATATATTAAAATTATAAAATCCTTTTAATCACAACCACCTACTCAATACATTATATTACTCATTGAATTATAAAACAATCATGAGGTGTCTTAAATAAAGGAACATGTTTCGTTCGACATAGCGAACATCATCAGCCTTAATTTACAAGGATTAGGTCAGGGCCCTGAACTGAATGATAAAAATTATTAAAAAGGTGACAATACCATAATAAAAAGTAAAATGATAACATTAAACATGAAATTATAACGATATGTACAGATTAACAGCAAGAAAGCAGAGGAATACTTTGAATGATGGTAGTCTATAGAGTTAAAACAAACATGAGGTTGTAAAAGTAAAAAGATACAGATGTAGTAGATCCCAAATTATAAGTCAATGTGTGAAGCGTGGACCAATCGCCGACCATGGAGCTCCTAATTGAGCAAACCAAAAGTTAAAATAGAGTCTACTGAACAGCGCGAGCCAAGCTGAGTCAGTCAAAAGGCGCAAAGCGACGAAGCTAAGGTTGAAATGACGTAAACTTCAGTAGTTAGGAATTCTGTAGGAGAGCCAACACAATGCCAGAAGGAAATACAGGTTGAACTAGTCCGTATTTACACGCTAGCAGTAGAATTAAACTTATACAACGTAGGACACCAATGTGGACTCGTTAAGTAACTATAACTTGAAAGTAGGGAGAGTTCCAGCAAACCAGATTGAATGGAGCAGATTATGGCACAATTGGAGTTAGAAATCCTTGGGACTAGTGTGAGGTGTTCACTAACGTTGGCTGCGCGAATCAAACTGGCATAGACCGCAGGAAATCACTGGAGAGGTGGAGGGAATATTTTGAACATCTTCTCAATGTAAAAGGAAATCATCATGGTGGTGTTGCTAAAAGCAAAGCTCATGGGGAAGAGGAAAATGATGTTGGTGAAATTATGCTTGAGGAAGTGGAAAGGATAGTAAATGAACTCCATTGTCATAAGGCAGCAGGAATAGATGAAATTAGACCTCAAATGGTGAAGTATAGTGGGAAGGCAGGGATGAAATGGCTTCATAGAGTAGTAAAATTAGCGTGGAGTGTTGGTAAGGTACCTTCAGATTGGACAAAAGCAGTAATTGCACCTATCTATAAGCAAGGGAACAGGAAGGATTGCAACAACTATCGAGGTATCTCATTGATTAGTATACCAGGCAAAGTATTCACTGGCATCATGGAAGGGAGGGTGCGATCAGTCGTTGAGAGGAAGTTGGATGAAAACCAGTGTGGTTTCAGACCACAGAGAGGCTGTCAGGATCAGATTTTCAGTATGCGCCAGGTAATTGAAAAATGCTACGAGAGGAATAGGCAGTTGTTTTATGTTTTGTAGATCTAGAAAAAGCATATGACAGGGTACCGAGGGAAAAGATGTTTGCCATACTGGGGGACTATGGAATTAAAGGTAGATTATTAAAATCAATCAAAGGCATTTATGTTGACAATTGGGCTTCAGTGAGAATTGATGGTAGAATGAGTTCTTGGTTCAGGGTACTTACAGGAGTTAGACAAGGCTGTAATCTTTCACCTTTGCTGTTCATAGTTTACATGGATCATCTGCTGAAAGGTATAAAATAGCAGGGAGGGATTCAGTTAGGTGGAAATGTAGTAAGCAGTTTGGCCTATGCTGACGACTTGGTCTTAATGGCAGACTGTGCCGAAAGCCTGCAGTTTAATATCTTGGAACTTGAAAATAGGTGCAATGAGTATGGTATGAAAATTAGCCTCTCGATGACTAAATTGATGTCAGTAGGTAAGAAATTCAACAGAATTGAATGTCAGATTGGTGATACAAAGCTAGAACAGGTCGATAATTTCAAGTATTTAGGTTGTGTGTTCTCCCAGGATGGTAATATAGTAAGTGAGATTGAATCAAGGTGTAGTAAAGCTAATGCAGTGAGCTCGCAGTTGCGATCAGCAGTATTCTGTAAGAAGGAAGTCAGCTCCCAGGCGAAGCTATCTTTACATCGGTCTGTTTTCAGACCAACTTTGCTTTACGGGAGCGAAAGCTGGGTGGACTCAGGATATCTTATTCATAAGTTAGAAGTAACAGACATGAAAGTAGCAAGAATGATTGCTGGTACAAACAGGTGGGAACAATGGCAGGAGGGTACTCGGAATGAGGAGATAAAGGCTAATTTAGGAATGAACTCGATGGATGAAGCTGTACGCATAAACCGGCTTCGGTGGTGGGGTCATGTGAGGCGAATGGAGGAGGATAAGTTACCTAGGAGAATAATGGACTCTGTTATGGAGGGTAAGAGAAGTAGAGGGAGACCAAGACGACAATGGTTAGACTCAGTTTCTAACGATTTAAAGATAAGAGGTATAGAACTAAATGAGGCCACAACACTAGTTGCAAATCGAGGATTGTTGCGACGTTTAGTAAATTCTCAGAGGCCTGCAGACTGAACGCTGAAAGGCGTAACAGTCTATAATGATAATGTATGTATGTATGTATGTATGTATGTATGTATGTATGTATGTATGTATGTATGTATGTATGTATGTATGTAAGAATTGTGTAATTCTTGTGTATTATTCTCTGTTTCCAGTAATTAACAGCAATTTTCATCGTGTTAGTGTGTTGTAGGAATAAACATAGTACAATTAAGTAGTATTGTAGTGTAGTAGTAGCCTATATTAAATAACTTACTGTCCTGTGTTCTTTGTGAACTAACCTAGACATTATTTCTTTCCTTTCATTTTTATTTTGCACAGAATAAGTTATCTTATTTTTTCTTTCCTTTTCGTTATTTAGTAAAAAATGGCTAAGCAATGCGAGTGTAGGAACTGTGGGTGTGGCCAGGAATTAACGAGTATGAGGGAGGAGTTGGAGAGCTTGAAGGAGATAATCAGGATTCTCTCAGAGGACAGGAAGAAAAGTAGGCCTCCAAACAATGTACAGGATACAGTACGTGTAATAGAGGGATTGGAAGGAAATGGGGGAATTGTGGAAGACAGGTGGTCTAGTGATTTAAGGGGAAGGAGATTGCAGGTTAAGAGCTCCATTCAGGATCAAAATTCAGGACAGGTGTCGATGAGAAATCTGTACGATATTTAAAAATTAAGAGGGTTCCTCCTATTCAATACAAACATGTTTATTAATGTGAAAGAATCACATCAACAAATTAATCTACAAATTAATCTAAAAAGCCACCTAATCGATACTTTATTTCTTTTGCCTTTGGCAAACTTAAAAATACATTAACAAACACAGTACATGTTTCGACCACTTCGTGGTCATCTTCAGCTGTATATAAAAAATCTTAGATGATAACATTTAAAAGCAAGCACATTGGATCTTAAACCATATCCCATGGGAATCCAAAAACTATTGTTCTAGATGTTTTAAATGAATTGGAAGATGGGGGGGGGGGGTTGGGGGTAAGGAGATTTATGTGAATGATACTTAAATTACAGTATCGTTTACAATTGTGTTTAAAAAACTTACAGTAAATGATGAAAAACATATTTAAAATCGTCTATGGTAAAATTCTTTTTGATAAAATTAGGTGGCGTGAATAAAAAGTTCGTGTTTGTAATAATCTTCAGGCATTTGTGAGAAAATAATAACTTAATTAAAATTCGCGTCTGTGGTGCTGTTGAACACTTTGTTTTAAATAAACATACTTTAAAATATTCTCAAGTGTCTATGGTAAGGCACTTATTCAAAAACACTTGTGCTTGAATGAAAGTTTGTCAGATGCACCAGTCTTCAGGTATTTATTGTTTATATTTAATAACTTCCTTGAGTGATATTCTTATGGTTAAAAGGCCGTGTTGATTGTTTAACTTCCGAGAATTGCTCTTCGGAATGTGATAAAAGAAAATATGTTAGTCGCTTAACTTGTTAAAACCCTGTGGTGGCTTCTGGTATACAAAATGGCGATCTGATTCGGGCAGCTTGCCTCGCGATCTGTAACCAGCAGGAGATCGTAATATATTAAAATATAACATATGATAAAAGTAAAAAGCTCCGAAACACCCTTAAGTCTACGTATCTCTTCTGCATAGCCGAGGTTATGCCTTTTCCCGTATTTCTTCCTTTTCTGCTGTGGTTGATCTCTGTTCCAGTGATCACTATGACCTGGTCCAGACAGGGAACCTGTTGTGCCTGTTGGAAGGGGCATTATAAACTCCTGACCTGTTTGCATTCAACCTGGGAGTGCATTGTCGCAGAATTCCTGGTGGTGGCAGTTATCCAGTACTGCGCCATGCCTTACTACATGTTCACTGTGAGTTCGCTATGCGAGTGAACTATATGAAGCGTCATTGGAGACCCTGGTTGGACTGAAAAGGGAAACCATGTTGGCAGGCGCACGATGTCAGCGATCCTATGGACAGCAATACCTGTGGTCGAGCTTAGGAAATTCTGCTTACAAGATACTTGTAAAAGTTGCATCAAGATATGGTTGATACGCGTTGGTATCAGTGTGTGTTCACAAAATTCAGACCTCCAATTAAAATCACCAGTTAATGTAACATTTAAAAAAAAAATTTATTATCGAGCTGAACTCGAGTTTCGGCGGTGGAGGATGTCACCGGTGGTGAGTTGATAGTTGGCGGAATCATTTTTGACTTGACAAAAGAAACTAAGGAACTAACATTTTTTGAAGAATTCGACTAAATTTTTGTTGTTGTAAAAATTATGTAAAAATTTGTGTTTAATTTTTGATGAAGTTGTATTTTAAAGTATTTTCAGAACTCACTGAAGAGCCAATTATTTACTTAATCATTGACATTGATATTGGAGATCACCAGTAATATGTTTTTTTTGGAACCCATTTTTTGTATCACCCTGTAGTACCACGTGGAGGCTTTGATCACAAAATTGCTGAGTTTCACAATCGAAATCTCTAGAATGAATTTCCCACATTACCATATTTGGTGCTATAATTCTATTGGTGAAAATAACACTAATTGGTATTGGTCAAACTTCGGATCGAAACATAGGTAGCTTCCCTGATTGGCTGTTTGAGTATTTCCCAATTTCCGGCTTTTTGGCTCCTTAGCAAGAGCAAGGCTCTGTTCAGCGTCTTTGGTTTTCGTACGTCGTAACGATCGGACGCACCTTGTAAGGTGGTCCGCTCACCGGCTCCAGCCATCCCGGGGTAAGCATGTTTTCTGTTCTCAAGTGTTAACTTAAAATGTAAATTCATTCGTTCGGAGTTTGCCTTAGACCCTGGTTTTCACCGCTTTTGATTTGTAATGCCGTAGTTCGTCAACTAGGCATACCCTTTATTTTGGAGGCAATTCATTTTATTAATCTTTTGTGAATATGTAAACTTTAATTTTTTTTCTTCCGAGTTGCCTCCAGTAATTCCGTATCAATTTAGTGCACACCTGTTGAGCTTTGCGTCCCTCACTGATGTGTATTAGGAGAGGACTACTTCTCTATAGGCCTCTGCGCTAAATTTAATTTCTATTGTTTCCTTCTCTTGTAACATTTTTCAACTTGCCTTATATGATGTTTGTAATTAGGTCATTGTCCCCTTTAAATTTTCATTGTAAGTTTCAACATCGAAATTATGCTCACTTATTTAAATGTCATTGTAACTTTGTGTAAATATTCACTTTCCTGAGAGAAACACTGATAGGAACCTCGTGGTTCGATTTGATTTTTTTAAAATTAATAATGTTATCTAACCTTGTGCACTTCATACCTTGATTCAATTCTATATGTTAAATAAATTAGACAAAGGGTTAATGTTCTCACGTTTCTTTCCCTACAACGTCGCGTAAGGTCTTGTCCTCTAGGGTTTCCCGGCCTGCTTCCCATACTTCCTTTCTCTAGTTGGCATGTTGGTTATCCTGCGAAGCCACGTGTTTGTAAAAGGTAAAATGTTTTCCTGTTTGATCATTGGCTGATGTCGTTCTGTAAGGTTTGTTATTTTGCATTATCTAATAATTACGTGTTTTATATGTATCTTGTATTATGTGCTTCCTTCTGTTTAAAGGGGGGGTTACAAAGTTCAATAGTTTTTCAATATCATACAACTAACAGAGACAAATAACTGGCCATTAAGTTCTTTCGATTCATATTGCATAATACAATACCCTTATCCCTTTTCTCTACGGGGTCAAGTATGAAGTGTGACGAATCTTTGTAGCGAGTTTCTACGACCGGATGCCATTCCTGATGTCAATCCCATCAGAGGAGTCAGCAAGATAAAATGAATGACGTGATGTAAGAGTAACTAAAACTGACTGTATTTACTTTATATGTAGGCCTAAAAGTCATGTGTTCACCATCTGTCTTTTTAAATTTAGAAATAATGCCTTCCAACAAAAATAGCCAGTAAAATTCAGAATACATTCATAAGTTTGTTAGAGAATAGTATAGAATGTTTACATGTACAATTTATAGCTCTTTATAGCCTAGAAGTTAAGTGTTCCAGTTAAGTGTTCACTGCATAAAATTTGATGTTATCGCATACTGGGGCCCCCTCCCCCCTTCCACTTACATTTTCTTACTGTATGAGTGGGGGGAAAAAAGGTGTCTAATATGCGAGTAAATACAGTGTATATAGTCCATAGCATTATATGTTGCCTTAAAATCTTGACTAAGTTAATTAAAATAAAGTGTCAACCACACTTTAATTAAAAATAGTCCACTGAACATCTAGACTGTTGTTTCTGACAGAACATATAAAAGTATAAAATTTGCCCATGCACGTAAGATTTGTGTGTCGGGTTGACACTAGTTGACTGTACAAGGTTTCTGTGTGTAGCTGTAATTTTCTATTTTTATCAAAGTTTATAATGACGACCAAATTAGTGCCTAACAAGGAAAAGTTAAGTCTTAAAGGGATATCCTTGTTGTTGAGTGAAAACGTAAAGCCATATTGGTCAACCCGCTGAACTATGGTATGTGATAGGATATCCCTTGATGTTCCAATAGGAGTGCAGCAGTTAACAGCTGGTAGTGTTCAATAATGAAAATTACTGCCTACCGTGTATGTTAATATTATATATCGAAATGGTACTTGAAGGTCCTGGGTCCAACTTCGGGACACTTGAGTCACTCTTGCACCGAGAAGACCTTAATTTCCATCTTCAGACTCTTCAAATGAAACAATAGGTTACTTTCATCTTCATCCGTAGAGCCCAAAAGTGAAGCAATATATTGCTCATTGACTCTTCTTGCTAACCATGTTGCAAAATAGCTATATAAATCACAAAAAGGCGGTCTCAAAACTCGCAACGCACGCTTGACTGAACTTGACAGCTTCTCACAGCTTGTACAGAAGGTCGTTTGGGATGTCTGGTGACAAGTTTGAAGGCTGCCGGCAGCACTGTTATCAACATGAGCACGTCAAAACAGGAAGTGATGATTAATGTCAGTACTAAGGAAGCGTGTGTAGAGTTTCGTGACATTAGCTGTAATGATGCCGAAGTGTACTGACCATTACTTGGAGGGCTACATAACAGCCCTTTCCGATGCTAAATATAGCTATTCTGCAATACAAGGAATTTGGAAGAAGTGTGATTTCTTGATATCAAAGAAGCGGATCAGTGCTCTATTGAATTCAAAAAAAGCTGACTCTGCTTAATTCCATAGGAGGAAAAACAGGCAAATCAACAACCAACCAACAGCCGTACACCACAAGTGGTGAGGAAAGTGAAAGCACTTGTCCTCAGGTGGTAACCCTGCCCCACAAAGGACTGTCGCAAGATGGGTATGTCTGTTTCAACAGTTAGCACCATAATCAACAAGAACCTGCAATTAGAAAAGCAGCATAAGCAACAAGTTCACAAGCTGTTGCCTTGTCGCATTTCAGAACGTTGCACTAATATAAGAAAGCTGTAAGAGGGCTATCTGGCAGGGGACAAATGGAAGGATGTGGTGACAGACTAAGCATATAATGTACCTTAGCGACTGTAACAAATCCCGCTTGATTTACTACCGCCCTAGACAAAAAAATTATCGAACTTTGGATAAAGAATGCCAAGAAAGTTTTCCAAGGGGTTTTATAATCATCGCAGGATACTACTACAATGGCAAGTTAACCATTCGCCATGTTGCTAATAATGTGAAGCTGAACTGTACATACTATCAGCAAAAGGTTTTAACACCCATTTACAACACAGATCAGATCAAGATAAAGCATCCAGCCACACCTCTTGTTCGACTCATCTATTCTTAGAGAGAATGGAGATGGAAACTGGAATCCGTGCAATTCCTTCGGTGAAGGTACCCAATGGGTCACCCATGGACTTCTGAGTACTTGGATTCCTAAAAAGGGCCTTGGGAAATAAGACATCCACGCACTACCAATGGCATCTGGAAAGCCTGTCAGGAGGAGAGGGATAAAATAAGACATGTTGGTGGAAACATGGCTTTTCATAAGCTAATTACCCTCCAAACTTCGTCACCAGAGATCCCGAACGACGTTCTCTAAAAAGCTAGCAGGGAGATAACGAAATTCTATTCAAGGATTCTCCTTTCAACCAGACCTATAAGTGACTTTACTGCCAACGGTCAAGTTTTTTTATTATTACGTCTACCAGTGACGCTGGGTCTCTGATAATTTAATATGTTGAATTCCACTTGCGGGCAACCTGTTATGGGATTTAATATATTAAATTCTGCCCTCTAAGAGTTAAAGTCCGTTGGCAATATTAGTATTTTTTATTTTTATATCTGATATTTAATGACGAAGTGTGCAACAATGGGCACTTGTATATATATATTTTTTACAAATAATGTTAGGTATTCTTAAAAATTACATATTTAAAAATGTATTATTTTTTTTGCAGTATTTGTAAAATACGGCCATGGAACATGCAATCAACTGTATTTGCATGAAATAAATAAAATAAATAAATAAATAAATAAATAAATAAATAAATAAATAAATAAATAAATAAATAAATAAATAAATAAATAACATTATGAAACATAATTGGAATTAGGAAAGGAAGTCGGCGAGGGGGGTGGAGGCTAGTTGTAGCCATTCCTGAAAGAAAGTTAACAAGTGACACAGTAGACAGTTGAAAATACCAAACCAGACTTAAAATGGCACACTAGATGGAAATGGTTTGCCATCCCTGGTCTATACTACCACCACCACCTTCCTGAAGCTTTAGCTGTTTGTGGATTTTATTATCTGTAAAGTAGAGAGATAAGAAGAATGCAAGAATGAGGATTCCCCCAGTACTCCTTTGTCACAGAACAAAGAGTTGCAGACCAAAGACGTGCAATAGTAACCAACAACAGACTTCCTGCCACAATAATTCAAAACCTTAAGGAAGAAGCTGCTAAAATTCTAGCTACGAGGCCAAGCAGTGAAGGCAACTCCATCTCAATGCCTCAAATTCGTCAGGATGATTCTGGAAGAAAAGAACCACAGGAAGACAAATCTGTGGAAATAAGAGAAACTGGTGATTTCTCAGCTGTTGATGAAGCACGTCGTGCTGAAGACATGTTTAAAGAGGCGATGGCGGAGTTCGTGGGTCTCAAAGTGAACTATAGACCAAAACTGCCCAAAATTCGAGGAACACCAATGAGCAAAAACCTTGTAACTACTGTAAATAACATCCTACAGCAGTATATAGAAAAATCCAGTAGCATAGAGGAAACAAACACCCTCTTTTATTGCGCAGCAGTAACTGTGGTCAGGATGAACAACCAAAATCTAATACCCATCTCCAGAAGCTCTTGTAAGAACGCAGATTCAGAATACATTCCACCATGGCAACGTCGATTACAAAGTGATATCCAAGAGCTAAGAAAAACCATTGGTCAACTTTCCGCATACCTCTGTAACAAAACTAAAACGAAAACTAACAGAAACTTGAGGAATGTGTTCACACCCACACAAATGAACCCGAGCACAGAGAAAAGGTCAAAGAATACATTGACACCCAAAAACAAAAGTTGTGTGCGAAATCAGTAAGGATCAGGAGGTACAAAGAGTCTCGAGCTAGGAAAATGCAAAACAACCTTTTCTCCAAGAATGAGGGCCAATTCTACAGAACGCTCAAGCAAAATCGGCAAACTAAGGCAGAAGAACCTCCAAGTATGCAGGACACGGAAGACTTTTGGAAACGTATTTGGTGTACCAACACAGTCCACAATACAAACAAAACATGGATTAAGGAAGAGAAAAACAACAATGGTTATGCAGAAATGAGTTTTGATACCATAGAAGAAAGTCGTGTGAGTAATGCTGTCAGGAGAACTCAAAGTTGGAAAGCACCAGGTACAGACAAAATACAAAATTTTTGGTATAAACATTTCACTTGCGTCCACAAGAAAATAGCCCAACAATTCACTGTGTCCTGAATTTCTTACATCAGGAATTACATACCTCCTACCTAAGGAAGGTGGAAATGCTAAAGATCCATCAGCATACAGACCAATAACTTGTCTACAAACGATCTACAAACTTTTTACATCCATACTCACAGAAGAAATGTATAAACATATCAGCAACCATAACATTCTGACTGAGGAGCAGAAAGGATGCAAAAAGTCATCAGTAGGGTGCAAAGAACAGATAATCATAGACTCTGTTGTAACACAACAGGCAATACACTCACAAAGGAACCTGTACACAGCGTATACAGATTATCAGAAAGCATTTGAATCAGTTCCCCACTCATGGTTAAAAGAAGTACTTCATTTGTACAAGATCAGTCCTGCCATAATTCATTTTCTTGAAGTTACTATGAACAATTGGAAGACAATGCTCTGCACTAAGACAGAAAATAAATGTATCATGTCCGACACAATTACAATTGAACGTGGTATATTTCAAGGAGATTCAGTAAGTCCTCTGTGGTTTTGCCTTTCAATGAATCCCCTATCCAATCTTCTAAAAGCTACTGGTTTTGGATTTGATATTAAATATAACAATGGGAAACACAAAATATCTCATTTGTTTTATATGGATGATCTGAAAGTGTATGCCCACAACGAAACACAAATGAACGCCCTGCTGAATATAATAGACTCCTACTCATCTGATGTGGGAATGACGTTGGGAGTAAAGAAATGTAAGCTGCTAACAATTGAATGTGGTCGGTACACAAACTCTCAACCATATGAGCTCCAAACCGGATCTTTAATTGAAGGAATGACACAAACAGAGACATACAAGTACCTTGGATTTGCTCAGAATAAAACTCTGGAGCACAAGAAAATCAAACAGGAACTCGCTGATAAATATACATCGAGGTTCCATCAGATTTTGCGCAGCTACCTAAATGCCAAAAACAAAATTAAAGCAATAAACACGTACGCTATTCTGAAATGGTCTGCAACAGAAATAGACAGCATACAAAGAAAAACAAGAACTTTGCTCACCACCTATAGATTACATCATCCCAATTCATGCATGGAAAGGGTCACTCTCCCACAAAAATCGGGAGGCCGAGGAGTACTGGATCTTCAAGTCATGCTCCTGAATCAGATAAAGAACCTACGGAAATACTTCCATAAAAAGCAAGAAAACAGCCTTCTCCATAAAGCTGTAGTACTTGCTGACAAGTACACTGTTCTGTATCCATACAATGCCTCTGACCCACTTACAAATCACCAAGTATCCCTGCAGGAGAAAGAAAGGACATGGCGAGAGAAGACCCTCCACGGAAAATACTACAGCAATCTAAACCAACAGAGCATAGACAAGAATGCGTCGTGTATGTGGTTACAAAGTGGGTGCTTATTTGGGGAGACAGAGGAATTTGCAGTTGCTATACAAGACCAAGTAATAGCTACAAACAATTACAAAAAGTACATCATCAAAGACACCAGCGTACTCTCCGACAAATGCAGATGATGCTCCGTTCATCTCGAGACCATCGACCATATCACTGCGGGCTGCCCAGTACTTGCCCCCGTAGAATACACGAGACGACACAATCATGTCTTGGGAATCATACACCAGGCACTTGCTCAGGAAAACCAATTAATTCAGGAGCGTATCCCTTATTACAAGTACCATCCAACACCATTCCTGGAGAACGAGTCGATTAAGCTTTATTGGGACAGTGCTGTAGTGACAGACAAAACAATCAACCATAACAGGCCAGACATCATACTGGTAAACAAGAAAACTGGGACGACTTTCATTATTGACATCACTATCCCCAATGACACCAACATTGACAGGAAGTACAGTGAAAAAATCTCCAAGTACAAAGAACTTGCAGAAGAGATAAAGAGGATCTGGAAGATGAAACTGGTACGAATAGTTCCCATGATTCTGTCAGTCAACGGCCTCATTCCTCACACACTTCACAAGAGTCTGCGAGAACTGGGTCTTCCACCGAACATCTACAGAATTATGCAACATTCTGTCCTCCTGTCAACATGCAACATTGTGCGATCGTTCCTCTCGCAAGAATGAAGATCCCGTGATCTACAGTTTTGTATATACCTGTACATCAACATTTGTATTATAATGTGTAAATACTTTAATTATGTAAGGCACTTGGTGCATCCCGTGCCCCATTACTACCCATATTTCCTGTGGAGAAGTGTATGAATAATAATAATAATAATAATAATAATAATAATAATAATAATAATAATAATAATAATAATAATAATAATAATAATAATAATAATAATGTCCAGAAATTTTTTGTGTTTCATCAATATATTAATTATTGATATCCTATCAACAAGCAAACCGTAATAATGAACCCTACTCTAGAAAGTTTCCCCCTAACTTTTGAACATACTGAATAAAAAAAAAGATAAGTATACGGAAAAACGCTGTTCCTCTTCTTAATATAATTTTCCAGTCCATAATTAGAAAATTTCCGAATGCTAAACATTTATATGCAAAATGTACCTACTATGGAAAACCTCCCAGCTTCTACATCTAACAAATCAAATGAATTAATTCTGAATCACACGTAATGTATGTCTCGGGGTTGTGATAAAACATAGTTTGTAAGTATCACTTTACAGTGCATTAAGCCTACAAACTAAGAATAATAAAGACTGCACTTTCTATCAAAAATCTTAAAATAAACATGTGCAAATTATTATAGCAGGGTTCTTAATGCTGTGCAAAAATATGAAATCAATGAAGTTAATTGAATGAACAGTTGAGACTGAATAAATGGCATAAAATACAGTACTGAGAAAAAAAAATGAAGTTAACTAAAATGTACATAGGGACACAACAACAATCTTAGGGTTTTGAATTGTAATTCCATTCTGGCGTATGACATTAGGCTGCCTTTACAAAACAGTTACAGAGAAATAACAAGAGACATGATGATGATGCTTGTTTAAAGGGGCCTAACATCTAGGTCTGCGGCCCCTAATGGTATGAAATTAGACGAAATGTAATGACAATTTTAAAGCCCAAAACTCATCCACTGACCAGAATTCAAAACGTGACGATGAAGAATGAATGGATGAATATGAATTTAAAATAATCAGCAGATCCAGCTCACAATATTGAAAGATTAAAATAATTCCAAAATTAACTCACTGACTAGAATTCAAAGAAAGAGACGAACGACTATGAACTCAAAACAAAACCTGGAAGAATTATAAAGATGTCACCTCTTCAGTGGCACGCCCGAGAATTTCTCGGGTGGCGCACACTTGCCCATTTCGCTATCGCCCATTAATTTCTCGGGAACTGTAATCTCTTTGGAAAATGTTTTCCAGCATTCTCAACAGATGGCGGGAGGGTTTACAGCTGTATTCATGAACTCTCTGGCCTAAAATATGCCGTATCATCTCTACTTTACATATACAATCTCTGGCCAGCTGACGAGGTAAACAGAAATGGCGAGCGCGAAATGGAAGAGACGTTTGTCTGAAGACAAAATAAGGAACTACATCGAAGATGAATCCCTAAGTGACATTAGTATTTCTGATAGTAGTGATAATGATTCTATTGATTCTTCAGATAATGGCCTTCTTAGTGTTTCTAGTGAAAGTGAAGGAGATATTATGTCAGAAGCTAAGGTGACGGTAAGAGATGTTGAAAACACATTCTTGTGGAAAAAGTGTAAGCCTGGGGATAATGTGCGACCAAATATAATTCCATTTATATCCTGGTGTGAGGGTTGGATTATTGCCAGAGGTGAATGCGAGCGACTGTTGTGAACTGTTTCTAACGGATGATGTTTTAAATTTGATAGTGAACGAAAGAAATTCGTATGCTAAAAAGAGCGTTGAAAAACTTGTAAATAAATTTCCGCATACAACGCACAGTGTTGGAAAGAAAAACTCTTATGAAATTTGGCAGTTTATTGCGTTAGTGTTGTTGACGGGAACAATACAAAAGCTTGAAATAAAAATATAATGGTCACAGGACAGTATTCTCAAAACACCAATATGAAACCATGTCACTCCGCAGATTCCAACTTCTCTGTAGGTACATACACTTTGTGGACTATGATACTGTGGATATGACTGATCGTCTAAGGAAAATAAGACCAGTTTTAGACATGCTTAGAACATTGTTTAGAAGTGTTTATATGCCAGATCCAAAGATCTGTGTTGAGTCTCTATGTTGTTCAAAAGGAGGCTAGTGATGAAACAGTACATGCCCATAAAGCGGTCTTGCTTTGGAATACAGGTATTTTTCCTGTGCGAGTCAGGTACTGGTTATGCTTGGGTCATTTTTGCCTACACAGGTCAGGGGGAAGAACGCCGAGGAGGAGGAGACCCAGTCCATCTGGTGAGCCATTTATCCTTGATGAAACTTGTCGACTGTCCTGATCGAGTTGATAAAGGGTACATTGTTTATATGGACCAGTGGTTTACAAGCCCGTTGTTATGTAAAGACTTTCAGAATAAGGGGTTTGAGATGTGTGGCACAGTAAATGCTCACCGCAAAGGTATGCCTAAGGAACTGATAAACACAAAACTTTCGAAAGGTGAGAGAGCGTCATTTGTAAGTGAAAATATCTGTGTTGTGAAGTGGAAAGAGAAAAAGGATATTTACATGCTTACAAATGT
Organism: Anabrus simplex; assembly: GCF_040414725.1. Taxonomy (NCBI): domain Eukaryota; kingdom Metazoa; phylum Arthropoda; class Insecta; order Orthoptera; family Tettigoniidae; genus Anabrus; species Anabrus simplex. The sequence continues at coordinate 20,690,607 of NC_090266.1, forward strand.
AAATGATAATTGCCAGGTTGCTACAGGTAAGGTAGACAGGAATACGGGACAAGCGGTGATGAAACCTAGCTCTCTCATAGATTACAACAAAAGTATGGGGGGGTTGATAAGTTGAACTAACAAATACGGGTGTTTGCGGAAAAGCATTAGGTGGTATAGAAAGCTTTTCTTTCACTTGCTAGACATTATGATGCTCAATTCATTTATTCTGTTCCAAAAGAAAAATGACTCTAAAACACTGCTTCAATTCAGACATGAAGTGATTACTTCAATGCTGGAAAAGTATGCAGCAGAGCGAGTGACCTCGCGAGGTGGTCGGCCTTCAAACACTGAGCTCCCAAGTCGCGTAGTAGAAAGGCACTTTCCGACACACATTCCCCCAACTGGAAAGAGGAAATGCCCAACTAGAGTGTGTAGAATTTGTCCTGGTAGGAAAGAAACAAGGTGGAAATGTAAGAGTTGTGGCAGTATCCCTTTGCACCCTGAAGATTGCTTTCAGGACTAACATACCGAAAGAAAGATGTAGACAGGCCTACTGAAAAAAATGTAAATAGAGTGTAAAGAAAAATTTTATTAACCTTTGATAATATATGAATGTGTTCCCTTAATAATTCTCACTCATTCCATGCTTTCTAAAAATAATAATTTCCTCTCAAAAAAAAAAAAAAAAAATCTCACCTTTCTGGCACAGGAGGTCTCTCAGCACCCGCCACTGAAGCGGTTAATATACCTAGACATGTAAAAATTTGTATGTGAAACCCAAAGTTAACAGTTATTCTCGTTGGTTCATTATAATTTAATGTCTTTATTCTTCCTTCCTTTCTTTCTTTCTTTTTTTAAAAACATGGCCATGTTTGTTTTCTCCTGGCTTGTCTGATTGGTCTGCGTCCACGTCCACTTTTGTGGAGACGTGATACTTTGTTTTCACTGGGAACTGATGGTCATCTTTTCTGTGCTGTTTTAAAGAGAGTTCAGCAATTTCTTTGATTATACTATTATGTGATTGATTCATTATCATTCTAATCAAGTTAATTGAATTAATTCTTGGTTTTGTTGATTTAAATATCCTCCTGTTCTGAGTTATGGCGATGTAATGATTGTAGGCTTATGATTCCTTCTTGATTTCATTAGTTTTATGAGATTACTTAATTCCATAGGTTACTATTTAGATTTTTCTTGTTGTTGTTGTTGTTGAGTCATCAGTCCACAGGCTAGTTTGATGCAGCTCTCCACCCCTACTGTTCTTACTGCTTACACTTCCCTCTAAAAACAGCTGCATAAGTCCTGGGTGTCTTGAGATGTGGCCTATCATTCTATCTCTTCTTCCGGTCAAATTTAGCCGAATCAATCTCCTCTCACCAATTTGATTCAGTACCTCTTCATTAGTGATTCGATCTTTCAATTTTTCTTATGTACCTTAATTATCTTCACATATTATTTTAAAAGAATCTATGATCAAGGATGATTGATTTTTCTTTTGGTTTCACCCTTAAAGAAAAAATTGGGTTGTACCAACATACATTAAACTGGGTTTATCCTTTCTGTGTGAAAGAACCTTGTATACCCCAAAAATAACATTAATTGCCATATGTGTAAACTATTCCAATGCTATCTTGTGTATAGTTCTTTCAAAGAAACATGCTTACTTCTAAAGCAATAAATTCAGTCTTCTACTCGAGACAACTTGTTTGTTAGCATTCTCTATAGAATTCCTTAGTTCAAGTCTAGTACCAAACTGAATCTTTGCCTCTTTCTTCTTGTTCGGGTCACTTTTGCACATTTCAGTTGATCTCTCTTGGTCAAATGTAGATTGTGACCTTGGTAATTCTTTGTTCTCATGTTTTTCTTGATGATGATGATTATTGTCGTTTAAACGGGCCTAACAGCTAGGTCAAAATTTCTTGTTTTATTTGCTGCAAGCCACAAGCTCACCACATTAGGGAAGAACAAGCTACCCTCTAGGATGAGAAACCTGCCCCCACCCTACATGTAACGCTGCAACAATACACCACAAATACTGGCACAGTCATCCTCCACTCAACAACGTATTCCTTAATACCTATTTTATATTCATGTCGAGCTGAATACCGGACCTGTGAAGATTACAAGATTATTTTGTGCATCTACAGAATGGTGTGTTAATGAAGCTATGTAATATAGAGAGAGACTTTCAAAGGTGGTTAAATGAAGAAGTTATATCATGTTCAAGATCATGCTTTCACATCTCTGCACAGTATTTAAAATACAATTTACCGTTGGTCTTTTATAGCTATTGTTAAGAGTTAAGGAGAATTTCCTGTTGTGTACGTTTATCAGGAACTCAAGGGAGACTTCACTAGTTAGTCGGAACATAGAAAGAATGATGAACTCTTCTCAGAAGAACTCTTAAGGTTTCACCTTACTTTTTCCTGCCTGCTGGCTCTTTAGAAATGTGTGCGCGTGCGTCTTGTATTCAGGAATCACTCAAGGCAAATATTTTCGCACTGCAAGTTGTGTGGTTAAGCTTATTTTTAATATGTATAATTTTTGCTTTCTCAACGATGCATTTGTTTCTACATTCGTCCCTGTTTTTATCTCCTCATAAGATGTGTATTGTTTAATGTAACACCTTGTGTAAAAAATCGGATTAAATGAAGGAGTTATATTATATTCAAGATCATGCTTTCACGTCTCTGCACAATATTTAAAATGAAATTTACCGTTGGTCTTTATAGCTATTGTTGAGAGTGAAGGAGAATTTCCTGTTGTGTATGTTTATCAGGAACTCAAGGGAGACTTCATTAGTTAGTCGGAACATAGAAAAAATGATGAACTCTTCTCAGAAGAACTCTTAAGGTTTCACTTTACTTTTTCCTGCCTGCTGGCTCTTCAGAAATGTGTGCGCGTGTGTTTTGTATTCAGGAATCATTCAAGACGAATATTTTCGCACTACAAGATGTGTGGTTAAGGTTATTTTTAATATGTATAACTTTCCCTGTTTTCATCTCCTTGTAAGATGTGTATTGTTTAATTTCCTGTTGTGTATGTTTATCAGGAACTCAAGGGAGACTTCATTAGTTAGTCAGATCATAGAAAGAATGATGAACTCTTCTCAGAAGAACTCTTAAGGTTTCACCTTACTTTTTCCCCACCTGCTGGCTCTTTAGAAGTGTGTGCGCTGTAACGGTTCAAATCCCGTTACAAGATGATATCTGTATTTTTATTATTGTATGATTTTATCTGGATTTTATTATTATTATTATTATTATTATGTCAGTATTATTATTATGTTATCTGTGATATTGTACTATTATTGTAATTATCCGTTTTATTCAATTTTGCAATTGCCTGTTGCTTGCAAGATTGCACTTAGATGTATACATATATACGTATGTGTAGTATAACACTCAATACCTGTACAGTGAGAATTGTTGTATATATCAGAGATTGGAAGTGACGTTGTTATATTGCAATATTGTTGGCGATTCTGCCAAGTCATCGCCAGGCCATGGCTACGTCATTGTATTTATTTAGAATATGCGCGCACGGTGTCATAGCCGCGGGGCTATTTCACCACTGTATGTAATATCTGTCGCGTAGGTGGGAGTATGTCATTGTTATTTCTGGAGATTACGTAGTTGTGTCACCCAACGTCTATATAAGGTAGCTCCATATTGTAGAGTCAGTCATTACTTATACGGATGCAGTACAGTGAAGTAGTCTACTAGATCAAGAGGCCTTAGTTGGCCAGTGAACGAGAGATGGTGAAGACTCAGTGAGCCATTAGAGAGTGAGACCAAATAGTTGGTCCGTCACTTAGTGGAAGACGCGGACGCAAGGCTTACCAAGGAGTCAGAGAGGGCAACCCTGGACCTGCCAAGAGGTCATACCATATTGACTTACAAAGAAGTCAGATGATATGGAGAAGAAGCAGTCGCAAGGATGTATCACCACGTTAGGCGTGACACATCTACAGTAAACACCAGAGCAAAGGAATACGTCGTAATTACACTAAAAGTGTTTAAGGTACAGTCAAGTGAATCAGTGAGGGAAATATTTTGTATAAATTGTTAAATGTCCGGTCAAGAAGAATTCAAATTCATGCCTAGTTTCTTTCAGTTGCAATGTCATAATTTCATATTCTCATCTGTTTTATCGCAACAAGACTCACTATTTTTGATATATTTTTTAAAGAATATATATTGTTCTATCAAACGAATTCATAGTTTCATTTCATTGACAGTAAAATATCTTAACCTCAAAATTAATGGGGAAACCGAACGCCAATCTCCTTTTCCCAGAACTTATATGGTATGTTGTCAAAAGTAAGCTTATTACCCCACACCCTAGAGATAGTCAAGAGTCTCATTGTATTATTGCTGTACTGAGTGACAGCTGGCGCCCTTCAAATAATGTATGTGTAAGTAAGCAGGTAACAAGTAAGTGTGAGTACAAGGTTCAACAAGTGTGTATTTTATTTAATGAATGTTAACTTTCATAATTTCCATTTTAAATGCAGATTTCCAATTTCCAAGTTAAATGTAGTTTTACATATGTTTGTAAAGTTAGTAAGACAATTAGGAAGCTTTCATTTTGGCCCCGCAACGTGGTGCACGAAGAAATTCAGAATTTGGTCTGAATGACAGCATATCATAGGTTCATTTGGGAGGAGTATGCACAATTTAAGCCAACGGAATCATTACCGGTAAATGTCAAGAGTATAATTTTGTGATATATATTTGTATTTTGGGGATATGTCAAGGGATTTGAAGAGGGAAATTAATTTGAGATCGCGTACTATCACTAGTGAACCAAAGATGGACAAGGAAGACAATAACAAGTCATGTGAGGACGAGGTCATTGCTTCTGCGGACATCCAAGGTGAAATTCAGAGTAGGGAGCAGGTGAATACGATGGAAAATTCTGAGGAAATTCAGGAAAGTGCAGAAATTGAGAAGCACACTGAAACTCAAAAGGAAATCGTGGGGGGGGATGAACCAAGATATTCTAAATTTGTTGATGGCCAGATTTACCGAGCTCAGTAATGAAAATAAGCAGCTCAGTGAAAAGAATAGTGAAAATAGTAAGGTAGAGATGAAAGAGATGAAAGAATTTTTTAGTACTAATAATGAAAATTGTAATAAACAGATTAACTCTCTAAGTAATAAAATGGAACAAATAATTAGTAGTAACGAAAATAGTAAGGAAGAGATGAAAGAATTAATTAATACTAATAATGAAAATTGTAAGAAACTGATTGAAAATAGTAAGGAAGAGATGAAAGAGATGAAAGAATTCTTTAGTAGTAGTAGTGAAAATAATAAGAAAGAGATGAAAGAATTAATTAGTATTAATAATGAAAATTGTGATAAACAGATTAACTCTCTAAGTAGTAAAATGGAAGAATTAATTGGCAGTAATAAAGAAAATTTTAATGTGACCAATGAGAAAATAGATGCTCTAAGTGAATCACTAAATTATAAAATAGATACTAAGATAGTAGAGGTAACTAGTCAAATATCTAAGTTAGAAAATAAGGTAAATAAAGAGTGCGTTGACCTTAGAGGTGAAATGGAGTTGAATCGGAGCAGTCTTCATATTCAGACCGAGCAAGTCAAAGAAATATGTACAGAGGACAGTAACAAGATCGTACCGGTAATTATTAAGTTGTCAGAAATGTCTAGTGATCGGGAAGAAATTCATGAGGTAGTCGAGAAAAGATTGGACAAAATTTACAATGCAGTTAGGGAAGATACGAGGGAACAGATTAGTAGAATTGAACAAATTGAAAGCAAACTTGTGGAAGTCAGTGAACTACGGAACGAACAGGAAATGCTATCACAGCAGGTGAGAGAGAGAGAGAGGAAGAATTGCAGGAAGACGTGAGAATAGTGGAAGAGAATTCTGAGAGAGCAGCGGAAGAAGAAGAAGAAGAAGAAGAAGAAGAAGAAGAAGAAGAAGTAGAAGAAGAAGAAGAAGAAGTTGTGAACTGCCAGGGATTGATTCGGCAGGAATTTGAATTTGCAGGTGAGATGACGGGAGAAATGATAGTGGTGAGTGGTTTGTTCAGTAGGGATCGTGATTTAACCAGGTTTTCTGGAGAACAGTTCAGTACTACAGAATTTGTAAAAGTAGTAGAGAAAAGATTTGCAAGTAAGTTGAGGAATAATGTTATTGAATGGGAATACGTGGTGGAAATCTTGTCGAATGTTTTTATCGGTGAAAGTAAAATATGGTTTCGAGTATACTGGAATAATATGTCTAATTTAGGAGAAGTTAAAGTGTTCATTGATAGGCTTTGGAAAGAATGTGTGCAAGGGCGCGCGCGCGAGAGAGAGCGCATGATGTCTAGGGAAAGTAATATTGTAGAGAGAAGGGGGAAAATGTTAGCAGTGTATCAGAGGAGAGGGGGTGATCATGATGAGCAGAGGATTAATAGTTGTGTCGATGGTGAGAGGGGTCAGAGGAGTAACCAGAGAGAATTGGAAGATGGGAGGCGTATGGATTTGAGTTATGAGAGAGAAGGTCAGAAGAGTAATCAGAGAGAATCGGAAGATGGGAGGCGTATGTATTTAAGTTATGAGAGAGAGGATCAGAGGAGTAACCAGAGAGAATCGGAAGATGGGAGGCGTACGGATTTGAGTTATCAGAGGAATAATGATAAGCCGAATATGAATGTTATCCAGGTGTCGTTATCAAGCCAGAGTATTGCAGATTCACAGGGAATCGGGTAAGTTAAGTGGACAGGCCGAAGGTAGAAGATGAATAGGTATGTAGTATAAGTAGTTATGTAGTGAAAGTAGATTTAAGGGTATAGTGTGATTGTGACCTAAGTAGTGTTAAGTGAGATATTTAAGTAGTGACATAGTCGTAGATAATGAAGTAATTAATAGTAGTAGTAAGGTAGACGTAAGAAGTGTTCTGTTAAGTGATGTAAGTACTTGTAATGCCGAGAATGTGATGTAAGTAGTGAGGGAATAACTCCGATGATGGAAATTGTGATGTGAAGAAGGTACTATTTTATAACAGCCGTTGGGTAAGTCATAGTGAGTAAATAGGATGATAGCGGTAGTAATCACTTTTGAAGATAATTGTTTCAGCCATGCCTTGTTGTACCAGATCTTGTGTATTCAGTTATTTTAGGGGCTGACTTGGTTGCAAATCATGAAAGTAGAGTACACTTTAATTTAGGTAGTGTGTGTTTGTTCTGGGAGGAAACTAGCAAAGAAGTACGTGTTAATTATGATGGTCTGAGGTAAGTGTGTTGGTGACGTGTGTTCTTTGAAATATATGAGAGGTAAGTGAAGTTGTTCCTAGTGAGAGGAAATGTTTTGTTGGGTGTGTTACGTGCCTGTACGACCAGTATCCGCGGGATAGTCGGTATGAGGCAGTGACGTGAGGTAATTTGAGTGAATTACAGAGGAGTAATTGTGTTCGATGTTAGGTAAGCATCGAGATGTACTTAGTGGTAAGAGAGGAAGAACACGTATATGAACATAAAATTGTAGTAAATGACCAATGATCGTTTGTGGGAGGTAAGTACCCCATTCAACTTAAAAATGCTAGTGAAGTCTAAGAACAGATAAACATTATGCTGGATTACGGAATAATTGAACCATCTTGTAGCCAGAGTATTGTTTCTTTAATTGTTGTTGCCAAGAAGGATGTGATTTATTGAGATATGTAAGTTTACAAGGGCAAAATTGATTCAGTTTGAGTGACAGAGTGCTACTCAGAGTTCCATTTTCATCATCTGCAGAGGCGGGAAATATGTTGAAGTTATTATTTTGTATCAGGGGTATTTCACTATTGTGAACCGTATTGGGAAGTGTGCATATTCCTAAAGATCAGGAAGGGAAGATTGTCGGTATTTATAGTATAATCAATGTAAAGAAGTACTTCATGTGAGATTTGTTAAGGTAAGAATAAGATGATTAATTTTGTAAGAAACTGGCAAAATAAAACTAACATCTGCGAGTTGCGTGTGAACCAAGTGTCGTATTGGTGTATTGGAAGAATAAGTGCTACATTGTCATGTACTGTATGGCAAAAGGCGGAGAACAGGACATTGGACAGTTATCTGCGATAACAATATGCGAGAACAGTTCTCATATAAGTGATATTTCACAAAAAGTTTTGATATGTTAAAAAAAAAAGAAGAATGTAGTGTAATCATTTAAAATTATTTGTGTGTGTTAAATTAAGGGCTATGCTCTTGTGAATTGTATGAGAATGGGACACTGAACAGTTATCTACGATGGCAATGTGCGAGAAGAATTCTCATATATGTGATGTATTATAAAATGTATGGATGCTGAAAAAGAAAATTATTGTTGTATACTTATTTAAAGTGTTTATATGTGCCAGTGTTATATATATATATATATAATTTTGTTCATAAATCAATCGATTCTTTGTTCTTCGATTTATTTATGAGGGAGGCGAATTGTAACGGTTCAAATCCCGTTACAAGATGATATCTGTATTTTTATTATTGTATGATTTTATCTGGATTTTATTATTATTATTATTATTATTATGTCAGTATTATTATTATGTTATCTGTGATATTGTACTATTATTGTAATTATCCGTTTTATTCAATTTTGCAATTGCCTGTTGCTTGCAAGATTGCACTTAGATGTATACATATATACGTATGTGTAGTATAACACTCAATACCTGTACAGTGAGAATTGTTGTATATATCAGAGATTGGAAGTGACGTTGTTATATTGCAATATTGTTGGCGATTCTGCCAAGTCATCGCCAGGCCATGGCTACGTCATTGTATTTATTTAGAATATGCGCGCACGGTGTCATAGCCGCGGGGCTATTTCACCACTGTATGTAATATCTGTCGCGTAGGTGGGAGTATGTCATTGTTATTTCTGGAGATTACGTAGTTGTGTCACCCAACGTCTATATAAGGTAGCTCCATATTGTAGAGTCAGTCATTACTTATACGGATGCAGTACAGTGAAGTAGTCTACTAGATCAAGAGGCCTTAGTTGGCCAGTGAACGAGAGATGGTGAAGACTCAGTGAGCCATTAGAGAGTGAGACCAAATAGTTGGTCCGTCACTTAGTGGAAGACGCGGACGCAAGGCTTACCAAGGAGTCAGAGAGGGCAACCCTGGACCTGCCAAGAGGTCATACCATATTGACTTACAAAGAAGTCAGATGATATGGAGAAGAAGCAGTCGCAAGGATGTATCACCACGTTAGGCGTGACACATCTACAGTAAACACCAGAGCAAAGGAATACGTCGTAATTACACTAAAAGTGTTTAAGGTACAGTCAAGTGAATCAGTGAGGGAAATATTTTGTATAAATTGTTAAATGTCCGGTCAAGAAGAATTCAAATTCATGCCTAGTTTCTTTCAGTTGCAATGTCATAATTTCATATTCTCATCTGTTTTATCGCAACAAGACTCACTATTTTTGATATATTTTTTAAAGAATATATATTGTTCTATCAAACGAATTCATAGTTTCATTTCATTGACAGTAAAATATCTTAACCTCAAAATTAATGGGGAAACCGAACGCCAATCTCCTTTTCCCAGAACTTATATGGTATGTTGTCAAAAGTAAGCTTATTACCCCACACCCTAGAGATAGTCAAGAGTCTCATTGTATTATTGCTGTACTGAGTGACAGCTGGCGCCCTTCAAATAATGTATGTGTAAGTAAGCAGGTAACAAGTAAGTGTGAGTACAAGATTCAACAAGTGTGTATTTTATTTAATGAATGTTAACTTTCATAATTTCCATTTTAAATGCAGATTTCCAATTTCCAAGTTAAATGTAGTTTTACATATGTTTGTAAAGTTAGTAAGAGAGTTAGGAAGTTCTCAGCGCGTGCGTTTTATATTCAGGAATCATTCAAGGCAAATATTTTCGCACTGCAAGTTGTGTGGTTAAGCTTATTTTTAATATGTATAACTTTGCTTTCTCAACGATGCATGTGTTTCTACATTCGTCCCTGTTTTTATCTCCTCGTAGGATGTGTATTATTTAATGTAACACCTTGTGTAAAAAACTGGGTTATATGAAGGAGTTATATCATGTTCAAAATCATGCTTTCACATCTCTGCACAATATTTAAAATGAAATTTTACCGTTGGTCTTTATAGCTATTGTTGAGAGTGAAGGAGAATTTCCTGTTTTGTATGTTTATCAGGAACTCAAGGGAGACTTTATTAGTTAGTCAGAACATAGAAAAATGAGAACTTTTAAGGTTTCACTTTACTTTGTCCTGCCTGCTGGCTCTTCAGAAATGTGTGCACGTGTTTTATATTCAGGAATCATTCAAGAAGAACACTTTCGCACTACAAGATGTGTGGTTAAGGTTATTTTTAATATGTATAACTTTTGTTTTCTCAACGATTCATTTGTTTCTATACTCGTCCCTGTTTTTATCTCCTTGTAAGATGTGTATTGTTTAATGTAACGCCTTGTGTAATATAAATGCCTAAATGCTTGCCTATTCCCACATTTTGGCTGATGATGACGCAAACCAGCCTTGAAACTAGTTCCAAGTACAAATACATGTTATAAATAAACTATAACATTTTTGTATTGAAAAGGTGGACCGTTTTAAGTTTTCCCATCAGCCTTTGGCCTTCAAGACAAGCTTTGATAATGATGATGATGATTATGATGATGATGATGCTTTTTCCATTAAGGGGCTTTATAATGCATCTTCTCAATAAAAGAAGTGTCCATAAAATCCTCTATTTTTTCATTTCATCCACAAGTTTACTGCTTTTTTCAATCCGCTAGTGAATATAATCTTTGTTGGAATGTAAGGGAGCTTTCAATGTCTCCAAAATCACTGGGCATATAGCTGTCTCCAGAACCCAGAAATTGCATTTATGTGGTTTTTTAGTGTTGGACGTGATTCCATGACAGCCTTCAGCACTACAATCTTTTTAAAGTTCAGATTCTGCCCTCTGCAGGAATCTGACAAAAGTAAGAGTTCTTCAGTGTTGTCTTCTAAGAGCTCAGTGATGCACTTCCTTAGACGAGAACCTATTTCATTGGCTCCACAACCTGCTTGGCCTTTCAGCCACAGGTATGAAGAAGTGTCATGAATTCCACAGTTATGAGCCATAATTGACATTTATAAAATATAATGCTTGTTGGAATTCTTGCCTGGAGTAGTCTCCTGCATATCAAAGCTTAACACTACATACATACATACATACATACATACATACATACATACATACATACATACATACATACATAATCATTATTCACCGCTATGCTTTTCAGCGTTCAGTCTGCAAGCCTCTGTGAATTTTCTAAACGCCATCACAGTCCTCTATTTGCAACCAGTGTTGTGGCCTCATTTAGTTCTACTGTATACCACTTATCTTTAAATCATTAGAAACTGAATCTAACCATCATCGTCCTGGCCTTCCTCTACTTCTCTTACCCTCCAAACCAGAGTACATTATTTTCCTAGGTAACCTATCCTCCTCCATTTGCCTCACATGACATCACCACTGAAGCTTGTTTATGCGTACAGCTTCATCCATCAATTTCATACCTAATTTAGCTTTTATCTCTTCGGTCCAAGTACCCTCCTGCCATTGTTCACACCTGTTTGCACCAGCAATCATTCTTGCCACTTTCATGTCTGTTACTTATAACTTATGAATAAGATATCCTGAGTAAACCCAGCTTTTGCTCCCGTAAAGCAAAGTTAGTCTGAAAACAGACCGATGTAAAGATAGGTTTCGTCCACGAGCTGACTTCCTTCTTACAGAACACTGTTGATCGCAACTGTGAGCTCACTGCATTAGCTTTACTACACCTTGATTCAATTTCACTTACTATATTACCATCCTGGGAGAACACACAACCTAAATACTTAAAACTATCTACCTGTTCCAGCTTTATATCACCAACCTGACATTCAATTTTGTTGAATTTCTTACCTACTGACATCAATTTAGTCTTTGATAGGCTAATTTTCATATCATACTCATAGCACCTATTTTCAAGTTCCAAGATATTAGACTGCAAGCTTTCAGTACAATCTGCCATTAAGACCAAGTCATCAGCATAGGCCAGACTGCTTACTGCATTTCCACCTAACTGAATCCCTCCCTGCCGCTTTATACCTTTCAGCAGATGATTAATGTAAACTACGAAAAACAAGGGTAAAAGATTAAAGCCTTGTCTAACCCCTGTAAGTACCATGCACCAAGAACTCACTCTGCCTTCAATTCTCACTGCAGCCCAATTGACAACATAAATGCCTTTGATTGATTTTAATAATCTACCCTTAATTCCATAGTCCCCCAGTATGGTGAACATCTTTTCCCTCGGTACCCTGTCATATGCTTTCTCTAGTGTAACCATTACTTCAGTGGTAACACAAACACAGTTAAAGGGAGGAAAGTAAATCAAATTACAAGGTCCTTAAATGCTACATACACCATAATCATGTAATGAAACTGCGGCAAAAACAGCACCAGTAAATATCAGTGAGGGCAACTTGACGGTAACCAACAAGGAACGTAGAACAGAACTGGGAACCTACCAAGGGCATGGAGATTTCTAGGTTGTGGTTTTCGGAAAAATCAGTAATCTTTGATTTTCAAAGATATTGTTTACCAAATGGACCTTACAAAATAAATTACGAACAAGTTCAGCAATCACACTCAATTTTACAAAGTATACATTTTTTATTCACCTATTCAATACCAACAATACCACATTTTGTGGTTACATAATCATAAAAGATTAAAAAGTTGTGGACATGTTTCGCCCTTCTTATTGGGCATGATCAGCACTTTAATCTTAAAACAAACTTTTTTTTTAAAGAATTATTACATTACTGATTATGAAAAATTGAGATATGTTGTGATATTAATTTTTTTTTTCTTTAAATCAGTAGTTAAGAAATTTGACATTGGAAGTACAAGCACATGATAAAATTATTGTAGTATATTTTACAATATTGTCTAAAAAATTATTTGTAATAAGAATTTTTTTTTAAATCAGCATGTGTCTGGAACTGAAATGGATCCTTTTCTTAGTAAAAGTCAGTAATATTTGCCGCGGTCGCTGTTAAGTAGATCAGAGGATAAATTTTGTTTTAAATTATATGTTCCAACTGTTGAATTTAGGTTAAGAAGAAAAAAATGGTGTTTCTTCGTTGAGTTGAATTGATTTAAGATACACTCTGGCGTAATAGTTGAAATGGAGTAAGTTGAAAATTTATCTGTGTTTGAAAGTTGTGTTGATTTTCACATATAAGTGTAGTCTTCCAGATGTTGTAGGAATCTCAACGGAATAGAATGTTGTTAAACTGCAAAAGAATAAAAAGACGTATTTGATGTGTGTGTTTAAAACATATGTGATTGTACAGTGTTGTGGATTGGGTAAAATTGGATACTTACTCAAATGCCGTGTGAGTTTCTATCTTTATTATTATTATTATTATTATTATTATTATTATTATTATTAAGTTCAAAGAGTCAAGCGAATACCGCACATCTAATTACAAACCAAATTGTACCAAACAACCTTGAAGGTAAGAAGAAACACAATATGCTATTACAATTTAGATTGAAGTTAAACGTACCTTTCCAAAACATCAGTTTAATAGAGTGGCGATTAGGGCAGTCTCCTGTGTGATACTTTAATGAAAATTGAAGCAAATTAGAACGGGACTGAGAACCACCGTGCTTACACTAAGGCCGCCCATCCTGAAAGCGAGGAGTCGCCCACGTCGTCAAAACTCCGGCAGACAGCAGACCAAGACAGACAGGCTTAAGACAGATCACGAAATGCTGCCTAGCTCCCTTTAAAAAGGTAAGCCTGGCCTTGGAGTAGCCAATCAGAACGCAGGAGGTTGCCCACATTCACCTATCACAACTCTTTCTTCGGTCGCGATGTTCAAACCACTTTCTTGAACACGTGCGATCGCGAATCTTCCATTTCCAGAATAGTAAGAACATACTTCTAGAAAGCGTAACTAACAAAGGCCAACACACCCTGTTCTAAAATTCCACGTCACAAACTTTCTGGACTGTTCCAGTTAATATAGAAATGTAATCTACTAGTTACAACCAACACATGTTACAAAGATATTTTCTACACTGTACAGGTTTGGTAGCTGAATGGAATACAAATAAGTAAGTACTACTTATGAAGATTTACAAACAAAATTTTCTACAAACACTTTCCACCTCCCAGAGATTCTACACCTGTGTCATCTTCCTCCCCCCGAAAGTCGAGCGTGGCTTGACCATTAACATAATACTACTGGGGGGGGAAAGGCGATCACTTCAGGAAAATTGCTCACCATAGTACAGATTAGTAAAGATACATGACAGTCACCTCACTAACAACCATGATTGCCATTAAGTTGAACTTCCCACAATAAACAAAAACAAACTATCACTACTCCCAAGGTCCTTTCAGTAGCCTGGAGTTTACGGTTTACCTTTAAGTACCATATAAATGTCCACATGGACAATCATACTACACTTCAAACTGCCTTTCGAACCTAGTAAAATTTCTTCGACTATTTCAACTCTGTCCACATCTAGATCTACGAAACATAAACACAACTGTCTATTCCTCTTGCAACATTTTTCAAATACCTGGCACATACTGAAAATCAGAATCTCGCAGCCCCTCCGTGGCCTGAAACCACACTGGTTTTCATCTAACTTCCCCTCAGCCATTGATCGCACCCTCTCTTCCAAGATGCCAGTGAATACTTTGCCTGGTATACTAATCAATGAGATACCTCAATAGTTGTTGCAATCCTTCCTGTTCCCTTGCTTATAGATAGGTGCAATTACTGCTTTTGTCCAATCTGAAGGTACCTTACCAACACTCCATGCTAATCTTACTACTTTATGAAGCCATTTCATTCCTGCCTTCCCACTATACTTCACCATTTCAGGTCTAATTTTATCTATTCCCGCTGCTTTATGACAATGGCATTTATTTACCATCCTTTCCACTTCCTCAAGTGTAATTTCAGCATCATTTTCTTCCTCCCTTTTATGTTGAGGAGATTTTTGAAATATTCCCTCCACCTGTCCAGTGATTCCCTGGGATCTATTCTGAATTCACCTGAGTTACCCAAAACACCGTTCATTTCCTTTTTCCCTCCCTTCCTGACATTCTTTATTACTGTCCAGAAAGGTTTCTCTGCTGCTTGACCTAGCCTTTCCAGGTTATTACCAAAATCTTCCCATGACTTCTTCTGGATTCAACAACTATTTGTTTTGCTCTGTTTCTTTCATCTACACACAATTCCCTGTCTGCATCGGCCCTTGTTTGGAGCCATTTCTGATAAGCCTTCTTTTTATGTTTACAAGCTGCTCTCACTTCATCATTCCACCAAGATGTTTGCTTTTTCCCATCTTTACACACAGTCCTTCCTAGGCATTCCCTTGCTGTTTCTACTACAGCACCCCTGTATGCCACCCATTCTCTCTCTATATCCTGAACCTGTTTACTGTCCACTGTTTGAAACTTCTCACTAATCATATCCACGTACTAATTTCCTCGTCCAGGAGATTTTCTACCCTTATTTGTTTGCAGAAAGATTTCACTTTCTCTATCCTAGGCCTAGAGATACTTAGTTCACTACAGATCAGATAGTGGTCTGTATCATCGAAAAATCCCCGAAAAACCCGTACATTCCAATAGACTTACCGAATTCGATCGGTTAAGATATATTCTATTATGGATCTGGTACCCCTAGCCTCCCATGTGTAGCGGTGAATAGCCTTATGCTTGAAGAATGTATTTGTAACTGCTAAACCCATACTAGCACAGAAGTCCAGCAAACGTTTCCCATTCCCATTAGCTTCCATATCTTCCCCACATTTACCAATCACCCTTTTATATCCTTCAGTTCTGTTTCCAACTCTCTCAATGAAATTGCCCATTAGCACTATCCTATCCTTGCTGTTGACCCTGACTATGATGTCACTCAATGCTTCATAAAACTTGTCAACTTCATCCTCATCTGCACCCTCACATGGTGAATACACCGAGACAATTCTCGTCCTAATTCCTCCAACTGCCAAATCTACCCACATCATTCGCTCATTTACGTGCCTAACAGAAACGATGTTGTGTGCAATAGTATCCCCGATAAACAGTCCTACCCCATACTCCGCCCTTCTCTTTTCAACACCCGTCAAGTACACTTTATAATCTCCTATCTCCTCCTTGTTATCTCCTGTACCATTACGCTAATAATAAAATGGAAATATTAAGGATTAAATGCAATGATCAGAATAATAACAGTAAGTTATTTATTAAATTGACCACCTAATCAATACTGTAACGTGTTGGCAGGGTAAATAAGTAAATAAATGGTATAACACCTGGTAGCGTCCTATTTCTATGATTTATTAACTAAGCAGTACAATTACAGATTTACACACACACAGACAAAAGCCGAGATTACAACTTACACATGTACACGGTGACACACTTACACTGTTCGCGCGCTCTCTCTTAGTTTCTCTTATGCCCCCCCCCCCCCCCACACACATAGAGTCATCGATTATGTACACTACACTCACTAAGCCGCTTGGTCACACTCGCTAGCGCTGTCACGGTCCACAGCCTACACGTTAGTCTCGCAGGTCGGGATAGTATCCGCTGTTCACTCAATCCATCGAACCCCGTTCGCAGTCTACACACGTCGTCACCCAGTGTACCCTTCTTCGCCGCTGCAGAACACCCAAGGTTCTTCTCTAGCAGCCAGCCACAAGGGGGAGAGAGAGAGAGAGAGAGAGAGAGAGAGAGAGAGAGAGAGAGACACGCACGCACGCGTCGTCAGGGGAACAGGAACGAGTCCTCGGCTCCAACAGGCAGATACTTCATCAGGCTGCACTCTCCCAGGCCATCACTGACTGCGCTCCAGCGAACCCAATCTCGCTCTCACTCACTCTTACTCACTAACTCCGTCTAACTCTCAATGACTAACTTTCACTGACTGACCCTCCAAGTTACCCCTCTCCTTATATACCTGCTCTAGGTCTTCCAGAACAGTCCGGATGCTAGATGTCTCCAGGAACCTTGCGACATGGAAGACTCCAGATTAATCGTGGAGTAATTTCCGTCGTCCCATGCGGCACGACCATGGAACAGAAGAGAGAAGGGCCTGCCCAGCACTTAAATGTTGCTCGCGATTGGCGCGCTCGAGCCTAAGGGGTTGGGGTGAAGGGTGACGAGCTCGACGCGTAGCGACTTGGCATGGCGGACGCTATAACCGTTACATTGTCCCCTCCTTAAGGCTGCTCGTTCCGAGCTGCTCCGCAATACGCTGCAATACGGTTTGTTTGGTTGGCTATCACCTTCCCATGGGGGATCCGCTGGGTCCGGTCGACGGTGTCCTCGTCCCCGTCCTTTCCTGCAGCTGGACTTGGTAGGTGGCTCTCGGTTGGTGGACACCCCAGTGTGCGTCGAGCACTCCCACAACCTCCTCGTAGGTCGAACTTGGCTGGGGGCTGCGTTGTACTGTCATCTTCTGTACACGTAGTCCGGCGATCGGATATTCGGCACTCTTCTTGGACGGTGATCCAGTCTCGAACTGGGTCCGGCACGTTCTCTTGGAAGTAATCCCGTCGTCCTGTAGGTTTTCCGATTTCACGATGGTGGAGCCACCGTCACTGCTAGCGGGATTCATTCGTGTCTCCACAGCCATCGTTTCCGCACGCAGGGCACTCACTTCCATCATTGGGCCTCAAACTCTGGACTCCACACCCACAAGCATCTCTTCAGTCTGCTTCTCGTCCAGTTCGTTCTCGTCCTGCACATCGTCATTGTCGACCTCTTTTTCAAGAGAGCGCACTTCATTTTCCGACTTTACCTGCTCACTCATCCGTTCACTTAAGTCTGTTTTCAGTTCGTCCCTGTTAGAACTCCATTCAGACCTCAGTTCACTAACGAGTTCGCCATAGCTAGATAAGATTTTATTTTCAAGTTCACTAAACTTGCTTAGAAAAATCTAGAGCTGTTCAGAATTCATTTCGCTAGTAGAAATTTCTGTCGACTACAAAACTTGCTACCAGGTACTCTATTCTGACACCAGTTTTACGTAAGAGTTTATCCACTAGTTTATCACACTTGTCCATCCCACTTCTGACGCCAGTTGTAACGAGTTGGCGGGGTAAGTAAATAAATAAATGAGTATAGCACCTGGTAGCGTCCTATTTCTACGATTTATTAACTAAGCACTACAATTACAGATTTACACACACACAGACAAAAGCCGAGATTACAACTTACACACGTACACGGTCACACACTTACACTGTTCGCACGCTCTCTCTTAGTTTCTCTTATGTTCCATCTACAATGACACACACACACACACACACACACACACACACACACACACACACACACACACACACAGACAGAGAGAGAGAGAGAGAGAGAGAGTCGATTATGTAATCTACACTCACTCAGCCACTCGGTCACACTCGCTAGCGCTATCACGGTCCACAGTCTCGCAGGTCGGGATAGTATCCGCTGTTCACTCAATCCGTCGAACCCCGTTCGCAGTCTACACACGTCGTCACCCAGTGTACCCTTCTTCGCCGCTCCAGAACACCCAAGGTTCTTCTCTAGCAGCCGGCCACAAGGGACTCAAACACACACACACACGACGTCAGGGGAAGAGGAACGAGTCCTCGGCTCCAACAGGCAGATACTTCATCAGGCTGCACTCTCCCAAGCCATCGCTGACTGCGCTCCAGCGAACTCAATCTCGCTCTCACTCACTCTTACTCACTAACTCCCTCTAACTCTCACTGACTGACCTTCCAAGTTACTCCTCTCCTTATATACCTGCTCTGGGCCTTCCAAAACAGTCCGGATGCTAGATGTCTCCAGGAACCTCGCGACATGGAAGACTCCAGATTAATCGTCGAGTAATTTCCATTGTCCCATGCGGTGTGACCACGGACAGAAGAGAGAAGGGCCCGTCCAGCACTTAAATGTTGCTCACGATTGACGCGCTCAAGCCTAAGGCGGTGGGGCAATGGGTGACGAGCTTGGCGCGTAGCGACTTGGCATGGCGGACGCTATAACCATTACAATACAATAAGTCATATTCTTGACAACATTTTAATATTGCTTCAAACTGAGATGGTCCATAGAGGTCCAATTTTAACACTGTTCTTCAACCTTTAATCTACAACTTTTTATCTTCTCATCAATGTGTTCTACATTTCTACCATATGCCTATGACTTTCGTCTTTTGTCTCCTAGAAAGGAATATAGTGATCTCCTGACCAATGTTCAACATTATTTTCTCAATATTACTTTTTGAATAAATATGACTGATCGTCATTTTCGTCAGAGTCTAATTGTAACCGCCAATCAGTCAACTTAATTTTATAGCAATCTTGCTGCTTGTTCATCAAAGTCTGTTGCTTTGTCCATTTTACTTGTAACAGCATCTTTTAATGTCAATTTTAATACTTTCACCTTTGTAATTCTTCACATTGTAAAAAAAAATTTTAAACCAACATTGTTATTTTTAATGTTAATTTTAGTTTAAGTCTCTCCAAGACTTTTTAAAATCAATTTCATCTTATTATATTGTACCGCGAACGCCGCTACGAGAGAAGTCCGAAGTATGTTTGTTGAACTTCGCGCGAGGAGGAAGGTAGGCAGCCCGCCGAACGCAGTGACATACCCAGCGAGTGACGTGGCCGCCGTAAGCCAGCTATTCGTGCCATATATGGTAATGTTCCAGCTCACCCTCAGAAGTACATTTTGAGCTACTTTATCGCAATTTTGACACTGCCATCTTAAAAACCTTTACAATGGACGTCATCTGTCAAGATTTCAAGAAAATCCATCGAGTATTATGGAAGTTATAAGGGTAGATAGTACCCGGGTTCTAGACACATCCATGCGAACGTGTATAAAAGGAGGACCGCCCGACCTACGAATTGAGTGTCTGTCACTCCGCCGTCTCTGTGACACGGGTGACAGGAGAAGTATTGTGTGTGTCGAACTTCTGGTCGACAGTCTGCGAAATCCAAGTATTGGAACTTCGGTATTTTCTCGAAGTGTTGTATCGGGATTTTATCATATTCTTGAAGTGCCTGAATGGGACTTTGTTATTTTCTGTGAGCATTGTATTGGAACTTTGTCATATTGACACCTTGGAACTTTGTTATTTTTCGTGTGTCGTGATTGGACTTGGATATTTTCTTAAAGTGCCATATAGGAACTTCGTTATATTTTCGAAAGCGTTTCATTGGAACTTAGTTATTTTCGCCAAGTGTCGCTGTAAGACTTTATTATTTTCTTAAGGTGACATACTGGAACATTGTCATCGGAACTTTATTTTCTTTGAGTGTCGTGTTGGGACTTAAATATTTTGACATATCGGAACTTTGTTATTTCTACACATTGGAACTTTGTTATTTTTTTGAAGTGCCACATAGGGACTTACTTATTCGACGACGATTGAAAGGACTTTGAATTTTCACGAGTGTTGTGTACCGCATTGAACTTACGTTTCAAACTTATTCGAACTTGTATTTTTTGAATCAATTTCTGGAACATTGAAATTTTCCGAGTGTGTAGGATGAACTTGTGCCCTACCAACATAAACTTTCGTGTGAACGATATGACTTGTTTTCTCGAGTGCCTCATTGAATTTACGCCTTGTAAAGACTATGAAGCTTAGGGGATGTTCAACATTACGTCTAATTGTGAAATATGCAATACTTTCCAAGTGCTGCACAGGGACTTATGTTTTGATTCTTAAATACTGTGACAATTCAGAATACGCATATCACGTTCCCAGAAAGCCTGGAACTTTCCAGTATGTTGAGTGATCCATAATTTATGAAGTCAGACTTTTCTTTCAAATATTATTTTCCTTAATGGCTATTCACTTCGCCTATTGACGGAACAGGACAGTTTCCGAGTGCTACTTATTCAGTCCATTGCCAATATGTTTTAAATCTTCAGAACTATGCATTTAGGACTGCAGTGACAGTAACCCTCTAGAACATTCTGACTTACAGTGAGCTTGCATTATGAACTTGCATTTCTACCAGTACTTGTTCTTCGAGTGATTATTCCAGAACGTTTTGATTTAATATCTAGAGTGCAGTAACCATAATTAAAAGGTCATATCTGTTCAGACAGTGCCATGAATGTGTGGAGTGCCCTGCAGGAAATTCAAGTGTGAATTATGTCTCGAATCGAACCCAGGAACGTGTGCCAATCTTCGAGACATTCCACAACGTCGGGACATTCCAGAACGGCAAGACATTTCCAGAACCTCGAGACATTCCAGAACTCTTCATCCGAGCAGGTGTGGTCCCTGCCCAGTCGATGTCCAGCACCATCCCAGGACTTGGAGTTACCAACCAGCCACGACACTTCCACGCTGCTGTACGAAGGTGATATGAACTTGCTTTTGATGATCAATAAACTCAATTTATCAAAAGAATCTCTAAAATTGATAACTATACCTCTCTCTGTACCAGCTCCAATGATAAAGCCACTCCCTACGTTAAGAATCATGCTCGTTAATTTAACATCAAGCGCCTTAAAGATATGAACACATTTTTACGGGTACAATATGTTTTTCAAGTGCTTATTTTTATTCCGAGGTAAAGACAATGGCTGATGATGCCTTCATACTAGGCGAAACATGTACCATTTTTAGTTAATAGATCAATGTAAATCATCCAAGATTGATTAGGTGATCAATTTAATAAATAATTTAGTGTTATTATTCTTAAAAAACCTTATTGATTAGGTGGTCAATTTAATAAATAACTTACTGCAATTATTCTAATCAAATGTCATCAATACGGATCAACAATGATATTTATTACATTTAATAAATACAATGGCCGGCAGTGGCATCAAACGGAATAAATAAATACACAACGTCATGGAAGTCCAGATTAACATCATAGCAGAAGGTACAGAATCATAATAGCCATGTAAAAGACCACAAAACAGAAGGTGGATTGTGGAAACAAAACAAAAATTTACTTCTGAGTCATTGTTTCTGAGAGACACACGCAAGTAAGCTGAAAGGGTAAAATATCACATTAAATCATTGCTATAAAAAAAAGAAGCTCATCTAGGAGAAGACCAACAAAAATCCATAATCCAATTGCCAATATACAGCAAAAATTACATGAAGAAAATTTCAAAATTCCAGAAGATTGATCTATAACATCAGGAGGAAACGAAAGCAAAGTGTTTAACACTCATATTAGCCAAGAAAATCAGAGTCAATAATCAGAAATCTCATGTTCACCATAAACACTTGGAGAAATAGCTCTATTAGAGATTTAATGAATGGCAACAACATGTGTTATGTCATACAAATTGTATTTTATGGAGTCACCATGGAGACCTTCTAAGATGATGGAATGGACTGCCCAAGATTACATAATTTAGCTCAAGATGATCAACCACCCTGATCAAAGATGACCCTTGGAGGAGCAGCAGTCAACCGTGAGTATCGCATGTAGCAGCCGAGAAGAAGAGACCATCCCAAAAAGGTGGAGGAAGCAAGATAAGTTTCTTGTTTTCCAAAATTTTATGCATCATTTAGTACAAAATAACTTCAGTAGCTTAACTGCAAGTGTCACATAATCAATGTGCCAAACGTGATCTTCAGAGCTAACCTATTTCACGTGAACTTTCAAATGATTAGTGTGCTAGTCAATGTATATTGGTGAAGGAAGTGATAATGTTATAAGCGAATTCCAATCTTAGCCACAGTTTTGTTAATACTATTGGAGAATGTATTATGAGTAGATATACAGACCCAAGTCATATTGAAGGCTGACCCGTTACATAGTCAAATACAACCACACAAATACAGCAGTAAAAAGAAAAAAAAAAAAAAAAGAAGGAAGGGAAACTAGCTGTTACAGCAAATTAGCTAGTTCACCAAGGAAAACAGGAAGCGAAATCAGACACCCCCAAAACACGATCAAAATAACCAAGAAGGAACTTACCTGAACTGATGGAAAGGTGTCTCAATTAAACCCGTGGATTAATTACAACAGTATCTGGTATCAAATTGCTAACATTAAAAGAAGAACAACATGTCTTTTCTTGAAAGAAAAATATAACAAGTTTTATTTCTTTAAAATAAGATTAAACTTAAAATCGTAACAAGGTAAACGTCCACCCAGAAAAAATTAAAAGGGAAACAAATAGTTAATTTAAGTTAAAACACACAAACGAAAGCTAAAATTACAAATCGTGGTCGACCAACGCAATAAGATAAAAATAATAAATTGGTCATTACTTCACCTAATGTTTTCAGAAACCCCAACAAGCCAGTGAACTTGGGTAAATTAGATTAATTTTTGTTTACAACTTTTCCATTTAAAATTTTACTTCGTTAACCACGGAGTTCTCTCCAAAAGGAACGGATACCGACAGTCTACATTATAATTATCACAAACGACTGCCACTCAAACCAAGGAACACGAACTAAGGAGGAATCTCACACAGGATGGATAAGAAGTCAAATTTAAAAATTAATTGTTCAATAACGTGTTCAAAAAATCCACAAGAGCAAGGGGGAAAACCATACAATTTAATAGAATTCCCACACTAGATTGACAGACTCCGAGAAGGGATTATCATCATCATCATCATCATCATGAAACAACAACAACAACAATAATAATCACATTTCGTCATGGCAACGCACGCACGCCATGAACAAAAGCCATTACAACGTTACAACAGTAACAATGGCCATAACTACGAAGGAGCAAAACACAATATTACAAGTAAAAATCAAAGAATGAACCATGGAAAAATATAGGACAGAGAAAATTAAATAAAATTTCCATCCTCTTGGTTAGAACTCAAATGGCTCAAAACTTTACATAGTGGGGTGATTTGGTAGCAACCATTAATAAAATAGTATGCTATCTTTTCAACCATTAGATAATAATTCAGCTTCACCCCAGATAATCGTAACACAAGTTCAAGTGCACCTTCAGTATTATTATAAGTTAAGAACTTCATTTTCCCGTATTGAACTGAGATTCACAATTGGAATTAAAGAAGGTTCAACCTATTCAATGCAAAATATGTTGTACAAGGTGTTCACAACATATTATTTATTATTACTAGTACCGGTTTCGACGCTTAATGGCGTCATCATCAGCTAGAAATCACAAAGTGGGCAGAGTACATGTCATAAAAGTTGTATAGATAATACATACATTGCAAAATACAAATGATAGGCTGTTTTCTCATTAAAAGCTAGAAGAATGATGTGTAAAATATGGTGATATAATATAACACATAGAGGCAGTATAGTTTAATGAGGTAAGCGAGTATTGTACAACAAAATTAGTCTGATGAGACCATGAGACCATGAGTCTGATTAGACTATTTTACACATCATTCTTCTAGCTTTTAATGAGAAAACAGCCTATCATTTGTATTTTGCAATGTATGTATTATCTATACAACTTTTATGACATGTACTCTGCCCACTTTGTGATTTCTAGCTGATTATGACGCCATTAAGCGTCGAAACTGGTACTAGTAATAATAAATAATATGTTGTGAACAGCTTGTACAACACATTTTGTATTGAATAGGTTGAACCTTCTTTAATTCTAATTGTGTACCTTCAGTACATGATCAATAGCTTGGATACATCTATACATAAATTAATTACACAACGAACCCGAATTTTTTTGAATTACAATAATTAATATTTGTAGCCAAGATATGAAGGCGGAATGCTATTAGGAGTCCAAAACGCCACACTATTCAAATAGGTTTTCAAAATAGATGGATGCCGAAAGAAGATCATGTTCACTAAAGCCCCCAGAAGGAATTCCGCTAAAGTTGAGATGACGCCATAGCGCCATTTTCATACTCGCGTAGATGTGATGATCATATTTAAGAAATATAAATAATCCATACTGTCTGGGGACGCTCCCACGAGGAAGATGTTGAACACCACAATCATACTGAGGGCGAGAGAAAGAGCCCTCTCGCTGAAAATTCTTATCCGTTTTCCATCCTACAGGCTGGAATCTGCTTCCGCATGAGAAACAAGGCACGATGACGATCCATCTCCTACAAGCAACAACACCTTAATGGCGGCTCTCGCCCGGTTTGATGGGTAATGAAGAGCTCCCAACACAGAGAGCTCTTATTGGTTAGGCGGCGGAACATCGCAGTACAAACTCTCCGTAGAGAGAGCAGCACATACAAGGAACTTTTCTTTCCATAAGGTTAAACCAAGATATCGAGCGCTAAGCTCGGAGAATATATGAATTAAATAAAACTTGAAATAGCAAGGAAAGGTAAAGAAAGATGGTTTGAAGAAAATTAGGATTATACGAATTTCAATGGCGATTAGCCCACAACTAAAACATTAGGGGAGAAGGTGAATGAATATGACACCTCGGTGTCAAGGTAGAGGTGGTTGTCATTTCCAATTTCTTTGAAATCATTTAGAAAAAGGCTAGGAAAGCAACAGATAGGGAATCTGCCACCTGGGCGACTGCCCTAAATGCAGATCAGTATTGATTGATTGATTGATTGATTGAAGAGTATTGGAGAGGTTACGTGCTGTATGAAGTTAAGATGGATTCTAAGACAGTAATATTAAGGCCCGGTTTCACAGTATACGCTTAAGCCTTGGATCGGGCTTAAGCGGGAGCTTAAACTCTGGACGAGTTTCACAGTGGGGAGTGCAAGTGGTAAGCCGAGCTTATCTGTGACTGGCTTAAGCTGTATGAAACTGAGGTTTAAGCTAAGGATTCAGTTCAGATGGTAGAGCGCTGGCCTTCTTATAGCCCAACTTGGCAGGTTCGATCCTGTCTCAGTCCTGTGGTGAAGGTGCTCAAATTCATAGTTAGTGGGACGTAAAACCAATAACATTAACATTAAATAACTTATATTTCTGAATATATTTCGGGGCTCATGAAATAATACAGTTTCCGTGTTCCGATATACAGTAAAAGAGACAAAAATGTCGGTCGGTCACTTGCTTTCTTGGCTTACGCTGCGCGAACCATCAACGATAGACCCCAAGTGTAGGCATACGAAATGTAGAACATAAAAACCTCTACAAAAAAGTCCGCGATGGTATATACCTATTTCCAACCGTTGGCCCTCCAGAAGCGATTTTATGCTATACTCAGCGGTAAAAAAATATAACTCCTTAACATTAAAGAAATATTTCGATATTATCCTCGAATTCCTCATCGAAATAAATTGTTTGACTTCCTCCAGTATTTTATAAGGATTACAATAACCTTGACAGGACATTATTTGCATGAATGGTTCAGAAGTTATGGCCATTTTAGACTGTAGTGGTAATACGTGTCAGCAGGACGGGCGAGTGACCTTTTTTAAACTTTATTTTTGTTACTATTATTGGAATCACATTTTCCGTTCATTTTTCTAAATTATCTTGGCTTATAACCTACAAGCTGATCATTCATAGGCTACGGATGTAAACAAAGATGAGAATTGAATCATTGCGCATGCGCAAGCATTACCAACTTCGGAGATGTTCAGCTTAGTAAAGCTGCACATGGTCCCCCTACTGTGAAACTCGTTGTGTTTAAGCCAAAGAGTAAGCCTTGCTTAAGCGGCGTGCGTGGCTTACTAAAGCTTCGGCTTAAGCTCAAACTGTGAAACCGGGCCTAATAGAGAGGACGATGGCTGTATAATACAAAGAAATAAATCCTATGTGAATTAGGGGCCAGTGCAGAAGCAATAACGTCAAGAGAATTTAAATGTTATGAGGAATGAGAGATATTAAGAAGATATAAAATGAGAAATGTATAGTCTACGAAGTGATAAGAGTTGAATAGAATAAATATGTAAACATAAAAGATATGCAGGTGTATTCGTCGTCGATTTTGAAGAAAGATGAAATAATTCTGATATTAGATGACACGCGAATAGGATCATACTTGGTAGTTATTGAATAGCTATGGTTTTTGTCGAGAAGATAGTACAATACTAGGATTACAGCATGTTCCAACCTTAATAAAACTCATAGTAATGTCTAGAGGCATGATTTTTTCGCATTAACGATAAATGCGACAAAAAGTTATTTTGAAGCGATTTTGCGATATCTTCACAAATCATATGTTTCTGGTTAAGAAAGTATGGATATTATGTTCGCAAATTAAAGCGAATTAAAGCAAATTAAAGCAATAAGGCCATTTTAAAGCGAAATTCAATTATTTTGCAATAAGCGCGATATTACAGCGAAATCTGTAGTGAATAACGAACTTGACATTTTGTTCCAAGATTATGTATGAATAGAAAAGGAAGAGCGAACAAAAATTCATCAACAGGAGAGAAATATGTTATCATTAATGTTCTGGAAAATCTCTTTAAGACATGGCATCTAAGAAAAGGGGTTGGCTCCAGGCTTCTTGCCAAACGAAATGTTTGGAATGTTGTTCTTGTGGTGGATGGTAATCCCACCCCAGCCTGTCTCCTCAGGGCATTGTGCAATCCTGGAATCCCTAATGATGTCTACAAGCAGCACAATTGACTGGTGTATTTCGGCTTCATGGTCAGGTAAAATTAAGAAAGAGATCACAGACAGTAGCGAAGATGGGTCGCTCGACAAGTGTTACGGTGCATCGCAGAGCTAAACAGTTTGCGAGTGAAGGTTTATACGTTTCGGAAAGCAATATTTTAATGTGTAAATTTTGTTATCTTCGTATCGAGTGAGAGAAAAAAAGACACTGTCTCAAAACATTGTTTTAAAAATAAGGAACATTCAGAACGTCAATTTAGCACTCCAACAGTATAACGGCAGGCAACATTAGAACTCTCATTAGATATGCAAAAAAAAAAGCTAAGAGTGGAAAAATAGAATTTATTCACAAAACAACAGTGATGCTACTCAAAGCCAACAGCCTGCTGGAGAAGGTAGACGATCCTGCAGTCCGGAAAAGGGTTCAAAAATATTTACCAGGTATGTACAGTCTATCAGTTAAACCTCCACAATCAACGATCAGTGATAGTAAGACTAGGTTTATCCCAAGACCTCTTTCAGATAAAGATTTCTCTTTTTTGTATTGGTTAGGATCTGGAGACGTTCCCACAGCCAATCAACTAAGGAAACAATACGTCCCCCGTTGCTCAAACGAAGTACTAGCAAGCATCAAACAGTCTTTGGAAGGGAAAACGGACTTGGCTCCTACCTGCGACCGATGTGTGTTCGCAATCTTGATCAAAACTCAAGATCCAGTATCTGAACATGAAATATTTTCTTAGAATGTGCATTTCTAGTTGCTGCGAACAGCAGAACGTGTTCTCAAGCAGTCCTGCATGTTTTGCATAATTTTGAAATTAACCATGAGAATGTAAAGTATGTGTTAACTGATTCTGCCCTGTATATGTTAAAATGTTGTGAACTGCTTAAGGGAATTATGGGAGAACATTTAATTCAAATCACTTGCTGGGCTCATAAATTCAGTTTGTTTGGTCATGCCCTGCAAAAGAATTTGAAAGAGCTTAATGCCATTGTGTCAAAAACAAAGAACTGTTTTCATATGTCAAGGAAAATCAAGCACATGCTTCGTTCATACCTAGACGAAAACTTCCCAGATATGTCAGCTTTATTGTATCCCGAGCCTGTGTTGGGTAGATAGGGAAGTTGGTTTAAAGCTGCCTCTTACATACATGCAAATGTAGATATCCTCCACTCATTTTTCAAACAGTTGTCACTGAAACCTGTGCCAGTGGGTAACTGGTTGGGAGAAATGGAAGATGCCAGATTTTGCAACCTGGTAAAATCCCAAGCAGCATTTGTTTTAGAAAATTGCAAGTTTATTGCAGACATTTTGGAATTAGAAGGGTCTAAATATCTATATTCTCACTTGCTTGTTTCAAAAATAACAGAACTGAAAGATAGAATGAATGTAATTGCTTCTGGCCATGTTGGTGAACTAGTCAGATTATTGAAGGGTTTAGTGAATCGTTAAAAAGTGAAGTGACTCTTCTCTTCCAAAATGTTAGTGTCTTAGTTGTAAAGAAAATTGAAAAGCACACGTGACTTTTGAGTGATTTGTTTCATCCAACTAATGTAATATAATCAAACTATACAAATGTTTTGTCACTGAGTGAAAAAGTACAAAAATTGTCTGGCTTTAAAGTGTTGAAGCAGTCTGATATTATTGCTAGGTACCTTGCTTTTAAAAATATTCTGCAAAAACAAAATGAAGAAAATCCCAGTCAACAAGTTGAAATAATTCAGTCACTGCTAGCATTAATATTCATGCACCTGAAATTTGCAAATTCTGTTTCAAAGTCGATTTGGGTTCCCTGTTGATCCGTTGATGCAGAGCGATTTTTTTCAAAGTAGAATTTGATTGTCAATGACGAGAGACGACTAATGAAAGAAGGCTCCATTGTAACATGTGCTATGTATCTTTTCACAAAGTAAGGAATGGGTAGGATGGCCCAATGATGCTGTTATGTAAGTGCTATGTAATCATATCAGGAATAAAATGAAATAATATTGGATGCTTACTAGTAATTTATACATCTAGCATTCATACAAATAATTCAGAACCACAATAATGAAACCTTTAATGATTAATTTTAGAATTTCATTAAAGCGAAATTAAAGCGATACGGCAATATCTATTTTGAGAAATAACGCGAAAATTAGTATCCTTCTCGCGAAATCGTTCAAAAATTAATGCGAAAAATCATGCCTATAGTAATGTCCCTAATCAGCTATAGCCTCCAGACTTCAAATAGAGATCATGGTAATAAAATATGTCAAGGGTTAGTTGACACATTCAGAACTATGTTTTTCCAGAGCAAGTCAAGATCGAGATTATGAAGTGACACAATAAATGGCACATGAGAGCATATGTAATGTCAGCTTATAATATCACCACAAAAGGAAGTACAATACATTCTTGGCACATGTTTGAATTCTAATGCTCATTTATATAGAATGTAAGATAGGTATGACCTAATGTGTTACATGAATTTAAAATGTGTATGTTAGATGTAGAAATGTTTCATTGTGAATGATAGGTTAATGACTGCATACCAGATCTCGTTGCCAAGAAAATCCTCAAACTTAGCTCCTAAGATTGATTTTCACATCTTTCTAAGATTTTGGACATGATATATATATATATATTTTTATTTTATTTAATATTTTAGTACTCTCTCTTCCATAATTTTAATGTATCTTCCTATTAAGCACATGTAATTAAGCCATGTATACAAAGATTTTATATTTTATGATATTCTAATAGAGTAAGTTTTAAGTTTGTCAAAAATGTTCTAATAGTTCTTAAGTCATTATTTACGCAAATAACAATTATTCGAGATTCAGATTTGGCTGATGATGCTCTATAAGGGAGCGAAACATGTCCCATATATAACTTTTTAACTAATGAAGTTATTTTAAATGTGACCACATTATAATGTATTGAACGGGTGGATTCATAATAAAACTTTATTATTGTATACCTAAATAGACGACTGAGGTCCTAGTAAATTTCAGATGACATAATAAATTTCAGATGACATAATAAATTTCAGATAAATAAATCTTAGATAAAAAATGTCAGATAATGAAGTCTAACTAGAAATTTCAAATATAATTCAGATCAGATAGAGTCAGAAAAGCCTTACATCTGATATGTTTTTGACATTTCAGAATAAATAGCGAAAAAACAGTGTACATGAGTTAGGATATTGACCTGATGTTGAATAGTATAATTTTGGTTAGATACAATGCTAAGCTACAATTCTTAATTAAGGGCACAGACCAAGAAGAAGAATGTAAAGAAGTCCATTTAGGATAATATGAATGGTCAGATGTAAATGGTAAATGATCAATCTGAACTTTTAAGAGAAAAGCAAACTCATTTCAATTAATGACAGGGAGAAAGTAGGAAGTAAGATATGAAGACTAGTTGTGGAAATTGAGGAATCAGCTGTTCAATGATTGTTTATCTATTGGAAGACAGTTTATACATAGTGACATTTTCTCTTCCTATTCTTTACTTACTTCATTATGTTTAATAAATAGTTATAAGAAATGGATAACTTGAACTGTTACTTACAAAAATAATAGGATAAGATATATTAAAATTAAGGTATTGCATTTTCGAGTTGGGTAACATTGCCACGATGTGTCGGATGGAGACGTCCATCAGTGAAGTCGAAGTTGATGACATGGTTACTGGCGCACTGAATAATCTCTCTGATCCCACGTTAAACTGAACCAAATTTGACATTCCCTGAGAAGCTGGCTCGGAATCCTTTGTATTGACCAACCTGGACGCTGAAAGGGCGTAAAGAGATCTTTGGCGCCCAACGTGAAAGCAAGAGAAAGACTGCAAGAGAGATAAAGAGAAGTTTGGACGCCTGATGTCGAAGCAACAGAAAGACGGCAAGAGAGGTAAAGAGATTAATGGTACTGCAACTTAGAATGAGAAGAAAGAGAAAGCAAGATAACTAAAGAGATGTTTATGTTCCACCTTCGAAGCAAGAGAAAAGAGACAGCTAGAGGTGTAATATATATTAATTCCACAAGGAATGGCCATAACTGAAATGGGTTTGATTTGATTAAAATAGGATCTGAAATTTATTATGACCTGGGATGAGTCAATGCGACTGAATTATGGTAGTCTTGGGGAGTCTTTTCCAGTTAGCACAGAGAAAGAAAAATAAACTATAATAATAAGTAATGATAAACCCATTGCCTTGCAATGACAGAAATTTCCCTCATTGTCCGCGGGTTCCCATAAATACAATGACGGATATTTCCGTCCACCCTCTTTATTGCTTTGTTGAGGTTTCCAAGGATACATATTGATATTGCAATCCCAACATGTCTACGAGATGTTGGTAATCGTATTTCAGCTATCTTTGCCCTATGTATTTCGCCGCCAAAGAGTCTAAATATGATCAAGTAAATTGCCGCGTAAAGCTTTAGTGAAGGTCAACGTCATGGCCGAGTCGGATGAAGCTTGAATATTACGTTTTTTGGATGAAAGCGATGTCAGCGACGGTTTTTCCGATGAAAGTGATACTGAATTACCTTCAAGTGACGTCAGCATTAGTAATTCCGAAGAATTAGATGACATTGTTGAAGAAAATGAAGACGGGGACGCAGCTGGGCGTGTGCATAACCTAGAAGACTGAAAGTGTACACAAACAGACAATGTACCAAATAATATGTGGTGTAGTCTTCTTGCTACCACAGAGTTCAGTTCTCCAAGTCCCATAGTTTTTCTTCTGCTGAAAGAAGGTATTGATGCGGTTTGTCGATCGTGCATTTATTATTATTATTATTATTATTATTATTATTATTATTATTATTATTATTATTATTATTATTATTATTATTATTATTATTATTATTATTATTTCCTTATGCCTGACTAATGAGCGCAATTAAACTTATTTAGCTGATGTCGTTGCCTTTTCCTTCTCCCAAAATCTCTTCATCTTCTCACTGTGGCTTTTCTTGCGAAGTCTGCTATGACTGCAGAGGAAAAAATCCCAAGGGAAAGAACAGGTGTGAATCCCGCTATGAATGTGATAAGTGTAAGGTGGCACTGCATGTATATGAGTGTTTTAAGATCTACCACACTGTGTTGAACTATTGTTAGAATGTGAACTGTGTTTCAGTGTGTTAACTTGCTGTAGCAAAAGTGTTCTCCATTAAGCCAGATTAAATCGCAATCAATGTACATTTATTTTCAAGAAAAATTGCAGTTCAATGGGTTAAGTCATAGCATTAAGGCTAGGATAAGTCATTAGAGAAGTTAGGAAATTTTGAAAGCTTACGAAACTTAGAGAATTTAGATGCCTGTTGTTTTAAGGGGCCTAACATCGCAGGTCATCGGCCCCTTAAAAAATTTAAGCAATACCAATAGAGATACTATCAAAAAATTTAAACATGTTGAATTTAAACCGAGTAAAGGCTCGATTCGAAGGATATTGAAAAGAACAAGAGAAGGAGTTTCAGAAGAGACACGAAGCAATAAAAAGTAATCAGGAAGAGATACAGAAGACGAAGGAAGAGCAAACAGGAATCTTAGAGATCCTAAAAGAAATTATAAGAAAATAGGTCTGAGAAACAGCAAGAAATTATTTTAAAAAGGAGGACGAACAGCAAGAAATTATAAGAAAAAACAGGAGAAATAGCAAGAAATGATAAGAAAACAGGAGGAAAAGCAGCAGGAAATGATTGAAGAAGCAAGAAGAGAGAGGCAAGAATATCAACGAAAACAAATGGCAGCTCGGTGACTAATCCAAAAGCTCCGATTTCGAACAAAGTTGCACTGACCAAGAGACGCTTTAAGATCCGGCAGTTGGAGCGTAGCTCCAGTGGGCTTTGGCAGATGCTACTCCACGTGGAGCGAGTGTGTGTGTGTGTGTGTGTGTGTGTGCGCGCACGCGCGCATGACTGAGGTATTATTTATTATCAGGGACCTGAAAAATATTGCATTTGCAATAAATGCAAATTCGTTGTTTTCCTGTTGTTCAAGATTGAAACTAGTGAAGAGTAGAAAGTCGAGCGATCGTGTAGGTTATGGGGTGTGCAACAAAAACTGCACACGAAAGGGCTCAGCAATATGCAAAGGATGGTTTATATGACACAGATTCAGCGACAGTGTTTTGCAAGTATTGTTATTGCCGAGCTGGATGGGAACAAAAGATAGCATTGTGAAACATGTTAAATCTGAATAACACGTGGGCAAAAGACGCGATAACGAAAGTTTAACCCCTGCTGCTAGTACATCTCGAAGAAAGCAATCTTATGTGCTTACACAGTTAGACAGTTGTAACCAACGAAAAATTTCCAGAGATAACTTCTCGAAACGCACAGTTAAAGTATTTGCCAAAGCAAATATACCTCTGGAAATGCTGGAAAGCAAAGAGCTTGGATTACTGAGTTTTCAAATGAAGAGCTGCCATGTGTGAGAACTCTACGTGAAGTATATTTACCGGGTAAATTTCGATTTCGTTGATCAGATACTGTTTAGGTATTACATCGAAATCACGCGCAAAATTGAAGGA
Organism: Anabrus simplex; assembly: GCF_040414725.1. Taxonomy (NCBI): domain Eukaryota; kingdom Metazoa; phylum Arthropoda; class Insecta; order Orthoptera; family Tettigoniidae; genus Anabrus; species Anabrus simplex. The sequence continues at coordinate 20,724,671 of NC_090266.1, forward strand.
TACGGAATTTGAGTGTGATTTCCATATCGAGCTATCTTACCGGTACCCAACAGATCCAGTCATTTTAAATTATTTTGTTATAATTTGATGTCTTTCTTCCTTTCTAGAACTTGCATCTGTCCACCAGAAAAGAACAGCAGAGACTCTAATGGGGAAGAACATCAACATACTCTGTGATGAAACTACAGATAGAATGGGACGATGTGTTTTTATCATCATATTCCAAGTCCCAGCCGGATCGAAAAGAGAGCTGCACGTTGTATCTGTGAACCATCTTGATGCAGGAAATGCTACAAACAGCTCTCGTGCGGTTTTAGAAGCTCTGCACAGTAATAGTGTACCATATGATGCAGTTAAAGTGTTTGTTAGTGACAGCACCCCATACATGACCTGGTGTTATGAAACATAAGTGTGGTCATATTGGATCATTTAATGCATGTAAAATACTGGGCACATAAGATCAGCTTGGTTGGCAATAGTTGGGTCGCAGTGATGACAGATTTAAATCATGTGGCTGCGATGGTAAAGACTCCATTTTTGAACACTAGAAAGTGAAAATATAATTATTTACAATTCTTATCATCAAGGTATGGTGCTTCAAAGGAAGCTAAGATTTTTCCTGCACCTGTCATAACCCGATGGAATAGCTGGTTTCAGGCTGTCTTCTATTTGAATGCTTACTTTACTGATGTTACATTTCTCAAGATGTCTGACATGAAAGACATCAACAACTGCGGTATTAAGTACCTCACTGATCTGAGTGACTGAGAAGTGAATAGGCTTCCCTCCCACATGGTTTTTGTCACAGATCATGCAGCTGGATTGGCTGACCTTCTTACTGAAACTGAAGGGTCTCTGTATCCTACCTCTCATCTCCTTTACCCCAAACTGCATAACCTTGACGCCAGTTTTACCTTCATTTGTGAGGGGAATTTTTCTGCAGCAACTAATGATGCTTTGATTAAGCTCACTCCTCTGTAGCAGGCTGCATGCAGAGACACATTTGTCAAAGCTGCTCATTCTTCACAGTGTAAGCTAGCCATATTGTAAGCTAAAGACCCCAACCATAAGCATTTTGTGTCAATTTCTCAAGCTTTATATCCAAAAAATAAAATTTTGAATAACAATGATAAATTAGATGAGCTTGAGAAATTGTTTGGAGTAACAGATGCCTCACAAAATGATATCTGGTCAGGTTAATGTTCTCTGAAACATGCAATTCAAACCCAGATGAAAGAAAGTAAAAAATGTGATGTCATGCTTGCATTAACTGCAGTTCAGACAGAGTTCAGCATATTTGCTAAATACTGTCTTGAGTTGTTGTGGACCCCAATGAACAATGTAGATAGCGAGCGCGTGTTGTCTCATTACAACACAGTGGTTACAGACAGATGGTGCAATTTGAAAAAAAATAATGCCGAAGTACTGACAATGCTTTCGTTTGAACAATGAATTTGTATTGTGTGTGAATTAAGGACAATAATTGCACTTCATAAACTTGGAATCGTTAAAATTAATAATACCATGAGATTATTGTAACTTTGAAATAGATGCTAATTTTGGAAAAACAGATGCTAATTCTGGAAAATATAGATGCTAATTTTGAAACAAATAGATGCTAATCTTTCAGGTCACTATTTATTATGGAGTGCTGGAGGAAGCATACAAGTGTGTGTGTGCAAAAAGATGATAAACCGCAGTGATACATATAAGTCAGGAAATTTGTTTAAAAGGGTTATAGGGAGGTACATTCAGGAAAACGGGGTGGCCTAGGGAGTGGTGGTAAGGGAACAGGGACATGGAAATCAAGTAGGGATGACAAAAAATTAATGCTGAACTGTAGAAGTATTGTAAAGAAAGGAACAGAATTAAGTAATTTAATAGATATATACTTACCAGATATTGTAATAGGAGTTGAATCATGGCTGAGAAATGATATAATGGATGCAGAAATTTTCTCACGGAACTGGAGTGTGTATCATAGAGATAGGATAGGAACGGTAGGACGGGGAGTATTCATTCTGTTGAAAGAAGAATTTGTAAACTACGAAAAAGTTAAAGATGACAAAGAAATTCTAGGTGTAGGGCTCATCTCTAAAGATAATAGGCAACTTGATGTCTTTGGAGTGTACAGACCAGGAAACGCTAGCGCAGATGCTGATTCAGAATTATTTGATAAGATAAATCAGCTATGTGGGAAACGATAAGAAAAGGAATGTGATTGCAGCGGGTAATCTCAATTGACCAAATGTCAATTGGGAAGGTAATGCGAACGACAGGAAGCATGACCAACAAGTGGCAAAAAAGTTAATCTGGGAAGGGCATCTGATTCAGAAAGTGATGGAACCAACTAGAGGGAAGAATATTCTGGATGTGGTGTTGGTAAAGCCAGCCCCGTGTTGTAGGGGTAGCGTGTCTACCTCTCAACCGGAGGCCCCGGGTTTGATTCCCGGCAAGGTCAGGGATTTTTACCTGGACCTGAGGGCTGGCTTGAGGTCCACTCAGCCTACGTGATCAGAATTGAGGAGCTATCTGACGGTGAGATAGCGGCCTCGGTCTCGGAAGCCAAGAATAACGGCCGAGAGGATTCGTCGTGCTGACCACACGACACCTCGCAATCTACGCTATAAATTGAGGATAATTATGTCCACCTTTTCAATACAAAAACAATGTGAGGTCATTAACACATCACATATTTATAACCTTTCAAACATTGGGACCGGTTTCGGCATTATTTGTATGCCATCATCAGCCATAGGAAACTTTGTGACAAGGCGTAAGTACAATATTAACATAACTTACAACATACATATATATAAAATTGAACATATTCTTACATGACTATTAAAATTTGGTGTACACCATAAAACCTTAGATTAAAATTGGTAGCATATTTTATGCGACAACTAACAAACCTTGGCTGCAAAACGAACTAAAGTTTCTATACAAGAAAAAAATCCTTTTTAAACAATCGTCTATATGAAACCCACCTTGAAGTCACTGCGTTGTTGACAATGGAATATTTTTCAAGAAAAAGTGCACAGCAAGCTAACCACTACACTTTCTCAGAAACAGTATACAATAGACCATAAATTCCAAACCCTAATCAATAAATCAAATGCAGAAAACAGACCGTCCAGGAACGCTACCCCTAATAACACGCATAGCCAAATTTTAGCTCAATTTCACCCGCCCCTTATTAATCTCTCCAACACTAACTTTGACGAAGAAGAAATTGCTATTCTCTCCAAAGGCCCCAAGTATAATTGGCCTAACTATAACTTAGCGAACATGACTAAACAACTAGTAATAGAAACAGAAGCGGCTATCAACAAAATACCTATTGATACTCAAAATGAGGTTAGATATGAAGCGAAGAAACAAACAGTATTCTAAATGCACCAATTTACACTACTAATTCAACACAACACGAGGACCGGAAAAAGATCCTACAGCTTAAGAATAAGATTAAAGACACAAAAACCATCATCACCAAAGCAGACAAAGGAAACACCACTGTTATAATAGAGAAAACTGATTATATAACCAAAACAAAAAACTTTTTTACTGACAGTTCTTTTACAATAATAGAAAAAGATCCAACCAAATCTATTCAAAAACAGTTAAAACAGACACTAAAAAACATAACCTTCTTGTTGACTGATAGCGAGAAAAACAAGCTGATCAACATGAACCCTGATCTCCCCACGGTCAAAGCCCAACCAAAAATCCATAAGGAAGGAGTACCTATACGTCCCATAGTAAATTTTCGACCAAGCCCTCTTTACAAGACAGCGCAATTTATACAACAGTTCCTAAGAAAACGCTATACTTTTCAAGCAAACAAATCCGTGATGAACACTCTAGAATTAGTTAAAAACTAGACAACTTTAAAATGCAACCCCATTATACGATGCATTCATTTGATATCAACGTGTATGCAAACATAAAACCAGAAAAAGTACTACCAATAATTTCAAAAAACTTACGTACTCACAGCAAACTCAGTCAATTAGAAATAGCAGATTTTATGACCATCCTTAAACTGTTAGTTAATGGCAATTACTTTACATTCGACAAAGTGATATACAAACAAGATGGACTGGCCATGGGGTCACCAGCGTCTGGCATTTTGGCTGATATATATCTAAATTTCCTTGAACATACTAGAATACAAGATGATAAGAAATTTAATAACATTCTCTTGTGGGCCAGATTCGTTGATGATACGTTTATTGTTATGGACCAGCACATTTCAGACGCACCTACCACCCTGGCACACCTTAATAATATTGATCCAGATATTAAGTTTACAATAGAATCCGAGGAAAACAGAGCCCTTAACTTCTTAGATTTAACAATCACTCGGCTCCCGCATTCCTTTAAATATAAGATCTATAGAAAACAAACACACACCGCAACAACCATTCATACGGACTCCATACACCCACCCAGCCAAAACCGAGCAACCTATAATAGTATGATACACCGGGCTTTTAGCATTCCCATGCCAAAATCAGACTTAAATAGAGAACTAAAAACAATACGTAGCATTGCAGCCCGTAACGGCTATAATCGTAGTTTCATAGAACGAATAATTTATAAGTTCAAGCACAGACCGAAATCAAACCTACAAAAAGAAATAACTAGACCAAAAGTCTACTCAACATTCACATTTAATCCTAATGTCTATAGAATCACAAAAATTTTCAAGAAAAAGATCAACGTCTCTTTTAAAACCAACAACAGAAATCTTGACATATTTCATAACGCTAAACTAGTTAACGCACCAAACCCATATGATAAATCGGGCGTATACAGATTTCACTGTAACAGCTGTAATAGTACATACATTGGACAAACGGGGAGATCCTTTAAGGTTAGGTATAATGAGCACGTCAACGCCATTAAATACAGGAGATTTTCAGCTATAGGACAACACATAAATGACTATAAACATAGTTTTCATGACATCAACCATGATATTGACATTGTAGAAATAATGGAAAAAGGGCCCTTCCTTGACATAATGGAACAATGTTTCATATCATTAGATCAGTATTTTAACCCGAATTATAATCTGAATGAGGTATGCGAAAAACCCACGATATTGTTTGATACGCTCATTTCAGTGATCAACAATCTAAAAAGACCAATAAATCAACCAGTACACAAAATGGTGCGCAATATGCTCATCTACCATCCCCTCCGTAATCCACGCCCTCCCGACCAATAACCTCGCATTACCGCGATTCCCCTTCCCCTACATAACATGCTCCGCCCCTCTTCTAATACTCGTAGTCTGCTTTCTGCCTTTCTGGTAGACAGTTCCTCACCAGCTTCATTCTCGACAACATAGTGCCTAAGCTGAGTTTTTACTTAAACGAAAATAATGCCTATTAAACTTAGTTATTCTTATGCTAATACATAGTATATATATATATCTCTCTCTCTCTTCTTAGGTCCGTCTTGGATCGAGATATTTCTAGAACCTCAAAGACCTCGAATGTAATGGTCCAAGAAATTCCGGTTCACCAGTCCACTTCAATCAAGTCAATCTACATTATAAGAACATTAGCATAAAAGACAGAATATTACATGTACGAACATTGCTCAACGACATTATATTACAAAATAAGAAATTTATTCAATCCAAAATCCACCTAAAACAGAGTGAACCTGTAATCAATTCTAAGAGGAACTGTTTTGCTCACTATATATCTTCACTGAAAAAGGGGACCTCTATAATGGACAAATAATGTTTTAAAGTTTAAAATATCAGCCGAATTTATCATTTTATTCGACTTGTTATTAAATAACCAAACTATATTAACGCAAGATATAGAATTACTAAAGACTTATAATGTAACTTATCCCCATACCTAGTACAAATAGGTCACTGTTTGCGATCTTACAGTAGGCGATTTCATTTTAATGCATGTCAATTTAGTATTTTTGACCAAACAAATGTAATATTATCTTTAACGCCTAGTAGTTATAAAAGTTTATAAAGATTGAAAAATTGTTATCTGGATGCTCAATTAGCATTTTGTAATATTTATAAAAACTGACAAAAGCTTTAACTTTAGTCAAATAATTGTATAAAGGAAATAAGTTATAATATGTCGCATAAAATATGCTACCAATTTTAATCTAAGGTTTTATGGTGTACACCAAATTTTAATAGTTTTGTAAGAATATGTTCAATTTTATATATATATATATATATATATATATGTTGTAAGTTATGTTAATATTGTACTTAGGCCCTGTCACAAAGTTTCCTATGGCTGATGATGGCATACAAATAATGCCGAAACCGGTCCCAATGTTTGAAAGGTAATAAATATGTGATGTGTTAATGACGTCACATTGTTTTTGTATTGAAAAGGTGGACATAATTATCCTCAATTTATAGTGTAAATCTAGATTCAATACGGACCAAAATGAAGTTCTTAACTTTAAATAGAACCTCGCAATCTGCAGGCCTTCGGGCTGAGCAGTGGTCGCTTGGTAGGCCAAGGCCCTTCAAGGGCTGTAGTGCCATGTGATTCGGTTCGGTGCTGGTAAAACCAGATGAGCTCTATAGAGAAACCGAAGTAATAGATGGCACTAGAGATCACGAACCTGTTTTTGTGGTAGTTGAAAATAAGTGTGAAAGAAAGGAAGATATTAAATTTAGGACTATTAGAGAGTACCATATGGCTGATAAAACAGGCATGAGGGAGTTTAAAAAAAGTAACTATGATCGGTGGAAAAGGGTAAATAAAAACTGACACAGGTGTAGAATATATTGGAAGTGAAATGTGTTTGTAGAGGATTTTACTTATCGTGCCCGTTTTCAATACGAGCTCATTGAAAGCGTATCATGGCATCGATTATATTTATTCTCTAAAGAATGGACAAGGAAATAATTCTTATACAGCAAACAGAGAAAGAACTCTGGGTTGACGTGCAAGTGTTTTCGACGAGAGGTTAAATGCCAACCCTGCCATAAATTCTCCCGAGGACTGACCGGAAAGAACAACAGGCGAGTTGGGAGCGAGGAAAGACAATGGAACCGGAGGAAACAAGACACTCGATATCCAGCTTCACGGTTAAAAGTAGTGTGACGGAAATGTCATAAAAACAATTGAAAAGTAACGCAATTGAGCCAAGTGATACATTCACAACAGATCTGAACTGACGTCAAAAATACGAAGTGGAGGCCCAGAAAATATGACCAAGCTCGTACAATAGTATAAAATCTAACCCTAGCCTGCACAAACAGGGGAAGAATCGAATTCAGTGCAAGGAATCACAACGGACCAGCCAATGAGGAAAAGAGTCATGTAAATTATCCCCGTAGGATTGGTTAAGGGCAAGAGAAACCAAAATGAAGAATATACTGGAGGGGAAAAACCGAGTTGATAAATTTAGCCGCGCAGAACCTAGAAAGGCACTCTTTAATCCTTAGTGGTACCGTAATCGCAGTTGTAGTCTTATCGACATCAGAATTCTTAGTACTATCGGTCTTAGCATCATTCATCGAACAGCTTATTTCTCGTTCATAGATTGTCAGACTCTTGTACTTGTGAATCGGCAAGCGAGTTCGTGTTACTTTCAACGTCTCACTGGTACACTCTACCTATTGACTGGCGACGTTCGTATTTACAGAGAGATGCATTGAGACACTGTTACATTGTGTTAATATTTAGATATCACTTTACCTCATGTCAGAGAGTTGTCTACGCACTCTGAATCAAAGTCCGGGAATGCAGTTATCTGAACTTATAAGAAAATAATAACGAGAGAAACAGTTATTCTTAATCAGAGTTATCATTTTACAGTCAAGTCCATTGGAACATGCGCGACGGTGGAAGGCTATTGTTCACCGCATAAAGTGACTAACGGGGCTTGACCGACGTCGAAGTCCAAATCGGGTCCCGGAAATACAGAACAGTGTTGATTGGCAGTGCGGGAAATGTTCTGTCGGGCGACCGCGGCGTGGACGAACGGGTAGACCCATGAACTGTGAGCAGAGGGAGAGATAGACAATGTTAGCACCTAAATTTAATACCATTACATATTCTAGGATGCTATAATAGCCACACAATCTCAGGAGCTCAGTTACACATAGCTCATAAGGTGACCAAGATTTTATAGTGTCACTAGGCTACCGACGAGACATCAGTGCACGAGATATTCCGGAGACGCAGCCTCAGGAGCAACCTATCCAGGACGAGGGTGCGACAATGGAGAACAGCAGCTGGACCACAGGGAAGACGGAACTGAGATCTGGACATCCTACGCCCACTACAATGTTGGCTTAAACAGGATGGGGCCGTCCGATCAAAAGCAAGGAGTGACCTGAAGGCTAAGTAGCAAACCTACCATTTTAATCATGTAGCACTTTACGTAGATGTTTAGAGGGATTTGTAAATAGTAGTTTTAATTTGTGGGATTTTGTATTTCTAAAGAGGCAATCGCCAGTAACGTAAGAGTAAAAGCTAGAATTGGTAAATGACTCGACCCATTTCATCTCATTTCATCTTGTTTTGTGTGGGAGTTTAACTTAAGAATGCATGTCATTTGGAAATAAACTGTAAATAAGGGTCAAATCAATGTGGATAATTACATTTCATTCTGTGATAGTTTTCCTTTCTTAATAAACGTGCAGACAAGCCTCAAAATATGTCAGACCTAGTGTAATCTAGTAGTATGCATGCTTTGAAATGAATGAGGACATGCATGGATATGTGTGATTTTCTACGTAAGCTAGAGAATGAAAGTGATTGTTACATGCATGTTTTAAGTTCTTCGATCCGAATCGAGAGGAGAATCATCGAGAGAATTCAAAGTGTTAAATTAAATCAGTGAGATGTTCGACCGTAAAAGGTGTGTTGAGAAGAGTTAACATTCAGCATCTAGGAATGAACCAAGGAGTCAGATGTAAATTTCAGGGAATAATTCCTGTTGTTGTAGGAAGAGTTCATATTTACAGGTCTTCGTATTAATAGAATGGTCTAACTAAACGTGGATAGTGTCTTCATTGTAATGACACGACAGTCATGTGGAATCAGATTACAGTGTACAGACAGGCCTTGGGAAGGTAATAGTGAGATTGAGAAGTGTAATTCCTCAAGTTATAGAGATTAGGGAGCGTGTGTGATCTCCCAGTGTGTAAATTCCGCCAGGGCTAGCGTGGTCGGGCGAAGTGAACAGTTACTGTAATTACCCCAAGGATTATCATAAACGAAGGCCTATGCACATTCATCCCCCATAGTTTTATTTAACGAGTTAGACAGTGCGTTCGGTAAGTGACCTGGGAAGGACATATACTAGGTTCATTTCAGGGATAGTCATCGTGGGTATGAATGACGGGCGAACAGTGTTCACGGCTGAATGGTAATATTATGTATTTTGGTTTGTGTGTGAGACTGACATTATGTTTACAGGTGTTGTGAGTGCGTCATGTGTTTAATTTATGTTGTAAATAATGTGTATCCGTGGTAAATTGAAATCCACGTGAGGGATGATAACACTGATTTGTAATATTGTTGGTGCATAAGAAATTAGTTAGTGTGATTCATTTTACCAAGGTTTAGAGTTAGTGTTAGTCATCCCTTAAATATTTACATAGAGGTCGGATAGGATTTCACCACAATGTTTTGTGGGCATGAAATTTAGCTACTCACGCCATTCAACGAGAAATAAAATCCAAGCACAGTTTTGGTTTTGCTTCAACATTAAAGAATTCAAATCCACGAGTGTAAATGGGAATATTCGTGTTAATCATATATATAGGATTTTGGACGTTCATATACGCAATGAATTTTACAGTTATTGAATCCAGGCATGTTTAATTTGTTTTGTTTAATTTGCCTTACTATTTATGTGCTTATTTTGAATAAATTAGGATCTTTTTTAAATCAACTGTTCCCCATTATTCAGTAGATAGCTTCACCCATTATACAATATCTGTTTATCGAAGTATATGTTCCCAAAATCTGAAATAGCGGTGAAAGTTCGAATTTATCATAGAGGGTTAGGACCGGACACGCCTGAGTGGCTGGCTAGTTGGGACATCACCAGATTTTGGTGGCTATATGGGGACATTATATATCTTTTTAAGTAGTACTTACTGTATGATCTGGAGTGTTGTGCTAGAATATTTTATTCATATTCCATTAAGCTACCTAACCTGTACAGTGTAAAGCATATTTTTTGTAACATATGTTGGTTGTAACTAGTAGATTACATTTCTATATTAACTGGAACAGTCCAGAAAGTTTGTGACGTGAATTTTTGAACAGGGTGAGTTGGCCTTTGTTAGTTACGCATTCTAGAAATAAGTTCTTACTATTCTGGAAATGAAAGATTCGCAACTGTGTGTGTTCGAGAAAGTAATTTAAACATCGCGACCGAAGAAAGTGTTGTGATTGGTCAATCTGGGCAAGCTCCTGTGTTCTAATCAGCTACTCCAAGGCCAGGTTTCCCTTTAAAGGGGGTTAGGCAGCATTTCGTGAGAGGTCTGAAGTCTCTGAGCCGTCTTGGTCTTGGCCTGCCAAGCCTGCCGAAGTTTTGACGTCGTCAACGTCTCCTCGGTACCAGAATGGGCTGCCTTAGAGTAAGCGCTGTTGTTTTCTGTCCGGTTTTAAGTTCCATTTTGTTTTCATTGGTGTAGCACAGGAGATTGCCCTAATCGCCACTATTATGTTGCTCAAATGTTTGAAAGGTTAGTTTAACTTCACTCTAATTTGTAATAGCGTGTTGTGTTTGCTCTTACCTTCAAGACTGCATTGCCAACTTGGTTTGTAATTTGATGTATTGTATTTGCTTGACTCTTTGAACTTGTAGGAAGTGCTTGTCAAGGAATTTCTAACTTGTGTGTCTCTAAGAACATGTATTTGTATTTTACAAACTATGTACCGGTATTTTCCGCACTGACTGAAACTGTTCGCAATTTATTTGTTTTCGTAAAGTCCATTTGGTAAATAATATTTTAAAAATCAAAGATCACTGTTGATTTTTTCGAAAACCGTAACCTAGACATCTCCATGCCCCTGGTAGATTCCCAGTACCATCCCACGTTCCTTGTTTGTTATCGTCAAGTTGGCCTAACTGATATTTACTTCTGTTTTTCGCCGCAGTTCATTACATGGTCATGGTGTGTATAGTGTTTAGATACCTTGTAATTAGGTTTCCTTTCCTCCCTTTAACTGTGTTTGTGTAACCCCTGAAGTACCGGTTACATATTGGTAGCAGAGCGTGGTTGCAGACAAAGAAACGTGAACTGTGATCATACCTAACATAAAACACCGTAAAAGTTGTGATTCAATATATGATTTATTCTGAAGCCTCCACCTTATCAATACATTTGTTTACATACTATCATTCACAGTACCGGTTTCGACCCTTCAAGGGTCATCCTCAGCTGACAATTACAAATACAGTTCTTAAAAAAGCATCATAATGGGAAATATTGTACAGTCGTGACAATTGTCCAATTTAACAGACCATCTAAAACAAATGATACAATTAAAATAATAAAATAAGTCCTCTTTTCTTGGATTATAAAAGTATTACATAGTATAAAAAGACATGTCATTTGCAAATGTTTTTGTTATTTTGATCAGTACTCGACATGCTGCCGTGTAATGCACAACAGTGTCAACAACTATAATAAATACGGCCTACAACATAAAAGGAAGAAGCCTTCACGCTATCTTTCAAAATTCAAGACATCAAGTATTGTAAAACCAATTGACACTTGACAAAATTATACAACGTCAAATTAAGAAGGACGTCACTAAAAACAAAATTTTTATTCTTAAAAACACATTTTACTATCAACTCAGCATTAGTATATATTATGAATCTTGTACATATATATTGACAATGCCTCGAACTGAACATTAGACAACTACCCGATTCCTCAAAAAGAGTGTCAAGTCATTCGAAGACGCTCATACAACCAGCAGAGGAACACGGTGAAATAAACAATATAGTTATCACAACAATAAACATCCGAAATGTTTTAATCAATTACCCATAAGTTTTAACGCAAATAAGTGGACACTTCAAGAATACTACTATCAGTGCATACATAACATTGCAAGTTCCAATTTTTACGCTGATCAAAATAACAAAAACATTTGCAAATGACATGTCTTTTTATACTACGTAATACTTTTATAATCCAAGAAAAGAGGACTTATATTATTCTTTTAATTATATCATTTGTTTTAGATGGTCTGTTAAATTGGACAATTGTCACGACTGTACAATATATTCCATTGTGATGTTTTAAGAACCATATTTGTAATTGTCAGCTGAGGATGACCCTTGAAGGGTCGAAACTGGTAGTGTGAATGATAGTATGTAAACAAATGTATTGATAACGTGGAGGCTTCAGTATCAATCTTATATTGTAGCTACAATCAATACGGAAATGAAACTTATAAATTATGATAAAGTTGTGATTCGTATATCGCGTTAAAATTTTGTTTCTACCGGTCAGGATAGCTCGCGCTGTTCCTGATCCTTTCCATTTGCGAAAGTTAGAACTAATTTATGAATTAAAAATACGAAAAATGAATTCTACAGGCCATGTCAGAGATGACACTAGCCTGTTGAAACGGTCTCTTAATTTGCCGATAACCATACCCGAGTTAACTACGGACGAGTTGCGTGAGTCTTTGGCCGTGGTCAAAGATAGGTTAGCAGAATTCAACAACATTCTTGTGTCCTTTAGTGCTTCTGAGCCCTCACATGGCCAGTTAGCGTGGGTTAAGGCGCAGTTACTACATTACCTGGACAGAATTAGGGATTTGTTGTCTCTCGAATTGCCGAAAGTTGAGCGGCAGGAATGTGAAGCCTTACTAGTACAGTTTTCGAGAATATTCGACTAAATCAGTGGTTTGCTTGAAGGGAAGAAGTTGAATAACACAGATTCTGAAGTTCAAGTGTCTATCCCATCTGAAATATGTGAAAGTGTTGACTCTGGTGCTGCATCTGTTGCTGCTCAAGTGTGTACTCTGACATCTAGTGCTGGTGTTATACAGGAGTCTGATGTGACTAATGCTCACCTGGGATCTTCTATTTCATTATCTGGAGCTAGGACACCTGTAAGTGATTCAAATGATCTATGTTCTTTGCATGTCGGTACCTCTACCAATTTTCCTGTGGTAACTGGTAATTCTGTTGTGGCTCAGTGTCTGCCCTCTATTGTTACTCAGCCCGGTTCTGATGCAATGGTGCAAAACCAACCCCCTGTCTTAGCGCCACCGGTATCAAGTGCTCTTTTAGGTTGCATAACCCCTACTCAAGTGGTTAATGCCCCAATGGTTTCTCAGATTAGTGAGAACCTTTCACAGATGAGATTGTCTGGACCCGTAACATTGCAGGCTAATGGTAGCCCTAACCTAACCTTCTGTAATCCATCCATTTCACAAGGGCACCCGAATCAAAGGTACGATGACTCAGTAACACCTCTGGACCATTCTAAACCTTCCCAGGCACCTTCTACACCTGTTTTTCCCCAATTTTCTCTAACCTGCCTCACCCGTTGACTACAGTGGAACCTTGGATTGTGAACATAATTCGTTCCGGAAACATGCTTGTAATCCAAAGCACTCTTATATCAAAGCAAGTTTTTCCATAAGAAACAATTGAAACGCGGATGATTCATCCACAACACAAAAACATTTATTTGCATACCATTTCTAAAACAAAATAACACCTAAAAACAAACTATAGTGCACTTTTCCTTACAATATAATCATTGTTGGTGTGAGGGAGACGAGAGATGACATGAGAAGAGTTACTGTGCTGCACAAATTTTGCTAACGGAATCACTGCTGTCTGTTGCCTCACTGGAATTGTTTTCTTTTTGTGCAACTTTAACGAGGAACCTGTCCAACGGCTGTTGCTTTTGCCTGTTTTTGATGATTTCACGAAAATGTGACATTGCATTGTCATTGAACTGATTCATCGCTCGCACTGCTACAGCCTTATTCGGGTGGTGTTTTTCTACAAAATTTTGCACTGTTTCCCACATTTTACACTTCTCCCGAATCTCAGTTGAAGTGACTTTTCTTCCTCCTCTTCCCTGGACGAAATCTCCATAACTTCCTCCTGCTGTTCGTGATGCAGGCCCATTAGTTCGTTGGTGGTCAGTTACTGGCTATGTTCTTCCACCAGCTCTTGAATGTCCATGTCATTCACCTTCAACATTCCCTAAGGACACAATTTCATCGATAATCAGCGGCCCATTGTCACCAACAATACCCTCAAAGTCACGTCCAAAAACACAGTCAGGCCACAGCTTTCCGTAAACTGAAGTGAGAGTTCTCTTGGTGACTCCATCACAGACTTTACCGATGATCTTCAGGCAGTTCACGATAGGGAAATGATTTCTCCCAAACTCTTGGAGGGTAAGGTTTGTTCCTTCGGTCACTTCGAACTCTTGGAGGGTAAGGTTTGTTCCTTCGGTCACTTCGAAGCATCGCTGAAATAGTGCTTTGGTGTGTAGCTTCTTGAATTTCGAAATGACTTGCTGATCCATAGGCTGGAGAATTGGAGTAGTGTTGGGAGGAAGGAACTTAACCTTAACGAACTTGAATTCCTCCAGTAAGTCGTCCTCAAGGCCATAACCAGCAAGACTTTGAGCGCCAGATTATTTTCTGGAAGGTATTCTTCACTACAGAGCCAAAGACCTCGTTCATCCATTCAACAAAAGAACAGGGGACGTGAAAACCTAGCCACACGTGACGCTCGTATTGTGGAACCTCACTCGCATATCAAGTTACAAATTATTTAAAATGTTTGCTCGTCTTGCAAAACACTCGTAGACCAAGTTACTCGCATCCCGAGGTTTCACTGTACTGTGTTTAAGGGAGTCTCTAAATTTTCGGCTAACTCCGTTGATGAGGTTATTTCCTTCCTTCGGTTCCTAATTGAGTTCAAGGATCAGGCAATAGTGTATAATCTCAGTAACTACCACGTATTTCAAATTCTATACCTGCATGTATCTGGAGCTCTTTCTGAGCATATCGTCAAGGCCATTTCCGAAAGGTGGTCTGTAGATCAATTTCATGCACATGTGCTTGAATTTTTCATTCCTTCTCGTGCCTTGTCCGCATTAGTGCAGAAGCACTATTTCAGAGTACAACACCTCAACGAGTCATTATCTGAATATGTTCAAGATATTAAGGTCCAGACTAGGATTTTCCGGCTCCAATATTCCGAGGCCCAGATGGTTGCCAACATAATTGAAGGTCTCGCCCCGAACAACAGATCACATCTGGCTCTTTCACTGCGACCAGCAACGTTTTCCCAGTTGGAAGCCGTTACAGTTTCTGCAGAAGGCGTTCGATATGCCGACCAGTTACACCTTGCATTCGCCCCACCTCCGATGAGCATGCCCTCTCCTCAGGATTCCAAAACCACCCCTTCACCTGCTTCCAACTCGCGTAATACTCGTTCATGTTTCAATTGTGGCTCCTCTGCTCATCTCAAGTGGGACTGTCCTAAAGTTGGGGCATTAGGCAATGTAAAACCTGCCAGGCGTAGAGGCTCTTCCACCAATACTTCTTGCCATAACTGGGGGTCAACTAGCCACTTCTCTAGGCAGTGCCCACTTAACACTTCAGGCTCCGGACCCCCGGGCAATAATAGTTCTAGATGATTAACCGCCAGTTCCGGAGCAGTGTTAAGGGAACAGGGAACTGGAAATCAAGTAGGGATGCCATAAAACTGTTAGTGCTCAACTGTAGAAGAATTGTAAAGAAAGGAATAGAATTAAGCAATTTAATAGATATATACTTACCAGATTTTTTTTTGCTAGGGGCTTTACATCGCACCGACACAGATAGGTCTTATGGGGACGATGGGATAGGAAAGGCCTAGGAGTTGGAAGGAAGCGGCCGTGGCCTTAAGGTACAGCCCCAGCATTTGCCTGGTGTGAAAATGGGAAACCACGGAAGACCCTCTTCAGGGCTGCCGATAGTGGGATTCAAACCTACTATCTCCCGGATGCAAGCTCACAGCCGCGCGCATCTACGCGCACGGCCAACTCGCCCGGTACCAGATATCTTAATAGGAGTTGAATCATGGCTGAGAGGTGATATAATGGATGCAGAAATTTTCTCACGGAACTTGAGGGTGTTTCGTAGACATAGGATACGAATGGTAGGAGGGGGAGTATTCATTCTCATGAAAGAAGAATTTCTAAGCTACGAAAAAGTTAAAGATGACAAACACGAAATTCTAGGGGTGAGGCTCATCTCTGAAGATAATAGGCAACTTGATATCTTTGGAGTGTACAGACCAGGAAAGGGTAGCGCAGATGTTGATTCAGGATGATTTGATAAGATAATCAGCTATGTGGGAAACGATAAGGAAAGGAATGTGATTGTAGCAGGTGATCTCAATTTAACAAATGTCAATTCAGAAGGTAATGCAAACGACAGGAAGCATGACCAACAAATGGCAAATAAGTTAATAAGGGGAAGGGCACCTGATTCAGAAAGTGATGGAACCGACTAGAGGGAAGAATATTCTGGATGTGGTGCTGGTAAAACCACATGAGCTCTACAGAGAAACCGAAGTAATAGATGGTATTAGTGATCACGAAGCTGTTTTTGTGATAATTTTTAAAAAATGTGAAAGAAAGAAAGAGATTAAAATTAGGACTATTAGGCAGTACCATATGCCTGATAAAACAGGCATGAGGGAGTTTTTAATAAGTAACTACAATCAGTGGAAAACGGTAAATAAAAATGTAAACATACTCTGGGATGGGTTTAAAGCAATTGTTGAAGAATGTGAAAATAGGTTTGTACCTTTAAAGCTGGTAAGGAATGGTAAAGATCCCCTATATTATAACACGGAAGTAAAGAAACTAAGAAGGAGGTGCAGGTTGGAAAGAAATAGAGTTAGAAATGGCTGTGCAAGTAAGGAGAAATTGAAGGAACTTACTAGGAAATTGAATCTAGCAAGGAAGTCAGCTAAGGATAACATGATGGCAAGCATAATTGGTGGCCACACTAATTTTAGTGAAAAATGGAAGAGTACGTATACGTACTTTAAGGCAGAAACAGGTTCCAAGAAGGACATTCCAGGAATAATTAATGAACAAGGGGAGTGTGTATGCGCGGATCTTCAAAAGGCAGAAGTATTCAGTCAGCAGTATGTAAAGATTGTTGGTTACAAGGATAATGTCCAGATAGAAGAGGTGACTAGTACTAAAGAAGTATTAAAATTTACCTATCACAGCAATGACATTTACAGTAAGATACAAAAATTGAAAACTGCTGGAATTGATAAGGTTTTGGGGGATATACTAAAGACAATGGGTTGGATTATAGTACCATATCTGAAGTACTTGTTTGATTATTGTTTGCATAAAGGAACTTTGCCAACTGAATGGAGAGTTGCTCTAGTAGGCAATGTATATAAAGGAAAGGGTGATAAACATAAAGCTGAAAATTACAGGCCAGTCAGCTTGACATGCATTGTATGTAAGCTGTGAGACAGCATTCTTTCTGATTATATGAGACATGTTTGCAAAATTAATAACTGGTTTGATAGAAGGCAGTTTGGGTTTAGGAAAGGTTATTCCACTGAAGCCCAACTTGTAGGATTCCAACAAGATTTCCTGGATTCAGGAGGTCAACTGGTCTGTATTGCGATTGACTTATCTAAGGCATTTGATAGGGTAGATCATGGGAGACTACTGGCAAAAATGAGTGCAATTGGACTAGAAAAAAGAGTGACTGAATGGGTGGCTCTGTTTCTAGAAAAAAAAACTCAGAATTAGAGTAGGTGAAGCTTTATCTGTCCCTGTAATAATTAAGTGGGGAATTCCTCAAGGCAGTATTATTCGATTTTTATGTTTTCTTATATGTGTTTTGCAGATGATGTTATTCTGTACAGAGTAATAAATAAGTTACAAGATTGTGAGCAACAGCAAAATGACCTCGATAATGTTGTGAGATGGACAGTAGGCAATGGTATGATGATAAACGGGGTTAAAAGTCAGGTTGTGAGTTTCATAAATAGCAAAACTTCTCTCAGTTTTACTTACTACATTGATGGGGTGAAAGTTCCCTTTGGGGATCATTGTAAATACCTAGGTATTAATATAAGGAATGATCTTCATTGGGGTAATCACATAAATATGATTGTAAATAAAGGGTACAGATCTTTGCACATGGTTATGAGAGTATTTAGGGGTTGTAGTAAGGATGTAAAGGAGAGAGCATATTTGTCTCTGGTGAGACCCCAACTAGAGTATGGTTCCAGTGTATGGGACCCTTACCAGGATTACTTGATTCTGGAACTGGAAAAAATCCAAAGAAAAGCAGCTCGACTTGTTCTGGGCATACCGTAGTTATGCATAGAGGTAAATAATGAACCTGTATGTGCATTACTAGACTCTGGGAGTATTGTCAACTTGATGAGCGAGACCTGGTACGATTCTATGAAAACTGTTTGCAAGTTACCTACATTAGAACCAGTGTCCTTAACCTGCCATACTGCTAATTCCAACTCATTGAACATTGAAGGATCACTAGAGGTCAAGATTAAAGTCCGTGATTTCACATGGAAAATGCCAGTACTAGTGGCAAAAGATTTATCCTGTCAGTTCATATTGGGTACCAATTTTATTGTTAAAACGGGCATGATTTTAAATCTGCAGTTCAATAGATTCCAGTTTAAATTTTGTGCAAGAACCTGTGATTTGTGTGATCGCTCCCCAATTCTGCCTTGTCACGTTAATACTATTCCTGAAGATTCTGACGAACCCGAAGCTTTTGATTTTAATCACTTACCCGAAGAGCAGGCCAATCAACTTAGGAAACTCTGCGATAAGTTCCCTGATGTCTTTACCGTCAGGTTAGGTGTCGCCAATGCATTAGAATACAAAATTGAAGTCACGGATAACATACGTGTCCGTTCTCCTCCGTATCGGCTGTCACCACCCAAAATGAAAGCCCTTAAGGCTATTATTGATCAAATGCTCGCTGACAGAGTGATACGCCCTTCCAAGTCAGCCATTCTTCTCCCATGTTTCTGGTCCCTAAACCGCAAGGTGGTTATTGTCCTGTAGTTGACTGACAATATTGAATAAGGATGAAGGGTTTCCACCTGTTCAATATATTGACATAGTGACTTAATTAAAGTATCACATTTTTATTATTATTATTATGGTACCGGTTTCGGCATCTCCCATGCCGTCATCAGCCAATGAAAAATTTTGCAAGGTATTATAAGTGATTACATAAAATATGTATGCAGTATATAAACATATACAGAGCATACTATCTGTGTTCTGAAATTATACAATTATATATATATATATACATTAAAATATGTGTGATTAAAATACAAAGACCGCTTAATCTTTTAAGATGTTAGACACGTCATAAAATACGACTATTTCTTGTGTGTCAAAAAGATTTTGTATAACTAAAATATACGTGAATAACCTTGAAGAGTACAAGGTGTTCCTCTTAAAATTTATCTTCAGTCTTTATACACCATCTGACGTACTCAAATATTATTTTCTAGAACATTGTTCCTTTTGTTAATATGATTATGGCATTTAATCATTGTTTATATATGGTGGCGCACGAAATGTCATACATCGGAAATGTTTTATAAAATGTGTAAACCTGGGCTCACAACCATGTCCTTTCGTGAACAGAAACCTTATTTCATGCGTGATCCGACAGGCAGCACCACATCTCGCGCATGCGTACCGGCTGCTAGTTATACAGCATGGCGGACAAAGGGAGATTGACACGTGAACAGAAGGTGAAGATAGTGTTGTTTTATGCTGAAAGAAGAGCGCAGCTCGTATCCAGGAAAGTTTTCGTGTTCATTTCCGTACTCGGTGGGCTCCTTGCCGGCTGACGGTATACAAACTGGCCACGCAATTTGAAACAGAAGGCAACATACTGGAGAGAAAACGGCCCCGCCTCAAGCCGGTCCGCTCACCAGAGAATGTTGCTGCTGTGAAAGCGGCTGTGGCTCGGTGCCCCTCCAAATCCACCAGAACTGCATGTGTTCAGCTGGGCATCTCTCGTCGGTCAATTCAGAGAATACTGCAGTCTCACCTTGACGTGTTTCCATACAAAATGTCAAATGTTCTGGACTTCCTGAATGAACATTTCGGGCTCCGTGTGATGTCCCATCGATATCCCCAGCATTTTCAGAGCGGCTCAACCTGGCCACCGCATAGCCCCGATCTCAATCCCTGCAACTTCTTCCTTAGGGGATATTTGAAGAAGACAATCTACCGCCATAAACCAGAAAATGTACAGCAATTGCAAGCGGCCATTGTGACTTTCTTCCGAGGGTTGAGTGAGGACTTGTGTCGTAGAGCGATCGCGAACATGCAGGTTCGCCTCGAAGCTGTTGTAACACCGAGAAGGTGGACATATTGAACATGTCCTACACACAAACTAACCATGCACATGTCAGTGAATGTTGTAACACCATTTTGTATTCAATATTTGTATATTACATTTTCTATAAACAATTTCCAGTGTATGACATTTCGTGCGCCACCCTGTATTTATATGAATCAGTTACACCTAGTATGCATTGCTGACGTTTCTATGATATATTTATGATGATGCTTGTTGTTTTAAGGGGCCTAACATCGAAGGTCATCGGCCTGATATATTTATGTCAATCAGTTCCACCTAGTATGTATTCCTGAAATTTCTATGATATACAGATTTCTATGATATATTTATATGAATCAGTTCCACCTAGCATATTTTCCTGAAATTTCTGATATACAGATTTTTTTTTCTGTTAGAATGTCACAGTCTTTGTGTAGCTATTCTAAACCATATGATTTAAGCTTGAACTCTGCATATTATTGTTCAAAAAATATATTGTAAAGTTGAGGCCATGCATTGATAGTTGAGATCTTGAAAATTTCAATATCAGGTGGATTTTGACTAGTTAATATCTATCTTGACCCAACACTGACCCAGAAATAGAGAACGAATTGTGAATTTTTATGTTAGAATTCCGAATTCAGAAAAGGCGCTATTGAAAGGAAAAGAATATTGAGGTATGAAACTCACCTCTAAACCCAAAGTGGCCAGGCGTGGTGTATGTGAGGAGCTGGAATGCAAAGTGTCAAGCGACAGCCTGCCTGCATCAGCTGTTAGGTGGAACGTATTGGGTAGGGGGAGAGGAAGTTGCGGTGACGTGAGAATGTAGGTCAGGGGCGCGTGGATTCTTGTGGGGGTAGTAAGCCAGCGTGTTGCGTGACGTTTTATGGACTAATTGATTTTTAGGTATTTTTAATTGATTTAACACCGAAATAAGTGTATCAAATAAAATTGTGGGTTTCTCGGATAAATCATTGAGATTATAGTTAGGATTGTAATACTGATCTAATATGATGAAACATTGCTCCATCAAGTCTAATAGCAGACCCTTGTTCATTGTTTCGATGATGTCCAAATCATTATTAATGCCTTATAAAATTATGTTTATATTCTTGTATATGCTGACCTATTGCTGAAAATCTCCTGTACCTAATAGCATTGACATGCTCGTTGTATCTAATATTAAATGATCTCCCTGTTTGTCTGATGTAAACACTGGAGCAGTCATTGCAGTGAAATCTGTAAACACCTGATCTATCAAAAGGGTTGGACACATTGACCAATTTAGAATTGTGAAAAATATCAAGATTTCTGTTATTAGTCCTGAAAGATATTTTAGTATTTCTTTTTTTGAAAACATTTGTTAGTCGGAAGATGTCAGGGTTGAACGTGAAGGTTGCATAAGTTTTTGCCTTAGTTGTTTCTTTTTGTAACTTAGTCTTGGGTCAGTGTTTGAACTTGTAAATTATACGTTCTATAAAACTTTGGTCATAACCATTGTGTGATGCAGTATTGCACATG
The DNA here is from genome assembly GCF_040414725.1 of Anabrus simplex. Classification (NCBI taxonomy): domain Eukaryota; kingdom Metazoa; phylum Arthropoda; class Insecta; order Orthoptera; family Tettigoniidae; genus Anabrus; species Anabrus simplex. Next base: position 20,746,591 of record NC_090266.1, read on the forward strand.
GTGTTAAGTTCTTTCTTCAACTCTGTTGTAGACATAGATACATTAAAAGCTCGATGTATTAGACTATTATAAGTAGGTAGCTCTTTTGTGACTAGGAGGGTGTACAGAATCTTGCTTAATCGTCGTAGCTGTGTGTGTTGGTTTCCTGTAAATTTTATATTTAAAAGAAGATGCAAGTCTAGTAATGGTTAAATCTAAAAAAATTAGGGTCTTTTTGGTTTCGGATTCTATTCTACCAACGCACGGCCTCAACCTTACAATATATTTTTTGAACAATAAAATGCAGAGTTCAAGCTTAAATCATATGGTTTAGAATAGCTACGCAAAGACTGTGACATTCTAACAGAAAAAAATCTGCATATCATAGAAATTTCAGGAATATATACTAGGTGGAACTGATTCATTTAAATATATCATAGAAATTTCAGGAATACATACTAGGTGGAACTGATTCACATAAATATGAACAATGATTAAATGCCATGATCATATTAACAAAAGGAACAATGTTCTAGAAATTAATATTTAATTCAGTACGTCACATGGTGTATAAAGACTGACGACAAATTTTAAAAGGAACACCTTGTACTCTTCAAGGTTATTCATGTATTATTTAGTTGTACAAAATCTTTTTGACACACAAGAAAATGTTGCATTTTATGACGTGTCTAACATCTTAAAACATTAAGCGGTCTTTGTATTTTAATCACACATATTTTAATGAATATTCTTCTTCTTCCTCCTCTTCTTCTTCTTCTTCTTTTATGACCACATAGGATCACTTTAGTCAGTCCATCGTTCAGGTCTCTTTGAAGGGATTGTTCGGGCTTTGCGGTCCTCCCAGTACTTCTTCAGACGCTCCGATCTTCGAGCCCTTTCCTCAGTTGAAAATATGCGTGTTGTTGGTTTGTTTTGTATAAGTGTAAAGCAGAGGTTTGCATTTTGGAGTTTTGTATTCAATTTTACCTGATTTATGGTGTCTTCTGTTGTAAGGCCTTTTTCTTTCAGATCCTCTCTTACTTCTCTGATCCATTTACATCCTGCTGTGGTATTTTTTGAGACGAGATTGTGCTGTACGAGTTGTTTCAGAAGTCTTGAATCCTGCATCCTCACGATATGTCCAAAGAATTCCAGTCTCTTCTTACGCATAGTATCTGTAATGGGTTCTAGCTCTTTGTACACGACTTTGTTAGGTATTAACCGCCACTGTCCATCTTTCTGGTATTTTTTGTTGATGCAGGTTCTTCCAATTCCCCTTTCAATTTTCTTAAGTCTGTCAGTCTTTGATTGTTTATTCAGGTAAAAAAGTGTTTCTGCTGCATATGTAGCTTCCGGTTTTATAACTGTGTTGTAGTGGGTTTTTTTTTGTATTTACTGATACATTTCTTTTTGTAGATATCCCATGTTAATTTTTGTGCTTTAGGCTAATCTATTTGTTCTTGTTTGGATTGAGATTTTTTCATTTAGGTTATGTGTTATTACTTCTCCAAGATATTTAAATTGAGTTACTATTTTGATTTTATTACCATTTATGGTAACTTCTTTTAGTTGTGTTGGTTTTTGGGGCATAATTTCTGTTTTTTCAAATGATATTTTGAGGCCAATTTTATTTGCAATGTTTTGAAGTTCTGATATTTGGGTTTTTACTTCTTTTATGTCCATTGCTACCAATGCTAAATCGTCAGCAAAAACCAGGCAATTTGTTTTGATTTTTCGGCCAATGTTTATTTCGGGGGGGCAATTCCTAAACCATTCCCTCATCAGTTTTAATTTCAAATGATTTGGTGTTGGTGAGAGTAAATTTTATCATGTTTATTAACTTGGGGTGTAGTCCAAGGTGTCTTAATATTTTAAACAGAGATTCTCTATGGATGCAATCATATGCTTTCTTGAAATCTACAAATGTTATCACTAGGGGGCGGATTTCTATGACCTAAAAATGTACAAAATATGTATGCATTTATGACCTATAAACATAAAAATACGTCCTATAAAATCCAAATATGACTTAATGAATAACATCTGTGTTACAGAGAAACACTTTTATTACGATTGCTACAGGCTGCAATTAATTTAGAGTTTAAAAAGTTTTAATTCTTCAAAATCTTTAACCCAAAATCAACTAAAATGATGAATATTTCATGAACTCGTTAAAGTTACACTGCATACTCCTAGACAAGGACGGACTCTGTGGAAGACATAAACACTACAGTTACTTTCACTGTTCAATATTCAATCAGTTTTAATTTATACACAAAACATATGTTATTTGAATGAAACTTTCATACCTGATCTAGCCTCCATTATCAGAATTGTTGCAATGTATGACCACATGCATCTTAATATTGCTGAATGAGAATCCCCTCCTGTTGTCGCTGAGTATCGTCTTGTAGCGAGAAAAACTCCTTTCGACATCACATTATGTAAGGGGAGCGTACTTGATTAGAGTTAAATTACTTGGAGAAAATTCCTGGAAATCCGCAGATGAAGGGTTTCCACAAAGAATGTCACTTATTCCACGCACGTACACAATTCCGCTATTTTTTCCAGTACATTTTCTAATGTTCTACACACCCTAGATGCTATTGTTCCTTTCGCATGCTTTAATTCCTATTCAATGCACTTTACAACATCCAGTGCATCGCTTAGTTCTGCACCTGGAACTTCCAGTTGCGCGATTGCTCCAGATAAAGAATTAAAATTGGACTTTATGTAAGCCAGGTCCGCTTTTAATGTAGTGCTTGAAAATAAATCTTGAGTGGTTTTTATGGAGGATGATTCTGCAGGATCAAAAGACTTCACGATCTTCTCCACGACATCTAAGTTGATGCAATAGTGCACTGCGCCATCAAGCCAAGTCCCCCAGTGCGTTATAACTGGCTTGGAAGGTAGGGGTAGTGAAGGTGCTTCTTGAAATTTCTGAACGCGAAATGGAGCTTTGACAAACACTTTCTTGCAGTTCGATATTAATTTATCAACTTCAGGGTAGCTACATCTAACTTCTTCAGCTGCCCTATGCAAGGCATGTGCAAGACATGTCACATGTATCATTTTCGGGTATAGCATTTTAAGTCCCTTGGCTGCCTTCACTATATACGGAGCAGCGTCAGTTACAAATAGAAAAATGTGCTCTCTCTTTACCCCGTTTGGCCACAGCAGATTCATTGAATTGTCGAAGAGAACTGCAATGGTGGAATGGTTTGTCTTCTCTAGCACTTTACATGTCAGGAGGAACGTATCTCCAGGCCGGTCTTCCTTCAGCGTGCCAACGATCACATTTGCTACATATCTTCCTTCCATTCACATCTGTGGTTTCGTCTATTGAAACCCATATCTTACTGTCCCCCATGCCACATCTCTTCATAACAAGGGGTCAGATAGTCCTTCCTGAGAGTAGATTCGTTGGGAACAGGATGCTTTGTATATTTTTCAAGAAACTGTCTGAAGCTTCGGCTGTTAAGTCTCCTTAAAGGAATGTTAGACGAAACCATCATCTTGCAGAGATCTTGTGAAAATTGTGAACACTGTAAACTTGATGTCGGGGTTTCAAATAGCATATAGCCTATTTTCGAGTGCAGAATATGTAGTTACACATTCTTATGTTTTACAGTATTACAGTGTTGTTGCACAGAGAAGCGTTTTTCGGCAGTAACTTTTACCTCACACAATTTACAGATTAATATCGCAACTTCCCACAAATTGAAACTTTCGTTTTAGGCATATGGAAATCAATCAATACTGATCTGCATTTAGGGCAGTCACCCAGGTGGCAGATTCCTTACCTGTTGTTTTCCTAGCCTTTTCCTAAATGATTTCAAAGAAATTGGAAATCTACTGAACATCTCCCTTGGTAAGTTATTCCAATCCCTAACTCCCCTTCCTATAAATGAATATTTGCCCCAGAATTCCAACTTTATCTTCATATTGTGATCTTTCCTACTTTTATAAACGCCATTCAAACTTATTCGTCTACTAATGTCATTCCACGCAATCTCTCCGCTGACAGCTCAGAACATACCACTTATGATACAAATTCTTATAATTTTGTTAATTACCACCTATTCAATACAAGTAGATCTTCAATACGGACAAAAAAGATGAAATTTATAACATACCACTTAGCCGAGCAGCTCCCCTTCTTTCAATTCTTCCCAGCCCAAACTTAGCAACATTTTTGTAACACTACTCTTTTACTATACAGAAATAATATGAGTCACCACCTTATCAATACACTATTTTATTTACTACCAAACTGGTAAATAGGGTCAATACCGGTTTCGACCCCTAAGGGGTCATCCTCAGTTGACACATATAAATATCTATAAAAACATCACATATAATAGTTAAAGTTTAAAATTCATATGTCATTAGTATACTGGTAAGTACATCTTAGTTTGGGTATGCATATATTATGGAATTTATAAGTTGTTCTATTTGAGCTATTATGTAGGTTTTCTGTTCCTTTGTATACAGTGTCAAAAGTATTGTATTGGATGTAATTCATCCATTTGACAAAATGCTAGTGGATTGAATATGTACATTTACTGAGAGGTACATGCTATTCTATTTTACAATTTTTGTTTTACACAATATGGGGTAAAATTATTACATTTGCACACGTATGATGATATTAGGTACAATGTAGGGTCTTAAAGATGTACTATTTGGATTTTCAGTATCCTGATTACATTTCATGTAGTGGTTGTAAGGTTTACTTATTCACTTGTTTAGTTCAGTTAAATACATAAATGACCTTGTTGGTTTGAATTCTTATGATTAAAATATTGGTATGTAATACCTAGTTAACATGAATCCTTAATACTAATATATAAGTTTGTAGCACCTCTTATTCCCGTTTTCCGTCTTAAAATAGAATTGTGTCTTGACACTTTATTTTGTTAGGTATATAAAAGTCTTGTTAAAATGAACACTTTGGGGCTAAAACACCGGTATGAAATACCTGTTAAAATACTTTAGATAAATGGTATTGATATGTGGTGCTATGTGCATATTCTAGAAATATAAATGAAATATAAATATAGATTGGTGACAGTACTGTAGGTTATTGTGTTGTAGTTTAATGGCTGGTCCATTAGAAATATATAAATGTTTACTTGAATAGGATCGATCACATGTTCATGCTGTACGCGTTACGAGTGAAATTGCATAATGTATGATAGTAATAACTGGTAATTTTGTAGGATACTGCTGTTGTAGCTGAAAATCTTGAATATCATTGAGAAAACGTTCTCATCTTGTCGCGTGTCGTATACAGGTTGGATAGGTGACCATTAAGAGATGAAGTGCATATTGGATGTCGTATATCTAAATTGGGTTGCACGTTGGTTGTATCGTGAAGGCGTGTTGTAAATTAATATATCTGTAAGTAGAAATAATAAGTGTGTGAGATAATGTATCGAAAGAATGTAGTGGCAAGTATATATCGTATTACTTACGTTAGCTGTTGAGATCGTACGCTTTGTATGGCTGTCTGTTGAGATCTGTAGCGTGTTGCTCTGAGGTTATAGTTTACGGCGGTAGAGGGGAGGCTTGAAGGGATGGGTGGAGCGCTTGTAACGGGAGTGGGATTAAAGGAGGGGAGGTCTTGGAGCGGTAGATTTGTATTTATGGATTTTTGTTTATCAATTCTTTTTAAGTAATAATCTTTCAGGAGGGGAATAACTGTATGAAAAAGAATATTATTTCTGTCTATGTTATCGTTCAAGTTGGAATTTGGATTAACGTATTTGTCTAAGTTTATATAGAATTCTTCTAGTATACTGAGCAAGGGGCTTTTTGGGTTTATTTTGAGGATTTGCATATCATTACTGATGTCTGTAAACTTATGTTTCTGATCGTTAATGTGCTGTCCCATGGCTGAGAAGTGTCTATGTCTAACGGCATTTACGTGTTCGTTGTATCGTATTGAAAAACTTCTACCAGTAAGCCCTACATAACTGGCTTGGCAATCATTGCATTTTAGACGGTACACTCCTGAGTGGTTGTATTTGTTTATGTTATTGACTGATTTAGAATTGTATAGTATGTTGGTGTTATTGCGTGTAGTTTTGTATGCTATTTTTAGGCCTTGTTTTTTAAAAATGTTGGTTATGGAGTGTATATGGTTATTATTGTAAGTGAATAGTGCGTATTCTTTTTTATCTTCGGTGATTCTGGTTAACTTAGTTTTTGGTTGGTTTTTTACTTTGTTGATGATATGGTTTATCATTACTCTTTTATAACCATTTTGTTTGGCTATTTCATGAATTATGTTTAGTTCTTTGTTCAAATCTTTCTTTGAAAGTGGAATGTTATATGCCCTGTGTATCATGCTGTAGTATGCGGCTTTTTTGTGAGTGTGTGGGTGGAGTCTGTTTTTATTGTATTTGATGTATGGGTAGGCTTTCTGTATATGTTGTATGTTAGATGGTTATTATTTACCATGGAAACCGAAAACAATAATACCATAAATTACTTGGATATATCTATAACCAGACATAATAACCATCTAACATACAACATATACAGAAAGCCTACCCATACATCAAATACAATAAAAACAGACTCCACCCACACACTCACAAAAAAGCCGCATACTACAGCATGATACACAGGGCATATAACATTCCACTTTCAAAGATTTGAACAAAGAACTAAACATAATTCATGAAATAGCCAAACAAAATGGTTATAAAAGAGTAATGATAAACCATATCATCAACAAAGTAAAAAAAAAAAAACCGGGCGAGTTGGCCGTGCGCGTAGAGGCGCGCGGCTGTGAGCTTGCATCCGGGAGATAGTAGGTTCGAATCCCACTATCGGCCTGAAAATGGTTTTCCGTGGTTTCCCATTTTCACACCAGGCAAATGCTGGGGCTGTACCTTAATTAAGGCCACGGCCGCTTCCTTCCAACTCCTAGGCCTTTCCTATCCCATCGTCGCCATAAGACCTATCTGTGTCTGTGCGACGTAAAGCCCCTAGCAAAAAAAAAAAAAAAAAAAAAAAAAAAACAAAGTAAAAAACCAACCAAAAACTAAGTTAACCAGAATCACCGAAGATAAAAAAGAATACGCACTATTCACTTACAATAATAACCATATACACTCCATAACCAACATTTTTAAAAAACAAGGCCTAAAAATAGCATACAAAACTACACGCAATAACACCAACATACTATACAATTCTAAATCAGTCAATAACATAAACAAATACAACCACTCAGGAGTGTACCGTCTAAAATGCAATGATTGCCAAGCCAGTTATGTAGGGCTTACTGGTAGAAGTTTTTCAATACGATACAACGAACACGTAAATGCCGTTAGACATAGACACTTCTCAGCCATGGGACAGCACATTAACGATCAGAAACATAAGTTTACAGACATCAGTAATGATATGCAAATCCTCAAAATAAACCCAAAAAGCCCCTTGCTCAGTATACTAGAAGAATTCTATATAAACTTAGACAAATACGTTAATCCAAATTCCAACTTGAACGATAACATAGACAGAAATAATATTCTTTTTCATACAGTTATTCCCCTCCTGAAAGATTATTACTTAAAAAGAATTGATAAACAAAAATCCATAAATACAAATCTACCGCTCCAAGACCTCCCCTCCTTTAATCCCACTCCCGTTACAAGCGCTCCACCCATCCCTTCAAGCCTCCCCTCTACCGCCGTAAACTATAACCTCAGAGCAACACGCTACAGATCTCAACAGACAGCCATACAAAGCGTACGATCTCAACAGCTAACGTAAGTAATACGATATATACTTGCCACTACATTCTTTCGATACATTATCTCACACACTTATTATTTCTACTTACAGATATATTAATTTACAACACGCCTTCACGATACAACCAACGTGCAACCCAATTTAGATATACGACATCCAATATGCACTTCATCTCTTAATGGTCACCTATCCAACCTGTATACGACACGCGACAAGATGAGAACGTTTTCTCAATGATATTCAAGATTTTCAGCTACAACAGCAGTATCCTACAAAATTACCAGTTATTACTACCATACATTATGCAATTTCACTCGTAACGCGTACAGCATGAACATGTGATCGATCCTATTCAAGTAAACATTTATATATTTCTAATGGACCAGCCATTAAACTACAACACAATAACCTACAGTACTGTCACCAATCTATATTTATATTTCATTTATATTTCTAGAATATGCACATAGCACCACATATCAATACTATTTATCTAAAGTATTTTAACAGGTATTTCATACCGGTGTTTTAGCCCCAAAGTGTTCATTTTAACAAGACTTTTATATGCCTAACAAAATAAAGTGTCAAGACACAATTCTATTTTAAGACGGAAAACGGGAATAAGAGGTGCTACAAACTTATATATTAGTATTAAGGATTCATGTTAACTAGGTATTACATACCAATATTTTAATCATAAGAATTCAAACCAACAAGGTCATTTATGTATTTAACTGAACTAAACAAGTGAATAAGTAAACCTTACAACCACTACATGAAATGTAATCAGGATACTGAAAATCCAAATAGTACATCTTTAAGACCCTACATTGTACCTAATATCATCATACGTGTGCAAATGTAATAATTTTACCCCATATTGTGTAAAACAAAAATTGTAAAATAGAATAGCATGTACCTCTCAGTAAATGTACATATTCAATCCACTAGCATTTTGTCAAATGGATGAATTACATCCAATACAATACTTTTGACACTATATACAAAGGAACAGAAAACCTACATAATAGCTCAAATAGAATAACTTATAAATTCCATAATATATGCATACCCAAACTAAGATGTACTTACCAGTATACTAATGACATATGAATTTTAAACTTTAACTATTATATGTGATGTTTTTATAGATATTTATATGTGTCAACTGAGGATGACCCCTTAGGGGTCGAAACCGGTATTGACCCTATTTACCAGTTTGGTAGTAAATAAAATAGTGTATTGATAAGGTGGTGACTCATATTATTTCTATATAGTGATACCAATCAATACGGATATGAAGCTTATAAATAATAATAACACTACTCTTTTGTCGGAAATCACCCAGAACAAATCGAGCAGCTTTTCTTTGGATTTTTTTCCAGTTCTTGAATCAGGTAAACCTGGTGAGGGTCCCATACACTGGAATCATACTCTAGTTGGGGTCTTATCAGAGACTTATATGCCCTCTCCTTTACATCCTTACTACAACCCCTGAACAGCCTCATAACCATGTGTAGAGATCGGTACCCTTTATTTACAATCCCATTTATGTGATTACCCCAATGAAGATCTTTCCTTATATTAACACCTAGATCTTTACAATGATCCCCAAAAGGAACTTTCATCCCATCAACCCAGTAATTATAACTGAGAGGACTTTTCCTCTTTGTGAAACTCACAACCTGACTTTTAACCCCATTTATCAACATACCATTGCCTGCTGTCCATCTCACAACATTTTTGAGGTCACATTGCAGGAAAGGAACTGAATGACTGAAGCTCCCTAATGACCAAGGTCATTCAGTGTGTTGAAGGTGGAAGAGGGAAGGGGAAAGGAGAGAGATAAGAACAATGACAAATAACTGCAGAATTACCTCTGTTTTCGTGTAAACAATAGCCCGGTTTCCAGGAATTGACCCAGCTAGCAAACAATAGCTCCTACCTATTAGAAACTTTCCATACACTACTTTAGAATGGTTCTTCAGTAGTATATTCCAGTCTATCCTGAAAAATTATTTCTAGAGTTTATTCTGATTTTTATAAAACAAAATTCAAATGAAAATTACCAAAATATGCCGTTATGATATTTTGTTCAAAATATGCCATAAAACTTAAGAAAGCCTAAATATGCATATATATGCCCAATAAAACCTGTTTAATTTTGATTATCATGCTTGGAAATGTGTGTGTTGAAAACACAAGACTATAAGATATAATGTTAAGGGAAAAAATATGACTTGTCATAGATATCCACCCCCTAGTTATCACATACCGGGCGAGTTGGCCGTGCGCGTAGAGGCGCGTGGCTGTGAGCTTGCATCCGGGAGATAGTAGGTTCGAATCCCACTATCGGCAGCCCTGAAGATGGTTTTCCGTGGTTTCCCATTTTCACACCAGGCAAATGCTGGGGCTGTACCTTAATTAAGGCCACGGCCGCTACCTTCCAACTCCCAGGCCTTTCCCTTCCCATCGTCGCCATAAGACCTATCTGTGTCGGTGCAACGTAAAGCCCCTAGCAACAACCTAGTTATCACTATATCTCTGTTTCTTATCCTGTTATAGTCCATTATCAACTTAAGACTCATGATCTGATCAGGACAGCTCCTCCAGGGTCTGAAACCTCCTTGATATTCTCTTAGTTCTTTCTCAAGTTGTAAACTTATGCTATTAAGGATGATTATTGACAATATTTTGTATGTTATGTCTAGGAGCGAGACTCCCCTGTAGTTATTAGGGTCGGTTTTGTCTCCTTTTTTGTGCAGTGGGTGAATGAGGGCTGTTGTCCAGTGTTCTGGTAGTTCTTTTTTAATCCAGATAGAGACAAGTTGTTGATGGAGGGCAACTTTTGCTGATGTTCCTGCATATTTCCAGATTTCCGCAAAGGTCTGATCTTCTCCTGGCGCTTTGTAGTTTTTTAATTTATTCAGAGCTTGGTAGACTTCCTTTATTGTGGGGGGGATTGATGTTCTCTGGTGGTGTTTTTATTGGGGTGTTGGTGTCCAAATGAAGGAGTTCTGTAGGTTCCTCACAATTTAAAAGCTTGTTGAAATATTTAGCCAGAATTTCTGCATTGTCTTTATTGTTATTAGCCAGCTTACCATTTTCATCTTTCATCAGTAGGGTCGGGGGTTCATATTTTTGGACCTGCTTTCTGAAGGATTTGTAGTAGTCCCTTGATTGAGTTTTGATGAATTGTTCTTCAGTTAACTGTAGTGTGTCCTTATGATGTTGTCTTTTTATTCTTCTTAAGACTTGGGCAGTTTCTTTTCTCTGTTTTACTAGATTTTGATAGGATATTTCTGTTTTTTTGGACTGATGTAATATATATAATTGCATAATTTCAGAACAGAGATAGCATGCTCTGTATATGTTTCTATACTGCATAAATATTTCATGTAATCATTTATAATACCTTGCAACATTTTTCATTGGCTGATGATGGCATGGGAGATGCTGAAAACGGTACCATAATGATAATAAAAATGTGATATTTTAATTAAGTCACTATGTCAATGTACTGAACAGGTGGAAACCCTTTAACCTTATTCAACATTGTAAATCAAATCAAATCAAAATCTCTTTATTTGCAAATGAGGTGTCTACCTCTGTGGCAAATGGTACACTAAAATACATTATTGTCAAGCACTAAATTTTAAATTAACAAGAGACGAAGAAAATTTTCCTAGAATACAATATTATACAATTTACGCTAATAATTTGTTCTATTAAACACACACATCATCCTTAATAAATTTATATTGTTTACAAAATTCTACTTATAATATCTTACCAACATAGTCAACTCATATACAGTACATGAAATTACTTCTAATAATAATATACAACTGGTATAAGATTAAAATTAATATTGAATTTATTTACATATTTATATTTTACCCATTTTGGAACCTAAGTAGCATAACGACCTGCTGTGTCTTAACCAGAGCCCCTTTTGCCACCACTTTTCAGAGTTCCTGAAGGGCCTTCACAGCTACCGTAGCGGTACCAGGGCCCTCGAAGTCCCCACTGTGCTTCACCCCTACAGGCAGTCCCCTACTTGGGCTGCCCAAACTCCATAGACCAGGGGATGGAATTAATTTAATCACACACATTTTTTATTTACAATATCCTGCACTGGTCGAATGCCCTCTAACATTTCATTTATTTTCTCTGTTGTTGTTTATTCTCTTCTTGAATATCTGTACAGATTTTGGAAAAGGATCAAACACTACCCCTGGTAAACTGTTCCACTCCTTCACGCACTTCCCAATGAATGAAAATTTACCCCAATCGCTTCTGCTAAAATTCCTTCTAATTTTGTACTTGTGGTCAGTTCTACCAATATAATTATTATCCAACTGAAGCCTCTCACGGATATCTCTCCATGCTTCATCTCCTGTATAAGCTCTATATAATCCTGTAAGTCTAGTTTTCTCCCTTCTCTTACTTAAAGTTTCCCAACCAAGTTCCTTTAACATTTCTGATACACTACTCTTTCTCCTGAAATCCCCTGTTACAAACCTTGCTGCTTTCCTCTGCACACCATCTAGTTCTTTTATTAGGTATTCTTGGTGAGGATCCCAAACACTGTTTGCATATTCCAATAATGGACGAACCATACTTAAGTAACTTTTTTCTTTTAATTCTTTATTGCATCCTTTAAGTAGCCTCATTATGACATGTAACGATCTGTATGCTTTCCCAACAATGCTATCCACATGACCCTTCCAGTGCAAATTACTTTCAAATCTCACACCTAAGTATTTGCACTTGCCATCTTTAGGGATAACTACCTCATCCAAAGTATATTCAAATTCAGTTTTAAAGCTCCTGTTTGTAAATGTTGTAACAGTTGATTTGCCTCCATTAATCTTCATATTATTTTCTTCAACCCATTCTTGGATACTCTCAAGGTCCCTTTGTAATTCTGAGCAATCCTCAATGTTATTTATTTCCCTATAAACAATTATGTCATCTGCATACAATCTTATTTTTGATGTTATATTGTTCCCTAAATCATTTGCGTATATTAAGAAAAGTAACGGACCGATTATACTACCCTGTGCAATTCCCTTCCAAACTTTCTCTTCCTGTGATATATTATTTCCTACTTTGACTTTCTGAACCCTTGAATTTAGAAATGTTCTTATCCAACGTATAACCCTTACGTCCAATCCTATTCCCTCCAATTTCTTTAATAATATTCCATGTTCCACTCTATCAAAGGCTTTGGAAAGATCTATGGCTATGCAATCTAACTGGCCTCCTGAATCCAACTGATCTGATATGTCCTGCTGAAATCCCACCAGTTGTGCCTCGCAAGAAAATTTCTTTCTAAATCCATACTGGCTTCTCATGAACCAATTTTTATCATCACATATCCCTCTGATGTACTTTGCTATTAAACTCTCCAGTATTTTACAAATGATACTGGTCAGGCTGATTGGTCTGTAGTTCTCTGGTTTCCTTTTATCACCCTTTCCTTTATAAATTGGTATTATTATAGATTCCTTCCATTCCATTAATATTACACTATTATTTATGACATAGTCAAACAGAAATTTTAAGTAAGGCACTATATACCAGCCCATTGTCTTTAATACCTCCCCAGTAATTTGATCACTTCCTGCTGCTTTTCCTTGCTGAAGCAGTTGGTTTTCTCTGAAAATATCTTCGTTTGTGAATGAGAAGCTTCTTGTTTCCCCACTGTCTCTCTCCCTCTCTATCTTCTGTTTTGGTTTCCAACTCTTGACAATCATCTACTGAATCTCTAAATTCCCTACTAAATAGGTTTGCTTTCTCAGTATCTGTTAAATAGTGTTCACCCCCTTCTCCCACCATTGTAGGAATTTGGATTCCTTCTCCTTTTTGATTCCTAATATATGAATACAGCCTTTTCCATTTCCCTTTGTGGTCATTACCCTCTTGAAGAATGCCATTCATGTAATTCTCTTTTGCTTCCTTTTTCACTCTATTCAGTTCCCTCATTAGCTGTTTTCTAGTTTCTCTATTCTCCCTACCCGCTTTGATTTTCCTGTTTACTATTCTACATTTTCTTTTTAATTTTCTTATTTCCCTTGTATAATAAACAGGGTCTGAGGTCATTTTACCCTTCTTAACAGGTACAAATCTCTTCTCTCCTACCGAAATGATTCCTTTAAATTTAGCCCAAAGTGTATCCACATTACTCCCTTCACTTATCCAACAACTGAATTTCGATTCAATACAGACCATAATAAAATTCTTAACATTAAATAAGTTGGCTCACCAGGCAAAAAACAAAGCTCATTACTTTATGGGCTTACATATTAAAATAGGAAAATTGGGCAAAGATATTAATTTTATCAAAAAATGCATCATAAACAACAAATAACTCCAAAATTCTTAAAAAATAAAAGGCATATTTTAACACACCAGAGAAAAGTGCAGGAAAAAACTAATAAACTATGGCTCCAAAATGAACTTAAATTTTGCATAAGAAAAAATCTTTTTTGAACAACCGTTTGTATGAAACTCATCTCGAGGTTACCAAGTAGTTGTCAGCTGCTCAATGGAACATTTTTCAAGATAAAGTTCAGAACAAGTTAACTAATATACTTTCCCAGAACAGACCACATTAGATAGAAAATTCCAGGCTCTTATTAATGAATCCAACTCTGATAACAGGCCATCCAGAAACACAAATCCAGACAACACACAAACTCAGAACTTAGCCCAATTTCACCAGCCATTCGTGAATCTATCTAAAACTGAGTTCGATCAAGAGGAAATAGAAATTATTTCCAAAGGTCCTAAACATAATTGGCCCAATTATAACATAGCAAATATGGCTAAAAAGTTAATAAAAGTTAATAATTGAGACAGAAACAGCTATTAGTAAAATACCAACAGATATTCAAGATGAAGTCAGGTACGAGGATAAAAAGCATATAAATAACATTTTCAGTACACCGACTAATATTAGAAATACATCGCAGCATGCAGACAGGAAAATGATTTGTCAAATTAAAAATAAAATCAGAAATTCAAATAATATTATTATTACTAAAGCAGACAAAGGTAATTCTACCGTTATATTAGACCAAGCGGATTATATTGTTAAAACACAAAAATTTTTCACAGATAAAACATTCACAATTATAGATAAAGACCCAACGCAGTCTATCCAAAAACAGCTTAAACAGATACTTAAAAATTCTACATGTTTGTTTTCTGACAGTGAAAAGAGCGAACTCAATATGAACCCTGGCCTGCCGACTGTAAAAGCGCAACAAAAAATACATAAAAACGGAGTTCCCATATGCCCTATTTTAAATTTCAGACCAAGCCCTCTATATCAAACAGCGCAATTTATTCAACTATTTTTGAGTAAGCATTATACTTTTCAAGCCAACTAATCTATTAAAAATACCTTAGAATTTAAAAAAAAATGAACAACTTTAAATTACAACCTTATCATACAATGCACTTGTTCGATATCACTAATATGTATGCTAATATTAAACCAGAAAAAGTCATACCTATTATTTTAAAAAATCTGTGTACTCATAGCTGGATTAGCCAACTAGAAATAGATGATTTTATGCCCATTTTGAAGCTTCTAACCAAGAGTAATTATTTTTCGTTCAACAAACAAGATGGTTTTGCCATGGATTCACCGGCATCAGGCATTTTAGCTGATATATACTTAGACTTTTTAGAATATACAAAAATTGAAAATAACAAAATATTTGACAATATAGTCCTATGGTCTAGATTTGTAGACGATACTTTTATAATCATGGACCAACGTATTACTGACGCACTTTCCACCCTAACGCGCCTCAATAACATCGACACAGATATCAAGTTCACAATAGAATTCGAAACTAATAAGACCCTAAATCTTTTAGATTTAACCATTACTAGACTTGCATCTTCTTTTAAATATAAAATTTACAGGAAACCAACACACACAGCTACGACGATTAAGCAAGATTCCATACACCCTCCTAGTCACAAAAGAGCTACCTACTTATAATAGTCTAATACATTGAGCTTTTAATGTACCTATGTTTACAACAGAGCTAAAGAAAGAACTTAACACCATACGCAATATGGCATCACACAATGGTTATAACCAAAGTTTTATAGAACGTATAATTTACAAGTTCAAACACCGACCCAAGACTAAGTTACAAAACGAAACAACTAAGGCAAAAACTTATGCAACCTTCACGTTCAACCCTGACTCTTACGACTAACAAATACTTTCAAAAAAAGAATACATACTAGGTGGAACTGATTCACATAAATATATCATAGAAACTTCAGGAATACATACTAGGTGGAACTGATTCATATAAATATGAACAATGATTAAATGCCATAATCATATTAACAAAAGGAACAATGTTCTAAAAATTAATATTTAATTCAGTACGTCAGATGGTGTATAAAGACTGAAGATAAATTTTAAAAGCAACACCTTGTACTCTTCAAAGTTATTCACGTATATTTTAGCTGTACAAAATCTTTTTGACACACAATAAAATGTTGCATTTTATGACGTGTCTAACATCTTAAAACATTAAGCGGTCTTGGTATTTTAATTACACATATTTTAATGTATTATAAAATTATATATATATATATAAGTTCAGAACACAGATAGCATGCTCTGTATACGTTTCTATACTGCATAAATATTTCATGTAATCACTTATAATACCTTGCAAAATTTTTCACTGGCTAATGATGGCATGGGAGATGCGAAAACTGGTACCATAATGATAATAATAAAAATGTGATATTTTAATTAAGTCACTATGTCATTGTATTGAACAGGTGGAAACCCTTCATCCTTATTCAACATTGTAAATTTCGATTCAATACGGAACATAATGAAATTCTTAACATTAAATACTGTAGTTGACTAACGAATGTTGAACCGTAAGGTGGTCCCCCAATCTGTTCCCTTTTCTGATTTGCACTCTTGTTTTCTTGGTTTGCTAATCCCAAAACTTTTACCACCTTCTATTTAAATCAGGCCTGTTACCAGATACCCCTTGCCGAAGAATCCAAGCACCTCACAGCTTTTTCGACCGAGTGGAACCTATATGAATTTGAGCATGTCCCTTTCGGAGTAACGACTGGAGTTGCTGTCCTTACTCGGTTACTGGATCATGTTTTATCTGACATTAAGTTCAAATTCGTTTATAATGACCTTGATGATTTCGTGATCTTTAGCGAAACCTTCGAGGAGCACCTTGTCCATCTCAACGAAGTGCTTGAAAGACTGCGTAAAGCTGGACTAACCCTCAAGGACATCAAGGTTTCTTTCGCACAACCCCAGATGTCCTTCGGCCATATTGTATCGGGAAGGGGTGTCTCCATCTATCAGTCTCGTACTGCTGCCATCCAGAATTTTCCCACGCCAAAGGACATCAAGCCAAATTTATTGGCATGGTTAATTTCTTTCGTAAATTCATTCGCAATTTTACTGAACGGGCAGCCCCATTAACTGCCTTGGGAATAAAGGATGCCAAATTTGTGTGGGATGATACGCAACGTGAAGCCTTCATAGACTTGAAATCCACCTTATGTAACGCTCCTGTACTGGCTATGCCAGACTTTTCTAAACGCTTCATCCATCAGAATGACGCCTCTTCCTCAGGCATATCCGGTGTTCTTCAGGAATTTCAAGAAGGGCGTCATCCTATTTCTTCTGCTTCTCGTCCCCTGAATCCTGCTGAACGAAATTATTCCATTTATGAGTTCGAAGCATTAGTTATGGTCTTCTCTTTAGAACGCTTCAGAATGTACCTGGAACATCTTCCTTTCGATCTGGAAACTGATAATCAGGCATTGAGTTGGGTACTCTCCAAGCCAAGAAGGACCGGTAGTCTAGCGCGTTGAGTTGGGCAGTGTGCATCTCAGCCTTCCAATGTGAAGCTCGCCACATTCGTGGCACAGAAAACGTTGGGGCTGATGGCCTCAGTAAGATGTTCTATCCAGGCAGCTCTGACCCTCAATCAGAGCCTGCAGACCCCTCTCCCGAACAAGTATCAGCCTTTGTAAATTTACTTCTTACTGACTCTCCCTTCCTTTTCAAAGATATAACTAAACATCAAGAGGACGACGCTAAGTTAAAAGCTATTATCGATAGGATTAAATCCAGTGAGCATGTTAAGCCGTATGTCCTTAACAAAGGTGCCCCGTGTTGTCCTGCTCGCGGTCGCAGAGACCCCAGAATTGTAGTCCCAACTAACCTGGTCCCGGCTCTCTTCAAATATTTTCATGAATCCCCAGTGGGCGGTCATCTGGGAGTTTTCAAAACAAGAGAGGAAATTCGTAAGCACTTCATTTGGAAATCCATGGATGGCGAGATCCATACCCTTGTCAAATCCTGTAAGACTTGTAACATCAGTAAACCTGCCCCGAATACTCGTCTAGGTCTCTTGTCTTCCGAGTAAGCTTCTTGTCCAATGGAGAGGTTGTTCATAGACTATATCGGTTCCTTCCTGAGATCACGGAACGACTTCATACTTGTGTGTGGACGCCTTTTCGCATTTTACGTGACTGTTCCCCACTCGTATGACTAGAGCCAACACCACCATCTCGTGCTTGAAACATATATTTGCTTCATTTGGCAATGTTTAAAACTAATCTTATAACAGACTTCATCGCTCATCATCCTCACACTCGTGATAATATATTTCTGTATTTGCCAGAAATGACAGGTGAACACAAGCAGCTCGGATTCTACAGCAAATTTACATATTAAATAGCCTACGGAAGGGTCCACGTATAAACTGGCATACCGTTTAAAAAAAAATCCTGATACATCACGTTGATCGAAATACAGGCTAGAGATCAGCGTCCTATACACCTATATAATTAAAAGTAGCACCGGTAGTGTTCATGTTAATTCTTACTATCAGGTAAAGGTTCTCACCCACTCTCTCTTCGTATAACTGGGATACATGATTCTGTTAGGCTAGTCTATGTAGGGAAATGTCGAATAAGGTTAACCACTTTCAATTAACTCTTGGGTTTTTCACCACTGGAGTACAACAATTATAACTGTTTCCCAGTTGTACTGGAGATATACAGTCAACCGGAAAATTACTCACTATCATCAATAAATTGTTAAAAATTATACCAGCTGTAATGGAAATGACAGGATAATTTCTGATTTCTGCTCAGTTGCTTTTCTTTATGTTGGTCATTTCATCATCGATAACCAGTACTTCCGAAGGTCCTCAGCATTAATTTCAAGATTTCCTTAATCCAGACAATCTTTTGGAGTAGCGATATGTAGCTCATGGAGTCAATTGGAGTTAATTCTTGTGTCAAAAATACCATTGTTGGTGACCATGTAGATTTAGCTGTAAGCTATTTGTAAGATTTTAGTTGTAGGTAATGATAAGTTTATTGTAAGGTATTTGTAACATTTTAGTTGTAACGTATTAAGTTTTGCGTTAAGGTAGTTGTAAGTAATTGTGTAGGTAAATACTTTAGGTATCCTCTAGTGTAATGGATTTAGTATTATAAGTTAGGTAGGTTTTAGTTTAGGGTCACTGAATGGAATTTATTCCCCTAACTTTTAGGCTTAGGGTAAACTCCTGTAGTTTCCTTTCACCCCCACCGTAAACTTGTCAATGCATGGATTGTAGATAGTGCTTACCCCGGGGCTAGGTGCCGTAATATCCCTGATGTGCGAGGGGGCAGCCTACTGCATACTCACTGAGCCACCCATTGGGTGACTCTATGCAAGATCTTAGAGCCCAGCAGCGTAGTTTTGCCTCAAGTATTCCCCTGTCTGCTGCGGATTGGTTTATGATACAGTGGCTGCAAAGACCAACTTCTTCTGGCGGCAACCTAAAGTGCCAAGTTGGGTGACACACTGTATAACTTGGGCGCTACCATCCGGCACCACAATCGTGTGACGAATGTCCTGATGGAGGCAGTCTAGCAAGAACCTGTGGCCTAGCTGTGCAACTTCAATCCTATGACTGGTGTGAAAAGTGGTGCAAGATACTTAGTCCATAACTTGGCTATGAAGGAGGCCTTGAACGCTGTCTCACAAGAAAGCGAAAAGGTTCTGGATTACTGACTTTTGGGTAGAAGGAATGAGTGTACATCCCTTCTGTGGACAGAGTTGAAATAGACGAAGCAATTTTACAACGCATTTTGAAGTATAGTATGATTATCCACGTGGACATTTATGTGGTATTCATTGGTAAACCGTAAGCTCCAGGCTACTGAAAGGACCTTTGGTGTAGTGACACTTTGTTTTTATTGTTGGAAGTTTAACTTAAAGAAAATCATGGTTGTCAGTGAGGTGACTCGTGTATCTTTACTAATGTATACTATAGTGAGAACGTTTCCAGAAGTGATCGCCTCCCCCCCCCCCCCCCCCCCCAGTAATAATATGTTAATGGTCGAGCATGGCTCGACTTTCGGGGAGAGGAAGATGACACAGGCGTAGAAAATATATGAAGTGGAATGTGTTTGTAGAGGATTTTATTTATAAATCTTCTTAAGTAGTACTTACTGTATGATCTGGAGTGTTGTGCTAGAATATTTTATTCATATTCCATTAAGCTACCTAACCTGTACAGTGTAAAGAATATTTTTGTAACATATGTTGGTTGTAACTAGTAGATTACATTTCTATATTAACTGGAACAGTCCAGAAAGTTTGTGACGTGAATTTTTCAACAGGGTGAGTTGGCCTCTGTTAGTTATGCGTTCTAGAAATATGTTCTTACTATTCTGGAAATGGAAGATTTGCGATCGTGTGTGTTCGAGAAAGTAATTTAAACATCGCGACCGAAGAAAGTGTTATGATTGGTCAATCTGGGCAAGCTCCTGTGTTCTAATTGGCTACTCCAAGGCCAGGTTTCCCTTTAAAGGGGGTTAGGCAGCATTTCGTGAGAGGTCTGAAGTCTCTGAGCCGTCTTGGTCTTGGTCTGCCGAGCCGGCCGAAGTTTTGACGTCGTCAACGTCTCCTCGGTACCAGAATGGGCCGCCTCAGGGTAAGCGCTGCAGTTTTCTGTCCGGTTTTAAGTTCCGTTTTGTTTTCGTTGGTGTAGCACAGGAGACTGCCCTAATCGCCACTATTATGTTGCTCAAATGTTTGAAAGGTTAGTTTAACTTCACTCTAATTTGTAATAGCGTGTTGTGTTTGCTCTTACCTTCAAGACTGTATTGCCAACTTGGTTTGTAATTTGATGTATCGTATTTGCTTGACTCTTTGAACTTGTAGGAAGCGCTTGTCAAGGAATTTCTAACTTGTGTGTCTCTAAGAACATGTATTTGTATTTTACAAACTATGTACCGGTATTTTCCGCACTGACTGAAACTGTTCGCAATTTATTTGTTTTTGTAAAGTCAATTTGGTAAATATTTTAAAAATCAAAGATCACTGTTGATTTTTCCGAAACCGTAACCTAGACATCTCCATGCCCCTGATAGATTCCCAGTACCATCCCACGTTCCTTGTTTGTTATCGTCAAGTTGCCCACACTGATATTTACTTCTTCTGTTTTTTGCCGCAGTTCATTACATGAATCAGATCAAAAATTGGATGTATGGCTTTTCAGGCGTTTGCTCTATTAACCAGCATTTCGTCTTAGGTCTGACACTAGACTCATCAGAGTGGGATGTGTCAGACCCTACCCACTGATGCTGGGGTGTATGCAGGTGAACTTATCAGAAGCCTCTTATGTGGCACAGTCTGATAACTGCATACGGGAGATAAAACTTCACAATGGAATTAATGCCCGCCTAGCAATTCCAATAGTATTACCATTTGGAATTGCTAGGCGGGCATTAATTCCATTGTGAAGTTTTATCTCCCGTATGCAGTTATCAGACTGTGCCACATAAGAGGCTTCTGATAAGTTCACCTGCATACACCCCAGCATCAGTGGGTAGGGTCTGACACATCCCACTCTGATGAGTCTAGTGTCAGACCTAAGACGAAATGCTGGTTAATAGAGCAAACGCCTGAAAAGCCATACATCCAATTTTTGATCTGATTTTTGATATGCTCTATTGGTGGAAAAATATCTAATTCCCTTCATGGGAACTTAGTATTACCATTTGGAATTGCTAGGCGGGCATTAATTCCATTGTGGAGTTTTATCTCCCGTATGCAGTTATCAGACTGTGCCACATAAGAGGCTTCTGATAAGTTCACCTGCATACACCCCAGCATCAGTGGGTAGGGTCTGACACATCCCACTCTGATGAGTCTAGTGTCAGACCTAAGATGAAATGCTGGTTAATAGAGCAAACGCCTGAAAAGCCATACATCCAATTTTTGATCTGATTTTTGATATGCTCTATTGGTGGAAAAATATCTAATTCCCTTCATGGGAACTTAGTATTACCGTTCATTACATGCTCATAGTGTGTATAGTGTTTAGATATCTTGTAATTTGGTTTCCTTTCCTCCCTTTAACTGTGTTTGTGTAACCCCTGAAGTGCCGGTTACAAAAATGTAAACAGACTCTGGGATGGATATAAAGCAATTGTTGAGGAATGTGAAAATAGGTTTGTACCTGTAAGGGGTAATGAATGGTAATTATCCACTATATTATAACAGAGAAGTAAAGAGACTAAGAAGGAGGTGCAGGTTAGAAAAAAGAGAGTTAGAAATGGTTGTGGAAGTAAGGAGAAATTGAAGGAACTTGCTAGGAAATTGAATCTAAAAAAGAAGTCAGCCAAGGATAACATGATGGCAAGCATAACTAGCGGTCATACAAATTTTAGTGAAAAATGGAATAGTATGACCTGCAGGGATGGCGAACCTATGCCACGCGTGTCACCTAGTGACACACGGACACGATTTCGGTGGCACGCCACATGAACATAATAATATTTTATATATACGTCTCGTACTACAGACAGTGCATATCTTACAGTGTTTCACATGTAAGAAATACATTGCAAGTTATGAATCTCATTCCGTATTGACGGTTATCACTTTACAAAAGAAAATAATTTATAAAATCCTCCTATCAATAAAATTGAAGTCATCTGTTAGATGAAGCAAAGTCTATACATGTTTCAGCCTAATCTAAAGGCCATCTTCAGTAGTAAAACAATGATTACATAATATACAAACAAATTAAAAATCGTAATGATGTGAAGTGACAGTGATCATGATTAGTGAGTTAAAAACACATTGAGGTGCAAAGTCCTCTCGTCTAATAGATCTTGCTGACTGTTAAATAAAACACTATGCTGAGGAGTGTAGTGAGACCGTCAATACTACGAATAAAACGTGTATAACATCTGTAATGAGAAAAAAGGAATATATGGGTGGATGATTTTCTTTTGTAAAGTAAGAAATACATATCGAAAATCTAAATACTAGTTCTATTCGGACGTGCAATATGGCAACACTGCTACACTGATAGGTCCGAAAGTCAAGTGAGATAGTGTCGTTTTCTGGTGGTTTTGTACACGGGCATCGCAAATATGTATTCGGTGCCAAAAAAAAAACAGAAAGTTAAAAAAGGTGGTGACCGTATTATTCAAGAACTCTGGCCAAGGGAATTCGGACTGTTAAAAAATTGTGTTGCCTGTGTTCGAAAACAGTTGTATCCCCCACATTTAACGTAAAGCTCAATTTTGAGACTGGTCATTCAGATGTTTGTTCTATTTCAAATGACCTCAGACCCTGTTTATTATACAAGGGAAATAAGAAAATTAAAAAGAAAATGTAGAATAGTAAACAGGAAAATCAAAGAGGGTAGGGAGAGTAGAGAAACTAGAAAACAGCTAATGAGGGAACTGAATAGAATGAAAAAGGAAGCAAAAGAGAATTATATGAATGGCATACTTCAAGAGGGTAATGACCACAAAGGGAAATGGAAAAAGCTATATTCATATATCAGCAATCAAAAAGGAAAAGGAATCCAAATTCCTACAATGGTGGGAGAAGGGGGTGAACACTATTTAACAGATACTGAGAAAGCAAACCTATTTAGTAGGGAATTTAGAGATTCAGTAGATGATTGTCAAGAGTTGGAAACCAAAACAGAAGATAGAGAGGGAGAGAGACAGAGGGAAACAAGAAGCTTCTCATTCACAAACGAAGATATTTTCAGAGAAAACCAACTGCTTCAGCAAGGAAAAGCAGCAGGAAGTGATCAAATTACTGGGGAGGTGTTAAAGACAATGGGGTGGTACATAGTGCCTTACTTAAAATTTCTCTTTGACTATGTCATAAATAATAGTGTAATACCAAAGGAATGGAAGGAATCTATAATAATACCAATTTATAAAGGAAAGGGTGATAAAAGGAAACCAGAGAACTACAGACCAATCAGCCTGACCAGTATAGTTTGTAAAATACTGGAGAGTTTAATATCTAAGTACATCAGAGGGATATGTGATGATAAAAATTGGTTCATGAGGAGCCAGTATGGATTTAGAAAGAAATTTTCTTGTGAGGCACAACTGGTGGGATTTCAGCAGGACATATCAGATCAGTTGGATTCAGGAGGTCAGTTAGATTGCATAGCCATAGATCTTTCCAAAGCCTTTGATAGAGTGGAACATGGAATATTATTAAAGAAATTGGAGGGAATAGGATTGGACGTAAGGGTTACACGTTGGATAAAAACGTTTCTAAATTCAAGGGTTCAGAAAGTCAAAGTAGGAAATAATGTGTCTCAGGAAGAGAAAGTTTGGAAGGAAATTGCACAGGGTAGTATAATCGGTCCGTTACTTTTCTTAATATACGCAAATGATTTAGGGAACAATATAACATCAAAAATAAGATCGTATGCAGATGACATAATTGTTTATAGGGAAATAAACAACATTGAGGATTGTTCAGAATTACAAAGGGACCTTGAAAGTATCCAACAATGGGTTGAAGAAAATAATATGAAGGTTAATGGAGGCAAATCAACTGTTACAACTTTTACAAACAGGAGCTTTAAAACTGAATTTGAATATACTTTGGATGAGGTAGTTATCCCAAAAGATGGCAAGTGCAAATACTTAGGTGTGAGATTTGAAAGTAATTTGCACTGGAAGGGTCATGTTGATGACATTGTTCGGAAAGCATACAGATCGTTACATGTCATAATGAGGCTACTTACAGAATGCAACAAAGAATTAAAAGAAAAAAGTTACTGGAGTATGGTTCGTCCATTATTGGAATATGCAAACAGTGTTTGGGATCCTCACCAAGAATACCTAATAAAAGAAATAGATAGTGTGCAGAGGAAAGCAGCAAGATTTGTAACAGGGGATTTCAGGAGAAAAAGTAGTGTATCAGAAATGTTAAAGGAACTTGGGTGGGAAACTTTAAGTAAGAGAAGGGAGAAAACTAGACTTATTGGATTAAATAGAGCCTATACAGGAGAAGAAGCATGGGGAGATATCCGTGAGAGGCTTCAGTTGGAAAATAATTATATCGGCAGGACTGACCACAAATATAAAATTAGAAGGAATTTTAGCAGAAGCGATTGGGGTAAATTTTCATTCATTGGGAAGAGTATGAAGGAGTGGAACAGTTTACCAGGGGTGGTGTTTGATCCTTTTCCAAAATCTGTACAGATATTCAAGAAGAGAATAAACAGCAACAGAGAAAATAAATGAAGTGTTAGAGGGCATTTGACCAGTGCAGGTTATTGTAAATAAAAAAATTGTGTGAGAATAAATTAATTCCATCCCCTGGTCTAAGGAGTTTGGACAGCCAAAGTAGGGGACTGCCTGTAGGGGTGAAGTACAGTGGGGACTTTGAGGGCCCTGGGACCGCTACGGTAGCTGTGAAGGCCCTTCAGGAACTCTGAAAAGTGGTGGCAAAAGGGGCTCTGGTTAAGACGCAGCAGGTCGTTATGCTACTTAGGATCCAGAACGGGTTAAAAAAAAATAGTAAATAAATAAATGCAATGTAAATATTAATCTTATACCAGTTGTATAGTATCATTTGAAGTCATTCCACATACTGTATATCAGTTGACTATATTTGTAAGTAGTACAGGAGATATTATAAGTAGAATTTTGTAAACAATATAAATTTATTAAGGATGAGCTGTGGGTTTAATAGAAAACATTGTTAGCGTAAATTGTATAAAATTGTATTATAGGAAAATTTTCTTCTGTTGTTAATTTAATATTCAGTGCTTGACAATAATGTATTTTAGTGTACCATTTGCCACCGAGGTAGACACCTCATTTGCAAATAAAGAGTTTTTGATTTGATTTGAGAGTTCGTTTCACAAAATATCCAACATTTCACAAACAATCTAGTTCTTTTGTATCATCTTGCCGGCCAAGGAATAACATCAGTGCGGCTGTTTCTATCTGTCTCACTGCATAATACAGCATGCATGGGAAACAGATTTCTGACGGTGAGTTGTTAAAAGAAAGTTTCTTATTGACGTCCGACACGTCATTTGAAAACTTCCCTAACAAACAACTACTAATTAACATGATTAAATGAATCCCAGCCAGCTGAACTGATGTCAAGGATTAATAAATATGAGTGAAGAAGTTTCGGAGCAGGTGAAAGCTAATTCGGATAACTCTTACATATATGCAGTATGTTTTGATGAAAGCATGAATGTGACCTTACAAACAAGGATAGCTGTTTTTTTTTTTAGATTTCCTTATGGAAATGTGATGAGGGAGAAATTAGTTTAATTGTTTAGCGTACAAACTACAACATGGGAAGATAATGAAGCTAATGGAGGAAGTGAAGTCCATTCACAATATTAGTACCTACTTTAGATTTTTAAATTAGTATTTTTTTTTTACAATTTGTTTCACGTCGCACCGACACAGATAGGACTTGTGGTGACGATGAGACAGGCTTACGAGTGGGTAAGAAACCGCCGCGGCCCCACGGAACATGCAATCAAATGTACTTACAAGATATATTGCACCCATTATACAAATATGTATAATAAATAAATAACTCAATAAATGAATAAATAAATAACGTATTATGAAATATAATCGGGAAATTGAAAGGAAGTTGTGAGGGGGGGGGGCGGTGTAGGTTGTAGACATCCCTTAATGGAAATGGAAAACAACAAGTGGCACAGTCAACAGATGAGAATAATAAACCAGAGTTAAAATGGCACACTAGTTGGAAAAGGTTTGCCATCCCTGGTATAGGTACTTTAAGGCAGAAACAGGTTCCAAGAAGGATAATCCAGGAATCATTAACACGTTGAGTGCCAAGTGACCCCATTTGGGTACATGAGAGTAGTCAAGTTTCTGAACATCATGTCCCCATATGGGGTCCTGCGTTCGTTCGAAATCGAGAACTGTGCGAACCCATTTGGGTGCGCAGTCAGTGTGTGTTTCGAAGCTGTGTAAAATCGTTTCCTGTCATCTGTTAGCCGTCTATTTAAGTACGTGCATAGTCCACCTTTCATTCGTCAATTCCTGTTTTGGCGCAACCCCATTTGGGTACGTTAAGAGTGCCTTGTAGCGTGCCAAAGTCATTGTCTACCTCGCGCATGAATTGTTTATGTAAGTGTGCAGTGCTGCGAGTTTCCTTTTCCTTTAACTCACTATGAATAAATCGAGCAGTAAAAGACTTAGTGCAGATAGTCTGGACGATATATTGAACAAGTCAGACAATGATGATATAGAGGATGTATATAAAGCGATTTTAATGCCAGTACAGAGCAAATAGTGATCTCGCACGTTCATCCATATTGATGAATTACAATCTTCAGCACACCCTTCCCCACTGTACTCCGGGATTCCAAGCTACTTGTTGCAACACTTTTGACCGACTTCAACAGTATTCAACGATATAGTCACTGGTTTCCAATGTTGCTCAATCATCACTGCTACGTTCTCTTATCCAAAATAAATGTTATACAAACATAATTACGTATATATTAAATTTCCCTAACTACAAATTCTTCTGATAATATTATTCTCTTACATCCTAATTTACCAAATTCACATGATTTTCACTACTTTATAAAACAAAATTTTATACGAAAATTTCCAAAACTAAAATTCGAAGATGGTCATTTACAAACATTTCTTGACCTAAAATCGGGGGTAGTTGCTACGTACAGCTCCAGTATGAACAAATTAACATGTCTCTTGTAATCAACGGCATATAACGCGTCCCTGCAAAAGAAAAGGTAAGTATGGACGAGCATTGGGACATCAGATACTGTATAGGTGCGACCCCATAGGGGGGCGCATATACGTGTACAAAGTATAGATAAGAAATGTGTTTTTCCACCAATCAATACACAATTTATTTTAAATAGATTAAACTAGTACCCGTTTCGGCTCTTTAACGGCCATCATCAGCTAGTACATGATTTGTTTCCAGCCATTAGACAATTCACAAGTTGTTGTGAATTGTCTAATGGCTGGAAACAACTTGTGAATTGTCTAATGGCTGGAAACAAATCATGTACTAGCTGATGATGGCCGTTAAAGAGCCGAAACCAGTACTAGTTTAATCTATTTAAAATAAATTGTGTATTGATTGGTGGAAAAGCACATTTCTTATCTATACTTCGTATCTGTCAATACGGAAAATGAAATTTATACACGGACTGACAGAGCAAATGCAACACCAAGAAGGAGTGGTTCGAAAGGGATGAAAGTTGGGGAAAAAACAGAGACGGCACGG
Source organism: Anabrus simplex (assembly GCF_040414725.1). Lineage (NCBI taxonomy): Eukaryota > Metazoa > Arthropoda > Insecta > Orthoptera > Tettigoniidae > Anabrus > Anabrus simplex. Next base: position 20,774,972 of record NC_090266.1, read on the forward strand.
ACGAATAATTGATGTTTATTTCAAACCGATATGCAGGTTACACAATGCGCACGGCATCGACTCAGTAGGATGTAGGACCACCGCGAGCGGCGATGCACGCAGAAACACGTTGAGGTACAGAGTCAATAAGAGTGTGGATGGTGTCCTGAGGGATGGTTCTCCATTCTCTGTCAACCATTTGCCACAGTTGGTCGTCCGTACGAGGCTGGGGCAGAGTTTGCAAACGGCGTCCAATGAGATCCCACACGTGTTCGATTGGTGAGAGATCCGGAGAGTACGCTGGCCACGGAAGCATCTGTACACCTCGTAGAGCCTGTTGGGAGATGCGAGCAGTGTGTGGGCGGGCATTATCCTGCTGAAACAGAGCATTGGGCAGCCCCTGAAGGTACGGGAGTGCCACCGGCCGCAGCACATGCTGCACGTAGCGGTGGGCATTTAACGTGCCTTGAATACGCACTAGAGGTGACGTGGAATCATACGCAATAGCGCCCCAAACCATGATGCCGCGTTGTCTAGCGGTAGGGCGCTCCACAGTTACTGCCGGATTTGACCTTTCTCCACGCCGACGCCACACTCGTCTGCGGTGACTATCACTGACAGAACAGAAGCGTGACTCATCGGAGAACACGACGTTCCGCCATTCCCTCATCCAAGTCCCTCTAGTCCGGCACCATGCCAGGCGTGCACGTCTATGCTGTGGAGTCAATGGTAGTCTTCTGAGCGGACGCCGGGAGTGCAGGCCTCCTTCAACCAATCGACGGGAAATTGTTCTGGTCGATATTGGGACAGCCAGGGTGTCTTGCACATGCTGAAGAATGGCGGTTGACGTGGCGTGCGGGGCTGCCACCGCTTGGCGGCGGATGCGCCGATCCTCGCGTGCTGACGTCACTAGGGCTGCGCCTGGACCCCTCGCACGTGCCACATGTCCCTGCGCCAACCATCTTCGCCACAGGCGCTGCACCGTGGACACATCCCTATGGGTATCGGCTGCGATTTGACGAAGCGACCAACCTGCCCTTCTCAGCCCGATCACCATACCCCTCGTAAAGTCGTCTGTCTGCTGGAAATGCCTCCGTTGACGGCGGCATGGCATTCTTAGCTATACACGTATCCTGTGGCACACGACAACACGTTCTACAATGACTGTCGGCTGAGAAATCACGGTACGAAGTGGGCCATTCGCCAACGCCATGTCCCATTTATCGTTCGCTACGTGCGCAGCACAGCGGCGCATTTCACATCATGAGCATACCTCAGTGACGTCAGTCTACCCTGCAATTGGCATAAAGTTCTGACCACTCCTTCTTGGTGTTGCATTTGCTCTGTCAGTCAGTGTAAATAATAATATACGTGTACAATTCGTAACGAACAATACGACCCCATATGGGGTCGCAATAATATACGTAATATACATAATAAGTTAACCTAATACAGTATATCATAAGTATATCCTCATTTCAGCGATCACTTGCTTGGTTAAGCCTGTGAACGTTTTGGCACCAGGAGTAATTCGATGTTATTAGCTCACGGCACTAGACGGCAAACCTATGAATTCCGGTCTGGCACTAAACATGTTAATGAACAAGGGGAGTGGGTATGTGAGGATCCTCAAAAGACAGAAGTATTCAGTCAGCAGTTTGTAAAGAATGTTGGGTACAAGGATAATGTCCAGATAGAGGAGGCGAGTAATACCAAAGAAGTATCAAAATTTACCTATGACGACAATGATATTTACAGTAAGATACAACAGGTGAAAACTAGAAACGCAGCTGGAATTGATCAGGTTTCAGGGGATATACTAAAGACAATGGGTTGGGATATAGTATCATATCTGAAGTACTTATTTGATTATTGTTTGCATGAAGGAGCTGTACCAAATGAATGGATAGTTGCTATAGTAGCCCCTGTGTGATCGACATAAGGGTGATAGACATAAAGCTGAAAACTACACGCCAGTCAGTTTGACATGCATTGTATGTAAGCTTTGGGAAAGCATTCTTTCTGATTATATTAGACATGCTTGCAAAATTAATAACTGGTTTGATAGAAGGCAGTTTGGGTTTAGGAAAGGTTATTCCACTGATGCTCAACTTGTAGGATTCCAGCAAGATATAGCAGATATTCTGGATTCAGGAGGTCAATTGGACTGTATCACGATTGACCTATCTAAGGCATTTGATAAGGTGGATCATGGGAGACTACTGGCAAAACTGAGTGCAATTGGACTCGACAAAAGAGTGACTGAATGGGTGGCTATGTTCCTAGAAAATAAAACTCAGAGAATTAGAGTAGGCGAAGCTTTATCTGATTTACGAGGGGAATTCCTCAAGGCAGTATTATTGGACCTTTATGTTTTCATATATATATAAATGATATGAGTAAACAAGGGGAATCAAGAGGTAAGGCTTTTTGCAGATGATGTTATTCTGCATAGAGTAACAAATAAGTTACAAGATTGTGAGCAACTGCAACGTGACCTCGATAATGTTGTGAGATGGACAGCAGGCAATGGTATGTTGATAAATGGGGGTTAAAAGTCAGGTTGTGAGTTTCACAAATAGGAAAAGACGTCTCAGTTTTAATTACTGAATTGATGGGGTGAAAGTTCCTTTTGGGGATCATTGTAAGTACTTAGGTGTTAGTATAAGGAAAGATCTTCATTGGGGTAATCACATAAATGGGATTGTAAATAAAGGATACAGATCTCTGCACACGGTTATGAAGGTGTTTAGGTGTTGTAGTAAGGATGTAAAGGAGAGGGCATATAAATCTCTGGTAAGACCCCAACTAGAGTATGTTTCCAGTGTATGGGACCCTCACCAGGATTACTTGATTCTGCTACCTCAGACTACAGGGGTAACACCGAACAAGGCACAAACACAGTTAAAAGGGGGAGGTAAGAGTACAATACACAATATAAGAAATCACTACACACTCGGAAAAACAGTAGCTGGCATTACTCGGTTCTCCAACAAAACATGTACGAAATATTAGTAGGGCCAACTAGTGAACAACAAACCGGGAAGATGAAAAGGCTGGAAACCTACCAAAGGCATGGACATGGCTTAGATAGCGGATTCCGAAATGAATCACCGTGATCCTTAGTTTTTAAAAATATTATTTACAAGATAATTTTACAAATACATTCCAAGTTATGAGCTATAAGTTCAGTGATATACATAGGTTATTCGTAGCAGTGTAAATTCAAATTACAAATCAACTGTACATCCAGTTACCAATGCAGTAGTACAATGCAATTTACAGGTTATCCAAAATCTAGCGTACCTCAAGTGATACAGAACTACCAGAGGCAACCCCCAAGGGAAATAATGTTAAACTACAATATACATATTTTAGTGAAACAAGAAATGGGAATGCCTCGGAAACGAACAGGTAAGTCCAGCTGAAAAACTAAGGCGTCATAAGTAACTAATTTGGTGAATCTAGGCGAGGTTAGGGCAGACTCCTGTATGAAAAGCAAATCGGAACATTACGGAAATTTTAGCAGGAACGGAATTCAAGAGTGCTTACCTGAGCAGAGTGCCATCCTGGAAGCCGGGGGACGTCAACCAGATAGGCTGCTCGCAGACAGATAAACCGAGACCGACAGAATTCAGGATACAGAATTAATTCGAACACTGCCTCGCTCACTATATATAGGAATTACTGGCCTTGGAGGCAGGCAATCAACGTGCACGTGTTCCCTATCGCCACCTAGACTCACCAATCACAACCTTACTTTCGATCGCGAACTTTGACTAACATTCTAGAATACGCATGATCGCGAAAGTCGTATTTTTCCAGAATAGACAGAACACACTTTCTAGAACACATACCAACAAAGTAACACACCCTGTACAAAAGTTATGTAACTTTCTGGATCTTTCCAGGAACTATAGACAGAATTCTACTATTTACAAATGCCTATGTTACAACATTATACAGTACAGGTTAGGTCAATAAATATAAAACATCATATCGTAGTTCACCTGTAACATCTTCCTCCCCCCGAAAGTCGAGCCCTGCTCGACCAATAATATAACCTCACTGGGGAGCAAGCGATAGAACGTTTTCACACAGTACCGATAGTAAAGATACATTACTTTAACACACCTGATTTCTTGAAGTTAACTTTGTCATAACCAACAACACAAACTGTCACATAATTTTCAAAAATAATATAGATCCACCTCTTGAATAAATATCACAAAATCCACATGGATTGTCACATTGCACTTCAAAATGCCTTCTTTCACAGATGATTAGACAATTTGTAGTCTGTCCACCAAATCATGTACACCATACTTTCTTCCAAATGTTAGAAATACCAAAACTTCTCACTTGTTGCTAACACTTTTGCACTACTTTCCCACAACAGTCACAGCACAGCTAGGCCACAGGTTCTTGCTGATGATGCGGCTGCCGACATGGCCGTTTGCCGCCAGCCTCCATTCAATGTCAGTCCAAACCCGACACCTAGGTGAGATGCAGTTCAGTGGTCTCTTGCACCAAATAAGCAGGGGTGAGACACCGTCCAGTCCGCCTCCCACCAATAGGATGTTCCCCGCAGGATAGTGGTGCCGGATGGTGACGCCTAAGGCACACAGTGTGCCTCCCAATTTGGCACTTCAGGTTCCTGCCTGAAAAAGCTGGTCACTGCAGCCACTGTAACACACACAAACCGCAGCAGACAGGGGAATACTTTGAGGTAAAAGTATGCTGCTGGGCTCAAGATCTCGCGTAGAGTCACCCGATGGGTGGCTTAATAACTATGCAGGAGGGATTCTCCCTCGCACACCAGGGATATTAGGGCACTAGCCCCGGGGTAAGCACGGCTATCTACAATTCACGTGACAAGATTATGGTGGGGGTGAAAAGAAACTACAGGAGGGTGCCCTAAACCTGACCGTAAAAGGAATAAAATTCCAAGTAGTGACCCTAAATTAAAACTTATCTAACTTATAATACTAAATCGATTACAATAGAGGATACCTAAAGTATTCACTTATACAATTACTTACAACTAACTTACAATAAAACTATTATTATCTTATAACTGAAACCTTATAAATAACCTTACAATAAACTTATATTATAACTAAATTCTTACAAATAACATACAACTAAATCTACAAGGTCACCAACAATGGTATTTACCCTTCCCTACCAAACTTAAGGTACCTTGATCTGGGAGAGATGTAATCTGCTGATCCTTTTCCTTTCGGGATCGCTCACCAATAATGTCACTGGGGTGAGGAACTTTAAGATGGTGCAGGGACCTCGAAATCTGGGGGCCAACTTACTGATAACATTGTCCGCAGCACTAATGACGGGATGTGTTTTAATAAACACCTGGTCACCCACAGAGAGATCGTGCGATCTTCGCCCGTGGTTGTAATTACGCTGGACCTTAGCGTAATAAACCTTCAAGTTCTTTCGTGCATGGTGCCAATTAGCTCGGATCTTTTCTGGGCTGGCATCGTCGGGCAGAAGATCATTAATTGACCATAGGTTAGATAGAGGAGAATTTGGAGTAAAAGCCAACATCAACGAAGCAGGGGTTTGCTTGTGGCTTTCATGGACAGCAGTGTTAAATGCAAATGACAACCAATTCAATGAGGAATCCCACTAGGAGTGGTCTGAGGAGTGATAAGCGATGAGGGCAGATCGCAGGTTACGATTCACTCTCTCAGCATAATTGGGCTTCGGGTAATACGGGGTAGTGGTTACATGAGCAATGGATAGATCAAAACAGAAATTCCGGAACTGGGCAGAAGTAAAGGCTCTTGCGTTATCACTTACCAAGAATTGACAGGGTCCAAACGAGGCGAATATCTGTTTCAAGCACGAGATGGTGGTGTTGGCGTTAGCCATCTGAGTGGGGAACAGCCACGTAAAACGCGAAAAGTCGTCAACACACACGAGTATGAAACGATGACCATTCCGAGATCTCGGGAAAGGACCAATATAGTCTATGAACAGTCTTTCCATGGGGCGAGAAGCTTGGTCAGAAGACAAGAGACCTAGACGAGTATTCGGGGCAGGTTTACTGATGTTGCAAATCTTACAGGACTTGACAAGGGTACGGATGTCACTATCCATGGATTTCCAAATAAAGTGGTTACGGATTTTTTCTCTTGTTTTGAAAACGCCCACATGACCGCCCACTGGGGATTCATGAAAGTATTTGAAGAAGGCCGGGACCAGGTTAGTTGGGACTACAATTTTGGAGTCTCTGCGACCACGAGCAGGACAACACAAGACACCATTCTTAAGAATATAGGGCTTAACATGCTCACCAGATTTAATCCTGTCGACAATGGCCTTTAACTCAGGATCATCCTCTTGATGTTTGGCAATATCCTTGAAAAGGAAGGGAGAGTCAGTGAGTACAACATTGACAAAAGCTAATACTTGTTCAGGAGATGAGTCTACTGGCTCGGATTGAGGGTCAGAGCTGTCTGGATGGAACATTCTACTGAGGCCATCAGCCACAACGTTTTCCATGCCACGAATGTGGCGGGCTTCAAATTGGAAGGCTGAGATGCGCACTGCCCATCGTGCTAGACGACCGGTCTTTCGCGGCTTGGCCAGTACCCAACTGAACACCTGATTGTCAGTTTCCAGATTGAAAGGGAGACGTTCCAGGTACATTCTGAAGCGTTCTAAGGAGAAGACAACAGCCAGGGCTTCCAGCTCATAAATGGAATAATTGCGCTCAGCAGGATTCAGGGCACGGGAAGCATAAGAAATAGGACGACGCCCTTCTTGAAATTCCTGTAAAAGAACTCCGGATATGCCTGAGGAAGAGGCGTCAGTCTGAAGAATGAAGCGTTTAGAGAAGTCTGGCATAGCCAATACAGGGGTGTTACATAAGGCAGATTTCAAGTCCATAAAGGCTTCACGTTGGGCATTACCCCACACAAATTTGGCATCCTTTCTTCTCAAATCATTTAATGGAGCTGCACGTTCAGCAAAATTAGGAATGAATTTGCGAAAGAAATTCACCATGCCAATGAATCTGGCTACAGCCTTGACGTCCTTTGGAGGGGGAAAATTCTGGATGGCGGCAGTACGAGACTGATCGATTGAGACACCCCTCCCCGACACGATATGTCCTAAGAAGGACATCTGGGGTTGTGCGAAGGAAACCTTGGATGCCTTGAGGGATAGACCCGCTTTACGCAGTCTTTCCAGCACTTCGTTGAGATGGAGTAGGTGTTCCTCGAAGGTTTCGCTAAAAATTACGAGATCGTCAAGGTAATTATAAACAAACTTGAACTTAATGTCCGATAAGACATAATCTAGTAACCGTGTAAGGACAGCCGCTCCAGTTGCTAGGCCAAAAGGGACACGTTCGAATTCATATAGGTTCCAATCGGTTGCAAATGCAGTGAGATGCTTGGATTCTTCGGCAAGGGGTATCTGGCAATAAGCCTGATTTAAATCGAAAGTGGTGAAAATTTTTGCATTAGCGAACCAAGAAAAACAAGAGTGGAAATCAGGAAGTGGGACAGATTGGAGGACTACTTTACGATTCAACATCCGATAGTCCACTACAGGCCGATAACCACCTCGTGGTTTGGGGACCAGAAACATTGGAGAAGAATAGGCTGACTTGGAAGGCCGTATCACTCCGTCAGCGAGCCTTTGATCAATGATAGCCTTCAGGGCTTTCATTTTGGGAGGTGACAACCGGCACGGAGGAGAGCGAACAGGTATGTTATCTGTAACCTCAATTTTGTATTCCAATACATTGGTGACGCCTAACCTGTCGGTGAAGACATCAGGGAACTTATCACAGAGTTTCCTAAGTTGATTGGCCTGCTCTTCGGGTAAGTGATTAAAATCAAAAGCCTTGGGTTCATCAGAATCTTCGGGAACAGCGTTAACATGGCAAGGCAGAATAGGGGAGTGATCACACAGCTCAAATGTTCTTGCACAAAATTTAAAATGGAATGTGTTGAACTGGAGGTCCAAAATCATGCCTGTTTTAGCAATAAAATTTGCACCCAATATGAACTGGCAGGATAAATCTTTTGCCACTAGCACTGGCATTTTCCAGGTGAAATCACGGACTCTAATCTTGACCTCTAGTGATCCTACAATATTCAATGAATTGGAATTAGCAGTATGGCAGGTTAAGGACACGGGTTGTAATGTAGGTAGCTTGCAAACAGTTTTCATAGAATCATACCAGGTCTCACTCATCAAGGTGACACTACTCCCAGAGTCTAGCAACGCACAAACAGGTTCATTATTTACCTCTATGCATAAATATGGTAGTTTACAGGAAGGTATGGCAGAAATCCTACAAGATTGTAAGAAATGAAGACCAGAGTCAGACTGGGAGCAATCATTAGCCTCAGAATAAAGTAAATCAACCAAGGTACAGTCATGATCGACAAGACAAGAAGCCATGCTTTGGGATTTGTCATCAGAACAGGCGGTTAGTCATCTAGCACTACTACGGCCTGGCGGTCCAGAGCCAGAAGTGTTCCGTGGGCACTGCCTAGAGAAATGCCTAGTTGATCCACAGTTACGGCAAGAAGTATTGATAGAAGAGCCTCCACTCATCACAGGTTTCCTATTGCCTAATCTCCCGGCCTTGGGACAATGCCGCTTGAGATGAGCGGTGGAGCCACAAATGAAACATGAACGGGGATTACGCGAGTTGGAAGCAGGTGACGGGGTAGTTTTAGAATCCTGAGTAGGGGGTATGTTTATAGGAGGTGGGGCTAATGCCAGGCGCAGTTGGTCAGCATATCGAATGCCTTCAGCGGACACTGTAATTGCTTCCAGCTGGGCGAACGTTGCAGGTCAGGATGAAAGAGCCAGATATGATCTATAGTTCGGGGCAAGACCTTCAACTATGTTGGCAACCATCTGAGCCTCTGAATAGTGGAGCCGGAAAATCTTAGCTTGGAGCTTAATGTCTTGAACATACTTGGATAGTGACTCATTAAAATGTTGTACTCTAAAATAGTGCTTCTGCACTAATGCAGACAAGGCACGAGCAGGAATGAAATATTCAAGAACATGGGCATGAAATTGATCTACTGACCATCTTTCAGTAATGGCCCTGACAATGTGCTCAGAAAGAGCTTCAGAGACATGTGGGTATAGAATTTGAAATACGTTGTCGTTACCGAGATTATACACTATTGCCTGATCCTTGAATTCGGTTAGAAAGTGAAGGAAGGAAATAACTTCATCAACGGAGTTAACTGAAAATTTCGAGATACCTTTAAACACAGTGGTCAACGGGTGAGGCAGATTGGAGAAAATCTGGGGGAAGACAGGTGTAGGGGGAGCTTGGGAAGGCTTAGAATAGTCCAGAGGGTTTAGCAAGGCCTCGTGCCTTTGATTCGGGTGCCCTTGTGAAAAGGACGGAGTACAGGATAGGTTAGGATTAACGTTATCCTGCAGTGTTACGGGCGCAGACAACCTAATTTGAGAAAGGTTCTCACTAATCTGAGAGACCATTTGGGCATGAACCGGTTGTGTAGAGGTTATGCAACTCGATACGGGTGGCGCTAGGACAGGTGGGTGGTTTTGCACCATTGAATCAGAACCGGGTTGATTAGGAATAGAAGGTAAACACTGAGCTTCAACGGAATTAGCAGGAATCATAGGAAAACTTGTACAGTTACCAACATGCAAAAGAGATGTATCATCAGAATGACTTACAGGTGTCCCAGGTCCAGACAATGAAACCGAAGATCCCAGGGCAGCATTAGTCACCTCAGACTCCTGAATATGCCTAACACCAGCACTAGGTGTCAGATCGCCCACTTGAGCAGCAATAGATGCCTCACCACAATTAACACTGTCACTCATTGCAGATGGGATCGACACTTGAATTTGAGAAATGGTGTTATTTAACTTATTGCCTTCAAACAAACCACTGATTCTGTTGAAAATTGTGGAAAACTGTTCTAGTAAGGTTTGACATTTCTGCCGCTCAACTTCCGGTGATTCCTTAGACAACAAATCCTTAATCCTGTCTAAATAATGTAATAACTGCCCCTTAACCCGCGCTAATTGGCCATGCGAGGGCTTAGAAGCACTAAAGGACACAAGAATGGCGTTAAAATCAGGTAACCTATCTTCAACCATGGCCAAAGACTCACGCAACTCGTCTGTAGTTAACTCAGGTATGGTTATAGGTAGGTCAAGGGACTGCTTCAACAGGCTAGTGTCATCTCTGACATTCCCTGTCGAATTAATTTTGCGAATTTTTAACTCGTAAATCAGTTCTGCCTTTCTTAAATGAAAAGGATTAGGAACAGCGCGAGCCATCCTGATAGGTAGAAACAAGATTTCAAGCGATATACGAACCACAACTTTTACGGAGTTTTAGGTTAGGTATGATCACGGTTCACTTTTCTTCTTCCGCAATCTAGCGCTTGCCTCTGCTACCAAAATGCTACCTCAGACTACAGGGGTAACACCGAACAAGGCACAAACACAGTTAAAAGGGGGAGGTAAGAGTATAATACACAATATAAGAAATCACTACACGCTCGGAAAAACAGTAGCTGGCATTACTCGGATCTCCAACAAAACATGTACAAAATATCAGTAGGACCAACTAGTGAACAACAAACCGGGAAGATGAAAAGGCTGGGAACCTACCAAAGGCATGGACATGGCTTAGATAGCGGATTCCGAAATGAATCACCGTGATCCTTAGGTTTTAAAAATATTATTTACAAGATAATTTTACAAATACATTCCAAGTTATGAGCTATAAGTTCAGTGATATACATAGGTTATTCGTAGCAGTGTAAATTCAAATTACAAAGCAACTGTACATCCAGTTACCAATGCAGTAATACAATGCAATTTACAGGTTATCCAAAATCTAGCGTACCTCAAGTGATACAGAACTACCAGAGGCAACCCCCAAGGGAAATAATGTTAAACTACAATATACATATTTTAGTGAAACAAGAAATGGGAATGCCTTGGAAACGAACAGGTAAGACCAGCTGAAAAACTAAGGCGTCATAAGTAACTAATTTGGTGAATCTAGGCGAGGTTAGGGCAGACTCCTGTATGAAAAGCAAATCGGAACATTACGGAAATTTTAGCAGGAACGGAATTCAAGAGTGCTTACCCGAGCAGAGTGCCATCCCGGAAGCCGGGGGCGTCAACCAGATAGGCTGCTCGCAGACAGATAAACCGAGACCGACAGAATTCAGGATACAGAATTAATTCGAACACTGCCTCGCTCACTATATATAGGAATTACTGGCCTTGGAGGCAGGCAATCAGCGTGCACATGTTCCCTATCACCACCTAGACTCACCAATCACAACCTTACTTTCGATCACGAACTTTGACTAACATTCTAGAATACGCATGATCGCGAAAGTCGTATTTTTCCAGAATAGACAGAACACACTTTCTAGAACACATACCAACAAAGTAACACACCCTGTACAAAAGTTATGTAACTTTCTGGATCTTTCCAGGAACTATAGACAGAATTCTACTATTTACAAATGCCTATGTTACAACATTATACAGTACAGGTTAGGCCAATAAAAATAAAACATCATATCGTAGTTCACTTGTAACAGATTCAAGAACTGGAAAAAATCCAAAGAAAAGCAGCTCGATTATTTCTGGGCGATTTCCAACAAAAAAGTAGTGTTACAAAAATGTTGCGATGTTTGGGCTGGGAGGAACTGAGAGAAAGAAGAGGAGCTGCTCGACGAAGTGGTATGTTACATGTTATTATCTTCATGGTTACTCCGTATTGTATGATGTTATACACAGCAATTATAATAAGTAGTATTTCTTGTCCACCTATTCAATACAAATCATCTTTTTGGTGTTTACACTTTTATACAATTAATTTCTCTAAGGGACATGTTTCGCTCTTATAAAGAGCATCTTCAGCGTAAATCTTACTTAATCTTAAAATTATGCTCTTGAACAGTTGTAAACATATTAAACAGTCAATAGTCAATATTAAAAATACAGTAGTCTAAAAACCAAATTACATCTAAAAAACAAGATTAAAGCTCTTCTTAAAGACGTGACAACATGAACAATTAAAATATCACAATGTCAATTTAGAACTTTGTGTCTGAAACTATTATTGAATCTTCATCTTAAGAACAGTAGTAAATGTCTTTCTATAAAGCGGCACCAAGGTGAACACCAATTTTACTGAAAAACTAAAATAAAATGCAAATTATGTGACGTGGTGTGCCCAGAATGTGTGTTAAAATAGAGGGCCCACAAGTTGAAATGTGAAAACACAATAATCCATATTGCTTCAAACGTAACAGACAGGACGCAGAATGAGCAGGAGTCAAATGTGGGAACTAGTTGAAAATGCTGATCAACTAGTTTACAAATGCAGTTAGTAGGTTATGTTGCGCAAATCTGTTGCTTAAAATTCTCGCCGGTTCCAAACAAAATTCAGCAATATTACCCCATATGACAGATTGTGGGATCTTCTCAAAAAGGCTTCATCGGTATGACAGAAGTTTCACTATCCATAAGAATATAGAGCACATTGTACATAGTAGTGTCAAAGTAGGCTATTTCTTAGTAACAGAAATTGAAGCATCCCAAATCCTAGAGTTCCAAGAACTGGTGGTCAAAACTTTATAAGAAAACCGCAGTTTCAGAAGAATCAAAGATCAGGCCTAGAACTAAGTGTGCAATCAGCATCCTGCTTCACCTTGTGTACTCATGATACAGTTGGATATATCAAAGGATCCAGTCAAATCAGTGAATTAGTACAACAAACATTCTTCATGACATCTAAAAGAGGATCTGTCCCTCCACCATCAGCATTAGCCTATCCTTTAGGAAGAATACTAACTGCAGTGAAAATATGCAAGACTTGAAAGAGATGAAGCAGTATATTCCACAAGAACAGTGCCATTTTGTGAGGAACTTTTCAACTGTCCAACTGAGAATAATACTACAGAAAGCGATTGAAAAGTAGTGAATTCCAAGTTAAATATTATTGTGACTAATTGGCAGGGTAGTAATATAAATTAACACTAGACTGGTAGAGTCTATACTAAGATTTATTAACTAAGCACTAAACTACGTAGGACTACACAACTTTCGCTCATAACACACACTTACGCAGTTCACGCTCTCTATCTCTTAGTTTCCCACTTGTTCTAACACTACAGATTAATCTAACAAGCTAAACAGTTATGTCTAAAAGTCACATGTCACACGCACTCGCACCCTACGGCAGAGTACACTGTATTTCAAAAACGGCCGCACACTACACAGTTCGCGCGTGCCTACACAGTTTTACATTCACACACCAGGTTCCATGTCGCACAGCTACACGTTCTCTCCTTCACCATCAGTCCACACTGTAGCACACTAGTCCGACAAACACAGCAGTTCTCGCACTTCACAGCACTGGCAATCACTCACTGACTGAGCTCACGACTGAATTGCACCAACAGCCACCCAGGCAAGTCAGTCCTGTCTTATATATCTGCTCCAGTCCTTCTAAAACAGTCCTGATGCTGGATGTATCCAGGAACCTCGCAAGATGGAAGACTCCAGGTTAATCATCTTGTAATTTCCATAGTAACATGCCGTGCTAGCACGGACGGAAGCAAGAGGGGGGGGGGGGGGGGTCTAATCACCGAAGCCTTGTTCGTGACTGGTGCGGTTGAAGCATAAATGGATGGACTGATAGGGTGACGTCCCCAGCCCATAGCAAGTTGGCATGGTGGATGCTATAACCATTACATTATGTTTTTTTTTTTTTTTATCTTCTGCAATATTTTGTACTTTCATTAAAGTTTTTTCTTGGTATGCAATTTTGAATCACTTCCAGTGTATTTCAATCTTGTAATATTGTTAAGTACCAGTCTTTCATGATATTTCACCATGTCCTTAAACCAATCATTTTTAAAAGGTAAGTTTATTCCATTTTTGTAAGCTAAAATGCTAATATGTATATAGTTGGCAGTTACATTAAAAAGTAATAAATCTTCACTAAAACTAAGTTTTCTTCAATTTACCAACAGTTAACATTTCTTGACTTGAATCTGTAGTCTTTGTAATGGTGCTATATGACGATAGATTTAATAGATTTTTTGCATGTCTTATATTTGTCAATATTACTTCTTTCAACAAAGAGTTACTAGTGTTAGCTGGGTAGAATTCTGAGGCTCATAAAAAAGATGTTTTTTCTTAGAACAAGGGAAATTTAGAAGGAAAAGATCATTTGACTCAAATACATCTTGACACATTACAACCAAGATTTTCTACTCTACAATAATTGCCCTAATTGAAGTATCAAGGTGGGGAACGTAAATTCATCTAAAACAGAAAGAAAAATAACAACTTACTAATGGCAGTAGTATGCTCTGGCAAGGTAGGACGTCTTTGTTTCAACCTCTCCGCCAATTCGTTAGCTTTAACACGTCGGACCAAATTTATCGCAACAGCATAGGTCCCTTTAAGGTCAGTACTCCAGGATATGGTAATATGGTTGAGTTCACTAGATGTCAAATTTGCAAATGCTGTGATGTTAACAGGACCAGGAATTTGTTTAGGTTCTGAACCAGGTCTGGTAGGAGCATTCTGCAAAACAAACCACACAGGCATAACATCACAAGTTCTACTTTCACTCCAAAAATCTCTTAAATTGCACTACTTACCAATAATGGAACTACATGGGTATTTACTCTGAGAACAAGACTGGGAGGAAATGCATCATCTTGCTCTGCTCCCACATCTAAATTACACAGCCTAAGCTGAACCTGGAGAGAAAATATTACAAAAATCACCAATTACAGAAAAAAATAAAGAAAAAATAAAACAAATATTCCAGTTAACATACATCACCATTACCTCAAGCAGAGGGTGAACTCTCTTTCCATCGACCAAGGTCCTGGATGTTATTATATCATCCGCTTGTTGTGCTGATAGCTGGAAACAAAACTTCTGCTCTTGGAATCTGTCAGTGCTATGGCGAACTGGAAAGCAATACACAAACACTAAGATTCACTTCTTCAGATATACAACTAAACTATTATGAAAGAGTAAAACACTAAAGGAAGTCTCCTTCCAAAACTCAAGAATCAAGAAAATAACAATCCATTCATTAAAATGAGAGCTTTCAAAAAGATTCTTTTTAAATCAATCATTTTAAAATGACACAAAATCAGAAATGACAACTACATCACAAATAAGATCAGTCAAGGTCAATGAGTACAGCATCACAGTTTTATCCACTGCCAAAATTATTCAAAAATGGTTGGGCTTGCTCTGTAGTTAACAACAGGTCTCATTGGAATATGTTCTTTATGTATCTTAGGATAAGCTTTAGTAGTGGGTATTTGAGGATTCATTACTATAAGTTTAGAGGATTCTACTTCTGTTAAAAAAAAGTGTGTATTTTTTAATAAGATTTTGAGGTTCCTTTGTATGTTATTAGTAGGATCTTTGCGTTTGATAAAGAAAGTGTTATCTTGAAAACATTCTTTGGTTTTTAATATGTATTGGTCTTTGTCAATAACTGTGGTATTGCCTTTGTCGGCTTTCGTTATCAGTAGATTATTCTGTTTTATTTTATCTTTGAATTTATGTGTTCTTTATTAGTAGAGTTATTGTTTTGGGAGTTACTGTGAATTTTGTCGATATATTGTGGGAGCCTTTTTTTAATATCATATCTGACTTCATCTCGTAGCTCGTGTGGGATTTTCTGTACGGCGTTTTCTATTTCGGTGATAGTGGTTGTAATGTTCTGGAAGGTTGATGCGTTACCCCAATTGTGCTTGGGTCCCTTGCTCAAGATAACAGTTTCCATTTCGTTGAAAGTCGTATTTGTGAGATTTTTTACGGGTGAGTGGAATTTGTGTTCAGTGATTTCGTTAGGAAAAGTTGGAGAGTTCGTGTTCGGAGTTTCCGTTTTTGGGTTTGGTTTGGATGGTTGTTTAAGTGCTTCTAATTTCTTATTTAGTGTATTCTGTTTGTTGATGGCTAAGTTCCTTATTTTTTCTGCCGTGATCTGCTGAAAATCATCCCAATAGCTGTGTGGTAACTTGTTAGATGCCTTTAAATGTATTCGGTATAGTTCGTTGTTGAGATGTTGTTTTTTACGGTATAAAAACTTTATTTCTTCTTTCAGCCAGATTTTGTTTGTTCTTTTTTGCGTATTACGAGTTTGTATGGTGTGCCTGTATTTATTGTTATATCTTCTCAAGAATTTAGGTGTTAAGTCATTCTTTAGACATTCCTTCAGAAAATCAATGCTTTTAATCGCATTCGTTAGTTTGATCTTTAAGTTTCAAAATCTATATGCGTTCCGTTTTGCCTGGTTGGCTACGGTATCGTAATCTATAATCTTCATTTCCGTATTGACAAATCACACAATTAAAAATAGGAAAGAGTTTCCACCAATCAATACTTGTTTTTTTATTGCTTATATTAAGCTACAGGACCGGTTTCGACCCCATACACAAGGTCATCGTCAGCTGAACCATGAATACATATTTGTATGATGAAGCTTTGATTAAATTGCATTGTCAAAGGAATGTTATATGATGTGCATTTAGTCACATATAATGGGGCATGTCTTATCGTGAATTGGCATATATGTCAGTATGTACAATATTGCAACTGTATGTCTAAAATATTATGTTGAGGTCCTAAAATTAGTGTATGACAAATATTTCATATTCCCTATGGGAATCAACATCTATATCATAGTAAACATGTACCCGAACATTCCCACAAAACAAACAATAGAAATCATTGAATCTAACCTAAAAAGCCACAGCAATCTAAGCACTTTAGAAATAGAAGAGTTCATTAAATTATTCAATTTTGCCATTAGTAACAACTACTTTAGATTTCATGATACCATCTATCAGCAACAGGGTTTACCGATGGGATCTCCCGCTTCTGGTATAATCGCCGAAATTTACATAGACTATTTAGAGCACACATACATCAACAAAATAGACAATATATTTTTTTGGTGCAGATTTGTTGATGACATTTTTGTCATCATCGATAATAGGTCCACAAATGAAACTGATATATTAGATAAACTCAACACAATAGATTCTCATATAAAATTTACCATGGAAACCGAAAACAATCGCAATCTGAACTACCTGGACATAACGACAACTAGACATGATGACCACCTTTCTTACAGAATATACAGAAAACCCACGCAAACCTCAAATACAATTAAAATGGATTCCGTTCACCCCAATACACACAAAAGAGCAGCCTACTATAGCATGATACACAGAGCATTCAATATACCGTTAACAAAAGAAGATCTAAACAAAGAATTACAACTAATTCATGACATAGCTAAAAACAATGGATACAAGAAAGAAATGGTTAACAAAATCATGCACAAAATAAAATCCCAACCCAAAACCAAACTAACAAAAGTAGATGAATCCAAGAAAGATTACGCACTATTCACCTTCAATAATGCACACATATACCCCATAACCAACATTTTTAAAAAACATAACCTAAGAATAGCTTTCAGAACTACACACAATAGTACCAACATCATACACAACATCAGAACAATCAATAGCAACAACAAATACAACCACTCAGGGGTATATCGTATCAAATGTAATAATTGCGAGACAAGCTATGTCAGATGCACCGGTATAAACTTCCTAACCCGATATAACGAACACATAAATGCGGTAAAACACAATAATTTTTCCTCAATAGGACAACATGTCGCAGACTATAAACACAGTTTTACAAACATCGATAACGATATGCAAATCCTAAACATAAACCCCAAAGGCCCCCTGCTCAACATAACAGAAGAATTTTACATTACTCTAGATCAGTACACCAATCCAAATTACAACATAAATGAAATCACAGAAAAAACTAACATCATCTTCAATACAGTTATCCCCGCTCTAAAAAACTCTTACCTTAAATTAATTGACAAACAGAACGTGACACGTAACAGAAAAACATCAAACAACACACCCAGCTCCACCCCTACCCCCACAACAACAACTCTCCCTACCCCTCCTTCCCTTCCCCTCACAGCAGCTAGTATGAGCCCAAGAAGAACACGAAGTAGTACACTACAAGCTCGAACGTCAAACGCAACTCGGCTAAACCAACAATAGTAAGTAAATATTCAAATTTACACACATAACCTTTAGACATTCCTCCAACATAATATCTCTCATAGCTCAATCTTATCTTCCACAGATAAACATAACACCATTGCACAGCTACAAATGGGAAAGGAGCCATTACTTTGAACCCAATTTTACGGACGCCACAGGACAACAAGTTTTGATTCTAACATAAGGCAACATACATAGCAGAGCTGAACATATTTTAGCCGAATTTTATCCATACATCTGGCAACCTTTTTTTAAAATTGGAAAGTGTTTTATCCCACATGAAGACTAATCTTTTACTCATGCAATTTTACAACCCATATCTTTTAAACTCCAAGAACAGCAGCTGAGTGTACAAATGTAAATGGGACTTAAATACGAGAGTTGATGAATTGACCAACAAGCAAGATACGAATGTTCATGTGCACGAAATGTTTTTAATATATTGTATTTTATCCTTTACATATATATATATAAAAGTTAGTTTAAGTGAAGATATGTTTTATACACTAATTTTAGGACCTCAACATAATATTTTAGACATACAGTTGCAATATTGTACATACTGACATATATGTCAATTCACGATAAGACATGCCCCATTTGTATGTGACTAAATGCACATCATATAACATTCCTTTGACAATGCAATTTAATCAAAGCTTCATCATATAAATATGTATTCATGGTTCAGCTGAAGATGACCTTGTATATGGGGTCGAAACCGGTCCTGTAGCTTAATATAAGCAATAAAAAAAACAAGTATTGATTGGTGGAAACTCTTTCCTATTTTTAATTGTGTAATTCGTCAATACGGAAATGAAGATTATAGATTACGATGATCCCATGCATTCAAAAAAGTTTGACAGTGTCGTATTCAGCCAGTTTCACAAGTCAAAGGTGTTGTTAGCATAGTTCGCAATCATGATTATGACTTTAATGTCTTATTTCCAAGCTGTATATTCTACTCTGGGTGTCTAATCTCACCATAATAGTCATTAATTTCACCCGATCTTTGGCACTTATAAGGTGTTATCCATACAGCGAAGGTGGTTTATTTTCTTTGCACAAACTGATATATCCGATACGACAAATCAACTATTAAGACTTGTTGGCGGATATCTACCTGTAACAAACATGTATCCACACACTGTTTGATTTCATTTGATGTTTTAACCTCTCAGCACCGACCTCTACACGTGGTATAGACCCTCTTTCCTTCCGTAGCCGCCGACGTCTGTACGTAGTATAGACCCATACATGGTTTTGCATTTACGGCTATAGCACGAAGAGTCTTGGAGTTATGGATATGCAAATTGTTTTGTTTCCAAGAAGATATTTTTGGGTTTATCAGTGTTGTATATAAGAATTGGAAATCATTAAAATGTAGTTGTTTTTGCAAGGATAAGTATTTGTCAAGTAAGTCTGAGCACTAATCTCTGTTTTTTTTTAAGTCCATTTGCTTCATTCTTTCCCACAGAATAAAAATAAAGAAATGATAATATGAGAAGTTTGTCTTTTTGCGTGATGTTATTTGCTCTATTTTTACATCGAGAGTGCAGTTTATTTATTATATTTGTGTTTATTTCTCGGCTTGTAATATTTTCGTAACTCTCCGTAAGCACTCTGTGTAGGTATCAGTTAGTGCTGCTTTCTGCCGTACGATATGAGAACCTGTTGTTCATGGTATATATCTCGTTTGAAAGATGATGTCTCGACCTTTTATCTGAAATATGTATCGAGTTGGTTTGTTTTGTCATAAATGTTATTCCCCTCATTCAGTTTCATCCTGCTGCTTTCGGTCTCGCTGCAGCTTCATCAGTCTGTGTGACGCACCGCGCTCAGCCATGGTTTGACCGACAGTAACGTGCTTGAAACATTGTATAATTCAGATGAAAGTTTAGTCGGAAGTAGTAGCGACAGTATGAGCAGCAGTGATAATGAAATAGATTATGTGGCTATGGCGGATGCAGTGGTAAATGATGAGAGTAACGATGAGGACGAACCTGTACTTGGAAATTTCGTGTGGGAGACTATAGATAATTACACAGGTCAAAGGGAAGTGTTCAACAGTGAATTCTGATTCCCATATTCTCTAATAACATTCAGGCAAGTCACAGGGACAAACATTGAGCAGTTATCTTATCGGGTTCAGCTGGTGGAAGGTTTGTTTACAAAATACTCTCGCTCGGGCGAGGAACGAAATATTCAAGGCCGGCGTGCATCAGATAATACAGTTCCAAGGTTGCAGGAAAGACATTTTATCAGGAAATTAGAACCCAAGAGTGAGAAATACAAACCTCAGAGACGTATCGTGTGCTCAAAACACTGCGAAAAGAAGACGTCGGTGTAACTGTTGCCAGGTGTGTGACTTGGGCCTCTGTCTCGAATAGTGCTTCAAACTCTATCACACAAAACTAAATTATTAAGGAAATGGGAAACAATTATGTAATTATCTGCATGTACATAGTACTAACATAAGGAATTCTAAGGAATTCCAAATTTCGTGAATATCTGGCTACTCTTACACTTGTAGTAACGCTTTAAGTGAACCAATGTATATCAGTCGCACGTAGTTGAAATCTCATCTGGCCGCGGGGTAGGAACCTCTTTAATTGGCTGCGACGCTGGGGGGTTAATAAGCTTCAGCGTAACGGGAACAGTTTGAAGTGTTAATCTAATTACAGTACAGCCCATTAAGGGCCTTGGACTGCCCACATGACAATCTCAACAGTCATCTTTCGCTTGGGTGACTGGATCTGCTGCCTCACATATCAGATAGCTCCTCTGTTGGTCTCTCAAAACCAAGTTAACACTGTTCCAGCCCGTAATCCAGGAATCAAACCAGGAACCTACAGGTACGTGGCAGACATGCTATTCCTACACCATGAGGTTGACAGAAAATAAAAAATCAACAATGAAAAGGGCTCAAACTGAAGACAAAAGAGGCAAATAGGTACACACATGAGACTAGCTTCAGGACTATGACATGGACCTGGTGCAGCAGGCGGATAACACAGCCAAAGCAATGCACAGCCAGACTTATTTTTCAGAAGAAAACTCTTACAAAACCATCAGAGAAAAGTCTACATCTACCATGAAGGTCTTTGAGCAGAGTAGATCTACTGTGATGTTGGCAGTGAGATAATTAGAGAGATCTACAGTAAGCTGTGTCTGATGTAGATCTGAAGAGAGGCACTTAGTACTGTCCCCATCACATTAATGGACATAATTAAAGAAATAATGTGCAAGAGGAATGATAGCTGTTAAGTTTTGTCATTTGGTTCAATTTTATTCAACATCTACAAGTAGGGCAGTGGAGACCCGCTCTATGAGCGTGCTAAAAACCCGTTTAAGTCTGGACTGTGCTCCAATATCCCCGAGTGAAGGCAACAAGTTTATCGGCGAACGAGGAGTTTCAAGGCTAGATTGTCCGCACAAGTGAAGAATGGAACCTTCAGGAAGAACAGGCACGAACCAATAAGTCATTACTAAATCTTACGAGTGACCAATTGTAAGCGTGTTACAGACACACACCTCCATTACATGAGGTAATATAAGCTGTGTTGTGCGGAACTCTTTTTACTTTGGGCTCTCCTGTGACTTATTAAATCTCTTGCAGCGATCTGCTGATATTGTACTGGCAAAGTACGAGAGTCTGCTTCCATTTGAACAGAGCTCGGATGAGACTTTTACTTGAGCTTCGCGTTGTAAAAAACACTTCAATTTATACAAGCCGTATGGTTTATTCAATTGTGTTAAGTTTCAAACCAATTTACTTCATAAATAATATGACAGGTTGTATGTAGATGGTAATTTATTTGTTAATTTTCAGTGCATGAAGATTTCTTGCCACATAGGAAATTAGAGGACTCCATCTGTGTGAATTGACTTTAAGATGCAGTAAAGTATCAGGAATACCATAATGAAGAGGAGTTCCACACAGTCAACATGTGCTTCTAAATGTATAGCGCTACCGCACTACCAAGGATGGATCTAACAGAGTCACAAGAACATCGGACGGAGATTCGAATGTTGTCACCTGATAATTTAAATTATAGTTTTTCATTCAATCTCCTAGAAAGCAGCCTACTGTAGTACTCTATGAGACCAACGTCGTTTCTAATAATTACCACCAAAGATACAACTCCCTCACGTCAATCCACATTTAAATAATTCATTTGCTATGATGACTGATGATTTTTATTTCATGGAAAGAGGCTAGGCTTTTGTCGAAACATTCACTACGTTTACGAAGGGTCATCTGTGCATTTACTTCAGTTAAGATATATGAGTGGTGAATAATAATAATAATAATAATAATAATAATAATAATAATAATAATAATAATAATAATAATAATAATAATAACCGTGCCCGGTCAGCTTACGTGGGGGTTTAGCTCTGAATTTAGTAAGAGCTAGGCATAACCCTGCGTAAGACACTGGGGTGGGGGCCCTCAACCCCGACACGGCGCGTCCCAATGGCTGATAGGGGAAGCTCCTGTAGATATGCAGGACAGGTGCAAATAAGGCTTCGCCAAATAAGCACCCGCGGATCAACTGAGGTGTCAGGAAAAATGGTCAACGGCTTCAACGGCAGAAGAGGACATATCCCAATGGCAGAGAGGGCGGAAGAACCGACCCAAATCCACTTTGCGTCTGACTTGCAGCAAGCGGCAAAGTGGTCAGCGTCTGTCTCCAATGGAGCGGCTGAACATCACATCACCTGGCTGTAGGTTATAAAAAGCAAAAATCAACTATGAAGAGTTCTAAAACTGTGCCTCGGAAAATGCCGCTGCCTGGGGTGCCCCAGGGCATCTCTGGAGCCACCGCTAGAGATGACAGCATGCGAGCCGGTGGTGGTGGGAGTGTGAGCTGCTGGCCTCCCATCGGGTCACCCGAACAAGCTACAGTAGCTCAAGATGATCATGGCGGAACACAAGAACCTGATTATCATACCGCACCTGGTGCGAGTGCTTTTGTGCCAAGTACGACCTCTCGTATCAGTAAGCCCAAAAAACGCATTAAATGGAACAATGATATGAATGAATTTATGATGCGGGCATATCTTCGAATAACTCGTCTTGAAACTGAAATTGCAGGATATAGGCAACAACTACACACAGCCTTTACAAATCAGTACCCAACAATGAAAGTTACTGAACAGCGCATTGCAGATCAACGAAGATCAATCATCAAGAACAATTTGATCCCGGGTCCTGTTCTTAGTAGAATCAGACAAGAAGTAACACAAGAACTCTTTCCACATCTTGAAAGTACCGAGTCTGACTCAACGGTTAACAGTCCACCTGATACTGATATAACCGTACATACAAGTACTCCCGAAATGATACTTTCAGATAACTCTGACCTCCATGACAAGACACATGTTGAATTCTACAAGGCCCTTCTAGAATATTATGGTACCGATCCTACACAACGACCCATACTGCCAAGGCAGCAATCATCCAAAAAGTTTGGGAAAATCATTGAAGATCTTAATTCGAAAGTCTTGCCAGAATATCTGAAAGAGCATCAGACGTTCCCTGAAGTACATACTGCTATATACTGTGCAGCACTTGCCGCAGTATGACTGAACAATGGAAAGCCATTTTTGCCTAACAATAAGTCTGTCAAGAAAAGATTGAGAGAACCACCTTGGGCAAAACGCCTGAAAGAACGCATCATCCAAATCCGCCAGGACGTGAATCGCCTGCAGCAATACAAGAATGGAGTAAGAGGGAAACGCCTAAATAACAAAATTATTCGAATTCTGAAAATCAGTTCAAGGCAGAGTCTGGAGGAACCTGGAAGCACAGTACTACAAGAAACCCTCGAAACCATGAAGCAAAAGTTGGCCGCATTATCCAAGCGCCTCAAAAGATACCAAAACACCACAGAGAGAAAATCACAGAATGCAATGTTCGAAAGAAATGAGAAACAGTTCTACAACAATCTGAACGAGAGAACACAAGATGCAGCACAAGATGGAAATACGCCCAGCGAAGAAAAAATTCACAGCTATTGGTCGGGAGTATGGTCGAACCCAACAGAGCACAATGAGGAAGCCGACTGGATCAGTGAACTGAAAGACAGAACTAATGAAGTGAAGCATATGGCAACCAAGGCTGTTGAGATCGGAGAAATACAACAGAGCATCAAGAAACTGCAGAACTGGAAGGCTCCAGGCATTGATCGCATACACAATTATTTTTTTTTTGCTAGGGGCTTTACGTCGCACCGACACAGATAGGTCTTATGGCGACGATGGGACAGGAAAGGCCTAGGAGTTGGAAGGAAGCGGCCGTGGCCTTAATTAAGGTACAGCCCCAGCATTTGCCTGGTGTGAAAATGGGAAACCACGGAAAACCATTTTCAGGGCTGCCGATAGTGGGATTCGAACCTACTATCTCCCGGATGCAAGCTCACAGCCGCGCGCCTCTACGCGCACGGCCAACTCGCCCGCATACACAATTATTACTACAAGAAATTTACATGTACTCATTTCCATCTGGCTCGACATTTCCAGAAATTTTTAGACAACCCGGCAACATTCCCAGCTTTCCTGTGCACTGGCATCACATATCTCAAACCAAAGGATGAAAATCTGCAAAATCCAGCGAAGTATCTGCCTATAACATGTCTATCTACTCTATATAAGATATTTACATCTATAATAGCCAACAGAATTCTGAAACACTGCGAGGAAAACTACATCATTGCCGAGGAGCAAAAGGGTTGCAAGAAGAATACCAAGGGGTGCAAGGAGCAACTGATTATCGACACTGTGGTCCTGGAACAAGCACACCATAAATCCAGGAACCTATACACGTGCTTCATTGACTACCAAAAGGCCTTTGATTCAGTACCACACACTTGGCTCATACATGTTCTGGAACTATATAAAGTTGACCCCTCAGTCATTCACTTCATGAAGACGGTAATGGCAGACTGGAACACCTCACTTCACGTTTCTCTAAGAAACTGCAGTGTTGCAACAAGGCCCATACCAATACGACGAGGGATCTTTCAAGGGGACTCACTGAGTCCATTATGGTTCTGCATGGCATTAAATCCACTATCCTACCTACTGAACACAAGTGGGTATGGATTTAGCATTAAGAATAAGCGAGAAGAACTATTCAAAATCAGCCACCTACTCTATATGGATGACATTAAGCTGTATGCCTCTACCAAACCCCATCTCCAACATCTCTTCTCAATTACCAAGACGTTTTCTTCAGATATAGGCATGCGGTTTGGATTGGACAAATGCAGAACCCAAACTGTCATCAGAGGATCCTACTCAGCACAAGGGACACCTTCGAGTTTAAGCAACGAATCCATACAACAGCTGGAGGAAGAAGAAATGTACAAATACCTCGGTTTTCATCAGAGCACTCGTATGAAACATGCCGACATCAAGAGAAATGTCACGCAAAAATATATAACACGTCTCAACAAGGTACTATCATCAAAACTGACAGCTAAACATCTTACCAAAGCAGTCAATACGTATGCCGTACCACTGCTCACATACTCCTTTGGTATCATAAAATGGACCCAAACAGAACTTCAGCAGTTACAAACGAAAACAGCAGTTTCACTCACCCGGTACCATATGCACCATCCTAAATCTGCAACCGAACGTCTTACACTCCCGAGATCAGAAGGTGGTAGGGGCTTTTTATCCATTGTCAATTTACATAGCAATCAGATATCAAGTCTAAGAGAATATTTCCACTCGAGAGCTGATACATCGTGTCTTCATCATGCTGTTTGCAGAGCTGATATAAACTATACACCTCTCAATCTGTCGTCGCCAGAAATGCCT
Organism: Anabrus simplex; assembly: GCF_040414725.1. Classification (NCBI taxonomy): domain Eukaryota; kingdom Metazoa; phylum Arthropoda; class Insecta; order Orthoptera; family Tettigoniidae; genus Anabrus; species Anabrus simplex. Next base: position 20,800,948 of record NC_090266.1, read on the forward strand.
GTTTCTACCCCACCTACAAAAGAGATGAATATGGCCATGTGGAAGCAAAAACCTCTTCACGGGAAATACCCCCATGAACTGGATCAGCCTCATATCGACAAACCTGCGTCGCACGCTTGGCTGACCTACTCCGGTCTTTTCCCAGAAACAGAAGGATTTGTTCTGGCCATCCATGATCAAGTAATTGCTACACGGAACTACCGTAGATTTATCATGAAGGATCCAACAGTTGTCTCAGACAACTGCCGCCGCTGTTCCAGAACTACAGAGAGCATACAGCACGTCATCTCTGGTTGCCCACACTTGGCCAACACCGATTATAAGCACCGACATGATCAGGTAGCAAAAATCATTCACCTGAAACTTTCTGTAAAATGTGGATTTCTTCAGTCATCAACTGCATATTGGAAATATACACCTCCACCCATTCTCGAAAACTCTTCATATAAACTACTATGGGACCGAGAAGTCATAACCGATGTCACGCTCAGCAACAATAGGCCAGATATTATTCTAATCGATAAATCGAAAAGATCCGCATCCCTTATAGAAATTGCTTGTCCAAATACCTCCAATCTGCAAACAACAATAGCCACAAAGATATCAAAATACACAGAACTGGCAATAGAAATACAACGCCTGTGGAAACTAGAGTCGGTCACCACAGTTCCAATAGTAATATCATGTACCGGTGTTATTCCTAAATGCTTGCACAACTCTCTGGCCGCATTAAACCTGCATCATCACACATACGTAGAATTACAGAAAGCTACCCTCCTGAGCACTTGCCACATTGTGAGAAAGTTCCTAGGAACGACTTTTCCTCTGACTCACGCCAAACAGCATGAAGTTCCAGGCCGCAGTTCCAGTAATACTGAAGAACAGATTCCCAAAACGGGGACATAAGATGTCTGAAGTTGTTTGTATTTATTGTATAAATGTATATGCTGTAATTATTTCTGTTGTAAATATTTGTACATATATGTACCTGTAGTTTCATAATCAAGAGGGTGACTCCTTGCTTTGGCCGAGTCAGCCCATTATGTTACCGGCACAAGCCGAGCCTTCCTAAATTGATAATAATAATAATAATAATAATAATAATAATAATAATAATAATAATAATAATAGCTTAAGAATAAAGGTAATCTCTGAGATAAAGTGATCATTTAATGGTGTTAAGTATTTAAAGTATTTAAACTGACACTTAAGGAAAGATTTGAAATGTGAAGTGTGCTCTAAATTGTGATATACCGTATAATCTCGAGCACCACCAGCACTGTTTTTTCGAAAATATCGCTTCCAAAATTGGGTGTGGGTTTTATTTAAAATTTTCGGAAATTTATCTTTCCGAATGCGCGTAAATCGGGCATCACCGCCGGCGCGGCTTGGCAAATACTCTCTCTCAGCTCTTAGTATACGCTACTTCCGTGCTTGGCGTCAGTCTACCGCACGTTCTCAGAGTATTAACATGAATTCCCCAAAGCGTTTGCGATCTTTCACTGCGAGTGAGAAACTGAAAGTACCGGTAGTTCAGGAAGCCGAAATTATTGGAAATCGTGCCGACGGTAGGAAATACGATATTGACGAGTTGTGTATTCGCGATTGGAGAAAGAAGAAAAATGTACTATTAACATGTAGTGGTGATTGTAGAACTTTGAAATGCTGGTGGACAGGACTGTGAATTGCAAAAAGTGTTACTATTAGAACAGGTGGTAATGAAAAACAACGGTGTACGGTAATGTTGTGTATTCTCGCCGACGGAACCAAATTGCCGCCGTACATTGTTCTCAAACGAAGGACGCTTCCTAAAAAACTACCCGCTGGTGTTATCGTCAGATCTTAGAACTCCGGCTGGATGGACAGTTCACTTGTGGAAGACTGGATAAAGTGTGTCTGGCAACCTCGCCCTGGTGCATTATTGGGACAAAAGAGCTTGCTTGTTCTCGACAGTTACCCCGGCCACACAACACATGCTGTGAAGAAACATATCAAGGATGGGAAAACCAACCTAGCAGTCATTCCGGGCGGGATGACGTCTATGATACAGCCGCTGGATGTCTACGTGAACCGTCCATTTAAAGCAGCCTTGAAGCAGCTCTATACAGAATGGATGGTGGCTGATAATCACACACTGACGCCAACTGGTCCTATACAGCTCTCGGAAGTTCAGCTGCTGTGTTCGTGGATTTTGACAGCATGGAACCGTAAATTATCGAAAATAATTTTGACATCACTTTATTTTTTAAAATTGGTTCTTTCAAAATAAGGGTACGGGTCTTATTCGGTGGCGGGTGGTATTCAAGATTATACGGTATTTGCCAGTGGAATAAACGGTACGAGCTGATGTCTCTGTAGGATTTATGACTTATGCAACGCAGTGGTGTTGATTATCGCCACGTTGCAACTTCAAGTAAAATTAAATGTATATTTATTCACAAATGGTTCATAGTATGGGTTACTGTAGTCGCTTCCTAGTTCGCGAACCATGGACAATGGCTGAGCGGCCTAGTAAGTGGTCCTGAGAGACTGGATACCAGCTGCTATGGAATGGGAGTGAGCATCTCGGACATATTCTAAGTCATGACCCTCCTTGTGCTCAGGAGGGTAGGACTATACAAACCACCGTGGTCCCTAACCCGTTAGAGGAGATATCCTCACTTGGACTATGTGCAAGTAGGGTAGCATCCTGCTTCATGAATTTACCGAGCTCAGAACGTTTTAAGCAAGCCTCGGACCTATGGGAGTAACGAAATCCTACTCAATTTTGACACGGGAGGGACCCCTTGGAAACAACTTGGCAAACTAAATGGAATTCGATGGGGAGCTATCAATATTAATGTGGCTCATGGAAGAAAGAAAGTAGAACTGGATGTGCTAGGAGTGATATTCGGGTAAGGGGAGATAAAGAGGAAGAGATAGGAGATTATAAAGTGTACTTGAAGGGTGTTAAAAAGGGAAGGGCAGAGTCTGAGGTAGGGCTGTTTATCAGGAATACTATTGCACGCAACATAGTTTGTGTTAGGCACGTAAATGGGTGAATGATGCAGGTAGATTTGGCAGTTGGAGGAATTAGGATGAGAAATGTCTCGGTGTAATCACCATGTAAGGGTGCAGATGAGAATGAAGTTGACAATTTTTATGAAGCATTGAGTGACATCATAGTCAGGGTCAACAGCAAGGATAGGATAGTTTTAATGGGCAATTTCAGTGCAAGAGTTTGAAACAGAACTGAAGGATACAGAAGGGTGTGACTGGTAAATCTGGGGAAGATATGGAACCTAATGGGAATGGGAAGCATTTGCTGGACTTCTGTGCTAGTATGGGTTTAGCAGTTATGCATACAGTCTTCAAGCAAAGGCTATTCACCGCTACACATGGGAGGCTAGGGGTACCAGATCCATAATAGACTATATCTGAACTGATTTCAAAATCAGGAAGTCTGTTAGGAATGTATGAGTTTTCCAGGGATTTTTCGACGAGCTGTTGTGAACTAAGTATCTCTAGGCCTAGGATAGAGAAAGTGAAATCTGGCTGCAAACAAATAAGGGTAGAAAATCTCCAGGATGAGGAAATTAGAAGTACATGGATATGATCAGTGAGAAGTTTCGAACAATAGACAGTAAGCACGTTCAGGATATAGAAAGAGAATAGGTGGCATACAGGGATGCTGTAGTAGAAACAGCAACGAAATGCCTAGGAACGACCGTGTGTAAAGATGGGAAAAAGCAAACATCTTGGTGAAATGATGAAGTGAGAGTAGCTTGTAAACGTAAAAAGAAGGCTTATCAGAAATGGCTCCAAACAAGGACCGAGGCAGACAGGGAATTGTACATAGATGAAATGAACAGAGCAAAACAAATGTTGTTGAATCCAAAAAGAAGTTATGGGAAGATTTTTGTAATAACGTGGAAAGGCTAGGTCAAGCAGCAGGGAAACCTTTCTGGACAGTAATAAAGAATCTTAAGAAGGAAGGGAAAAAGGAAATGAACAGTGTTTTGGGTAATTCAGGTGAAATGATAATAGATCCCAGGGAATCACTGGACAGGTAGATAGACAGATAGACATGATTTATTTTAACTGGCAAAGTTAGGGACACGTGTCCCTGTCTTACACTTAACCAGTGAAATACATAATTAACATAAAAATATATAACATACTGAATAAATGAAAAAAGAGAATGAAACAAATTACTACGGTACTATGCTATCCTGCTGTACATAAAAATAACTATTATAATACACAGTATAAATTAACATTTTGCTTCCTGCGAAGAAATTAACATACAACAAAGAACGAATTACAATTTCAATAATAATAATAATAATAAAAATAATCAATAATAATAATAATAATAATAATAATAATAATAAAAATAATCAATAATAATAATAATAATAATAATAATAATATAGATAAACCTACTAATATTTACAATTAATTTGTCCAATTCCAGAAGTATATCACATTGACGAAATGTTCAGTTTTCATGAGTTTACTGTTGGTGAAAAACATTGCAAAATGGGGATAGGGATAAGGATAACTATGCAGGAAAACCACAGCTGAGTACTTTCTAACACTACTGATGAATAATACTAATAATAATAATAATAATAATAATAATAATAATAATAATAATAATAATAATAATCAATAATGATAATAAGAAGAGGAAGAAGAAGGACCATGGGGAGAAGAAGAAGAAGAAGAAGAAGAAGAAGAAGAAGAAGAAGAATGACGATTTAAATTTGAACCAGTTAGGAAAGTGATTAAAGAGTAAGTCAATCGACAGATGGTAGGATAAGAAGACAGATAAGCTAATCGATATTAAGAACAATTAATACGGTAAATGGATGGATAGATAGATAGACAGATGATAGATAGATAGATAGATAGATAGATAGATAGATAGATAGATAGATAGATTTTCTTAAACTAAATAAAAAGATAGCTTCTCGGCTGTGACTTTCGGTAAAGGATGGGAAGTAGACTCACATTGTCAAGTGATAAAGCAGCACTGCAACAGAACCTTATGCCATAGGAAGTTCCTTTAACTGGCAAACTCTTAATTTCATCCCGTCCGCCTTCTTGATTATGATGTCTCCTGAATCAGTCCAAGTGTTTGTAAGTCCAAAACGCTGGATAGCTGTCTTCAAGATGGACATTCTGACAGTCGTAAGATCTTCACGGATTGTTGTAGATGATCCTTTCAGTTTCCTTTTCTTCGTGAAAACGTCCTGCCGTGAGCGATAAGACACAAATTTCACTAGGATAGGTCGTGTTTTTCCTGGAGATCGAGGTCCTACTCTGTGACACCTATCGATGTCATTAAGTCTCACATCTGCACCTACTGCTTTGCACACGTTGAGCACTAGTTCATCGCAGTTTTCGTTCGAACTTTCAGGAATGCCGAAAATTCTTACATTATTTCTCCTGCTATATTGCTCCAATGAATCACACTTAGCGTCCATATCCTCCTTCAGTTTGCGAATTTCCGCCTCCTTCTTATCAAGTTTATCAGTTAACTCTGACAACGCTTCGATATTAAATTTTAAACTTTTTTCAAGTTCCTTTATGACCACTTCTGTTATGCGGGTCGAGATGGCCTGCACAATTTTTTCAAGGAAGCTGTCCGAGTTAATGAAGTCGTCCAGCGCGCACTTCACGAGGCGGTCTACGTTGGCAGCACTGGTAATGGCTGGGCTTCCAACTCCGTTGTTTCGGCGACCCATTTTCTTTACAATGCGAATTTGGAAGAAAAAGAAGATCAATACCAGCAAAACGTGTGTGTATATTGATTGGTAAATACAAATGTTACACTTCCGCAAATTTTTGTCACTCTCACTGCTGTATAACACCTTCAAATCACTTGATTACTGTGGAGCCTCACTCACTCACGTCCATCACCAAGCAGAATACGGGAATATTTTGAAAGTCTCCTCAACGTAAAAGGAAATCTTCCTGGTGGTGTAGCGAAGAGCCAAGCTCATGGGGAGGAGGAAAATTATGTCGGTGAAATTACACTGAGGAAATGGAAAGGATGGTAAATAAACCCCATTGTCATAGCAGTAGGAATAGATGAAAGTAGACCTGAAATGGTGTAGTGGGAAGGCAGGGATGAAATGGCTTCATAGAGTAGTATGATTAGTGTTATGATTGTAAAATACGAGGGTTGGGGCAAAAGTCATGGCAACTGTCGTTTTTCATGAAAATACCAGTCCGGTTGGAAAATGTGACATATACAGACGAAAGGACAAGGTGTTAACTACATGTGTGGATAATAAATAGCACTGAAATATCGTAACACACACTCATTTATTACGGTAGTATACAGGGCAATATGGTCTTCCCGGTGCAAAAGAATGACAACACAGTACACAAAAAGTTGACATGACAAACCTGGGCCTAAAGACCCTCAAAGTAGTCCCCAGATACTGACACCACACGCTGCTAACAATGTGGGAGGCCCTGAATACCATCTGCCTCTGCATTTGCCGCACCATGTGTGAATTGGGTCACCTGTTGGCGCACAGCATTAGCAATGCCCTCTCGTGTTGCAAACCGCCTACCACGTTGTGGTTCCTTAATCTTTTGAATGAGATTAAAATCACAGGCAAAATGTTGGGAGAGTACGGTGGATGCTCCAAATCTTCCCAACCCCAACGCCGCAGTAGCTGCCCTACACACTCTGCTTTATGTGGTTTTGCATTGTCGTACAAGATTATTGCACTGTCCACAAGATCCGGATGTTTCTCCCAAATGCTACGTCATACCTGTCACACCAGGAAGTCCCTATAGTACTGTGCAGTTACTGTTCTGCCATGTGGAACAAAGTGGCAAACAATGACACCCCTGACGTCATACGCGATAATCACCATCAATCTGACTGGGGAAGGATTCTGACGGACCTTCTGCCTCCGTGGTGATCCAGCATGTCGCCACTCCTCGGACTGATGTTTCAGTTCTGGTTCGTATGCCCTGGCCGAAAATTTATCGATGACAATTATTCATGACAAGAATTGATCACCGTCCTGTTGTCAGCGTGCAGGGTGGTCGGAGCATATTGCATAGCGCTATGCAATATCCTGTGGACGGTGTGTTTCTCGATGCCACTTGCCCTCTCTAACTCCAGTAGCGTCCATCGTCTGCATCCAGGAGTTGCTCGATGACGGCACGTGCCACGTCGGTCCGCACACTGACAGGTCGTCCCGAACATTGCACATCACTGGTTGACATACTGTCCCCTTCAAATTTGGTATATAGGGAATATTTGTAATATTTACGGATGTAAGAATATAATTTCATTAGCAAGGGCAAAAATTTTTCCCAACTCCGTGTTACAGAGAGAAGAGCTCGCTCGAAACCGGATTTTCCAAGTGAGGGGTGAGCTGTGGATTTTTTGTGTGTCAGGCTACCAGCTGCTACCACGTGACCTACTGGGAGAAACCAAGGCCGTCCGATCGATACAAGCAAGGTCGCTCTACACTTGACAGTAATTTAATAAAATGTAACAGCCTATCAGGTGCAAGTTATTGACCAATCACAGACGATTACGGCGACACACCCTCATCTTAAGATAATTATATATCGGTGTTTCCCGAAGAAACTGCCTCTTTTGATTTGAGCCTTCTTTTGATTTGAGTCTCTCTTGGATTGGAGCCTTCTTGGATGACTGTCTTGGAAATTCGACACTGATATTCACGTTGCCGACACTATTGGGTTCGATCACTCGGCAGAACAGACTCATTACACATCCTACATCTATGAGTTTAGCAGATTTACGGAAGAAGTTACGTATTATTCAGAAATAACATTCATCGTGTGTGTGTACTAGGCACATCTTTAAACTTATTTGTCAGTTTCAGCTTCTACTACTTGGGAAGAGAGAAGAGGAATTCCACGTGCAGATCGAGACAATTCAAGATGCCACTACATCAAGAAGAGGAAGCCTACTACTATTCCATGTTCATCATCGCAGCTACAATGGTGTTTTAAAATGTAAGGCAACTTCCGACATGGAGGAGATGACGACCGACGGTGGGTGACCTACCTCATGTCCAGGGTCATCGGCCGAAATCCAGTTTCATCAATCATTTAAGTACAATGTTATAATATCTATCTATTCATCTTTGTAAACACAATGTAGACATAACACTTCCTTATTCATTAGGCATAATTTTCTTCTAGTCTTGCAGTAGTGTGACATTTCATTTCTTCTTTCCATGGTGTAAGGTAGTTATTGAGTGTGAATGATTATTGGTTCCTATTAGATAGTTAGTGACGTGTGAGTGTCTTCGATATTTATTCTGACTGTCCCATTCAGTAGTATAGGAGTAATTTAAAAATAATTGACCTCTCCGATAACAATAATTTAATATTGAAATGATTTATAATTATATTTTGAGGTCGTGTGGGACAGATTATCGGTACGTTTTATTACGTCGGATTTTCTCTAGATGTTATTTCGGTCTTTATGTGGATTTGGGAGGGAGGATTTACACAAGTAGTACAAGAAGCGACTCGTCTCAATAACTTACTAGATGTATTCTTGGTTAAACCATGGGAAATTGTTGATAAAACTGAGGTAATTGAAGGAATAGGAGACCATAAGGCTGTAATAATGGATGTAGGACTCGTACCAAAAAGGCTTAATAAGAGGGTTACACAAGACAAGAAATTGTACAGAAATACTAAAGTTGATGAATTTGGGACTTACCTTAAATCACAATTCAGTTGTTGGATAAGTGAAGGGAGTAACGTGGATACACTTTGGGCTAAATTTAAAGGAATTATTTGGGAAGGAGAGAAGAGATTTGTACCTGTTAAGAAGGGTAAAATGACCTCAGACCCTGTTTATTATACAAGGGAAATAAGAAAATTAAAAAGAAAATGTAGAATAGTAAACAGGAAAATCAAAGAGGGTAGGGAGAGTAGAGAAACTAGAAAACAGCTAATGAGGGAACTGAATAGAGTGAAAAAGGAAGCAAAAGAGAATTATATGAATGGCATACTTCAAGAGGGTAATGACCACAAAGGGAAATGGAAAAAGCTGTATTCATATATCAGGAATCAAAAAGGAAAAGGAGTCCAAATTCCTACAATGGTGGGAGAAGGGGGTGAACACTATTTAACAGATACTGAGAAAGCAAACCTATTTAGTAGGGAATTTAGAGATTCAGTAGATGATTGTCAAGAGTTGGAAACCGAAACAGAAGATAGAGAGGGAGAGAGACAGAGGGAAACAAGAAGCTTCTCATTCACAAATGAAGATATTTTCAGAGAAATCCAACTGCTTCAGCAAGGAAAAGCAGCAGGAAGTGATCAAATTACTGGGGAGGTATTAAAGACAATGGGGTGGTACATAGTGCCTTATTTAAAATTTCTCTTTGACTATGTCATAAATAATAGTGTAATACCAAAGGAATGGAAGGAATCTATAATAATACCAATTTATAAAGGAAAGGGTGATAAAAGGAAACCAGAGAACTACAGACCAATCAGCCTGACCAGTATAGTTTGTAAAATACTGGAGAGTTTAATATCGAAGTACATCAGAGGGATATGTGATGATAAAAATTGGTTCATGAGGAGCCAGTATGGATTTAGAAAGAAATTTTCTTGTGAGGCACAACTGGTGGGATTTCAGCAGGACATATCAGATCAGTTAGATTCAGGAGGCCAGTTAGATTGCATAGCCATAGATCTTTCCAAAGCCTTTGATAGAGTGGAACATGGAATATTATTAAAGAAATTGGAGGGAATAGGATTGGACGTAAGGGTTACACGTTGGATAAAAGCATTTCTAAATTCAAGGGTTCAGAAAGTCAAAGTAGGAAATAATGTATCGCAGGAAGAGAAAGTTTGGAAGGGAATTGCACAGGGTAGTATAATCGGTCCGTTACTTTTCTTAATATACGCAAATGATTTAGGGAACAATATAACATCAAAAATAAGATTGTATGCAGATGACATAATTGTTTATAGAGAAATAAACAACATTGAGGATTGTTCAGAATTACAAAGGGACCTTGAAAGTATCCAACAATGGGTTGAAGAAAATAATATGAAGGTTAATGGAGGCAAATCAACTGTTACAACTTTTACAAACAGGAGCTTTAAAACTGAATTTGAATATACTTTGGATGAGGTAGTTATCCCAAAAGATGGCAAGTGCAAATACTTAGGTGTGAGATTTGAAAGTAATTTGCACTGGAAGGGTCATATTGATGACATTGTTGGGAAAGCATACAGATCATTACATGTCATAATGAGGCTATTTAAAGGATGCAACAAAGAATTAAAAGAAAGAAGTTACTTGAGTATGGTTCGTCCATTATTGGAATATGCAAACAGTGTTTGGGATCCTCACCAAGAATACCTAATAAAAGAAATAGATAGTGTGCAGAGGAAAGCAGCAAGATTTGTAACAGGGGATTTCAGGAGAAAGAGTAGTGTATCAGAAATGTTAAAGGAACTTGGGTGGGAAACTTTAAGTAAGAGAAGGGAGAAAACTAGACTTACAGGATTATATAGAGCCTATACAGGAGAAGAAGCATGGGGAGATATCCGTGAGAGGCTTCAGTTGGAAAATAATTATATCGGCAGGACTGACCACAAATATAAAATTATAAGGAATTTTAGCAGAAGCGATTGGGGTAAATTTTCATTCATTGGGAAGGGTGTGAAGGAGTGGAACAGTTTACCAGGGGTAGTGTTTGATCCTTTTCCAAAATCTGTACAGATATTCAAGAAGAGAATAAACAGCAACAGAGAAAATAAATGAAGTGTTAGAGGGCATTCGACCAGTGCAGGTTATTGTAAATAAAAAAAATGTGTGAGAATAAATTAATTCCATCCCCTGGTCTAAGGAGTTTGGACAGCCAAAGTAGGGGACTGCCTGTAGGGGTGAAGTACAGTGGGGACTTCGAGGGCCCTGGGACCGCTACGGTAGCTGTGAAGGCCCTTCAGGAACTCTGAAAAGTGGTGGCAAAGGGGGCTCTGGTTAAGACGCAGCAGGTCGTTATGCTACTTAGGATCCAGAACGGGTAAAAAAAAAAAATAGTAAATAAATAAATGCAATGTAAATATTAATGTTATACCAGTTTTATAGTATCATTTGAAGCAATTCCACATACTGTATATCAGTTGACTATATTTGTAAGTAGTGCAGGAGATATTATAATTAGAATTTTGTAAACAATATAAATTTATTAAGGATGAGCTGTGTGTTTAATAGAAAACATTGTTAGCGTAAATTGTATAATATTGTATTATAGGAAAAATTTTCTTCTCTTGTTAATTTAATATTTAGTGCTTGACAATAATGTATTTTAGTGTACCATTTGCCACCGAGGTAGACACCTCATTTGCAAATAAAGAGATTTTGATTTGATTTGATTTGATTGCAAGCGTGTAACCTTATCGAACCTTAGCTTACGCAGATTTGTGATCTCGCACATTTAATAATAATAATAATAATAATAATAATAATAATAATAATGAAACTACATTACGGGTTAAATAAAGAAATAAGGGTCTTGAGTGTAAATATTGTTTATTCTTGTGTGAAATAGTAATATGTGCTCTAGTTAGATAATATGAGCCTGGAAGACGGCCGAATCTTGACGGATTATTTATTGTATTTATTGACTTGGGAATGGATCAGTTATTATGTATTTGACTTGTGAATCCATTTATTGAGTCTCATGTGAAGATAATATGTTATTGAACATAATTTCTTCAAGTGGAGCACGTGTTAGTTGATAGCCAGGGTATTTAAATAATAATAATGTCGTGACTCATGAACCATAAACGTGTACATTTATATTTGACCTGCATTATGTGCGTGTTTTGTAACGATAATTTTCCAATGATATCACCGACATTCTCACAAACATCGTTGTTGAACCTAGTTTCTTTATTTAAGTGATAATCCTGACATCATCACATTCCTAGTTGTTGTAATGGTATTCCTTCATCCGATACCATCATCATCAGAAATTTTCTATGACTTAGATTAAAATTAAAATATAATAATCAAGGACTAGAAATCGCAGTAAATATTATAAACTGTTACCGTGTACCCTAGTGTGAATGTTGTATGTGTGATTAGTCATTATTTCTATGGATTGTGATATTTCTTATGATTACAATTTGATTCGATCACTTGTTCGTTGCGTGTGTTTTGATTAAAATATCGTTATTTGTGTTGCTCCCATTTGTTGAGAAGTGAATCTTTAGTGGATTTTATTCCGAAATTAGATAGAGAAGGGTTTAATGTCTTAGAAAAAAATGAATAAGCAAGGGTCATGTCCGTGGACAGGAGTCACGAACGATTTACTGTAAAACCTATAAAGCTCAAATTCTCAATGAGTGTAATATTGAAGAAGGATATTGCGTTAATTTATGTAATTATTATGGGAAATTTTGAGATAATAATTATGGAGAATTTTTCATTTATAAATTCAAATCTGAGGAAGACATGTTGAATGGAATTTCGACAGGAAAATTTCATTTTAAATTTTTCTGATTTCAATCTAGTGGAAGTAACGTTAATTTAAAACATTAAGCAGGAAGGGATAATTTAATCACTGACAGTAAATGAATCAGAAGAATTATTTATTAAAATTTTGATTTTATTTTGATTTTGATTTTTATTATATCAGATGTAGGCTAATACCCGTCTGTGTATTTCCAGAAATTATGTCACCAGAATTATGGGAAGAATATTTACGTTGTACCGAAATTACCGGTAGAGAAGATAAATTAAATTCCAAGATTTTGTTCAATTTAAATTTGTTGTTAAGAGTGCTCAGTTATAATAAATGTTAAAACTTATTATTTAGTGTTGATTTTATTGTCGCTAGTCCTTATTTCTATTCCTGCCCTTAAAATTTTTTTGCAAAGCCAGAAAACGAACGGTCTACGACTGAGACTCTCGTTCCCCGGCTGAGTAGCCTGGTAATATGGGTGCAATACGTCCTTGCTGAAACATTCCTACCCACCGTGCTACTGTACGGTATGGCAGGGCATTAGTCCCAAGGGCTTCCACTCATTCACTGTGACATTCCATTGCATTTAAGTTAACTTTAAAAAAAAAAAATCAAAATCTCTTTATTTGCAAATGAAGTGTCTACCTCGGTGGCAAATGGTACACTAAAATACATTATTGTCAAGCACTAAACTTTAAATTAACAGGAGACGAAGAAAATTTTCCTAGAATACAATATTATACAATTTACGCTAATAATTTTTCTATTAAACACACACATCATCCTTAATAAATTTATATTGTTTACAAAATTCTACTTATAATATCTTACAAACATAGTCAACTCATATACAGTACTATACTACAATACTATACAACTGGTATAAGATTAAAATTAACACTGAATTTATTTACATATTTATATTTTACCCATTTTGGAACCTAAGTAGCATAACGACCTGCTGCGCCTTAACCAGAGCCCCTTTTGCCACCACTTTTCAGAGTTCCTGAAGGGCCTTCACAGCTACCGTAGCGGTCCCAGGGCCCTCGAAGTCCCCACTGTACTTCACCCCTACAAGCAGTCCCCTACTAGGGCTGTCCAAATTCCTTAGACCAGGGGATGGAATTAATTTAATCACACACATTTATTATTTACAATATCCTGCACTGGTCGAATGCCCTCTAACATTTAATTTATTATCTCTGTTGTTGTTTATTCTCTTCTTGAATATATGTACAGATTTTGGAAAAGGATCAAACACTACCCCTGGTAAACTGTTCCACTCCTTCACGCCCTTCCCAATGAAAGAAAATTTACCCCAATCGCTTCTGCTAAAATTCCTTCTAATTTTGTACTTGTGGTCAGTTCTACCAATATAATTATTTTCCAACCGAAGCCTCTCACGGATATCTCCCCATGCTTCTTCTCCTGTATAGGCTCTATATAATCCTATAAGTCTAGTTTTCTCCCTTCTCTTACTTAAAGTTTCCCACCCAAGTTCCTTTAACATTTCTGATACACTACTCTTTCTCCTGAAATCCCCTGTTACAAACCTTGCTGCTTTCCTCTGCACACCATCTAGTTCTTTTATTAGGTATTCTTGGTGAGGATCCCAAACACTGTTTGCATATTCCAATAATGGACGAACCATACTTAAGTAACTTTTTTCTTTTAATTCTTTGTTGCATCCTTTAAGTAGTCTCATTATGACATGTAACGATCTGTATGCTTTCCGAACAAATGTCATCAACATGACCCTTCCAGTGCAAATTACTTTCAAATCTCACACCTAAGTATTTGCACTTGCCATCTTTAGGGATAACTACCTCATCCAAAGTATATTCAAATTCAGTTTTAAAGCTCCTGTTTGTAAATGTTGTAACAGTTGATTTGCCTCCATTAATCTTCATATTATTTTCTTCAACCCATTCTTGGATACTGTCAAGGTCCCCTTGTAATTCTGAACAATCCTCAATGTTATTTATTTCCCTATAAACAATTATGTCATCTGCATACAATCTTATTTTCGATGTTATATTATTCCCTAAATCATTTGCGTATATTAAGAAAAGTAACGGACAGATTATACTACCCTGTGCAATTCCCTTCCAGACTTTCTCTTATTTCCTACTTTGACTTTCTGAACCCTTGAATTTAGAAATGTTCTTATCCAACGTATAACCCTTACATCCAATCCTATTCCCTCCAATTTCTTTAATAATATTCCATGTTCCACTCTATCAAAGGCTTTGGAAAGATCTATGGCTATGCAATCTAACTGGCCTCCTGAATCTAACTGATCTGATATGTCCTGCTGAAATCCCACCAGTTGTGCCTCACAAGAAAATTTCTTTCTAAATCCATACTGGCTCCTCATGAACCGATTTTTATCATCACATATCCCTCTGATGTACTTTGCTATTAAACTCTCCAGTATTTTACAAACTATACTGGTCAGGCTGATTGGTCTGTAGTTCTCTGGTTTCCTTTTATCACCCTTTCCTTTATAAATTGGTACTATTATAGATTCCTTCCATTCCTTTGGTATCACACTATTATTTATGACATAGTCAAAGAGAAATTTTAAATAAGGCACTATATACCAGCCCATTGTCTTTAATACCTCCCCAGTAATTTGATCACTTCCTGCTGCTTTTCCTTGCTGAAGCAGTTGGATTTCTCTGAAAATATCTTCATTTGTGAATGAGAAGCTTCTTGTTTCCCCTCTCTGTCTCTCCCTCTCTATCTTCTGTTACGGTTTCCAAGTCCTGACAATCTTCTACTGAATCTCGGAATTCCCTACTAAAGAGGTTTGCTTTCTCAGTATCTGTAAAATAGTGTTCACCCCCTTCTCCCACCATTGTAGGAATTTGGATTCCTTTTCCTTTTTGATTCCTAATATATGAATACAGCTTTTTCCATTTCCCTTTGTGGTCATTACCCTCTTGAAGAATGCCATTCATATAATTCTCTTTTGCTTCCTTTTTCACTCTATTCAGTTCCCTCATTAGCTGTTTTCTACTTTCTCTACTCTCCCTACCTTCTTTGATTTTCCTGTTTACTATTCTACATTTTCTTTTTAATTTTCTTATTTACCTTGTGTAATAAACAGGGTCTGAGGTCATTTTACCCTTCTTAACAGGTACAAATCTCTTCTCTCCTTCCCAAATGATTCCTTTAAATTTAGCCCAAAGTGTATCCACATTATTCCCTTCACTTATCCAACAACTGAATTATGATTTAAGGTAAGTCCCAAATTCATCAACTTTAGTTTTTCTGTATAATTTCTTGTCTTTTGTGACCCTCTTATTAAGCATTTTTGGTACAAGTCCTACATCCATTATTACAGCCTTATGGTCACCTATTCCTTCAATTACCTCAGTTTTATCAACAATTTCCCATGGTTTAACCAAGAATACATCTAGCAAGTTATTGAGACGAGTTGGTTCTTGTACTACTTGTGTAAATCCTCCCTCCCAAATTAACTTGCCAGTTTCTGTTCATGGACTTCACTTGCAGCTCCATTCCATTCAACTTCAGGCAAGTTTAGATCTCCCCCAATTATTACCGTATCATTATTGTTTTTATGAGTATAATCTATTATTTTCTCAAATATTTCCATGTCTCTTTCCTCTCTTCCAGGCCTATATGTTCCTATAATTCCCACCTCCTTCATATTTTCACAAACTAATTTTATCCCTAATATTTCATCCCTTTCATCAGTAAACCATTCATGCGAACAATAAGTTTCCTTCACCAGAATAAATACCCCTCCTCCCTTTTTATCTCCTCGGTCTCTACGATAGACTGTATACCCTTCTGGAAATACTTCTGTATTACCCACCCCTTCTCTCAACCACGATTCCACTCCTATCACCACATCCGTCTCACAAGATTCCATCAATGTACCGAATTTTAATTGTTTATTTACTACACTCTGACAGTTTACCAAGAGCAATCTCAGACCTCCTTCCTCCCTAAAACTTGACTGTTGCAATTGGGTAACGTTTGACTCATGAGTTGGGAACTTCCCTGGAACCCAGATCCTTGTACATAGATCTTGATTTAAGGGTCTGGGTTTTCTGGCAAGTTTCCCTGCATGTGCCAGTTTAGTGGTATGGGTTTTCTTAAGTACAAATTTGTTTGCAAATCTCTGTTGATAATTGTAGCAATTTGTCTAGATCTTATATCTTATGACCAGCTGAAGATGACCTCTGTGAAGGTCGAAACCGGTACTGCTTAGTAACAAGATATAATAAAGTATTGATTAGGTGGACAGTACCCATTCTTTGTGATTATAGATACTAATGCCCGAGTGCACCAACCTCGGTAAAGAGAATACCGCGGTAAACTTCACAATTTTACCAGGGTAAAGTCGTATTTCTGTTGCACCAAGCTCGGTTTCGAGTTTACCGACATTTTACCGCGGTATAATGTTTACCGCGCGTGAGCGAGCGGTTAACTAAGAAAACCGCGGTAAAGTTTGTATTTGTGCTCTGTGGTTAAAGATTCCAAGATGGAGCTTAACAACTATAGGTTATATCTCCAGTATCTTAATCAGTTTGAAAGAAATGAAGGGAGAATTATAGAAGAGAGACGCGATTTATTTGAAGAATTAAGCGATGTTTCGTTCCAGAGAAGATTTAAATGGTGAACAATTGGAATGCCCGACTGAGAGAAACTGTCCTATATCGCCTAGAAATCGTCTTTTAATAGCGCTGTGGTTCTAGGCAACTGGAACATTTCAAGGAGTGATCGGTGACGTCTGTGATGTTGACAGAACAACTGTATGCCGCATAATACACAAGGTTTCTGATCTACTTGCGTCGTTATCGCCACAGTTCATTCAACTTCCACTTACGCAGCGAGAACAAAGAGAGGTTATGGAAGGGTTTCATACAATAGCTGGGTTCCTTGGTGTATTGGGTGCGCTGGACTGCACTCATGTGCGAATACAGTCTCCCGGAGGTGAAAATGGGGAGGTATTTAGAAATAGGAAAGGTTATTTCTCGCTAAACGTGCAAACTGTGAGCGATTCGAACCTCACGATACGAGATATTGTAGCAAGATGGTCAGGGTCGACCCATGATAGCACAATATTTCACAATTCTCGGCTGAGAGCGCGTCTCGAGACGAGAGAAATAGCTAATGGCTATATTTTGGGTGATGGAGGTTACCCATGTAAATCCTTCCTCCTTAAAACACATGTTCAGAATCCCACCCCCCCCAGCAGAACAACGATATAACAGAGCCCATATTGCCACAAGGAATGTTGTCGAGAGACAATATTGTGTGTGGAAAAGGAGGTCCCCTTCCATGTCTTTAGGACTTCGATGTAACATTCAAAACATGTCGAACATTATTTTCCATTTTAAGGAGTCGATAACTTGCTTGCGCTGTCACAAAATGTAAACACGAGGGACAAGTGACTGTCGAAACGATCACTGCCGGCTGGATAAGCTAAAGACAACTGACTATCGAAATGATCACTGCTTCCTGAATACTACTTCGAATTTCTTCCGAGGGGAATAATAGCGGGAAAAACAAGCGTCAAGAAACCGCGGTAACGAAACCGGGCGATAGTAATGGTGCACTGCTTTTACGACAATACCACGGTAAAAGTTTTGCCACGGTTTCGTAAAGGCTGATAATTACCGAGCTTGGTGCACTCGGGCATAAGTATCAATACGGACATGAAACTGATAGATTACAATATTTTGATGTAAGTGCGCTGCTCAACACGGGTTACGTCCATCTCGCACGACACTCACCAACTGACCGATTTCACAGCCCTCGCTGCGTTACTACCAGATATCACAGAGCCATCTGTTGTTCTGAATACACACTCTGCCTGAAGAACTTCGACATGACACATATACGTTTGTGATCCGTTCATATATCTACAAGAAAAAAATAGTTGCCATGACTTTTTCCCCAATCCTCCTATATTCATTTGTTTTGGTAAAATATGTTATGATTGTAAAATATGTTCATTTGTTTTGGTAAAATATGTTCATTTGTCTGACTTTGAAAAATTGGAGTGTGAGAAAAGAAGAATTGGTGGAAAATCGTTTAATACTGTACAGTTTTCTTACATTTTTTTTTTTTTGGCCTGCATGTGAAGATATTTAATTACTCTGTTACTTCTCGAAATTCTTTTGGTTAGTGTGAAAAAAATTTATTATGTAGATAACTGTATTATGAGCATCTGAATGTAAGGCTGGGCCATCCCGTCATTGCGCTCCGAGAGCGCGCCCGCGCTTGGGGAGCACTGGGCAGTCAGACTAGCGCTCCTTCCCCTACCCCCATTACACTGTGGCAGCGAGGATACCTGAACGATGTTCGGACCACGCTAACTGGATACGTACCTGCGGTCGTGCGTTTGTGCGGCCGACGGCTTTTGTGGGTTTGTTGACATCATATTGATAGGGTTGTTTTGCAATAACAAATATACCACATATACAAATCGAAAGGTACTCCGTGTATGGAATATGTAGGAAACGAAATCAAGTGTTAAGTAAAGCATAATGTAATTTATTCAAAACTGAAGTTTGAACATAATTGAGAGGAAAATTCAACAACATTTTACCAATATGAACAGTTAGTACAGACCTTGAGTGACTTTTGCTCAGTCGTTTTTATGAGCTTTTCGTTTTGGAGCAAACAATCTTCTCCAAACTGGGTAAAATATTTCTGGACACATCTATTCCTAAACAATTGCGCAAGTTTCTACCGCTCATCGTTGCACGATGTTTATTCTTGGTAAGCTTATGAACCGAAAAGAAACGCTCACAAATGTATGCTGAGCCGAACATTGACAGAACTTGACATGCATGTTCATACAAAAGGGGGTATTCTTTTTGCAGAAAGCCGCTGTAAAATTCCTCTAAAATTTGTGACATTAGAAAGCGGTCTTTAAGACTAACATTGCACTGCAGTTCAATCGACTTAATTAAAATAGCTGTGGAGCACTGTCTGCGCTAAGAGAAAATGGTGGAACAAATACATCTACTATTTTGCTTTTATGTCGCACCGACACAGAAAGGTCTTGTGGCGACAATG
This sequence comes from Anabrus simplex, assembly GCF_040414725.1. NCBI lineage: Eukaryota > Metazoa > Arthropoda > Insecta > Orthoptera > Tettigoniidae > Anabrus > Anabrus simplex. Next base: position 20,820,501 of record NC_090266.1, read on the forward strand.
GGACAGGAAAGGCCTAGAAATGGGAAGGAAGCGGCCATGGCCTTAATTTAAGGTACAGCCCCAGCATTCGCCTGGTGTGAAAATGAAGCCACAGAAAACAATCTTTAGGGCTGCCGACAGTGGAGTTCGAACCCACTATCTACCGGATGCGAGCTCACAGCTGCGCGTTCCTAACCGCATGGCCAACTCGCCCGGTACAAATACATCTAACACCGCTTGGAGTTCTGACAATTTTGAAAATCTCTTTTCAAACTCTTCTTGTAATTGGCGAATTACCTGCAAGTACTCATCAAAGTCGACACCTTCTTTCACCATTTCAAGCATTGGAACATGTCCTGTGTTCCTTGCACGCAACTGGTTTTTCCACAACATCAATTTTCTTTTTTCCCACCAAATTGCAGATATTGTGTTTTTTGCCCTGAACCGTTCAAAGTATTCAGATGGGCAGTAATGACACTTAAAAATGCCAAGTCCGCCACCCACTTAGGATCACGCAAAAGAATTTTGGGCCACTCTTTCATGTCACAAAAAGGTCGTCACCCAACCCTCGAATGAAAACGAGCTGATCTGTGTCCGCAATGTCTGTTGATTCATCGAGGGCGATGGAAAGTGATACAAAATTTGCTGCCTTCTCCATTAAATGCTGTTCTATATCAATGGCCATATCGTCTATTCTGCGAGCCACAGTTTGAGGAGAAAGAGAGATTTTGTCAAATTTCTCAACTAGCTCCATAGGACAAATATATGCGTCTATCAGGCACTCCTTGATTAAATTCCCTTCCGTGAAGGGTTTCCCAGCTTTGGGAATTCGCAGCGAACATTTGTAGCTTGTCATAAAAGGAAAAGAAAGTTCCACCTCAATACGGAAAAATGAAATTTATAAATCAAGATTTGTAGCTTGCTCGTAAAATGGGTCCACACACCTCACTCTCCTCAATCTCCTGTCAGACAAAAATACGACAAGTCACAATTTTAGTGTTGTTCGGATAATTCCATAATTTCTTCATTCCCGTTTGTAAACAAGCAGTTTAAAATTAAAACAATAATACTTTCAGAATAGTGCTGCTTGAAATTTTCTTCCAATTCTTCCAACTCCGATTGGCAACTGGCGTCTATCAAATCACCATAATCATCCCTGTGATACCGGGCTAGTTGGCCGTGCAGTTAGGAGCGCGCAGCTGTGAGCTTGCATCCAGGAGATAGTGGGTTCGAATCCCATTGTCGGCAGCCCTGAAGATGGTTTTCCGTGGTTTCCCATTTTCACACCAGGCAAATGCTGGGGCTGTACCTTAATTAAGACCACGGCCACTTCCTTCCCATTCCTAAGCCTTTCCTATCCCATCGTCTCTATAAGACCTACCGGTATCTGTGTCGGTGTGACGAAAAGCAAAATAGCATCCCTATGTTTGGCACTGTAGTGCCATTCCTAATTGTGTATTTTTAACACATTAAATCTCGGTGGCACACTAAACATTTGGCATGCCCTTTACAAGCTGTACAGAAAAATTAAATTCTGCTTTAAAGACTGCTGCTTCAGCACTCCTTGTTTTTTTTTTTTTTTTTTTTTGTTGGTATGATTTCAGTCATGACAACTGTGAAACTAATATAGTTACACGCTGTCAACAAAGAGCATTGGACAAGACTAGCGACTGATGGATCAGCTGCTCGCTTCGGCGCGGCGGACAGACCGCTCGCTCAGCCAGCCAAGCTCCTCCCACCACTACCGAAACTACCTTCCCCAAAGCGCTCAGACCACTGGCTTAGTGCACTGCCAGAGCGCTAGCACCTGGGGAGCGCTGTTTGGATGGCCCTGATGTAAGGTAAGAACTTTTGTGGCAGGGTGTAGCCAGACGTGGTTGTGCTGGTAAGATGATTCTAGCGATTTCCTGTTGCATCAGAAAGGAAAATTCTGGAAGCGTTGTGAAGTATTTGGTCATCAGTTTCCTCTGGGCCCTCATCGGTCTAAATAAAACCCCTTCCTATTGGCGAATGTAAGAAATGCGGGTGCGCTAATTGTTATTTCTTGATTTCACCACTTCCGGCAGCTGGCCACTTGGCCAGATCCAAACTTGTTCCCTCTGTCTTATTTGTTGGACCGACGAAGGGAGTAGTAGTCTCCTCCACCTGATGGGTCTCCCGGCCTTCCGAGGTAAGCACTATTCAGTTCATGTTTCGGGTTTTTAACTTTCAAATGTAGTCCCTTAATTTAAATTTTCTTTACACTCCGAAGTTTACCCGGGACTTCTTCCATTCGCCAATTTTAGTTTCACATGACAGTCTTTACGGCTAGTCATACTCATTTTGTTTTAGAAGCATTTCCCTTTTCCTTTTGGCTTGATTATGTGTGTTATAATTATGTAAAAGTTTCATTTGTCTTTTTTTTTGTTTAATTGTGTCAAATTTGTAAATTTTAAGTTTATCTCGGGTTTGCCTCTAGTAGTGCTGTTTCGTTTTAGCATACTCTCATTCAGGATAAGCTCCTTATTCAGAAGTGTTTTAGAAAAGGTTGTTTCCTGAGCAGGCTCTGGGTTAAGATTTTAATTATTTTCATCTTTTTGTTCCTTCTTTATGTCTTAACATGTAGGTGTGGTTTGTTAACGTGTGTTCCTTCTTCCAAACGTATTTGGTTAAAATATTTCTAATTATTTCTGTCTGTCTGTCTGTCTGTCTGTCTGTCTGTCTGTCTGTCTGTCTGTCTGTCTGTCTGTCTGTTAGGTCATCAGCCCAGAGGCTGGTTGGATCCTCAAATAGCACCACCAAAGGCTACACAGCTATAGCGAAACAGCAAAAACCAATGGCAGAGGCCAAATGAGGCATACTAGGCAAGATGAGGAGTGAGGTAGTTTGCCACTGCTTTCCTCACTGGGCCAGAATGTGCCACTGCAGCATGACTGACCCTATGAGCAACAACTTTCATAACATTCAGACACTATTTGCGCTCCGAATGTCATTATTCAGCACCACCCATACTCCAGGAACTTCCATATTGTCACAGCCATGGATGAGACTGGGACTTCGGTGGAAGCAACACCTTGCTCTGGCCTGTGCCAAGAGACGGATACAAAAGTATTGCATCCATCAAGAAATGGCAACAAGCAGCATTTCTGTATGTTATTGTAAACTCACTGCCATGAAACGTATTTGGTTAAAATATTTATAATTATTTGTGTGTGTTATTTTAAACTTACCGCTATGTAATGTGTACTCTTGGTATGATGCCTCTTTCTAAATTTGCTGTGTTAACCTTAACTTGTGTCATTCGTGGTCATGTTTGTAATGTTATATTCTTATTGTTATAGTTTCAGTACATGTAGTACTTAAATAGAATCACTGCTAATTTCATCCTCTCGGCAACACAATACCTTCTCATGGCCCAGGTAGGGTCCTAACTGCTTCCCATCCCTGTTCCTTTAGTTATGTTGGCTAACCTGGTAGTTATATTCTGATGTTTTAAAGTACTTGTCGGGTGTGAGTGTTTGATTTTATGTGGTCTGGTCTGAAAATAATTATTTTCCTTTATAACTTTTTTTTTATTATTATTACTATATTTAAACTTTTAATGCTGTGTACTGTAAACCTGGAAGGGTTACATAATGGTACCAGAGCCTTTGGTTGCTGATGAAAGGATGATTAACGGTGATTGTTTTTAGTAACCTAAAAATTACCTAAAGAATGATCTCGTATAGCTGTTTCTTGTTGTCAACGTGTCTCGTGCTATCCCTAACCCTTTCGATTTGAAGGAGGAGGAATTAATTTACGAACTTTGTATTCGTAAATTAAATTCGACAGGAAAGGTTAGAGATGACATGAGTCTGTTGAAGCAATCACTTAATTTATCGTTGCCAATTCCTGAGTTAACGACAGACGAAGTGTGCGCATCTTTGGCAATCATTAAGAGAGAAATTGTCAGAATTTAACACCATTCTTTTGTCCTTCTGTTCCTCCGAGCTGACTTCTGGCCAATTAACACATATGAAAGCCCAGTTGCAGCACTACGTAGACAGGATTTGCGACTTGTTACCTCTCAATTTATCAGCAAACGAGCGACAGGAGTGTGAATCCTTATTGACACAGTTTTCTCACATTTTTGATAAAACAGTAGGCTTGCTTGAGGGCAATGAGTTGCCTAATTCCAGCGCTGAAGTGCAAGTGTCTACTCCGTCTGAATCTTGTGAAAGTGAAACAACTTCTGTATCCACTGCCTCCCAAACTTGCACTGAGGTAACTAGTGATACTGTTCCCCTGGGATCTTCTTCTGCTCTCTTTAAAAGTGCTTCTCTGCCTGTAAGTAATGCATGTAATAATTCTTCTATAAAAGTTGGTATGTCCTTTATTCCTATGGCACCTAATAATTCTACTGTCTCTTTGTGTCAACCTTCTGTTGCTACACAACCTGTTTTGCATGCGATAATGCAAAAATATCCCCCATGTCCAAGTGTCACCTGTATCAAATGCTTCGGTGGTTTCCTAAATGTGTGAAAATGTTTCACAAATGAGAATATCTGCACCTGTTTCATTGCAGTCCAATGCTAGTCCTAACCTCACTTTGGTTACTATGCTGCTGTAATTCCTTCTCAGAACCACTCTAGTCCTCAGGTACATCCTACACTGGCTGTCTCCCAGATTTTTTCCAATTTACCTCACCCATTAACTACTGTATTAATGGTGTGTCAAAGTTCACTGCTAACTAGGTTGATGAAGTCATTTTTTCCTTCAATTTTTAATTGAATTTAAAGATCAGCCTATTGTATACAATTTAAATAGTGATAATTTCTTCCAAGTAGCTCTTTCTGAGCATATCATTAGAGACATTTCTGAAAGATCGACAGTGGATCAGTTTCATGCACATTTACTTGAATTCTTTATTCCTTCTCGTGCCTTGTCTTCCTTGGTACAAAAACATTATTTCAGAGTGCAGCATTTGAATGAATCGTTAAGTTCTATGCTAGAATTTTTATGCTCAACTATTCTGAGTCTCAAATGGTTGGCAGCATTGTTGAGGGTCTGCCCCTAATTATCGGTCGTATCTTGCTCTCTCACCGCGACCAGCTCCCTTTGCTCAATTGGAAGCTCTCACTGTTTCTGCCGAAGGTATTAGATATGCCGACCAGCTTCGTGTTGCGGTGGCTCCCCCTCCTCTGAGCATGTCCTTTCCACAGGTTACTAAAACCACCGCTTCTCTTTCTTCCAAGCCACGTAATTCTCGTGCATGTTTTAATTGTGGTTCCACTGAACATTTCCAGCGGAATTGTCCTAAGAATGGGCCCTTAAGCAATTCAAATCCTGCCGTGGGTGGTCCCACTGAAAATTTCCATAGCAATTATCCTAAGATTGAGCCCTTAAGCAATTCAAAACTTGGTGTAGGTAGGGTCACTTCCACCAATAATTCTTGTCAATACTGTGCTCGAATAGGCATTTTTCGAGACAATGCCCTCGCAATTCTTCTGGGTCTGGGCGTTCTGGTAATGGTAATTCTAGATGACTAACCGCCAATTCTTGTGCCAAACCTCAAAGTGTAGCTTCATGTTTCGTTTGTTATCACTGTAGGTTAAATGATGATTTACACAATTCCGTGGCTGATGATAGGTCTCAGTCCGACCCTAGTGTCAATTTCCCACAATCTTGTGGCATTTCTGCTATCCCTCCTTGTAAATTGCCGTACTTATGCTTAGAGGTGATCAATGAACCTGTCTGTGCATTGGTAGATGGAAGTAGCATCACATTGATGAGTGAGAATTGGTATAATTCCATGAAAACTGTTTGCAAGTTCCCTTCTTTGAAACCTGTATCTTTAACCTGCCATATGGCTAACTCTAATTCCTTGAATGTGATTGGATGTCTGGATGTCAAAATAAGAATCCGTAATTTCACGTGGAAAATGCCTGTGCTAGTGGCGAAATATTTATCTTGTCCTTCCATTCTGAGTGCAAATTTTATTGCGAAAACTGGTATGATTTTAGACCTTCAGTACAATGAGTTCCAGTTTAAATTTTCCGTTAGAATTTGTAAGATGTGTAATCGCTCACCTATTCTTCCTTGTCATGTCAATGCTTTTTCTGAAGACACAGGTGAACCCAAAGCTTTTGATTTTCATCATTTGCCCGATGATCAGGCCAACCAACTTAAGAATCTTTGTGATAAATTTCCCGATGTATTTTCCGATAAGTTAGGTGTAACCAATGTCTTGGAGTACAAAATTGAAGTCACTGACAATGTACCTGTTTGTTCTCCTCCATATCGGTTGTCGCCTCCTATGATGAAAGCCCTTAAGGCTATTATCGACCAAATGCTGCTGATAGTGTAATACGTCCTTCTAAACCTGCTTATTCTTCTCTCATATTTCTCGTCCCTAAACCACAGGGTAGTTTCAAGCCTGTAGTTGATTATCGGATGTTCAATAAGAGAGCTGTACATCAATCTGATCCCCTTCCTGATTTGCACTCTTGTTTCTCTTGGTTTGCTCATGCCACAATGTTTACCACTTTTGATTTGAATCAGGCATATTATCAGATATCTCTTGCTGAGGAACCCAAGCACCTCACTGCTTTTGCTACTGACTGGAACCTCTATGAATTTGAACGCGGCCCGTACATATTGAGTACAGGCGTTGCTGTCCTTGCCTCTTCACAGCCTGTTCTATCTACTCGAACTTGGGCATTTAGATCCGCTATTATCATAATATTATCCTCTTGTACATGGTCCTCCAATTTCTCAAGGAACTCTTGCTTTTCGTCATTATTACATCCCGTCTGCAAAGCATATACTTTGATTATTGTGAGACTGTTACTGCCAAGTTTTACTCTGGCTTTGATCGTTCTTTCATTTATATATGTGATATCTGTTATGGCTTCAATATCTTTATGTAGCACAAATCCAACTCCATTCTTTGTTTCCTTCTTGTTAGCATGACAGTATAGCTTTACCGTGAAACTGCGACCTGTCTGCCCTACATACGATTTTTCGCACTGGTAACCTAAATTTGTAAACCCCTGAACCTAAATGTTTGTCTATTCCTAGGGAATTAACACTATTGTAGTTGAAAAATTTTTGCTCCATATTATTATTAGTTGAGAGCCTCCGTGGTGCCTCTCACCGCTGGGTTCCGTGGTTCAAATTCCGGTCACTCCATGTGCGATTTTTGCTGGACAAAGCAGAGGCAAGACAAGGTGCTCTTCAAATGTTTCACTGAAAATAACTAAATCATCCAAATATTTTAATACAAATTTGAACTTAATGTCTGACAAAACATTATCTAGAAGCGGAACAGGTTTTTCTCCAGGTACTCTGGTTTTCCCTGTCATATTTCATTCCAGCATCACTCTCCAATATCATTTAATTTCATCTGTCATTCATTAATCATTGCCCCAGAGGAGTGCGACAGGCTTTGGCAGCTGGCATAATTCATATCCTCGCCGCTAGATGGGGGCTTCATTCATTCCATTCCTGACCTGGCGCATGACAGGAAACAGGCTGTGGATTTTCATTATTACTAGTTGAGTACACAATTTTTTAGTTATGTTTTGTGAACAGATTCGTTAAAAGTGAACCTAGTATATTTATCTTTCTTCTTTATCTCAGGTGTTAGATTAGTTTGAAACTTCTGTTGGAATTTTCCGATCATTTTATTTATTTACCACATTAAGTCTAAAACCATTATATTGGGCTTGTTTATGAATAAAGAGCAGTTCTTTTTAATGTCCTCCGCAGAAGAGAGGTATTTTGAATGCTCTGTATATGTGGCTACAGTAAGCTGAACTTTTTTGTGACTATGGATGTAACGAGTGGTTCTTTATCATAGTAGGAGTAAAAGTGGGCTTCCTATGTATCTTAAAAGGAAACTCCTCCTTATCCCGGCTTATACTTACATCCAAAAAATGATATTCACTTGAACAGGTTAAAATAAATTCATTTCCCTTCCCATTTCACCACCCTATTCAACCCTCCACACCGATTTTAATTATTTTAACATTTTTAAATTCATATAGTTTTTAAGCATAACAAGGTACTCATTAAGATGTTTTTCAAGAAGATAAAATATGCTTTGTAATTTCACATATGCATTGTAACATAGCTGAAGACTTTCCCAATGGAACGAAACATGTACTATGCATGATTAATTAGTTTGCTTAAAGCAAATATAAGTATCAAAAAGGTGGATATTTACTGATATTGATTCAATGTAAATAAGATTTGATACAGGAAATGAAGCTGATTTCTTGCAATAAGCGGTATTTTCCAAGCTGTCAGTGGAGAGATGGCGTGGAATGATATTCAGTAGACGAATACGTTTGAGTGGTGTTTTTGTAAGTAGGAAAGATCACAATATGAAGATAAAGTTGTAATTCACGAGGACAAATTGGGGCAAATATTAGTTTATAAGAAGGGGAGTTAGGGATTGGAATAACTTACCAAGTGAGATGTTCAATAAATTTCCAATTTTTTGAAATCATTTTAAAAAAGGCTAAGAAAACAACAGATAGGGAATCTGCCACCTGGGTAACTACCCTAAACGCAGATCAGTAGTGACTGATTGATCCTGTCTCTGCAAGGACACTGTTCAATACATTCTACTATGACATGGAATGGGAACTTTTCTCAACCACATACAGAGCTACAAGTGGTTGTGATTTGACACATGATGTAGCTTACACTAATAATCTGTAAATCCCTATAACAATGATTTATTATTGAACAGTATCCTCCTTATTCAATACATTATGGTTAACATGAATTTTAAAAACCCATATTTCACATTTGTCACATCTATTCATGTTTTGATCCTAATTGGATCATTTCCAGTAGATTGCTAAAATTGACATATATAAATATTGTAGTTTAAAACATTTAAAATTGAAGCAGGAATGATGTTATAACTGTTAGATTGTTCTTATTAAGAAAAAGCTCATGCTCTTGTAAGATCATGTGAAAATCTTCAGTATGCACTCTGCGAAACTTGAAGAATTTCACCTTATTTTCTGGACATGGCATAAGCCCAAAAAGCCTATAACATGTCTATGATTTTTCGTAACTGGTTCACTGCCAAGAAGGATTACCATAATTGCATATGTCTTGGTGGAATGATTGCCTGTAATTGGAAAGTTGAGATAAATTGAATGACAAAGAAACAAAAAGTATAGTCTCAGGTGTTTGTGAGTAATAAAGTTAAAAATGAATGGGGTTAAAAGTCAGGTTGTGAATTTCACAAATATGAAAAGTCTTCTCAGCTTTAATTACTGCATTGATAGGGTGAAAGTTCCTTTTGGGGATCAGTGCAAGTATCTAGGTGTTAATATAAGGAAAGATCTTCATTGGGGTAATCACATAAATGGGATTGTAAATAAAGGGTACTGATCTCTTCATATGGTTATGAGGGTGTTTAGGGGTTGTAGTAAGGAGGTAAAGGAGAGGGCATAAGTCTCTGGTAAGACCCCTAAGTAGAGTATGGTTCCAATGTATGGGATCCTCACCAGGATTACTTGATTCAAGAACTGGAAAAAATCCAAAGAAAAGCAGCTCGATTTTTTCTGTGTGATTTCCGACAAAAGAGTAGGGTTACAAAAATGTTGCAAAGTTTGGGCTGGGAAGAACTGGGGGAAAGGAGACGAGCTGCTCGACTAAGTGGTATGTAATATACATAAAAAAAATATTTTATTTTACTACCACCTATTGTATTGAATAGGTGGTAGTAAAATAAAATATTTTTAATGTATATTATATGCTCCTTTCAATATGGACCTACAATGATTTTCATTACTTGTAATAAGTGGTATGTTCCGAGCTGTCAGCGGAGAGATGGCGTGGAATGACATTAGCAGATGAATAATTTTGAGTGGTGTCTTTAAAAGTAGGAAGGATCACAATATGAAGATAAAGTTGGAATTCAAGAGGACAAATTGGGGCAAATATTAATTTATAGGAAAGGGAGTTAGGGATTGGAATAACTTACCAAGGGAGATGTTCAATAAATTTCCAGTAATGATTTGATTGAAGTTGTGACTAACCTCCTTTTCCCAGTTGAACGATGTGTTTACGTGTGTGGTTTTGTGCAGAGGTCTTGGCAGGAGGGGAGGAGACTGAACTTGATGTGATTGGTAAAGGTGGAGCAGGTGAAGTTATCATTGGTTGAGGGTGGGACCTTTCATTATAGGATGCAAATCTACAAAGAAACGGAATAAAAGTTTCAAATAAAGAATCCAATTTTTCATTGCATTCAGAGTTAATATACTGATCGTGCAAGGGGCCTCTTTGTGACAAACGAGATTCATCTAATATTTATATGTGCAATTATGGTTATACTTATTAGCAGCAAACCAAATTACGAAATATCAATTAATAATCAGATACCGCCTAGTCCAATTAGTAGACTTAACTAATGACACATCAAGAGGATATTACGACAAGTGCATAATGAAGATTTTTACATAATCTTATAAAAGCATGCACGTTTTTTTCATAAGAATTTTTTAACATTCATAACATCATTCTTGCTTCAATATTAAATGTTCTTAGCTACAATATGCACACGTCAATTTTTAGCAATCTACTTAAGATGATCCAATTAGGATCGACATATGCATAGATGTGACAAATGTGAAATTTTAAGTTTCTTAAATTCACATTCACCATAATGTATTGAATAAGGAGGATACAGTTCAATAATAAATCATTGTCAATATGGAAACATGAAATTTATATTTTGTGGTATGTAGCCTACATGCAGTCCAAAATGTTTGTAGCAGTTAAAATCTTGGAGGAAGTATAGTTTTGCTTCTTTTGCTGGATAATGCTGTACATCAATGAGTTCAGCAATTTCTTCAGAGAGAAGGAGAACCTAATGTAGTCGTAACATTTGACGACTCCCAGAACAGAAACAAGGACACAAGTCAATGTGCAAATCACACCCTCAAAATTTAAAGCAAGTCATTTCATGTGAAAGCTAGTTACTGAATATTTACATTTGACTTTATGACTTATATAAAGATACACTAGACATACCCAAATAGGAAGGTTTCAACAACACAGCCAAAGTATCATAGAATCCAAGATCTGTCATGGTAACATCAGGATGATCAGGGACCCTTGCGTCTTCAGAAGGATGGACGGATGCTTCAGAGGGATAGTACCCAAACTGAATCTGAAACAAAACCTAAAATTAAAATGCAAGCCAAGCATTCAATCATCAAATAAACTGACAGAAATATTTATTTCTAGTGTAATTGAAATACGTCATCACATTTGATCACTTTACCTTGGTTTCTTCACTAAATGGCCATAAAGGAAATGTTTGGACTCCTTACCTACCCATACTTTTACAAATCAAACAGGTGTGATCTCAGTTAAGATCTTGTCAAATGTATACTCGTACACTTCCTTCGAAGATGCACTACTTCTGGAATTTCCCCACAATTTGTTCAGTTCACACTGATTAATTACAGGTAACATGGAATTGCCAAGTTATCATTTGAAAATATTTATGAATCTTTCAGGCATTTCGTCCCAAGTTGATCCTTTCTCTGGATCCTCCTGTGCTCCTAATACTAGTGATTATACCCTTGTTGATAATTCCACTTCACCTAACATGAGGATCAAAGTGGTAGTCAGGCGCACTTCCATTAATCAGAGATATACCCAAGTTCAGGTACGCACTATTATTATTATTATTATTATTATTATTATTATTATTATTATTATTATTATTATTATTATTATTATTACTATTACTATTATTATTATTATTATTATTATTATTATTATTATTATTATAAACTTCCCCCCCTTTCCCCTAAGGAAGCTGCCACAAGGACAAACCATACTAAACAGAAACTAAAAATAAGGAATCAGAGAACATGCACAAGTTAAGGAAACACATTTAAAAACTAGTTTCTCAAGGGTAGAAGAAGTTTGCACAAGAAATTTACGTACTGCACGGTGAGTATCAGCCATCCAAAATGGCTGACTGCAAAATCAATCTCTTCTCAATGGCTGATGGCTGTAGTATTGTACAGTAGGGTCCTTGTGTACAGGCAGGTTGAAAGCCTATCATGAATCAATCAATCAGTGATCGGCATTTAGGGCTGTTGCCCATATAGCAGATTCCTTACCAGTTTTTTTTTTACCTAATCTTTTCTTAAATATTTTCAAAAACTTTGAAATTCATCGAACTTTTCCTTGATAAATTATTCCACCCCTTTACTCCTCATTCTATAAATGAATATTTGCACCAAACTGTCCTCTTGAATTTCAGCTTTATTTACATATGATTTTTCCTACTTTCAAATGCTCCCCTCAAGCTCATTCGTCTACTGGTGTCATTCCACACCATCTCTCCACAGACAGCTCGGAATATACCACTTATTGCAAGTTATAAATGAACCTTTTACGTGAAGTTATTTTCATGTCTTCCATTTTATAGATATTTCAAAGAAAATACTGTTCAAGAATTTTTAAGAATTCAACCCCAGTAGCCTAGTGCTTTTTTGTGATTTTAACCTTTCTTCAAACAGCTGAAGATGCCCAATAAGTGAGCAAAACATGTCCTATTTTATTGTTTTCAATATATGTATATAATTACAAAAATTATTTATAGTATTGATAAGTTCGACTCACTGAAAAAGGAAAACTTCATTTTCTACCCATTTGAAGTTACATACCACTTAGTTGAATATCTCGTCTGCTTACTCCCAAGTCTTCCCAGCCCAAAGTTTACAACATTTTCCTAACACTAGTTCCCTGTCAGAAATCACCCAGAAAAAATCGTGCTGTTCCCTTTTGGATCTTGTACAGTTCTCGTATTAAGAAATCCTCGCGTGGGTCCCATTTACTGGAACCATACTCCAATTGGGGTCTCACTAGACTTGCACACCCTCTCTTTTACATCCTTACTACAACCCCCAAATGGCCACAATGATGTGAAGAGTTCTCTAACCTTACTTTATAACCTGGTTAATGTGATTACCCCAACAAAAAACACTGCTTACATTAACAGTGATCCACCACTCCATCAACAGAGAAGTTAAAAATGAGGACTTTTCCTTTTGGTGAAACTTACGACTTTTCAACCCGTTTACCATCATACCATTGTCCACTGTCCATTTCACAACATTGTATAGGTCTTTTCGCAGTCGCTCAAAATTTTGTAGGCGATCATCTTACTGTGGTACACATCCTTACGGAGTGCATGGACCTGGTTGATCTGCGCCGTAGTCTAAAACTCCCATGTACCATCTCCCTCATCCTGCGAGATGACGAGCAGTCAGCAGACCTCGTCATCCGCTTTATGAGGGATAGTGGTCCTTTTTATCGTGTGTAATGATGTCGTTTGTCCTAGTGTATTTGTATTAATTGCGCTTTTATCCCTCTACCTCATTTTAGTTTGCGTTGCGTATTTTAATGTGTGTTTTTAACGTCTAACGTAAATTATATATATATATATATATATCTGTAGTTCCAGGCAATGCCTTCTTGCTTTGTTTCCTGTATTTTCTCTTATTTTATTAGATAAGGCACTGCGAATTAGATCCACTGATACTCATTTTTCTTCACCATTTTTTTTAAAACTCTAGTCAGTGGATACATTTTAAAATTTTAACTATCATATATCATGTCATCCATCTCATTCCATTAGGGGCCGATGACCTTCGATGTTAGGCCTCTTAAAACATCATCATCATCAGCAGCAAAATCCTGTAACTCATTTACTACTCTATACAGTATAACATCTTTCGCAAATAGCCTTATCTGTGATTCCAGTTCTTTACTCATCATTTTTATATGTAAGAAAACATGATGGTCAATCATCAATCAATCATCAGTGATCTGCATTTAGGGCGGTCACCCACGTGGCAGATTCAGTCAATTTTTACCTCATTTACATTTATTTGTAATTGTTTACCTAGCTTTTTCTTAAATATTTTCAACAAAGTTAGAAATTTATCGAACATTTCCCTTGATAATTCATTCCAATCCCTTACTCCTCATCCTATAAATGAATGTTTGCTCCAATCTGTCCTCTTGAATTCCAACGTTACCTTCATATTATGATCTTTCCTACTTTTAAATGCTCCATTCAAGCTTATTATACTACTTATGTCATTCCATGCCAACTCACCACTGACAGCTCGAAACATACCGCATAGTCCAGCATCTCGTCTCCTTACTCCCTCGTCTTCCCAGTCCAAAGTTCCCAACATTTTAATAACCACTACTCCTTTGTCAGAAATCACCCAGAAAAAATTGTGCTACTTTAATTTGTATTTGTTTCCATATCAAGTAGTCCTGGTGACAGTCCATTACACTGGAGCCACATTATCTGTGGTCTTACCAGAGACATATACGCCCTCTCCTTTACATCCTTACTACAACCCCTAAATACCCTCATAACCACGTGATGAGATCTGTAACCTTTCTTAATAACCTTGTTAATATGATAAACCCAATGAAGATCAATCCTTATGTTAACACATAGGTACTTGCATTGTTCCCCATGAGGTAATATCGCCGGGCTGAGTGGCTCAGACGGTTGAGGCGCTGGCTTTCTGACCCCAACCTGGCAGGTTCGATCCTGGCTCAGTCCGGTGGTATTTGAAGGTGCTCAAATACGCCAGCCTCGTGTCGGTAGATTTACTGGCACGTAAAAGAACTCCTGCGGGACTAAATTCCAGCACCTCGGCATCTCCGAAAACCGTAAAAGAGTAGTTAGTGGGACATAAAGCAAATAGCATTATCAATTATTATTATTGAGGTAATATCACCCCAGCAACACAATGATAAAAACAGAGAGGACTATTTCTCTTGGTGAAACTTACAACTTTTTCATCCTATTTACATTCATACCATTGTCTGCTGTCCTCCTCACTACATTGTGCAAGTTCCTCTGCAGTCGGTCACAATCCTGCAACTCATTTACGACTCTATACAGTTTAACATCATCCGCAAATACCCTAAACTGTGATTCTACATCTTTACTTGTATCTTTTATATATATAAGAAAACAAAGGTCCAATAACACTGCCCTGTGGGAATCCCCCTCTCAATCATTACAGGATCCGATAACAATTCATCTGCTCTAATTCTCTGAGTTTTATTTTCTACATAAATCAATTATTCCAGACCAGATATTTCCTTATGTAAAATCTGAAGAGTGTTCATGATAATGTGCCGTATTAGTATTACATGCCTTTGCTGGCAGGACCTAGTGTTCACAGTGCACTATGTCTTCTGGTATGGGCTAGAGCAATATTGTTATTTTCATTGATCTGTCTCTGTGTTATCCTTCGCCTTGACAATATGAAAGTGACTGAGGTATGAGCGATGCTAGTAATGCCATTCCTTCTGCAGCCAATTCCTGCTATGAATGGTGTGAAAACGTTGCTCATAGGGACGGTTGGTGCATGCATTTCAGTGGGCTTGGTAGACTGATATGTAATAGTAACTTCTGGCTCGGTGAGGAAAGCAACGGGAAACTACCTCACTCCTCATTTCCCTAGTACGCCTCTTCAGTGATGCCTAGGCCATCTATGACAGATGATGGCGGAGCTGCTGAGGATCCAACCAGCCTTAGGGCTGAAGACTGAACATACATACATATACATACATACATACATACATACATACATACATACATACATACATACATACATACATACATACATACATTAGTATTACAGTAGAGTCTCTTCGGGAGTCTGTTCGGATTACGAAATTTTCAGATTAACCGGAAAATATTTTCTAACAATAATGTTCTTGTTTTTACGTCCCGTTAACTACTTTTACGGTTTTCGGGGACGCCGAGGTGCCGGATTTTTGTCCCGCAGGAGTTCTTTTACGTGCCAGTAAATCTACTTACACGAGGCCGACGTATTTGAGCATCTTCAAATACCCCCGGACTGAGCCAGGATCGAACCTGCCAAGTTGGGATCAGAAGGCCAGCGCCTCAACCGTCTGAGGAAAACAGTTTCTACAATACAGTACATACTGTATTTTGAAATGTCCATTCTTTAGCAGTTACATTAATAAAATACTGTATAAATTACAGTAGGATAGTTAAGAACCCGTAGAGGAGAAAACGACAATGAAAATGACATTAGCGAGTGGATGGAAGCTGATGTCGTCAATTACAAACAGACCAAGAAATTGTACCTATGGTGGAGAAAGAATCTGGAGTTGATGAGGAACAGAGTGACGACAAAGAAGGCCACAATGAACAACTAGTGTCAATGCCACGGCCGCCCTAGAACTTGCCATACGCTACGTCGAGCAACACTCCGTTGCTACGCCCACTGATGTGATGTTTATGAGACGCTGGTTTAACACTGCATCTTCGAGTAGGTTCCAATCACAACGGCAAAAGAAACTAACAGACTTTGTATAGATAAACAACCAGTGAGTGATGGTTTATGATGTGTAATTATGTTTACATTAAGTTATTCTAGTAAAATATGACTAATAAAATGCACGTAAATCTTCATTCTATAATATGTTCTTTCATTTCAATAAGGAGAATTTTTTTTTTTAAATTGAATATTTCAGTTCGGATTAACCGAACTTTCAGATTAACGGGGTTCGGATTAATGGAACTCTAGTGTATTTATCTACCAGAATTCTGGATAGAAATATGGAAGGTTTAGTGAAAAGGGGTGAGCCCCATGTAGACATGAAATGTTTCAAACACCTATACTTAACATTAAAAATTATTAACAATATTTATGTGGTCTACAAAATACATAAATAATGCTGTGTGAAACATAACCACACTGTTCATTCATTCTCTCTATTGACAGTAACTTTTCACCCATTCATTCCCCCACAAACACAAGCACCAGTTTCTTTAAACAACACTTTTGTTTATGTACAACTGAAATTTTGGAACAGGCAAGATCTTGACATCCTAACAGTATCACAGCACTGCAGAGCACCAAAGGAATCCCTTCCGGAAGGCAGAAAAAGGGGTAACTCTTCCTCCACTCTGAACTGAACGGTAAACAAAGAATAGACATTGGAAGATATCAAGATCTACAAGGCAACGAGGGATTTTCCCAGGAAGAGCAGGTCAGTCGTTGGCTATTGACTCAGTGGCAGGTAACGTTATTGGACAAGGGAAGGAATGACTGTTAATTATCTTTTGCACGTGGTGCTGTGCTCCCTGCAGCTTGTGCTGTTGTGGCATGCCAAGGAAGAAGACCATACTTTAGAACAGGCTAAATCATGCAAAGGCAGGCTGACCTTATACCTTGTGATCTGTAGCATCTTACATTCCTATACAAGAACACAAGGATTTTGTTGCCTTGCACCTTGCCTCTTCAAACTGTACATTTGTTTTTAAAACTAGTTCCCAGCAGAATGATATTTTTCACTAGTTTATAACTGTTCATGGAAGGATTTGATATCTACTTTTTTCATATATTTATATTTACTGTACATTCAAGCTATTTACACAGCACATCAATAGGTTCTTCACATTCTCTTGTAATCCTAAAAAAAGCACAGTGTCCTAACCATATTGGGCCACTGATGAGACAACCGAGGAGATTGTGCACACAGATAGTGAAGAGAAAAAGTCCAACTACAGAATCCTGCATTACTCCAGAAGTTACTGGAATAGCCTGTGATCGAGCACAACCATACACCATACATCCATGAATTCGATACTCCAGGAAGGATCTCATTAATACCAATAAATTGCCTTCTTTGCTGAGCTGCTGTATTTTTTTTTTTTTTCTTTTTAACGTCGCACCGACACAATAGGTCTTATGACGACGATGAGGCAGGAAGGGGCTAGGAGTGGGAAGGAAGCGGCCGTGGCCTTAAGGTACAGCCCCAGCATTTGCCTGGTGTGAAAATGGGAAAGCACGGAAAACCATATTCAGGGGTGCCGACAGTGGGGTTTGAACCCATGATCTCCTGAATACTGGATACTGGCCGCACTTAAGCGACTGCAGCTATCGAGCTCGGTATGCTATAGTTTCAACAGACCAGGCGAGTTGGCCGTGCGCGTAGAGGCGCGCGCCTGTGAGCTTGCATCCGGGAGATAGCAGGTTCAAATCCCACTATCGGCAGCCCTGAAGATGGTTTTCCGTGGTTTCCCATTTTCACACCAGGCAAATGCTGGGGCTGTACCTTAATTAAGGCCACGGCCGCTTCCTTCCAACTCCTAGGCCTTTCCTATCCCATCGTCGCCATAAGACCTATCTGTGTCGGTGCGACGTGAAGCCCCTAGCAAAAAAAAAGTTTCAATAGAAGTTATTGGTGTGACACCTAGTCAAAGGCATTGGACCATTTACTGTGACAGAGTCAATTTGTCTCATCAGGTTGATCCAAATTAAACTGCCTATTGATATTTTGTGGATGCAACTGTTGTAAGATTCATGAACGAGTTTCTTCGTGTCATTCCTCGCTCTCTTGTAGCTCACCTAGTTAAGGTCGTTGGTGCAACTTTTCTGGTTTTTGTACAATTAATTCCTTTTCCTGATTATTTTTATAATGTTCTTAGCAATCCATAGAGAATACATCTTAAGGTACAGCCCCAGCATTTGCGTAGTGTGAAAATGGGAAACCACAGAAAACCCTCTGCCAGGCTGCCGACAGTGGGGTTCGAACCCACTATCCCTCATATGCAAGTTGACAGCTGTGCATCCCTTGCTGCACAGCCAACTCACTTGGGGATATGGTAAAGACTCACAATATTATAACAGAGTGATAAAGAAATTAAGGAGGAGGTGCAGATTGGAAAAAAAAACCACAATTAGGAATGGTTGCGGAAGTAAGGAGAGATTGAGGTAACTCACTGGGAAACTGAATTTTTTTCAAGAAAGTCAGCTAGGGGTGTCATGACAGCAAACATAGGTAATTCACTAACTGTTATATGAATTTTAGGGAAATATAAAATGTTATGTAGAGGACCATTAAGGCAGAAACAGGTTCCAGGAAGGACATTCCAGGCATCGTTATGGAACAAGGCGAGTATATATGTGAGGACTTGCAGAAGGCAGAATATTTAGTAAACAGTAAGAAAGATAGTGGTATATAAGGATAATGTCCTGGTTGAGAAGCCGATTAATACGGGCAAAATACCGAAATTAACTATGCTAAAGACATTTACATAAGAAGTTAAAAGCTAGAAAGTAGCAGATTTTTGGGGATATACTAAAGGCAATCAATGGGTTTAGTGTCATATCTGAAATACTTCTTTGATTACTCTTTGTGTGAACGGGTGGGTTGCTATAGCAGTCACAGTGTACAAAGGAAAAGGTGATGAATATAAAGATAAAGAAGATTATTACAGTCCATTCAGCTTGATGTGTGTTGCTTGTAAGCTCTGGGAAGTCTTTCTGACTGTATTAAACAAATTTACAACATTACCAACTGGTTTTATAGAAGGCAGTTTGGGTTTAGAAAGGGTTATTCCAGTGAGGCTCAACTTGTAGGATTCCGGAAAGATATAGCGGATATTTTCAGTTCAGGTCAAATGGGTGGTATCACTATTGACCTATGCAAGGCTTTTGATACGATAGATCGGTGAAACACTACCGACTACTAAAGAAAATGAGGGCTACTCGACTCGGCAAAAGTGTGATTCCATGGGTGGCTAAATTTCTGCAAAGTAGAACTCAGAGAATTAGAGTAGCTGAAGCATTATCCGATCCTGTAATGATTAAGAGGGGAATCCTACAAGGCAACATTATTGGGCCTTTATATTTTTTTATGTAAGTGATATAAATTATATAAGAACAGAACTGGAATTGCAGCCAAGGCTTTTTGCAGATGATGTTATACTGTGTATAGTAGTAAATACCACATTTACGCGTTTAATCGCCGCATATTTTTTAAACATTTTTCAGGCACGAAATTGGGGTGCGGGTTCAATTTGCGTTAAGGTTGGCAACAGGCTCCTGGCTCACCCAGTTTTTTGATGTTGAGTCTACAGTTATGCTTTCTGTAACTGCAGATGGAGGAAACTCCCCTTACATCATATTTAAATGGAAAATAATTCAGACTTCTAATTCTAACCTGCCTTCACATTTTTAAAAAATAGCATTTTACAGAGCAATTAAACATTTCTCCGCGTCATGAGAGAACGCGTCTTCCAGAGCGTGCAGGGGCAGCTTTCGGCACTTTCACTCACTTCGGTGTGACTCTAATGTGTTTCATAGTTGAAGCTTGAGTGAAATCTTAATTCTTTGGTATTCAGCGTTTTAAGGAATGCTACAATATCACGTAGCAGGAAGTGTGCTGAGGAGCAGAATCCGTGAAAACTGGTGATGCTGACAGTTGGCGAAAAAACGTGGCTCACAATATTATAATCAATTCGTATGCACCGAACAATATTATCAATGCCGATGAAACTGCATTTTATTAAATGCCGAGCTCAAACGGACTTGTGGTACCATACTGTGTTGAAATGCAGACTGAAGTGAAAGACTTCCTCCCTCGTCATAAGAAAGTTCGATAAGCCACGATGTTTTAAGGGCATCAGGCACTTTCCACCAAGTACAAGGCATGTTATAAATCTCATTTTTGGTCCGTATTGAAAATTTATGACAATCATGTTCATGTTTGTGTTCACGCCCTCACGTTGGCTTTATATTATTACCACTTTGGTTTTCCACTAACATTTTAAATGAAATGTTTTAATTGCAATTTTAATAGAAGAAGTTTTAGTCTCCGACAGATCATAGTTTAATCATTGACAGTGTTTCCATTAGCATCTTTATATATTGTATCATTTTTCACATTTTTATGTCCCGAATTTTAATAACTGGCTAAACTTTTAGCTTCCACTTTTAATATTAGTTGTACTCTTGATGACTGTTTTTAGGCTGAAGATGCCCTTAAGTGAGGGCAAAACATGTCCCATTTAACTGTGAGTCTATTTATGTAACCACGATAAGTGAAAATAAAAGTATTGAATAGGTGGATTAAATTAAAACACCTTTATTGTTGTTGAACAAGTACAAGGCATCTAAAAATGCAAACAGTACAGTAAACCAAAAAAATAAAGCACTTGCACAGGGGAGCCAGCATTATTTGTCCTCGTCCTTGAATCATGTTTTATTTCTCTCATTGAGTGAGGTTATGTTTTCCACTGATTTATCCAAGTGCATTATTTGAATAATGTAAATGTACTTTGTTGTATATATTTCGGAAATAGTTTTTTCCATGGCATTTGAAAGGTTTAAGCTGTGAATCAAGGTGATTGCATGCATTAATGGGTCTTTGAATACTTTGTTACGTGGTAAGGGTTGGCATTTGGCCATGGCGGGAAGAGAGAAATATCCTACAGGCTAAATCCACTTATAAACTTGTCCCAACCTCATTTATTCATGAAACGTCCCTTGTATTATATATAAGACTAGTGGCTGGACGTAACGCACGAGCAAAGTCCATCAAATACAAAGAAGAAGAAGAAGAAGCAAGAGACTTCCTACTTCCTTCCCTCATCATAGGTAAGTTCTCCAAACCACGATGTTTTAAGGGCATCAGATACTTTCTGTGCAAGCACGAGGCATTTAAAATTCATACAGTACAGTACTCCAATTCATAAAGCACTTGCACAGGGGAGCCAGTATAGATTTCTCCTCACCTTTGAATAACTCCTTGTCTTTCGTTGCGTGTGAGGTTATATTTGCCAGTGAATTATCGAAGTGCTTTAAATGAATACTGTATACGCACCTTGTAGGATACATGTTGGAAATAATCTTTTTTCATGGCATTTGAAAGTTTTAAACTGTGAATCAATGCTAATAGCATGCAGTAATGGATAGAGAATATTTTGTGACGCAGCGAGGGTTGGCATTTCTGAATTATAAGTTGGCAGTTAATTCGAAATCCAATTTCTGCATTCCTAAGACTTTGAATTAACGAGGTTTTATTGTATGGCAAATTAAAATCTGAATTCGCCGGCATATCTGTTTCAAGTGTTTACATGGCACGGAAAGAATTATCCAACAACGGGTGTTTACTATCTGAGTAAAAAGAGACTGCGTGTGAGAAGTGTTTTAGACCAATACACCAATCCTAATCACAATATTAATGACACTACATAAAAAAAACCAACATAATTTTTCATAAAGCCATTCCTGTATTAAAAAATTACTATCTTAAAACAGTAAACAAACAGAATACAGTACGCCTCAAAAGACCGATGAATCACAAGCCTAACCCCACACCTACCCCTACAATAGCCACTCCCCTTACCCCTCCACCCATACCCCTCGCCACAGCCAACACAAGTCCCAGACGTACTCGCAGTAGTACGCAGCAAGCTCTTAAACACAACGCCGCACAACCTCGACAACAACAGCAGTAAGTACCCATCTCACCTCCACACACAACTTCAGGCATTCCTTCAAACACACACTATACTTATACTAGTTCATCTTTACAGATAACAGCAAATCCACAACACGAATACAGACAAGAGATAGGTCGCTACCAACAAACTCCTTTTAATCGAATTTAAAACTGAAGACTTTACTGTCTGCCTTAAAACTCGCCAAAAAATATATCAACAGTTGAACCAAAACAGTACTTGACAATCGTATGACAAGAGTTTTCGCCACAAACAGGCATGACATATACTAGCCAAACGGAACATTTCCAAAGATCATTTTATGCAACCAAATCAAAGTAGACACAGAGGTGCAAGAATTACAAGGAAGCTGAAGGAACTCCACAGAGCATGAACTCTAAAATTTAAACAGTGTTTTAACATTATACATGTACCTTATATTTTAGTGTGCTTAAACTTATCAAGTGTTTTATACTATGTTTCGTGTATTTTAATATGTTTAATGTGTTCAATGTGTTTAATGTATACACAATAAGTTTTTAGTTTACTGTAGCCTTTCACTGCCACATTGGTCATAGATACAATTCCAACCCCATATAGACAAAACAGCTGGATAAAGGGAAATAATGATGATGATGATGATGATGATGATGATGATGATGATAATAGACAAAACATTATGACAACACATTTTATCTTTAACACCATTAGACATCCGGATGCTCTAATTAATAATAACATCTTTGTGACACACACCAATGTCTAATGGCTACAATATTGTAATATATCAGCTGATGATGGCCATAGGTGGCCAAAACTGGTACTGATGTGAATCTGTTCATAATAAATAAAGTATTGATAGGTGGAACATCTTTCTTGTCTATATAAGTGTTTTAGACTCCGAGTGTGACAAATTTGTAAGTCATTTAGGAGAAGATTCTAGTGATGCAGGAGACAACAAATCTTCCGATCTGCAGAGAATTGAGCCTATTGCAAGTCCTTGCTATTTGTTTTACGTCACACCAACACAGATAGGTCTTATGGCGACGAGCGGTTAGGAAAGGCCTAGGAATGGGAAGAAAGTGGCTGTGGCCTTAATTAAGGTACAGTCCCAGGATTTGCCTCGTGTGAAAATGGGAAACCATGGAAAACCATCTTCAGGGCTACCGACAGTGGGGTTCGAACCCACTATCTCCTGGATGCAAGCTCGCAGCTGCACACCCGTAACCGCATGGCCAACTCGCTCGGTATATTGCAAGTTCAGATTAATTAAATACAGTATATGTCACGTAAGTAAACCTACTAGCTAATTTTCATGGCAAATATATTTCATGTAAGTGATAATGTACTTTATCATCTCAGACAAAGCAGCTATATCCGTAAATTTACATGTTCACATTTGCGTGAAGACCACATTGATTTCACAGAGTGATATGAAAAGTTTGTTTATGCCTATGTTACTCTTTCGATGGAAGAAATTTCAGTTCATTTAAATTTTTTTCAAAATGAGCCTTCCTCAAATTAGGGTGTGGCGATTATTCGGCGGCGGGGATTATTCGCGTAAATACGGTATGTTACAAAACTGTGGACGAATACAGAAATAGTTCAACCAATTTTTTAGACTGACAGCAGACAATGGTATTATGGTTACTTGGCATATGATGTAAACACATCAACCACTTACAAACTAATTAAACAGCTAATGTGAAACATATCATCGAAAGAGAAATACAAATGAATCAATTTAAACAATTGAGGCATTGAGTGAGAGAGTGGGCTATGCCAGAGTTGGATGAAACTGAGATATTTAGAGTTTTGTGTTTGTTCTAATAATGTGAAAAACATTCCTATTAACATATAATTTATTGTTCCTCCTCTGCGAACCATGTGACCTTGCCGCGGTGGGGAGGCTTGCGTGTCCCAATGATGCAGATAGCCGAGCCGCAAGTGCAACCATATCGGATGGGTATCTGTTGAGAGACCAGACTAACGAATGGTTCATCAAAAGGGTGGTAGCAGCCTTTCGATAGTTGCAAGGGCGGCAGTCTAGATCATTGACTGATACGGCCTTGTAATAATACTCAACATGGCTTAAATGTGTTGATACTGCTACACGGCTGAAAGCAACGGGAAACTACAGCCGTACTAACTCCCGAGGACATGCAGCTCTCTCTGTATGAATGATGTACTGATGATGGCTTCCTCCCGGGTAAAATATTCCGGAGGTAAACTAGTCCCCCATTCGGATCTCCGGGTGGGAACTACACGAGAGGGGGCGATCATCAGGAAGATGGATACTGACATTCTGCGAGTCGGAGCGTGGAATGTTAGAAGTTTGAATCGTTGTGGTAGGTTAGAGAACCTGAAAAGGGAGATGGATAGGCTAAAGTTAGATGTAGTTGGTATAAGTGAAGTACGTTGGCAGGAAGAACAAGATTTTTGGTCAGGCGACTACCGAATTATCAACACAAAATCAAACAGGGGAAATGCAGGAGTTGGTTTAATAATGAATAAGAAAATAGGGCAGCAGGTAAGCTACTATGACCAGCATAGTGAAAGAATTATTGTCGTCAAGATAGACACCAAACCAATGCCCACCACAATAGTGCAGGTCTATATGCCTACTAGTTCAGCGGATGATGAAGAAATCGAAAGAATATATGAGGAGATAGATGATTTAATACAATATGTAAAAGGTGACGAGAATCTAATTCTGATGGGAGACTGGAATGCAGTGGTAGGCCAAGGAAGAGAAGGTAATACAGTAGGAGAATTTGGATTGGGACAAAGGAACGAAAGAGGAAGTCGGCTGGTTGAATTCTGCACTGATCATAATTTAGTCATTGCCAACACTTGGTTCAAACACCACAAACGATGGCTGTATACATGGACGAGACCTGGAGACACCGGAAGGTATCAAATAGACTTCATTATGATTAGGCAGAGATTCAGAAACCAGGTGTTGGACTGCAAAACTTTCCCAGGAGCAGACGTGGACTCCGACCATAACTTGTTGGTCATGAAATGCCATCTGAAGTTGAAGAAATTGAAGAAAGGAAAGAATGTAAAAAGATGGGATCTAGACAAGTTGAAAGAAAAGAGTGTGAGGGATTGTTTCAAGGAACATGTTGCACAAGGACTAAATGAAAAGGCTGAAGGAAACACTATAGAGGAAGAGTGGAGAGTCATGAAGAATGAAGTCAGTAGGGCTACTGAAGAAATGTTAGGAAGGAAGAAAAGATCAACTAAGAATCAGTGGATAACTCAGGAGATACTAGACCTGATTGATGAAAGACGAAACTACAAGAATGCTAGAAATGAACAGGGCAGAAAAGAATACAGGCGATTAAAGAATCAAGTGGATAGAAAGTGCAAGGTAGCTAAGGAAGAATGGCTGAAGGAGAAGTGCAAGGATGTCGAAGGCTGTATGGTCCTGGGTAAGGTAGATGCTGCATACAGGAAAATAAAGGAAACCTTTGGAGAAAGGAAATCTAGGTGTATGAATATTAAGAGCTCAGATGGAAAGCCACTTCTAGGGAAAGAAGACAAAGCAGAAAGATGGCAGGAGCATCTCCAACAGTTGTATCAAGGTAACGATGTAGATAATTTGGTTCTGGAACATGAAGAGGCTGTTGATGCTGATGAAATGGGAGACCCAATTTTGAGGTCAGAGTTTGACAGAGCTGTGAGTGACCTCAATAGGAACAAGGCACCTGGAATTGATGACATTCCCTCTGAATTACTGACTGCCTTAGGAGAAACCAGCATGGCAAGGTTATTTCATTTAGTGTGCAAGATGTATGAGACAGGAGAAGTCCCATCCGATTTTCGGAAGAATGTTGTTATACCTATTCCCAAGAAAGCCGGTGCTGACAGGTGTGAAAACTACCGCACCATTAGTTTAGTATCTCATGCCTGCAAAATTTTAACACGTATTATTTACAGAAGAATGGAAAAACAAGTAGAAGCTGAGTTGGGAGAAGATCAATTTGGCTTCAGAAGAAATGTAGGCACACGTGAAGCAATACTGACTTTACGTCTGATCTTAGAGGATTGAATCAAGAAGGACAAGCCCACGTACATGGCATTTGTAGATCTAGAAAAGGCATTCGATAATGTTGATTGGACCAAGCTATTTATGATTCTGAAGATGATAGGGATCAGATACCGAGAACGAAGAATTATCTACAATCTGTATAAAAATCAGTCTGCAGTGATAAGAATCGAGGGCTTTGA
Organism: Anabrus simplex; assembly: GCF_040414725.1. NCBI lineage: Eukaryota > Metazoa > Arthropoda > Insecta > Orthoptera > Tettigoniidae > Anabrus > Anabrus simplex. The sequence continues at coordinate 20,847,022 of NC_090266.1, forward strand.
AAAAGAAGCAGCAATCCAGAAAGGAGTGAGGCAAGGCTGCAGTTTGTCCCCTCTCCTTTTCAATGTTTACATAGAACAGGCAGTAAAGGAAATCAAAGAAAAATTTGGAAATGGAATCACAGTCCAAGGAGAGGAAATCAAAACCTTGAGATTTGCCGATGATATTGTTATTTTATCTGAGACTGCAGAAGATCTCGAGAAGTTGCTGAATGGTATGGATGAAGTCTTGGGTAAGGAGTACAAGATGAAAATAAATAAGTCCAAAACAAAAGTAATGGAGTGCAGTCGAACGAAGGCAAGTGATGTAGGAAATATTAGATTAGGAAATGAAGTCTTAAAGGAAGTAGATGAATATTGTTATTTGGGTAGTAAAATAACTAACGATGGCAGAAGTAAGGAGGACATAAAATGCAGACTAGCACAAGCAAGGAAGAGCTTTCTTAAGAAAAGAAATTTGCTCACTTCAAACATTGATATCGGAATTAGAAATATGTTTTTGAAGACTTTCGTGTGGAGCGTGGCATTGTATGGAAGTGAAACATGGACGATAACTAGCTCAGAAAGAAAGAGAATAGAAGCTTTTGAAATGTGGTGTTACAGAAGAATGCTGAAGGTGAGATGGATAGATCGAATCACGAATGAAGAGATACTGAATCGAATTGGTGAGAGGAGATTGATTTGGCTAAATTTGACGAGAAGAAGAGATAGAATGATAGGACACATCTTAAGACACCCAGGACTTGTTCAGTTGGTTTTTTAAGGAAGTGTAGGTGGTAAGAACGGTAGGGGCAGACCAAGGTATGAATATGACAAGCAGATTAGAGCAGATGTAGGATGCAATAGTTACGTAGAAATGAAAAGGTTAGCGCAGGATAGAGTGGCATGGAGAGCTGCATCAAACCAGTCTATGGACTGATGACTCAAACAACAACAATTTATTGTTTACCATTTCAAAGCATACATTTCAAACTCTTTAGGAAAATTATTTGCAGGGTGTAATTCCATCATTTAACCGGCTCCTTAGGCCCTTTCCACCTGCAAACCACCAAACAAAATAACCTAGCATTACTACCTATCGGTTCGCTAATACTAACTCCCCAAGAATTGCCTTCATTACCCGGTTACGATAAAACTTTTAGTCCTTTATAACAAATACTAGCAGTTACTCACGGCTTCGCTGGTGTGGATTTCGTAATTTTATAAAAGTAATCGTTACTACGACATTATCTGAAAATCCCTAAAGTATAAAAACTCACCGAAAATTGAGTATCGTTCACCACAGAAACTCTTTGTAAACCACATTAGTCTTATTGCCTTTCGGGGCCAAGATGAACATTCGACATAGAACTGTACATGTAAAAACAGTCTTCCCTCTAGTCGAAAATAAAACATGTTTATTTTAAAATGAGATCCCAAATACCTATTTCCACGTCTTTTTGAGTTTTGAGTATTACCATAAAGCAGAAATCAACCCCACCTCATAAAAAATAATTCATTTCTTCTTTCATTTCTTTTCACCACCGTTAAGTGCCTTTTCCGACAACAAAAAATACATGTTCTTTTACTTTTCAAGGATTTTCCACGTACCAAGTGTCATGTCTCCAACATGTTAAGTTTTTGACATATACCGGTATTCATCTTCAAAATTCACCCGCTTTTTCCATTCATTTGAGTCCCTTTAGTGGATTTTCCAAAAACAAAAAATACGTCTTTTTATTTTTAAAGGAGATGCAATATAACAACTAAAATATCTTCAGTTTTGAGAGATAAGTATCCTCATAAAAATAATTCAACTCCTCTTTCATCCCCCCTTTTTAAGCTTATTTTCCACAAACAAATGCGTGCTTCTTTACTTTTAAATGGGATTCCAAATACCAATTTTCACGTCTGTAACCTTCAATTTTTGAGATACAAGTATACGCGTAAAAACAATTCAATTTTTTCACTTCCTTTCACCCTCCCACTTACGTGCAATGTTTCATTATTTAAAAATGAGCTTCCAAATACCAATTATCATGACTGTAACATCTTCAGTTTTTGAGATGTATGTATCCTAATAAAGAGAATTTAACTCCTTCCCCCCCCCGAAATAATCTGGGTTCCTTTATTTGAAAAGGAGATTCCAAACACCAATATTCACGTCTTTAACATCTTTAGAGTTTTTTTTTTTTTTATATAAGTGGCCTTATACAAATAATTAAACTAATTTTTCAGTTCTTTAATCCCCTTAGGTGGATTTTCCCAAAACAAAGGAATATGTCTTTATTTTTAAAGGAGATTCCAAATACCATATTTACGTCTGCAACATTTTTAGTTTTTGATATATAAGTAGTATCCTCATACAAAGAATTCAAGTAATGTTTCATTTTTTCACCCCCCCCCCCCCGCTCCTCCAATAAGTGGATTTTCCAAAGAAGTATGCATTTTTTTATTTTTAAAGGAGGCTCCAAATACAAATTTTCACATCTGTAACATCTTTAGTTTTTGAGATATCAGTATCCTAATAAAAACAATTCATCTCCTTTTTCACCTCCCCCCAAGTTGAGTTGATTTTCTCTAAAAAATGCACTGAATGCAGTGGAATTTACCCAAAGAGGATAATTAACGAACATTTAAGTAGAAGGCACGTACCTTTCATATATTCTGTGAAAAATTCCCTTGGTCATCTAGTTAGGGTATGCAGAAAGGCATTTCAGAAAGCTTTACCAACCCCAAAAATACCAACAGGAGTGGTATTTTATCTAAGGCAAATCTTAGTGTACAATTTCGGTATTCATATATGCGACCAGAAAATTGCATTCATGTGTACGTGGGCTAAAAACGTTGCTTCGCGAGGTGCTTCACAGATTACATAGACACAGCGCACACATTGAATGCTTCTAGCTGCTTGGCATAGTTCACTCTCTCGCAGCATAAACGTGAGATGAGTAATTCACAGAAAATATGTTCTTTGAAAAAGAAAGGAAGGAGCTTGCGGAAATCTTTGATATTTTGCACACTGAAAGATGAATGTAAGCCCTACACAAGGGTACCAATAACTCGATTTTGACAAAATCTTGGCATAGCGCACTCTCTCACTCACTGCCTCAATTCATATAGAAATGTATTTCTACAGTGAATATCTGCACTGCAGGCTGAACTACAGGTGAATATCCACTCCACTGAAACAGGTGTTGTAGAGCTGAGGTCTTCTATTGACGCAAGTGTGATATCAGGTATAACTTGAAAACAATGTTCTCTCACCCATGGGCAACTAATGCAGATACCGAGCTCGAATTATTATTATGTTACGATCGTGATTATTATTATTATTATTAACATATATAATTCGCTGGGGCCATCAAGGACCCCGTTAAGTCTTGTTGCATTTGACACTGAACTTGGCCTTCTTTAGAGCCCAAATTTCCCTCATTCTTTGTGAGTGGGCCTGCTTACGCTCCTCTGTCCAAGGGGCACCGTGTCTTCTCTTCGGTTGCTCGTCTCGGTTTAGCCCGTTCGTCAATATTTTCTTGCGGATGAGATCTCAGTTAAGGGCGTCTTCAGCTGAGATATGTAGCATTTGCAGGTCTTCTTTGGTATTTCTAAACCAGGGAATTGTGGTTTTGGGGTTTGAATCAAAAAAGTTAAAGATTTCTTTAGTTAACTTTCTTCCGTCCATTCTTTTCAGATGACCGTAAAATCGTGCCCGTCTTTTTCTGATTGTGTCAGTAATTTTCTCTATTTTGCTGTAGACTTCCTTGTTGGATCTCTTTTGATGGATTCCATTCTTGTACTTTGATCCCAAGATTCCTCTCACAATTTTGCGTTCTCTTTTCTCCAGTTCTTCAAGGAGTCCTTTGTTGGCATTTAGAGACAGGGTTTCGGCTGCATATAGAACTACTGGCTTCAGAACTGTTTCATAGTGACATATCTTGGTGTTTTGGGAAAGGCATTTTTTGTTGTAGATTGTGCGGGATGTTTGGTAGGCTATTTCCAGTTTGCGTACTCGCTCCTGAAGTGCTTCCTTGTCCAGTCCATTTTTCATGATGATCTCACCCAGGTATTTGAATTTGTCTACTCGGGTGATGTCCCCGTATTTTGTATGGAGTTTTGGTGGAGCCTCTTTGATGTTAGTCATTACTTCTGTTTTCTCAAACGATATCTGCAAACCAGTTTGTTCGGCAATTTCCTTTAAAATTTCAACTTGAGCTCTAGCGGTTTCTATATCGTTTGAGAGAACAGCAATATCATCGGCAAATGTTAAGCAGTCTGTTGCGATCCCCTTGGATTTGGTTCCTATTCTCAATGGACTGTAGTTGGTTTCCTGTAATCTCACCCGCCAGGTTCTGATGATCTTCTCAAGAACACAGTTGAAGAGTATCGGGGATAGCCCATCACCTTGTCGGACTCCTGCTTTGATGTCAAAGGAATGCGAGAGACATCCGTGGAACTTCACCTTGGATTTTGTATCGGTCAGGGTGGCTCTAATTAATGCCAGCAGTTTCAAATCAACTCCAAATTCATTTAAGATGTTTAGCAGGACTTCCCGGTCAATGGAGTCGTACGCTTTCTTGAAGTCCACAAAAACAGACAAATACTGCTTGGACCTTAGTGAACAATATCTGATGATCCTTTTGAGATTTTGGATCTGTTCAGCTGTTGAGCGACCTTTACTGAACCCTCCTTGGTATTCACCTATTTGATGTTCGACTTGTGCTTCCAAACGCTCCAGGATGGCAAGTGATAGAATTTTGTAAGTCACGGGTAGCAAAGATATTCCTCTGTAGTTGTTGATGTTCTTCATGCTGCCTTTTTTGTGTAGTGGATGGATCAAAGCTATTTTCCAATCTTCGGGAAGGGTCTCCTTGTTCCAAATTTCTTCTATTTGCTTTTGCAAGATATCAAGTGATTCCTCTGGGGCATATTTCCATAGTTCTGCTACTACTGAGTCTTCACCCGGCGCTTTGTTATTTCTGAGACGGGCAATGTGGCGCTCGATTTCATCTCTTATTACAAGATTACAAGATTACAAGTGAAAAAGAAAAAAAGCGATTTCATCTCTTTCGAGTGGTCTGGAATCTGGGTACCTGAGTAAGGGTTCCTTGGTCTCAATGGCGCTTTGCGGTTTAGAGCAATTAAGTAAATTCTTGAAGTAATCCGCCAGAATGCTGCAATTTTCTTCATTTGACGTTGCCAGTGTGCCGTCTTTTTGCTCAAAGCATAGAGATGGTGGTTTATAGCCAGTGAGTTTGCGTTTGAAGGCTCTGTAGTACTCTCTGCTTTCATTCTTCCTAAAGTTTTGTTCTATCTTTTCAATGAGAGATTTTTCGTATTTATGTTTCTCAGTTCTGAACACCCTAGCTGCTTGGGCACCTTGGGTTTTGTAGGTTTCCCAATCATTTTCTGATTTCGTAGAGTAGTACTGTTTCCATGCATTGAGTCTTTCTTGGAGGACTGATTCGCAAGTACCATTCCACCAGGCATGCTTTTTGCTTCTCTTGATTTCTGCAACGTCTTTGGCAGCCTCAACAAGGAGACTTTTGGCGTTGTTAAAGTCACAGACATTTGGTCTAGCCTTCTCCTGGAACTCCTCGACCCTTTGCCGAAGTTTATCGTTGTCGAAGCATGTGATCTGTTTGGTTGTCTTCCTTGTGTTTGCGGGAATTGGTTTGAATTTGATAAGAGACATATAATGATCTGAGGCCACATTGATGCCTTTCTTTACCTTCACATTCATAATCTCAGGGCTTTTTTTCCTGGAGATTGCAACGTGATCAATTTGGAACTCTCCGAGTGCTTGGACGGGAGAACGCCAAGTCATTTGCTTTCTGGGTAGATGGCGAAAGTGGGTCAACATGACCTGCAGGTTGTGATTTTCGCAAATGGACACCAGTCTTTTGCCGTTGGGATTGGTTCTTTTGTGAGCAGGGTAATTTCCTATAACTTTCTTGTACTTCTGTTCACGACCTAGTTGGGCACTGAAGTCACCCAAAAGAAGCTTGACATGGTGTTTGGGGATTTTGTTTAATTTTTCATCCAGTAGGTCCCAGAAATTATCAACTTCGTCTGGATCAGACTTGTTCTTATCGTTTGTAGGAGCATGTGCGTTAACTAGGGCGTAGGTTTTGTTTGTGCATTTAATTGTGAGTATAGACAATCTGTCATTCACAGGTTCGAAATTTGCAACCGATTTAAGGATCTTGGTTCTAACAGCAAACGCGGTTCCAAGCATCACAGCTCCATTGAGGATTCCTCTTTGCGCTTTGCTCTTGAAAAATCGGTAGCCTTCGGATTCAAAAATCTGTTCATCTGGGTACCTTGTTTCCTGTAGGGCCATTATGGATATCTGATTTTCGTGAAGAGCTTTGGTGAGGGTTTTCAGCTTGCCAGTTTGTGTAAGTGAATTTATGTTGAAAGTTGCTAGAAAGGTTTTAGATTTTGGCCTGAGTTTTTGACTCTTCGGGGTACACCGAGACGCTCCGACTCGTCTCCCCCAGAATCCGAACGAGACTCGTGCGCCGTGGCATTCACGACGAGGGATTTATCCGAAGATTTACCCCCTGGGGTATGTTTCTTGAAATGTTGTGCCATCATGCTTTATTATTATTATTATTATTATTATTATTATTATTATTATTATTATTATTTGTATGTATGGGATAGACTTGTGAGAGAGTCACAACGTTCCCACCTCAAGTTTCACCATCAGCTAAAACTTGAGTAAGATTTTAAACTAAAAACAAAATGTATTATACAGCAAAACATTAAGCTAAAACAATCATCATCATCATCATCATCATCATGATCAATGTCCCACTCCAGTCGCCCAGGTGTGGTTATCAAGCCTCCTCCACTCCTTTCTGTCCTTCCACTTTTCCTGCTCCATTACTTCTGCCACATCCAATCCAGCTTCTCTAATGGCCTTCCAAATCTGATCCATCCATCTTCTCCTCGGTCTTCTAACTGTTCTCTTTCCTTTAACTTCTCTTTCCAATTCCCTTCTTGCTACCAGTTTGTTTCCCATTCTTTTTACATGTCCAAACCTGCTCAATCTTGCTTTCTGTACGTTCTGTACTAACGGTTCTATATTAAGCACTTCTGATTTCAATATTTTGAATTCTATCTCTTCTTGTCCTTTTAACCGATGTTCTTAAAAATTTCATATCTAATGCTTGGATCATACTATATTGTCTCAGATTAGTTGCCATCGTTTCTAGTCCATATGTTACAACTGGTATGAAATACTGTTTATATAATGTTAATTTTATTCTCTTGGGTACTTTGTCATTCCGTAAAAGCTCTCTGACTTGATGATAAAATGTTGTGCCTTTACTTAGTCAGTTATTAATTTCAGGGTTGATTTCATTACTTCCATTAATAATGCTACCGAGATATGTAAACTGTTCTACATTCTCTAACTGTTCTCCGTCTATTTTCACTTTGCTTCTGTTTTTCTCTTTTCCACAGTGCATGACTATAGTTTTCTTTTCACTAATTACCATTCCAAACTCCTTCAGATTTTCATTCCAAACGTCCAGTCTCATTTGAATTTCCTTTTCTCCCTTTCCCCCCATTCACCACATCACCTGCAAATACCGAAGCATTCACTTCACTGCTGATACTCTGTTTTACACGTTTTATGATTTCATCCATCAATAGAATAAACAATAACAGCGACAGTGCACTTACTTGCTTGAGACCTTTTTTTGTATAAAATGTTTTAGTCAGCACTCCCCACTTGTACACTGCTTTTACTCTCATGATACAACATTTTAATCTTGTTAATTAATGATTTTGGTACATTCCTTATCAGTAGGCATTCCCATACATGTTATTATAACAAAGAAATAAAGAGACTAAGAAAGACGTGCAGATTGGAAAGAAGAGTCAGAAATGGCTGTGGAAGTAAGGAATAATTGAAGGAACTTACTAGGAAATTGAATCTGGCAAAGAAGTCAGCTAAGGATAACATGATGGCAAGCATGATTGGCAGTCATACAAATTTTAGTGAAAAATGGAAGGGTATGTATAGGTACTATAAGGCAGAAACAGGTTCCAAGAAGAACATTCCAGGAATAATTAATGAACAAGGGGAGTGTGTATGTGAAGTTCTCCAAAAGGTAGTAGTATTCAGTCAGCAGTATGTAAAGATTGTTGGTTACAAAGATAACGTCGAGATAGAGGAAGTGACTAATACTAAAGAAGTATTAAAATTTACCTATGATAACAATGACATTTACAGTAAAAGTTGCAAACTAGAAAAGTGGCTGCAATTGATAAAATTTCTGGGGATATACTAAAGACAATAGGTTGAAATATAGTGCCATATCTGAAATACTTATTTGATTATTGTTTGCATGAAGGAGCTATACCAAATGAATGGAGGGTTGCTATAGTAGCCCCTTTGTATGAAGGGAAGGGTGTTAAGACATAAAGATGAAAATTACAGGCCAGTAAGTTTGACATGAATTGCATGTAAGCTTTTGGAAAGGATTCTTTCTGATTATATTAGACACATTTGCAAAATTAGTAAATTGCTTGACAGAAGGCAGTTCGGATTTAGGAAAGGTCATTCCGATGAAGTTCAACTTGTAGGATTCCAGCACGATATAGCAGATATCTTGCATTCAGGTGGTCAAATGGACTGTATCACGATCAATGCCTTACACCGCTGGCTGAGCAGAAGCATGTGTACGGGGAAGATATGTCCATGCGCGTACCGCCATGTTGTGGGCGCTCCTCAAATACAAATCCTTTGTATAGCGTATAGGTATGTGGCGCACATAAAAAATAAAATAAAAAACCTTAACAGACTGAATTAGAAGACTGAGAAATACACTACTAAAAAAATGTATATAAATAAACACATATTTGAATTTCAGTTCCCGAAAACAGAAAAGAAAAAAAGTGTATAGCCTAGACCTAACGGTACCTTAAAAATGATCATCATGCCGCTCGCTTTAATATAAGGGTCATGTTTGTAACTGATATGTTTGACCATTCGGAACAGACACTTGTAACTGAAACCTAGGCTCTACACTTTAGCCTTATTTAAAATATGAAGACATGTTGAAATAACAGCAGTCTACAACTTAAGTATGATTACACATCGTGATATAAAAATTGCCTTTCTTTGAGCAGACGGTAGACCACATTAATTAAATACTTACAAACTCCTGTATCAATAGCAATAATCTTAAATATCAACAAAAAGGAAACCTGTGAAATAACAACTTTCTGTAAAAGGTGCATAGCTTATGATTCCTCTCTGATAAGTCATTACAGCAAATTCTACTCATTTCTCTGAACAGATTGTTTAAGAAGTACATGACTGAAGAAATATTCCTAAAAGAGTCAGATACATTTTTTATCATTTTCTGAATATGAAATGCCGGCTCCATGGTATAGGGGTAGCGTGCCTACCTCTTACATGGAGGCCGCAGGTTCAATCCCCGGCCAGGTCAGATTTTTACCTGGATGTGAGGGCTGGTTCGAGGTCCACACGATTACAATTGCGGAGCTATCTGACGGTGCGCCCGAGAGGATTCGTAATGCTGACTACATGACGCATAGTAATCTGCAGGCCTTCATGCTGAGCAGTGGTCGCTTCGTAGGCCATGGCTTTTCAGGCCCTTTGTGCCATGGGATTTGGTTTGGTATGGATATGAAATAATGTAATTGGATGAGTAGAAGTTAAATTATCATTTATGTGCAATTTAGATTCAGGTAAATGCTGCCTGACATTTGTTACACTGGTACTAGTCTGCCTCTGTTGTGAATTTCTTGAAATGAATGTCTAGGGTTATTTTTTAAGTTTCTCGGAGTGGTTTAGGCTTAAGTAAAAACCTTATAATTTAAGATTAAAACCCTCCTCATAATATTATCCTCTCAAATATTAGTGCTTTTACAAACTCAATCTGAATTCATGATGATGATGCTTGTTGTTTAACGGCCTAACATCTAGGTCATCGGCCCCTAATAGTACGAAATGAGACGAAATGAAATGACAAATTAAAAGCCCAAAATCATCCATTGACCACAATTCAAAATGTGAGGATGAAGAATGAATGGATGGATGGATATGAATTTAAAACGATCAGTGGAACCGATCCACAGTGCCTCATATGCACAGAAGCTGGCTTAAAACAATAGTATTACTGACCAAGGGACTGCTTCTATAGCACAATACTGAACCGATGATACTTGTAGTCGAATGGGGTCCAAAATCCACGTCAGCGGCCCCTCACAATGGCACTTATCACCAGGAAAGTAGAACCACAGTATTTGTTATGTTGCGGTACTAATCAACAATAGCGTAGACTCGCCGTATTCCACACATTATGGTACTACTCGCAGGTAATGAAATTCACACATGTATTACAGACCTACGCTGTTTTAAACATTGCGGCGCCATTTACAGGCAACGCAAATCTATGGTGTTCATCACATAAGGGCACTAACCACAGGGACTCGTACTATCCCATGGTGTTCCTCATATAGTGGATACTAATTGTAGGCAAGCCTGAACCATGGGTTCCCTCATCCCATGCTGTCGCTCATAGTGCTACTAATCACAGGTACTGTAAAAGCCGTCGCGCTCTCGTTTGCCACTAATCACAAACCTATTTGGTACCCAACTACGTGCAAGTAAAAGCGACCCATGGTGTTCCCTGCATGGTGGTACTAATCACAAGTAGTTTCATAGTTCTAATTTGATCATCCCTTGGTCGCCCCTTTTAGTCGCCTCTTACGGCAGACAGGGGATACCGTGGGTGAATTCTTCATCTGCGTCCCCCACCCACAGGGTGTTGTGCGTATTTTATTTCCCTCAAGTCTGCTGGCAAGCCAGTAGGACAACCTATCTGCCACCTGGGACATGTCACATGGGAGTATCACTTCTCCTTATTCTACGCCAGCGTAGTAGGTTCGTGGGCGAACTGAATTAACATTATCAAGGGTTATGAATTTCATGTTGTTGGTCCGTATTGAACTGAGAATAACATGAGCATCTGAGTATCTGAGCAAAAATACTAATTGAAAGTGCGTTCTAATTTTCCTGTAATATGAGCACCATGATTTACACCAGAAAGAAAATAAATGTTGAAAGTCTGTGCCCGGTTAGCTTGTGTGGGGGCTTGGCTCTGAATCGAGTAGGGGCTAAATGTTTTGTTTTTTTTTTTGCTAGGGGCTTTACGTCGCACCGACACAGATAGGTCTTATGGCGACGATGGGATAGGAAAGGCCTAGGAGTTGGAAGGAAGCGGCCGTGGCCTTAATTAAGGTACAGCCCCAGCATTTGCCTGGTGTGAAAATGGGAAACCACGGAAAACCATTTTCAGGGCTGCCGATAGTGGGATTCGAACCTACTATCTCCCGGATGCAAGCTCACAGCCGCGCGCCTTTACACGCACGGCCAACTCGCCCGGTAGGGGCTAAATGTAACCCCGCATAAGACACTGGGGTGTGGGACCTCAATCCCGACACGGCGCGTCCCAATAACTGATAGAAGTTCCTGTAGATATGCAGGACAGGTGTGAATAAGGCAATGCCAAATAAGCACCCGCGGATCAACTGAGGTCAAGAGAAAAATGGTCAACAGTCTCAAAGGCGGAAGAAGAATCTCATTTCTCAACGGCTGAGAGGCCGGAAGTACCTAGTGGAGTCAACCACGAAAAACAATAATTTCAGACTAACAATCTGATCTTACTTTGGAATGTTATTCCTAACATTGAAACATACAATTTCAATTGCAGAATGGAAAAGCCGCTGAAAGAAAGCACTACCCCAGGTGGCAGCTCGGAAGAGAAATCCACCATTGCGTTATGCAATTATGCAATGCATCGGGACCCAAGGTTCTGGGGAGTCGAAGCATCCTTGGAATCCATCCAGGCTTAAGTTTAAACAGAAGTTTTTTGCAGGCACTTTGAATGTAAATTCTTTGTTAAAGGTGGTAAGCAGAAGGAATTCGAACTACTTCTAGACAGAAATGAAATTAAATCTTAGCAGTACAAGAGACGAGATTTATGGATGAGAATGTGACAGAAACAAAAGATTATCAAATCTTTAAAGGAAAACCTGCGTTTAAAATTATGAAAGGAATGCCACTCTCAGGAACAGCCTTTTATGTCCATAAACATTATTAGACAATGTAAATGAATTCAAATCTCGCTCAGAATGGATATCTCTTAACAATGAACTGCAAAAATAAAAAATATACTTTTATTAACTGTCATGCACCAATAAATGAAGACAACAAAAAGAACCCAAATAAAGGAGAGGAATTCTGGACACTCCTGGATGATGAATTATCTAAAATTCCAAAATTGAATGTGGTGATATTACTTGGCGATTTCCATGCCCAAGTAGGAAGAGAGAGAATGTATAGACCAATAGTGGGAGAATATGCTGCAAACCAAAGAACAAACATCAATGGAATGAGATTAATTACCATCTGTAAAAATTTTCAGCTGAAGTTAATGTCAACTTACTTCAAGAAATTGCCAAAGAAAGCTAAAACATGGATTTCTCCAAATCCATTACTAGGTGAATTTCAACTGGATCATGTAGCTATATCCATAAGAAACATGAAAGAAATTATGAATGTCAAGGTAGTAAGAAGCAGAGAATTTGATTCCGATCACTACTTGTCTAAAATCAAACTAAAATTCTTACCTAACAGAAATCACAGAAGAAGGGAAAGAGTAAACAAATATAACACAAATAGACTTCAAATTACACAAGAAACATTAGAAACATTTCAGGAAGAAATAAAAGTATCTCATCATGGGAAGTGGCAAGATTTATACACTGACTGACAGAGCAAATGCAACATCAAGAAGGAGTGGTTCGAAAGGGATGAAAGTTGGGGAAAAAACAGAGACGGCACGGACGAATAATTGATGTTTATTTCAAACCGATATGCAGGTTACACAATGCGCACGGCATCGACTCAGTAGGATGTAGGACCACTGCGAGCGGCGATGCACGCAGAAACACGTCGAGGTACAGAGTCAATAAGAGTGCGGATGGTGTCCTGAGGGATGGTTCTCCATTCTCTGTCAACCATTTGCCACAGTTGGTCGTCCGTACGAGGCTGGGGCAGAGTTTGCAAACGGCGTCCAATGAGATCCCACACGTGTTCGATTGGTGAGAGATCCGGAGAGTACGCTGGCCACGGAAGCATCTGTACACCTAGTAGAGCCTGTTGGGAGATGCGAGCAGTGTGTGGGCGGGCATTATCCTGCTGAAACAGAGCATTGGGCAGCCCCTGAAGGTACAGGAGTGCCACCGGCCGCAGCACATGCTGCACGTAGCGGTGGGCATTTAACGTGCCTTGAATACGCACTAGAGGTGACGTGGAATCATACGCAATAGCGCCCCAAACCATGATGCCGCGTTGTCTAGCGGTAGGGTGCTCCACATTTACTGCCGGATTTGACCTTTCTCCACGCCGACGCCACACTCGTCTGCGGTGACTATCACTGACAGAACAGAAGCGTGACTCATCGGAGAACACGACGCTCCGCCATTCCCTCATCCAAGTCGGTCTAGCCCGGCACCATGCCAGGCGTGCACGTCTATGCTGTGGAGTCAATGGTAGTCTTCTGAGCGGACGCCGGGAGTGCAGGCCTCCTTCAACCAATCGACGGGAAATTGTTCTGGTCGATATTGGAACAGCCAGGGTGTCTTACACATGCTGAAGAATGGTGGTTGACGCGGCGTGCGGGGCTGCCACCGCTTGGCGGCGGATGCGCCGATCCTCGCGTGCTGACGTCACTCGGGCTGCGCCTGGACCCCTCGCACGTGCCACATGTCCCTGCGCCAACCATCTTCGCCACAGGCGCTGCACCGTGGACACATCCCTATGGGTATCGGCTGCGATTTGACGAAGCGACCAACCTGCCCTTCTCAGCCCGATCACCATACCCCTCGTAAAGTCGTCTGTCTGCTGGAAATGCCTCCGTTGACCGCGGCCTGGCATTCTTAGCTATACACATGTCCTGTGGCACACGACAACACGTTCTACAATGACTGTCGGCTGAGAAATCACGGTACGAAGTGGGCCATTCGCCAACGCCGTGTCCCATTTATCGTTCGCTACGTGCACAGCACAGCGGCGCATTTCACATCATGAGCATACCTCAGTGACGTCAGTCTACCCTGCAATTGGCATAAAGTTCTGACCACTCGTTCTTGGTGTTGCATTTGCTCTGTCAGTCAGTGTATAAAGGATTGTTGGATGCGCTAGCGATTGGTTGGCTGTTGCAAGATCTCTGTATTATTATTTACATTTTATGGCCTTCATTGGACCACTCTAGCCAACTTTATACGAAGAATTTTTCAGTTTCCTGTCAGCCCAGTACTTTTTCATTCTCTCTGATCTTATCCTTCTTTCTTCATCGGAAATCACCCTTCCAATTGTCTGTTTGTTGATTCTGATTTGCAGTCTGGTTTGTTTGTCTGTGAGTTTCTTGATTTTGTCGGTTTTGTTTCTTACGTCTTCCACCATAATTTGTAGTTCATATCTTCCTATCTTAGTGATAAAATAGTTAATAGTTGTAGAAATTTAGCAAATTTTGTGTGTGTGTGTGATACATTTAGTTCCACAAATATTGGTGTTTAGTGCTTGTTTGTAGTAACTGAGATTAGTGGTATTTATTTACCATTTTTACACTGGGTAGTCCCGTAGGCGTTTGCTAGATTACAAGCTGTAATTTAGGACTGTGTGAGAGAAGAATTTAAAAAGAATATTATTATTGAAATATCCGTGCCCAGTGGGTAAGATCATGTATAAATGGTGCTGTATCTTGTATCGGCTTATACAGAAGAACTATACTTTGTTTGAAGCTTCCGAGAAATAATGGTGGTTTAATTTTTGGTGCTAAAAGTGTGTAAGTGTTATCTTGTGATTTTGTTCTTGTATAATAGTGTTTTTGGGGTAATATTTAATATGAATTTTGTGCCATAAATGTCCGCCATCTTGGTAATTGTGGCAATTATTCCATAGATAACACTATCTAGAGGTCACTCCGTATATCTGAATAACACTTTTGACCTAACTGCCCCCTTTCTGGTTTCCTTTGTCATTATTTCCATGGAAACCTCGAATAAGATATGCACTATTCTTTATATTCTCGACGTTACCTAGGTCACACAGCCGGCCACTACTGTGAGCCATCTTTATGACCGGCAATGCGACTCTTTTGTACTGGACAGCATACTACATTATTACCTGGTCAGTTCATGTGGGGGGGTTTAGTTTCAAACTAAGTACGAGCTAAGCATAACCTGCCTGAGACACTGGGATGAGGCTCTCAACCCCGACACGGCATGTCCCAATGGCTAATAGGGGAAGTTTCCTGTAGATATACAGGACAGGTGCGAATAAGACCTAGACAAGTAAGTACTCGCGGATCAACTGAGGTGAATAGAACTGTGGTCAACGGCTTCAATGGCAGAAGAGGACTTTTGTCTCAATGGCAGAGAGGGCGGAAGAACCAAAAATGAAATCCACTTTGCGTCTGACTTGGATCGAGCGGCAATGTGGTCAGCGTCTGTTTACCTAGTAGGTACGGCTGTACAAATTACATTCCAGGAACTAGCAATCCCTTTTCCTAAACTCTCAGTGGAAACACTGGACTAATCTTTGATTACAAGCAATTAAGATTTGTGAGAGTAATTACAGAATTACCCCAGGTGGTAATCAATCCACCCGTCCATGGACGGCAACCAGGTCTTTGGATTCTGGGGGACCTGGGCTACCACGATCACAGATAAAGTCTGAGTTCTCTGGCAAACTACCATCAAAGAAACCCACATACATCAGGACCTTCAACATGAACACATTACTACAACCAGGCAAACTACACACCTTAACATCAGAACTAGATCGACAAAGGATACAGATACTAGCTCTTCAGGAAACACGCCTTACGGATGAAAACACACTTGACTATGGTAATTATCGTATTTTCAAAAGTAAAACAGACAAACGAATAAAAAGAGTTGGCACCCCTCTTTTGGGCATGGCTTTTGTAGTTCACAAAAGCATAGTTGATTTGATAAAAGAAGTCACTCCCATAAGTAATAGAGTAATGATGCGCATACAATGTGCAAACAAAAGATACACAATAATTAATGTACATGCCACCACAAACATTGAAAATAAGAAGGACTTGCAGAAAGTAGAACAATTCTGGTCTAATCTCGAAAAAATCTTGGCAGCAGTCCCCAGAGGAGATACAAAGATATTGCTAGGTGATTTCAATGCACAGATTGGTAGGGAAAAAGAATACCAAAAGACCATAGGCAAATACCCAGCTCATAAATTCACCAACAAGAATGGCATGAGACTTATTGAGCTGTGTCAACAGAACAACCTGAAGGTAACGTCCACCTCTCTGAGAAAGCATCCTAAAAAACAGAAGACCTGGAGATCACCTTTACAATCTCTTGGAGAATATCAGATTGACCATCTAGCCATCACACATCCTTTACAGAAAGAAATTCATGATATGCAAGTTCGAACAGGAGCTAATATTGATTCTGACCGCTATTTAGTGCGTATCAAAGTGAAATTTACCCCGAAAAGAATCCACTACAAGAAATCTAATCTTCAGAAGTTCGACACGAAAAAGATAAAGGAAACTAACATGAAAGAAGAGTGGGAAAAGCAAAAGGCAGACACATGGCAACAGTTCCATGACAAGATTGTCACAAGAGCTAAAGAGACTATTCCATTGAAGAAGAATACGAAACACCCTTGGTGGGACTCTGCATGTGAAGAAGCACTGGAAAAGCAGAAGAGAGCCTTTCAGAAATATAACTGTAAGAAGTCACTTGAGGCTCAACAACACTATCTTCAGACAAGGAAGGAAGCGTCAAAAGTAATCAGGCAAACGAAGAGGAGATACACGAAGGGCCAACTGAAATCTATTGAAAAAGATTTCCGAGATCACAATATACGAGACATCTATAGAACTTTTGCAGGAAGAATCCGCAGATCACCCCACAGAATTTATGCTTCCGAAAACAAGACGGAAAACTCGCGCTGTCTAACCAGGATAACTGTAAGGAGTTGGCTCGATATTTCTCTGAATTACTCAATTGCCAGAAGCCAACATTACGATGGCCCAAAGGAACTCCTGTACACGTAAACTCTGAATCTCCACCATCTACCAAAGAAGAAATCCAGAGACACATCTTCAGAATCAAAAATAACAGGGCACCTGGAGAAGATGGCATAGTTGCAGAACTCTTAAAGAACATAGACCCAAATACATTTGAGAAGCTCACACTAATAATCATGACATCTGGAAAAGGAAAAGCTACTTGAAGAATGGAAATGTACACTTATCCATCTGGTACACAAGAAAGATGACAAAACCGATGTAAATAACTACAGAGGGATTTCTCTCGTTCAAGTCACCTACAAGATTCTCTCCGCGTGTCTTCTTCAAAGATTACAAGAACAGCTTGAACACAAAATTGGAGAATATCAAGCCGGTTTCCGACCTGGGCGGTCCTGTGTTGAACAAATTTTTAACTTGAAGACGATATTGAAATATAGAGCAACCCGAAACTCTCCGATTATTTGTAGTTTCGTCGACTTCAAGAAAGCGCACGATTCGGTCGATCGACAGTCTCTCTTTAACATCTTAGAAGAACAAGGGCTTGACCCAAAGACATTAAGACTCATCAAGGAAACACTCACGGACACAAAGTCAAAAGTGAAATTCGTGGGTGAAGTATCCGAGCCCTTTGCCATTAAGACTGGCGTGCGACAGGGTGACAGACTGTCACCATTGCTTTTCAACCTTGTTCTAGACAAAGTCATACGGGAATGGGAGAAGGAATTAAAAGTTCAGAAGCACTGGAAACCCATTCAACTTGGCCGAAAGAACGATGACATTAAGGTCAGTTGTTTAGCTTTCGCAGACGAGCTAGCGATACTAACAGACAGTGATATTTCACCGAACAAACAGATTGAAATCCTCAAGGAATGCACTGAGAAAACTGGACTAAAAATCTCATTCCAGAAGACCAAGTTTATTTGCACTAAATTAGACATTCAGGTATTACAAACAAAATATGGACAGATCAAACGAGCTCCATACTTTAAATATCTCGGTGAGTTCCTAGAACCAACAGGGTTGGAAAAGGAAGCACAGAAAGTTCGATTACAAAAACTCAAAAGAACATATTGGAGAACCCATGACATCTACAACAAGAAATGCATGTCCATACTGTACCGGTTACGACCTGTACATGAGTATTTTTGTAGTATAAATGACATTTAATTATCACGCGTAATGTTCTGAGCACGCCTGGTTTGTTTACCGTCAGCGGGGCAAGCAAGCGAGTGAAGGACAGCTGTGAGCTGTGACGTAGCCACAGGGGCTAGCTAGACCGCCCGCCCGTCACACCACGTGTTCCCAACCTGGACTCGTATATTCTAGATTCTACGTCACATCTTCCAGATTGTTCGACGGGGAAAATTTTGTAACTCCCGTAATAATTATGCTAGCGGCTTGAGCGATATGTCATCTTGTTTGGGATCACCTGAACGTCACAATGCTTAAGTTTCAAGTAAATCCATCGAGGGATTCAGGAGATATTCAGTCAAGCCATATTGTGACGTAGACGTCCCGGATCAAATAAAAGGAGGGCCCACTGTAGCCTGTTCACTCAGTTACAGCTGAGTAGTCAGCGTAGACACTCTCACTGCTACTATCGTCGTGTAGTGACAGTCCCGACGAGGAACTCAGTAATTTTCTAAGTATTCATAAAGTGAACTTGTATTTTCTTCGAGTGTGGGAGAACGAATTCTTCCAAGTATTCTCAAGTGGACTTGCAGTATTTCGAGTGTTAAAGAACATTTTCTAAGTCTTCATAATTGAACTTACAATATTTACGGGTGTTTGAGACTGGAATTTTTCCAATTATTCATGAAATGGACTTGTATTATTTACATGTGTTAAACTTATAATTGGACTTGTATTATTTACGTGTGTTAAAGAACGAATTCTTCATAAATTGAACCTGCAATATTTGCGAGTGTTAAGAGACTCATTCCTCTAATAAACAGTGATTTATAAACTTTGCTAATGATAATGACCATGAGGATTCAGTGTGCCAATAAAAAATATACATTAATAAATGCACACGCCCCTACAAATATAGACAACAAGAAGAATCCCCAAAATGTGGACAAATTTTGGAACAGACTTGAAAAAGTGATGTCAAAAATTCCAAAGGATGACGTCAAAATCCTCTTAGGCGATTTCAATGCACAAATCGGCCGAGAAAAGGAACACAGGAAAACTGTTGGACTCTACCCGGCACACAAATTTACGAACAAAAACGGCTCAAGGCTCATTGAACTATGTCAACAGTGCAACCTTAAAATCATGTCCACATCCCTCAGGAAGCATCCCAAGAAACAAAAAACCTGGAGGTCCCCCATTGAATCCATTGGAGAATTTCAGATTGATCATGTAGCTATCTCGTATCAGCTACAGAAAGAGGTACACGATGAACAAGTGAGAAGAGGAGCAAACATCGACTCTGATCACTATCTCACAAGAGTTAAAGTAAAATTTACTCCAAGAAAATACCACCCCAAGAAAATCCAACAACAGAAATTTGACATAAAACAGATTCCTGTTACGGATCTAAAAGAAGCATGGGAAAATTAACCAGCGAAAACATGGGAAGAATTCCACACCAAAATCATACAGAAGGCGTGAGAAATGGTACCCTTAAAAAGGAATGCAAAACACCCCTGGTGGAACTCAACACGCAACCAAGCCCTAGAGATAAGAAAATCTGCGTTTCAGAAATACAACAGTAGAAAATCTCAGAAAACTCAACGAGAATTTTATGAGACCAGAAAACAAGTATCCAAAACCATCAGGCAAGAGAAAAGAAAGCACCTGAAAGAACAACTGGAGTCAATTGAAGAAAACTTTAGAAACCACAACACAAGGGATTTCTACAGAACATTCACAGAAAAAATCCGAGGATACATTCCACAGAACTTATGTTTTAGGAAACAAGACGGAAAATTGGCGCTTACTAATAAAGAAAACTGCCAAGAACTTGCACGGTACTTCTCAGAACTTCTTAACTGCCCCGAACCCTCTGAAAGATTTCTTGAAGAAGCATCCAGTTTCACTCACCCAGAATCACCTCCACCAAACCAGGAAGAAATTCAGAGCCACATTAAATGACTAAAGAACAACAGAACCTCAGGAAGAGACGGGATTGTTGCAGAATTCCTTAAGAATCTTGGTCCAAATTCACTAAAGGAACTTACAGAAATCATACAGAAATCTGGAAAAATGAAAAACTCCCAGAAGACTGGAAATGTGCCTTGATTCACCCACTTCACAAAAAAGGAGACAAAACTGATGTGAACAACTATAGGGGAATCTCCCTCCTTGAAGTCAGCTACAAAATTTTCTCTGCATGCCTGTTGAAAAGAATACAAGAACAACTAGAGCATAAAATTGGTGAATATCAAGCTGGGTTACGCCCTCACACATCATGCACTGAACAGATCTTCAACCTCAAAACCGCTCTAAAATTCAGGGCCCTCAGAAACCTTCCAATCATCTGTACCTTTGTAGATTTCAAGAAGGCTTATGATTCAGTTGACCGTCAATCTCTGTTCAGCATCCTGAAAGAACAGGGACTAGACTCCAAAACGCTAAACTTGACCAAACAGACCCTCACTGACACGAAGTCAAGAGTGAAATTCATGGGAGAAATCTCAGACGAATTCCTGATAAAAACTGGTGTCCCCTCCTCTTCAACCTCGTACTAGATAAGGTGATCAGGGAATGGGAAAACGAACTGAGAGCACAAAATAGCTGGAACCCAGTAAACATCAGGACACGAAAAAACAAGCTTGAAATTCCATGCTTAGCCTTCGCGGATGACCTGGCCCTTTTGTCCAGCGATGAAGTCACAGCAATAAAGTTGAAATTCTCCAAGAATGTGCCAGAAAGGTCGGACTTCATATCTCCTTCCAGAAAACTGAATTTTTCTGTGCAAAACTAGACATCCATAGTCTCAATACAAAATACGGACAAATCAACAGAGTCCCTCACTTCAAATACCTGGGCGAAATCCTCGAACCAACCGGACAAGAGAAAATAGCCCAAAACAACCGTGTCCAAAAACTCAGAAGAGCTTATGGGAGAACAAGAGAAATCTACAACAAAAAATGTATGTCTCTCCACGTTAAGATTAAACATTACAATACTGTAATCAAACCGGAGGCTTTATATGCAGGGGAAACTCTAACGCTTCATAGAAAGGGCGAACTGGAAAATATCCTAAAAGAAGAGCGAAAAATCAAGAGGAAAATTTTAGGACCAAGACACACGGGAGAAGGGTACCGCCTCCAAACCCGGAAATCCACAGAAAAATTATCTAATATTGCGGCAGACCTCAGGAAAAAAAGGCTAAAAATTTTATGGACATGGTAAGAGGCTTCCAGAAACTAGACTAACCCACCAAGTTCTTGAAAGAGTTGACAAACTGAAGAATTTTTCTTGGATACAACAAACAAAAGCAGACATGAAGAACGCACAAATTCTCTGTGAAGACATTTTGAATCGAAATTTATATAGAAAGAAAATTGACAATTGGGAAGTTACTCCAGAGAATGAAGCACCAAAACGAGCAGGTACCAAATGGACGGAAGAAAGGAAAAGGATCTTTAGTCAACAGATGAAAGCATCCTGGATCCTCCGCAAACGAAATCATAAATAAAGCTTTGTGTGTTCTGAAAGGGACTATTCACGCATAATAATAATAATAATAATAATAATAATAATAATAATAATAATAATAATAATAATAATTAAAATATCAGTAGGTTTGTTGATAAAATACTTACAAAGACGGGATATTAAAAAGAGTCATAACTTCAGCAGTGGTTATATTAGTGAAGGTAATTGACAGGGTAGTTCAAATAGCAGTTCGACTGTCCCACCTATCACGAAGGTAACACACAACTTCTTCAAATAACGAGATGAAAATGAAAACCTACAACCTGCTTTCCAGTCATTGACTGGGTCAGGGATGTAATGAATGAAACATATATAGGCTGTTATTACAATGGGGTCGCCACTCCCAAGGTGATTTATTAATGAGTCACACATACTATGAAATGATAATGGAGTGTTGCTGGAATGAAAGATGACAGGGAAAACCGGAGTACCCGAAGAAAAACCTGTCCCGCCTCCGCTTTGTCCAGCACAAATCTCACATGGAGTCACCGGGATTTGAACCACGGTGTCCAGCGGTGAGAGGCCGACGCGCTGCCATCTGAGCCTCGGAGGCTCTGCCAAATAACGCGATACTGTTGTAAATTTTGTTTAAAGAAGGAATTTCAACAGAATATACAGTATTTCACTGGCAAAATAGTTAACAGTGATTGTATTGTTATTGATTATTGTCGCTCTTCATATTCAAATATTGCATTGTTGGCTACAGTCGTGAACAAAGGGTGTACTGGCAGTGCAGTCAAGTAGATATAAATAAAAATCAGCTGATCTTGTATTCCGATCATTTGTAGTTCTGAGTAGGTAGTTAAAGTATCAGTAATTTATATTTCACTCCCTCGATCTTTCAGTATTTATGAGCAGTTAGCTAATAATAATAAAGTTCATATATCCCAGTAATTGCAATTCAAGTCCCTGGAGTAGTAGGAGTAGTTTTGACTGAAATATTTTTGAGAAATTATTGTAGACAACCTCGTATTTTTCAGTAATTAAGGACACTTTTATTCTCTGTCCCATGGAGTAGGGAAAATAATAGTAATCCACCAGCTGTAATAATCGCATAACCACGTTTCAGTTGAGAATTGTAGTGAAGATACAGTATATTAGATAGTATCTCGCCTGTTATATTCATGTTTTTCTTTGTGTACCGCAATCCTTTTGATACTTAAGCATTTAACCAAATACAAGGTTTAATTTCTATTAGAGGATAGTAGGATGAAGTAATACTAAAGAAATAATCTTCTGTCTACGCGTTTAACTTCGCTGGTAATCCTTGAGTACGGTAGTTCTTGCGAATTTCAAACTTTAGGCCTAATTGCAATTTTCATTTCTATTTGTGCTTAATAATAACCTGTTGTAATTAGGATTCATCTGAATGTAGTTCAAAAACTATTGTAGTGTATTGTAGTGACTTATTAGAGTGCTTATTCTACTATTTTGAGTAGTCTTGTGAATTTCAAACTTTAATTGTAATTTCCATTTCAGTTTGTGCTTAGTAATAATCTATCGTAAATTACGGTTTTCATTATGATGATTGTTATCAGATTTCCCTTAATTTAATTTTCACCAAGAACTGATGATGACTCCATGGGAGTCGAAACCGGTCTTCTTATAATTTAATAAATTGTTGCAATGTGTTGAATGGTGGAACATCCCTCAAACTCTACATTATTAGTAACCAGCTGACCCGACAGACGTCGTTCTGTCAAAAAAAATGACAATGGAACGAACTCAAATTCAGTCCGTACTGCACGCAAAAATCAGAATAATGAAAATCATCAACATCAAATAAGTTAATTTTCTACTGCTACCAAAAGTTAGTAACAAACTACTGGAAAAACATGTTTTCATCACCTGCAATATTAATACCTTGATTTTGAATAAGGAAATGCTGAAATAGGTCACAGCATATCACTACCCAGAAACAACCCTGATTGACTAACGTAGATGGGAACTGTTCAGAAGGTCATCAAATCCCTCACAGAGCCATAATTATCCCCTGTTGCAAATCAAGTAATTTGATAAGTTGATGGCGTGAAGATAATGTGGCTAAACTTACTCCTCTTTCTTTGTAGGAAATAACTATCACAGAAAACACTGATTCCAATCAACACTACGAAGATACACGATATTTTTTGTTTCACTACCTGGACTGTGTGAGACCAAGAAGAGGGGTACAGGGGGGATCCCTCTGAGAGAAGGATACAGGCTGTATTACAGCGGAGGACCTGAAGCAAAAAATGGAGTGGCCATCATACTTAGAAGAGAAATCCAAGAATATGTGGAATATACGAAGTATGTCAGCGATAGGATGATGATGATGATGAGACTCCAGTTTGAAAATGGCGTGAAAGATCTATTTCAGTTGTATGCCTGACAAACTGGTTGCATAGATGAACATCTAGAGGACTTCTTAGAGGAAGTGGAGAGACAGATAGAAGATAAGGAAGTACTATTAATGGGAGATCGAAATGCACAAGTTGGAATGGAAAGACAAGGAAAGGAAGATGTTGTAGGGCCCTTTGGATATGGAAATGTTAATCCAGAAGGCGAGTTGTTGGTGGATTTTTGCATGAGGAATCAAATGATTGTTGGAAACACCTGGTTTAGGAAGAAGAACAGTCAGAAGATTACAAGGTATGGTTGGCGAGACAGACGAACAAAGACCATGATTGATTATATAATCATGAGAAAGAAAACCGGAAGAACCTTGTAGATGTAACAGCCATGCCCGAAGAAGTCTTTGGTGGAGATCATAGAGTTGTGATAGGAAAATTGAAAGTTGGAAAGATTGAAAAAACCCAATTAAGATGAGAGAAAAGAATTAAAGTATGAAAGTTGAAGGAGAAAAGCATACAAGAAGAATTTCAAAGGGAAATAATACCCTTGGTACCCAGGACAGAGGTGGGGAATGTTGAAGAGGAATGGAAAAGATTTAAGGAAGCACTGGTTGGATGTGCAGAAAAGGTGTGTGGTAGATCAGGAAATGTGAAAGACAAAGAAACACACTGGTGGAATGATAGGGTAAAGATTAAAGTGAAGGAAAAGAAAATGGCATGGAAAGCATGGAAAACATCTAAGACTGAAGAAAGTAGAAGAAAATATGTGGAGGCAAAGAATTAGGCCAAGAAATTAGAGGAGGAAGAAAAGAGGAAAAGCTGGGCCCGATTCACACAGAAATTGAGAGATGATACGCAGGGCAGCAAGAAATTACTGTATGGTATCTTAAAAAACAAAAAGAGAGATCAAGTAAACACCAGATTTGTGAAGGATGAAGGTGGCATAATTTTAACAAAGCCAGAAGAAATAAGAAATAGATGGGGAGAGTATTTTCAGAAAATGCTGAACATAAGAACGGATGACAGTCATTCAATGGACGACCAGGAAAGGCAATTAGTTGATGATGAAATGGATAAAGAAATTACAATGAATGAAATTGAAATGGCAGTAAGAAAGATGAAGAATAGAAAAACTGCTGGAATAGATGAAATTTCAGGAGATGATAAAGACAGCTGGAGCTATGGGCCTCAAGTGGACATATCAGGTTCTCAGGAATGTCTGGGAGAATAAGGAGGTCCCTGAGGACTGGCAAAAAGGAATAATCATCTCCATTTTCAAGAAAGATGATAAGAAAGTTTTGAAGAACTACAGGGGAATTACTCTAATATCCCATGTTGCTAAGATAATGGAAAGGATACTGGAAAGTAGAATAAGGTTGAGAATCAGATACAGGAAAATCAGTTTGGTTTCAGAAGTGGAAGGTCAACAATAGAGCCCATTTTCATTATGAGGCAACTAATGGAAAAGCATTGGGAGTACAGGAATGATATGGTGATGACATTCATTGACATTGAAAAGGCATATGACAGTGTCCCCAGGATGAAAGTTTGGGACAGTCTGGTGCAAAAAGGAATTGGACAGGGATTAATAAAAATGATCATGGCATTGTACAAGGAATGTTGTAGTTACGTGCAAACACAAGTTGGCAGGACAAGTTGGTTCAAAATAACTAGTGGGCTGAGACAGGGAAGTGTTCTATCACCAATCCTGTTTACAATAGTAATGGATGACATCATGAGAACAGCAAAAGCAGCATATGGAGGAAGAGAAATGAACATGATGTTATTTGCAGATGATATTGTGATTTGGGGAGAAGACGACAGGAAGGTTCAAGAACAGTTGAATGTGGTGAATGGGAAGATCAAAGAATGTGGATTGAAAGTAAGTGTAGAAAAGAGTAAAACTCTTGTTATGACTAGAGGGGAGAAAGAAGGGAAAGGTCAGATTAGACTTGCAGACAAGCCCCTGGAAGTAGTGGAAACGTTTAAATACCTGGGGAGTGAATTAATTGAGAATGCTCGACTGGATGCTGAGATTAGTAAAAGGATTCAAGCTGGAAGTTGTTTCTATCATAGTGTAAGACACATGTTATGGGACAAAGATCTGCTAACGGAAGCAAAGGATACTATGTACAAGATGTATTACGTACCCATAACAACTTACGGAGCAGTAACTTGGACAATGACTAAGAAGGATGAGAGTCGAATACAGGCAGCCGAAATGAAGTTCTTGATGAGTATGATACAGAAGAGTAGATGAGACAAAATAAGGAATGAGAAAATCCGGGAAGAAATTGGAGTGGAAAAAATGAATGATAGAATAGAGAAGATGGTTTGGGCACATAAAGCAGATGAGCGACAAAAGAATGCCAAAAAAGGTGATGGAAATGCAAATCCAAGGAAGGAGAGGCCGTGGACGACCACGATTGAGATGGAAGGATACCATCCAACGCAGCATTATAGAAAGAAACCTGGACTGGGACACAGTGTTGGAGGAGGAGTGGTGGAAAGACCGAAGAAAATGGAGAGGAACCATATTTGCCCCTACCCGGCTACAGCTGGATAAAGGGAAATGATGATGATGATGATGATGATGATGATGATGATGACGACGACGACCTGGCGCGTAAACAAACAAATTGATGGTTTTCCAACATGGGAACAGACAACATACAATTGGCCATGCGAAAAACATGGGTTTTCAAGATTAATGCTGCAAACAATGACTGCCCCTGGGATTTATTTATGGTCATAGCAAAAGCGAGCAGCACTGGAAACTAAAGTCATTTAAATTCAAATGGTATGTCAGTCGGAATCATAGGGATGCGTGGTATCAAAACGTCTTCTCCTTTATACTTCCCCGTTAGAATGGTTGCTTCGACCACGTTGTTCAGTAATGTTTTCACCGCTAGCCGTGTTCCATTACAAAGACGCGGTTGGTTGATATTTTGCAACATTATGACCACTGACCAGACCTTTAAGTGAAGAATGTGCGGCGGCAATCCTGGCAAATCCAGTGAGTTCAAAAATTCGGGTGGATAGTTCTGATTACAATTTTGTGATTAGGCCTATCAGATGGCATGAGATCCAGGACAGTTCTGAATAATGTAATTAACTGATTGTGTTGACGAAAAAAGTTTGTAATTGTTCTACAATAGACCTCTTCACTGAACTGTTATGAGTACAACGCAGATCAATTTCTTGTATTAAATTGCCCATGAAATAAATTTGCAGAAATTTGTAGTCGCCATCTAACACCGACAACAGTGAACCTGCTCTGCGATATATTTGGCCTTGTATCTGTAAATTAAGAAGGACATGTTTATTATTTTTGTCACAAAAACTATAAAATAAAGTTATATGTTACCTTGAAAGTTGGCATGAAATTGTCCAAAAGTACATTTGTTGCCCCAAATGAAGTCATTTGAAAGCAGATGTTGTATTTTTGGATATTTGTAAGGAAATGTATGGAATCTGTTCCTGTTCCTGAACCCAATTAGTACAATGGATCTGGTGGTGGAATCAATGGCACTAATTTCACTTTGCCATTTGCGCAACACAATCCAGTGGCTTCATTTTGTATTTCAATGCCTTACAATATTGGCAAACTGAATTCATAGATCCAATAGCAACGCACTGATAGGCACTGTAGTCAATTGAAACATCGTAACTGAAAGCAGCTCAATTCAAACTTGCTGAACGACGCGCTGCACGGGTTTGTGATATCCGAATCCTTTCAGTTTCATTTTGCTCTTCACGTTGTTGTGCAGTTCGATTAGATTGAAAATTAGCTTGGCTTGTAGCATTTCGAGTTCTTCGACCAAAGTTGCTCCACCGGCGTCTTATAGGCGGCATGAGTCTTGAAATGAGTACACTGTGTACGGAAACACACACAAAATAAATCAATGAACCAACCAAAGAAATCGATGAACTTGTTTGTTGAGAAGCGAATATTTAACCCATTGGAGACCGAGCCCGAGTGTGTATCGGGGTGGGGTAACAGCGCAGACTGACCGCGCCCGAGGCTAACTCGGGCCCTCGTATTTGTTATATTGTCAACACAGCCACGATGAGAATCGGGCGGAAACTATACCTACCACTTTAAAAAACTTTTATAACAGCTATACCATGTGTTCGTGTCATCTGTCGTTTTCATGAACTTATAGCAGCTTATTTTTGATCGAGTTCACTTCTACACTCCATGCTTCCAGCCTCGTGTCCAGTTGTTCAAAGCGTGCGCTTTTGGAGTTTTGTTTACGTTGTCTGAAGTGTTTAGACTGCGTTTTGTTTCTGCTATCATGATTGGATCATTGAATGAACGTGGAATTATAGAGATTTTTGATGACAATGGTTCAGAAGAAGAGACAGATGATTCAGGTCTAGACCATGATTTCGAACCTCATGTTAGTGACGAAGGTATTCTATCATGTTCCACCCAGGTGTGATTTTGCACTTTGTAGTTTATTTAGCTAATGTTTCATGATCTTCATATGACTGGAGATTCATTTAGAACGAAGTGACGCAAGCGATGATAATTCAAAGGCAGGGACTGATTCACATTCGCCGAGTAATTTTGGTGATGTGGATGCACTTGCAAAGCCTGTGCAGATAAAGGAAAATTGGAAAATGGGAAAGTAACAAGAAAAGTGACATGCTGGTGGTATCCAATGTGTTATGTAGCACTTTGTGTCCCTGAATGCTTCAAAATATTCCACTCTCAAGATCATTATATGTAAGACTTTTTTGTTGTTGCAAAAGACATACCGTTGGAAAATATGTAATGTTAAAAGTATTCAATAGATCTTAATGCAACTTTTTAATCTTTAGAATAGACACATTTAATTTTTTGATAATATATACGTAAAACAATTGCAACCTACCTACTATTTTCCACAATTTTTTTATAAACCTTCAAAATATGGCGGTCTGCCTGCAAATATGCCACCTTAAGACACGGTCTCCAAAGTGTTAAAAACAATCAGGGTAGACAAAGGCTAAAGAGTACAAGTGTAGGAAGTGTGGGGGTGTGGCCAGGTATTAAGGAGTATGAGGGAAGAGTTGGAGAGTTTGAGGGAGATAATTAGGATTCTCTCAGAGGACAGGAAGGAAAGTAGGCCTCCCTCAAATGATGTACAGGATGCTGTAGGTGTAAAGGAGAGATGGGAAGGAAATAGGGGAATTGTAGAAGACAGGTGGTCTAATGTTTTTTTAATAATAATAATGTTATTTGTTTTATGTCCCACTAACTACTCATTTACGGTTTTCGGAGACGCCGAGGTGACAGAATTTAGTCCCGCAGGAGTACTTTTACGTGCCAGTAAATCTACTGACATGAGGCTGACGTATTTAAGCACCTTCAAATACCACAGGACTGGGCCAGGATCGAACCTGCCAGGTTGGGGTCAGAAAGCCAGCGCCTCAACCGTCTGAGCCATTCAGCCCGGCGGTCTAATGTTTTAAGGAGGAGGAGATTGCAGGGTAAGGGCTCTGTTTAGGATCAGAATTCAGGACAGGTGTCTGTGAGAAATCGGTACGAGTCACCGCAGGTAGAACAACCGACGGAAGATGAGGAACAGGGAACTGTTGCTGAGATGTGTGGAAGTACGAGGAAGGGAAAAGGTAGGAAAGGGAAATGTAGTGTAGTGGAAAGGAAAAGACAGGTGGAACAGGATCATCGGAGGGAGAAAAAGGAGGAGGAAGTAGCTTCTGTAGCAGTGAGAGAAGATAGGGCTGACCAGGAGGGGAGGGGATAAAGTGAGGTAGGCAGGGTTGAGGATCTGGTCATGGGGGATTCCATCGTTAGACATGTGGGGAAAGTGTGTGGAGGAAAGGGAATCAGGGTAGAGTGTTACCCAGGAATTAAGTTGAGGCAGATGTTGAGGAAAGTAGAAGAGAAGCAAGAGGGAAAGGAGAAGATTGTAGTGTTTCACGTAGGTACTAACAACGTAAGAAAAGCAGGTATAAGTACCAACATAGTTGGGGATGTGTGGGATCTGGTAAATGCAGCACGGATGAAGTTTAAGGAAGCGGAGACTGTTATCAGCGGTATACTGTGTAGTAGGAGGGATACTGACTGGAAGGTGATTCGGGATTTAAATGAGATTATGCAGTGGGTATGTGGGAAACGGAGTGAGATTTCTAGATCCTAATGGGTGGGTAGGAGATAGGGATCTGCGCTCAGATGGCCTTCACTTAAACCGCAGTGGTACATCTAAGTTAGGAAATTTGTTTAGAAGGGTTATAGGCAGGTATATTCAGGGAAATGGGGTGGTCTAGGGAGCGGTGTTAAAGGAACTGGGAACTGGAAATCAAGTAGGGATGACATAAAAATGTTAGTGCTCAACTGTAGAAGTATTATAAACAAAGGAATCGAATTAAGTAATTTAATAGATAAATACATACCGGATATTGTAATAGGAGTTGAATCATGGCTGAGAAATGATATAATGGATGCAGAAATATTCTCACGGAACTGGAGTGTGTATCGTAGAGATAGGAAAGGAATGGTAGGAGGGGGAGTATTCATTCTCGTGAAAGAAGAATTTGTAAGCTACGAAAAGTTAAGGATGAAAAACATGAAATTCTGGGTGTAAGGCTCATCTCTAAAGATAATAGGCAACTTGATGTCTTTGGAGTTACAGACCGAGAAAGGGTAGCGCTGACGCGGATTCAGAATTATTTAATTAGATAATCCGCTATGTTGGAAAAGATATGGAAAGGAATGTGATAGTAGCAGGTGATCTCAATTTACCAAATGTCAATTGGGAAGGTAATGCGAATGACAGGAAGCATGAACAACAAATGACAAATAAGTTAATATGGGAAGGGCAGCTGATTCAGAAAGTGATGGAACCAACTAGAGGGAAGAATATTTTGGATGTGGTGCTGGTAAAACCAGATGAGCTCTATAGAAAAACCAAAGTAGTACAAGGTATTAGTGATCACGAAGCTGTTTTTGTCATAGTTAAAAATAAATGTGAAAGAAAGGAAGGTATTAAAATTAGGACTATTAGGCAGTACCATATTGCTGATAAAAAAGGCATGAGGGAGTTTTTAGAAAGTAACAATGATCGCTGGAAACAAGTATATAAAAATGTAAACAGACTCTGGGATGGGTTTAAAGCAATTGTTGAGGAATGTGAAAATAGGTTTGTACCCTTAAAAGTGGTAAGGAATGGTAAAGATCCACTATATTACAACAGAGAAATAAAGAGACTAAGAAGGAGGTGCAGGTTGGAAATGGCTATGGAAGTAAGGAGAAATTGAAGGAACTTACTAGGATATTGAATCTAGCAAAGAAGTTAGCTAAGGGATAACATGATGGCAAGCATAATTGGGGGTCATACAAATTTTAGTGAAAAATGGAAGGGTATGTATAGGTACTGCGCCCTGGTGGGGGTGTGATAAGCGTCATGCAATTGTAATTATTTATGGACCGGGCGAGTTGGCCGTGCGCGTAGAGGCGCGCGGCTGTGAGCTTGCATCCGGGAGATAGTAGGTTCGAATCCCACTATCGGCAGCCCTAAAGATGGTTTTCCGTGGTTTCCCATTTTCACACCAGGCAAATGCTGGGGCTGTACCTTACTTAAGGCCACGGCCGCCTCCTTCCAACTCCTAGGCCTTTCCTATCCCATCGTCGCCTTAAGACCTATCTGTGTCGGTGCGACGTAAAGCCCCTAGCAAAAAAAAAAAAAAAAAAAAAAAATTAAGGAGGAATATATAGTTCATTTTAAGAAGCGAGAAGATCGTACTTTGTATATTATAAGTACAGACCAGGCCGAGAGGATGTTGTGAAACCTACCCCAGACTGTTGTCTCCACTGAGATTAACAAACACAATGAACAGCAGAATTAGAATTCTCAGAAATTGTGACGGAGGGGAATGAGCGAGGCTAAAAGTGTTGACAAAGTTTCATAGCCCCGGGCAGAATTGGTAGCAGCAACAACGCATCGGGTCGTGCGGAAAATTCTGAGAAATGACGTAGGGGTAACTCCATGTACTAGCGGGAGTTGAACGCGAGGTTGGCACTTGAAGAAAAAAAATATGAGCCTTCCCGGTCCCGTGGTTTATGTGGACCAATAGAAAAATTCATCGACCCGTCGCAGGTACGCCAACTTCGTATCGTAAGTAGCACGAGAAACCTCAACGCCACGGATTAAATATATAGAAGGAAGTGTATTATAAATTCGGAATAAGGTGGAATTTAGAAGCCTAACCAAGTAATAAAAGTTAGTAAAATTCACTAACTGAGGGAGATTGATTGGCGTAATTCTGAGAATTCATGGACGCTATTCGTTGATTGGCTACAGGCAAGGGACGCCACAACATAGCGCGAAATCCCAGGTCGGAATACGGCAGCTAAATTTGCAAATATATCAATTAACAGCGAACGATATTAGTTGAGAATTGGCATGGAGCCTTTGAGAACATAATTACATCATTGAATCCCATATTTAAGCCACGGGCCGAACCGCAAATTGTTGTATGAAGATATCGGGGCTGCACGTCCTAAGATGACCTCCCGTGAACTCGGAAGAGAGGGGATACAAGTACAAATATGAGGTCGTGGACAAGGACTGACTACTACTTTTGACAAAGTGTTCGGGCTGATACCATGCCTGGGGTGCGTGACAACTTCTGATATTTTGTTTGAGCCGTGATTACGCCAGGGGTGCGTGTGTGTACTTACTCGTGGAGTAGGTTTTGAAGTATTATATTGTTACATACTACAGTGATTCATGACGTGATGTAGCTCATATTACAGTCTTGAGCAGTATACTAGTACGAAGTGTTTCAAATAGTTACAGGACTCAGTAAAGCATAACTTATGGAGTGTGAGATTCTACCAACAGATTAGGAAGTACGTTACATGAGAACGGTCACGAATGTTCGATGTATTTCACCTAGTAATAGTCGATTATAAACGGATACCTGGTCAGCTACGCGAACGTGAGACGGGAAAATCAAGTGCGCGCCGGGCCGTTTGAATGTGATATCAAGGTGTCACCAGTTCCTTAGTGCCGGGGAAGGAATGAAGAATATGTGTATGAATTAGGCGGGTCAGATAAAGGCCAGAAATGTAAAGTTTCAGTTCAATATTAGTGTGTGTAAATTTGTTAAAATGTTAAAAAATTTAAATCTTGAAAATTAATATGTGTAAATCTGAAAAGTGCATTGGATTACTTCTTCAAGCTGGCATGAAAACCAGTAGGATGCAGGGCTAACACTGGACGGGGCCTGTGCTCCTCGTCCGGCTTAGCAGACTACAAAAAAGGGATGAGTAACCTTTTGAGATATTTGTAGATTGCTATCGTTAGGGGGAGGAAATCATATTCATTTATCATGTAACTTAATTGTGAAACGAGACGTTTCCGGCTCGTATAAATTCAAAGATAGATAGACAAAGGGACAAATTAATATGTACATAATTAGATCAAGTAGTCATCATAATTTTGATTATTTAATAGAGTAGAGTAGGGTTTATTTGTTCATTCAAGTGCTTGAGTTGTTTGGTATGATATGGAGCACGTTTCACGTAATGTTAATATGCATTTAGAAGAGCTTCCAAAGTGTTTTTCCGTTATCGGAAATTTTATAGATATTAAGGCAGGTTGTTAAGATAATCCAGAGGTAGGGTTGCCAAGTGATTTAAATTGTTGTGGGACGGAATGCAGTCCATTGATTGGTTTGTAAATATCGCGAAGTTCGCCAGTGGACAAAATAATAATCTGTACAGGTGTCGAAGTATTACATTAATATTGGGTAATGTGCAAAGGCGTGTTTAATAATAATCTTTGAGAATAAAGGCACGGGCTTAGTTGGATAGAATGATTGCAAATTAAAGTAATTTAAATGTGGAGATAATATGTGGCATGAATATTTTAATTTGGGCAGTGAATCAGTTTTTAACACTAATTGTTGATTTAACGTTTTGGACTCCATAATAATCATAAATAAATTTTGATAGAAACGAGATAGGCACCTTGATAATACGGTCACGCTATGTTTGAGGCCCAGAGTGATTTGAGCCAAAAGTTGAGATTTGGAGTTTTGTGGGACAGAAATCCAGCCCGAAATGAAAGCGAATTGTACTGACGTTGATGAAGAAATAGATGGATCTTAAGGCCTACACAGAGGTTGTATTTCTATACCGGTGATATGAGTGGCAGAAGAGAGTCCACGCACCAAGGGTTAATTAATGAAAATGTTTTGAAGAGTTCCGATGGATAAATGGACTTCAAAATGGAAAAGGAAGGAATAATTAAACACTTGCAGAGATTGGAGGTATTTGCTCAACAGCGAGGTGTTATGGGATTTGAGAATTGTCTTAGGGGCGTATGGTCTCCATGAATTAACGACAGTACGAAATTAAGGTTGCGGGTTCGAACACTATTATGTCCCGACAGATGTGAATTCGGATCTTGGTGATTTCTGTTTGGGAGAGAACGTATGTGACTACATTATAAAGATGGGGAATAAAAATAAAAATTCTCAAAAGAATAATAATAATAATAATAATAATAATAATAATAATAATAATAATGTTGTTGTGTTGTGTTTGAGTCATCAGTCCATAGACTGGTTTGATGCAGCTCTCCATGCCACCCTATCCTGTGCTAACCTTTTCATTTCTACGTAACTATTGCATCCTACATCTGCTCTAATCTGTTTGTCATATTCATACCTTGGTCTACCCCTACCGTTCTTGCCACCTACACTTCCTTCAAAAACCAACTGAACAAGTCCTGGGTGTCTTAAGATGTGTCCTATCATTCTATCTCTTCTTCTCGTCAAATTTAGCCAAATCGATCTCCTCTCACCAATTCGATTCAGTATCTCTTCATTCGTGATTCGATCTATCCATCTCACCTTCAGCATTCTTCTATAACACCACATTTCAAAAGCTTCTATTCTCTTTCTTTCTGAGCTAGTTATCGTCCATGTTTCACTTCCATACAATGCCACGCTCCACACAAAAGTCTTCAAAAACATCTTTCTAATTCCGATATCAATGTTTGAAGTGAGCAAATTTCTTTTCTTAAGAAAGCTCTTCCTTGCTTGTGCTAGTCTGCATTTTATGTCCTCCTTACTTCTGCCATCGTTGGTTATTTTACTACCCAAGTAACAATATTCATCTACTTCCTTTAAGACTTCGTTTCCTAATCTAATATTTCCTATATCACCTACCTTCGTTCGACTGCACTCCATTACTTTTGTTTTGGACTTATTTATTTTCATCTTGTACTCCTTACCTAAGACTTCATCCATACCATTCAGCAACTTCTCGAGATCTTCTGCAGTCTCAGATAAAATAACAATATCATCGGCAAATCTCAAGGTTTTGATTTCCTCTCCTTGGACTGTGATTCCCTTTCCAAATTTCTCTTTGATTTCCTTTACTGCCTGTTCTATGTAAACATTGAAAAGGAGAGGGGACAAACTGCAGCCTTGCCTCACTCCTTTCTGGATTGCTGCTTCTTTTTCAAAGCCCTCGATTCTTATCACTGCAGACTGATTTTTATACAGGTTGTAGATAATTCTTCGTTCTCGGTATCTGATCCCTATCATCTTCAGAATCATAAATAGCCTGGTCCAATCAACATTATCGAATGCCTTTTCTAGATCTACGAATGCCATGTACGTGGGCTTGTCCTTCTTGATTCGATCCTCTAAGATCAGACGTAAAGTCAGGATTGCTTCACGTGTTCCTACATTTCTTCTGAAGCCAAATTGATCTTCCCCCAACTCAGCTTCAACTTGTTTTTCCATTCTTCTGTAAATAATACGTGTTAAAATTTTGCAGGCATGAGATACTAAACTAATAGTGCGGTAGTTTTCACACCTGTCAGCACCGGCTTTCTTGGGAATAGGTATAACAACATTCTGCCGAAAATCGGATGGGACTTCTCCTGTCTCATACATCTTGCACACTAAATGAAATAACCTTACCATGCTGGTTTCTCCTAAGGCAGTCAGTACTTCAGAGGTAATGTCATCAATTCCAGGTGCCTTGATCCTATTTAGGTCACTCACAGCTCTGTCAAACTCTGACCTCAAAATTGGGTCTCCCATTTCATCAGCATCAACAGCCTCTTCATGTTCCAGAACGAAATTATCTACATCGTTACCTTGATACAACTGTTGGATATGCTCCTGCCATCTTTCTGCCTTGTCTTCTTTCCCTAGAAGTGGCTTTCCATCTGAGCTCTTAATATTCATGCACCTAGATTTCCTTTCTCCAAAGGTTTCCTTGATTTTCCTGTATGCAGCATCTACCTTTCCCAGGACCATACAGCCTTCGACATCCTTGCACTTCTCCTTCAGCCATTCTTCCTTAGCTACCTTGCACTTTCTATCCACTTGATTCTTTAATCGCCTGTATTCTTTTCTGCCCTCTTCATTTCTAGCATTTTTGTATTTTCGTCGTTCATCAATCAGGTCTAGTATCTCCTGAGTTATCCACCGATTCTTAGTTGATCTTTTCTTCCTTCCTAACATTTCTTCAGCAGCCCTACTGACTTCATTTTTCATGACTCTCCACTCTTCCTCTACTGTGTTTCTTTCGGCCTTTTCATTTAGTCCTTGTGCAACATGTTCCTTGAAACGATCCATCACACTCTTTTCTTTCAACTTGTCTAGATCCCATCTTTTTGCATTCTTTCCTTTCTTCAATTTCTTCAACTTCAGATGGCATTTCATGACCAACAAGTTGTGGTCAGAGTCCACGTCTGCTCCTGGGAAAGTTTTGCAATCCAACACCTGGTTTCTGAATCTCTGCCTAATCATAACGAAGTCTATTTGATACCTTCCAGTGTCTCCAGGTCTCGTCCACGTATACAGCCGTCGTTTGTGGTGTTTGAACCAAGTATTGGCGAGGACTAAATTATGGTCAGTGCAGAATTCAACCAGCCGACTTCCTCTTTCGTTCCTTTGTCCCAATCCAAATTCTCCTACTGTGCTACCTTCTCTTCCTTGGCCTACCACTGCGTTCCAGTCTCCCATCACAATTAGATTCTCGTCACCTTTGACATATTGTATTAAATCTTCTATCTCCTCATATATTCTTTCAATTTCTTCATCATCCGCTGAACTAGTAGGCATATAGACCTGCACTATTGTGGTGGGCATTGGTTTGGTGTCTATCTTGGCGACAATAATTCTTTCACTATGCTGGTCGTAGTAGCTTATCCGCTGCCCTATTTTCTTATTCATTATTAAACCAACTCCTGCATTACCCCTGTTTGATTTCGTGTTGATAATTCGGTAGTCGCCTGACCAAAAATCCTGTTCTTCCTGCCAACGTACTTCACTTATACCAACTACATCTAACTTTAGCCTATCCATCTCCCTTTTCAGATTCTCTAACCTACCACAACGATTCAAACTCCTAACATTCCACGCTCCGACTCGCAGAATGTCAGTATCCATCTTCCTGATGATCGCCCCCTCTCGTGTAGTCCCCACCCGGAGATCCGAATGGGGGACTAGTTTACCTCCGGAATATTTTACCCGGGAGGAAGCCATCATCAGTACATCTTTCATACAGAGAGAGCTGCATGTCCTCGGGAGGTGGTTACGGCTGTAGTTTCCCGTTGCTTTCAGCCGTGTAGCAGTATCAACACAGCTAAGCCATGCTGAGTATTATTACAAGGCCGTATCAGTCAATCATCTAGACTGCCGCCCTTGCAACAACCGAAAGGCTGCTACCCCCCTTTCGATGAACCATTCGTTAGTCTGGTCTCTCAACAGATACCCATCCGATATGGTTGCACCTGCAGCTCGGCTATCTGCATCATTGGGACACGCAAGCCTCCCCACCGCGGCAAGGTCACATGGTTCCCAGAGGAGGAATAATAATAATAATAATAATAATATTAATAATAATCATAATAATAATACCCGTGTGGGGATTTACCGGTTACCTCCATCGGGCGTGTCCCATTGGAATTGGGGAAGCTCGCTGGCTCTGCGGCCAGCAGAGTCAGAGGGTAGTAGGGAAATAAAATACCACCGTGATAAAAAAACTGGTCCCTTGCCAGGGTTACGGCGAAGACTGGTAAATGACCAGAAGCCAGAAAACATCTTGAGGCAACCTCCAGGGCTAACAATCCTAGTTGTAAAAGGATGGGTACCCGTCCAAAGCAAAGTCAAGTCAAAAAGCATGATGGCACAACATTTCAAGAAACATACCCCAGGGGCTAAATCTTCGGATAAATCCCTCGTCGTGAATGCCACGGCGCACGAGTATCGTTCGGATTCTGGGGGAAACTCGACATCATGCAAGAGACGAGTCGGAGCATCTCGGTGTACCCCGAAGAGTCAAAAACTCAGGCCAAAATCTAAAACCTTTCTAGCAACTTTCAACATAAATTCACTTACACAAACTGGCAAGCTGAAAACCCTCACCAAAGCTCTTCACGAAAATCAGATATCCATAATGGCCCTACAGGAAACAAGGTACCCAGATGAACAGATTTTTGAATCCGAAGGCTACCGATTTTTCAAGAGCAAAGCGCAAAGAGGAATCCTCAATGGAGCTGTGATGCTTGGAACCGCGTTTGCTGTTAGAACCAAGATCCTTAAATCGGTTGCAAATTTCGAACCTGTGAATGACAGATTGTCTATACTCACAATTAAATGCACAAACAAAACCTACGCCCTAGTTAACGCACATGCTCCTACAAACGATAAGAACAAGTCTGATCCAGACGAAGTTGATAATTTCTGGGACCTACTGGATGAAAAATTAAACAAAATCCCCAAACACCATGTCAAGCTTCTTTTGGGTGACTTCAATGCCCAACTAGGTCGTGAACAGAAGTACAAGAAAGTTATAGGAAATTACCCTGCTCACAAAAGAACCAATCCTAACGGCAAAAAACTGGTGTCCATTTGCGAAAATCACAACCTGCAGGTCATGTCGACCCACTTTCGCCATCTACCCAGAAAGCAAATGACTTGGCGTTCTCCCGTCCAAGCACTCGGAGAGTTCCAAATTGATCACGTTGCAATCTCCAGGAGAAACAGCCCTGAGATTATGAATGTGAAGGTAAAGAAAGGCATCAATGTGGCCTGAGATCATTATATGTCTCTTATCAAATTCAAACCAATTCCCGCAAACACAAGGAAGACAACCAAACAGATCAAACGCTTCAACAATGATAAACTTCGGCAAAGGGTCGAGGAGTTCCAGGAGAAGGCTAGACCAAATGAATGCGACTTTAACAACGCCAAAAGTCTCCTTGTTGAGGCCGCCAAAGACGTTGCAGAAATCAAGAGAAGCAAAAAGCATGCCTGGTGGAATGGTACCTGCGAATCAGTCCTCCAAGAAAGACTCAATGCATGGAAACAGTACTACTCTACGAAATCAGAAAATGATTGGGAAACCTACAAAACCCAACGTGCCCAAGCAGCTAGGGTGTTCAGAACTGAGAAACGTAAATACGAAAAATCTCTCATTGAAAAGATAGAACAAAACTTTAGGAAGAATGAAAGCAGAGAGTACTACAGAGCCTTCAAACGCAAACTCACTGGCTATAAACCGCCATCTCTATGCTATGAGTGAAAGGACGGCACACTGGCGACATCAAATGAAGAAAATCGCAGCATTCTGGCAGATTACTTCA
Source organism: Anabrus simplex (assembly GCF_040414725.1). Lineage (NCBI taxonomy): Eukaryota > Metazoa > Arthropoda > Insecta > Orthoptera > Tettigoniidae > Anabrus > Anabrus simplex. The sequence continues at coordinate 20,886,760 of NC_090266.1, forward strand.
AGAATTTACTTAATTGCTCTAAACCGCAAAGCGCCATTGAGACCAAGGAACCCTTACTCAGGTACCCAGATTCCAGACCACCCGAAAGAGATGAAATCGAGCGCCACATTGCCCGTCTCAAAAATAACAAAGCGCCGGGTGAAGACTCAGTAGTAGCAGAACTATGGAAATATGCCCCAGAGGAATCACTTGATATCTTGCAAAAGCAAATTGAAGAAATTTGGAACAAGGAGACCCTTCCCGAAGATTGGAAAATAGCTTTGATCCATCCACTACACAAAAAAGGCAGCATGAAGAACATCAACAACTACAGAGGAATATCTTTGCTACCCGTGACTTACAAAATTCTATCACTTGCCATCCTGGAGCGTTTGGAAGCACAAGTCGAACATCAAATAGGTGAATACCAAGGAGGGTTCAGAAAAGGTCGCTCAACAGCTGAACAGATCCAAAATCTCAAAAGGATCATCAGATATTGTTCACTAAGGTCCAAGCAGTATTTGTCTGTCTTTGTGGACTTCAAGAAAGCGTACGACTCCATTGACCGGGAAGTCCTGCTAAACATCTTAAATGAATTTGGAGTTGATTTGAAACTGCTGGCATTAATTAGAGCCACCCTGACCGGTACAAAATCCAAGGTGAAGTTCCACGGATGTCTCTCGCATTCCTTTGACATCAAAACAGGAGTCCGACAAGGTGATGGGCTATCCCCGATACTCTTCAACTGTGTTCTTGAGAAGATCATCAGAACCTGGCGGGTGAGATTACAGGAAACCAACTACAGTCCATTGAGAATAGGAACCAAATCCAAGGGGATCGCAACAGACTGCTTAACATTTGCCGATGATATTGCTGTTCTCTCAAATGACATAGAAACCGCTAGAGCTCAAGTTGAAATTTTAAAGGAAATTGCCGAACAAACTGGTTTGCAGATATCGTTTGAGAAAACAGAAGTAATGACTAACATCAAAGAGGCTCCACCAAAACTCCATACAAAATACGGGGACATCACCCGAGTAGACAAATTCAAATACCTGGGTGAGATCATCATGAAAAATGGACTGGACAAGGAAGCACTTCAGGAGCGAGTACGCAAACTGGAAATAGCCTACCAAACATCCCGCACAATCTACAACAAAAAATGTCATCGACCTGTCCTTAGGAGCTCTGTGCCTGTGTGGCGTAAAGTTGACTGGCAGACTGTGAATCGTACCCTGTCCCTGTTACCATGGCATTTGTTGCATGTGGGTGAAGTTCAAGATGCGGTGGACTTATTTTATGATTGGACGCTTGCTGTGATTCGGGACCTCATTCCTACTCGTTCGATGTCCAGAAAATTCCCTCCATGGAAGAAGAGCGATACAAAAAGTGCTGAACTACAAAAATCGGTAGCCTGGAGACAATGGAAGAATGCACCTTCCGAGAGTAATTATAAAATATTCTCGGACCTTCGCAAACACCACAAGTACTTATTAAGGCGGGATTACTCTGACTATATTAACGGAGCCTGCATTGAAGTAAAACACAACAGTAAAAGGTTCTGGTCACTTATAAATAACAGAAGAGACAATAAACGAATACCGGAAGTAGTAACCTGGGACCAGTCTGTAGCCAGTGGAGCAGATAGATCTGAATTATTTAATGAATATTTTACCTCTAATTTTGTTAAACCTGTGCAATATGTTGAGTTTCCTAAATGTAAACCTGTTACTTCCCATAGCCTCAGTAATATTTCTACCACTGAATCTGAAGTGTACTCCCTACTTTCGTCTTTGTCAGAAAATAAACCCACTGGTCCTGATGGTCTCAGTCCTATCTTCCTTAGGAATACAGCAGTAAGTCTTTCATACCCTATTAGTGTGATATTCAATCGGTGCTTCTCAGTCGGCTACTTTCCGAGCTCCTGGAAACTTGCGTATATCACACCAGTTCTTAAAGGTGGACAGAGGTCGGATATTGCAAATTATCGCCCGGTCTCTATATTACCTGCTTTATCAATCATTTGTGAAAGGATCATCCATCAGCATTTGCTTGCGTTTACAAATCCCTATATATCCCCTCAGCAGCATGGTTTCCTTCCTGGAAGCCCCTGCGTAACTAACTTGGCTATCCTCCTCCATCATGCCACGTCTGCCATCCACGCGGGCTCTCAACTTGATGTATGCTATATCGACATCGCGAAGGCCTTTGATACCGTGGATCACACCCTTCTTGTGCACAAACTTTCTGAACGGTTTAACGTGCATGGGAGACTCCTAGCTCTAATTAATAGCTTTCTGAGCGAAAGACTACAGCGCGTTGTTCTTGATGGATGCAGTTCTTCTCTCACCACCACCCTCTCTGGTGTCCCGCAGGGTAGTGTCCTTGGTCCACTTCTTTTTGCCCTGTTTATTGATGACCTTATCGATACTGTTTCCCACCATTCATGTGAAATACTGCTCTTTGCTGATGATTGTAAAATCTTCAAGCAGATCGATTCTCCTACAGACACGATCCAATTGCAAAATGCACTTGATTCACTATCAGGTTGGTGTACTACATGGCGTCTTAAACCTCATCCCTCCAAGTGTTCCACCATTTCGTTCACACTTCGTAAATCCCCCGTTCTACAACAATATCACCTACTGAACCAACCGATTGCTCTTGTTGACAATCAAAAAGACTTAGGAGTGCATTTTGACAGTAAATTGTTGTTTGTCTCGCACATAAACAGGGTTACCTCACGTGCTATGTCACTCCTTGGTTTACTGTACAGGTTTTCTGACATCACAGATGTGAATGCCCTCCGAGCATTCTACGTTTCCTGTATCTTACCTATTGTTGAATACGCCTCTCCAGTCTGGTCCATTTCTGCTTCTTCAAACCTCTGCCACCTTGACCGTGTACAATCTTTTTTCTGTGCTATCGTCAGAGCCAGGGTCCCTGCATGTCGCAATCTAAGCACTATCCAAGTGCTTGGGAAACTGAACCTAAAGACTCTTTCTGCTCGGAGGAAAGTAGCCGACCTAAAGCTGCTATACAAAGCAGTTAATGGTCTGTTTAGGTCTCCAGATTTAGCTTCCTTGTTTCCCCTCCACGTCCCATCCCGTAATACCAGAATGAAGACCCTATTCCATACTCCTTACTCCCGGCTTTCTCTCACCCAAAGGTCCCTTTCGGTACGTATTCCAGCAATGTTTAATACATTATCTATCAACAACAACCTAGATCTCTTCGTAACGTTTCCTTCCTTCTGTCATGATATTTATCATATAACTTAATTTTCCTTCTTGTTCTTTCCCGTTCTGCTCCTGTATTTACTGTAAATGTATTTTTCTTTTTTAATAACGTTGTTTATGTAAATATGTATTATATATGATTGTACAGTTTTTATTGTGTATATTCGTGTCCTTTGTAAGTATTTATATATCTTTCATTTTAGATTCATATCTGTTGTACATAGCTCAGATCGTTGTAATTCGGCGTTATGCTGTTGCTGATCCTGAATAAATAAATAAATAAAAAGTAGTTCTATATGCAGCCGAAACCCTGTCTCTTTTTTTTTTTGCTAGGGGCTGTACGTCGCACCGACACAGATAGGTCTTATGGCGACGATGGGATGGGAAAGGCCTAGGAGTTGGAAGGAAACGGCCGTGGCCTTAATTAGGGTACAGCCCCAGCATTTGCCTGGTGTGAAAATGGGAAACCACGGAAAACCATCTTCAGGGCTGCCGATAGTGGGATTCGAACCTACTATCTCCTGGATGCAAGCTCACAGCCGCGCGCCTCTACGCGCACGGCCAACTCGCCCGGTAAACCCTGTCTCTAAATGCCAACAAAGGACTCCTTGAAGAACTGGAGAAAAGAGAACGCAAAATTGTGAGAGGAATCTTGGGATCAAAGTACAAAAATGGAATCCATCAAGAGAGATCCAACAAGGAAGTCTACAGCAAATTAGAGAAAATTACCAACACAATCAGAAAAAGACGGGCACGATTTTACGGTCATCTGAAAAGAATGGACGGAAGAAAGTTAACTAAAGAAATCTTTCACTTTTTTGATTCAAACCCCAAAACCACAATTCCCTGGTTTAGAAATACCAAAGAAGACCTTCAAATGCTACATATCTCAGCTGAAGACGCCCATGACAGAGATCTCTTCCGCAAGAAAATATTGACGAACGGGCTAAACCGAGACGAGCAACCGAAGAGAAGACACGGTGCCCCTTGGACAGAGGAGCGTAAGCAGGCCCACTCATAAAGAATGAGGGAAATTTGGGCTCTAAAGAAGGCCAAGTTCAGTGTCAAATGCAACAAGACTTAACGTGGTCCTTGATGGCCCCAGCGAATTATATATAATAATAATAATAATAATAATAATAATAATTGAAGATTCAGAAGAATTTTTTTATTTTTATTTATGAACACAATAATGATGGTGGGAATTGAATTGAAAATATTGAAATTTTCAAACCACTTTAATAATAATAATATTTGAAGTATAAAAAAAAGGAAGCTACTTTTTTTTATTTCAGATGAGATAATAAGAGCGAGAAGTTGAAGTATTATAGCGAGGATGATTACGGGTTACGATAATCACGATCTCCACTATTAATAATAATAATAATAATAATAATAATAATAATAATTTTTTATTTTTTTTATTTTATTTTATTATTTCGGATGCTGATGATGAATGATACTAGGGAAGTCAGCGGGCAAATTAATGTAATAATGTCAAGTTGTTGTGAATAATAAGTTAATAGTTGTAAAATGACGGCCAATCCCTACATCTGGACCATTAGGTTAGAGTCGCTTTGTATACAATAATAAAGTTTTATTATGAATCCACCTGTTCAATACATTATACATTATAATGTATTGAACAGGTGGATTCATAATAAAACTTTATTATTGTATACTAACAGATTTCAATACGGATTAAAACATGAGATTAGTCACTTGCAATAGAGTCGCTTTGTCGTTTCCTTCAACTAACGATTAGCATATCTTGGTTAGGAACCCAGGGAGGGTTTGTAGTTTTCCGAGTTGGTCTCATCTCAAAGTGGAGGTGATAACATGGTCCATGTGATTGCGCCCACTTAGCCAACAGGTAATTGGTCCACGACAAAATATGGTCATGGTGTTAACGAAGGTAAATCTGATACCTTCAGATATCAACGGTCCACCACCCAAATGGAAGGGTGGTCAAAAGTAATAAATATCGTGTAATCAATTTCAGGAATAACTTGCCAAATTACCGGCAAATCAAGGGTCAACAGATTTTGTTGTGTGTAAAAATTATTTTGTTTACTAAAATAAAATGGTCCTTTAGCATTTGCAAAGAAACAGTTCCAGGTTCTTGTACTTGTAGAATAGTAAACCCTCGGTGACCATTTAAATATCCGTCCCCATTCCTAGGACGGAGCCTTCATAATTTCCCTTTGATTTGAATATATATATAATTTGTATGTTTGATGATGAGCCCTAAAATTAAAGATTAGAGTGTCCCGTTCAACCCTGTAGTACTGATTGGATGGAGCCCTTACATTTAGTTTGAGGTCTTACATGTCAATATATATTTTTTTATTGTTTACTAGTTGCGATAGATTCAGACCGTAACACTCCCTGAGATAAATGCTGGTTGGGACTCAGGCTTTGAGCGGGTACAGTACTTTAAGGCAGAAACAGGTTCAAAGAAGAACATTCCAGGAATCATTAATGAACAAGCGGAGTGTGTATGCGAGGATCTTCAAAAGGCAGAAGTATTCAATCAGCAGTATGTAAAGATTGATGGTTACAAGGATAATGTCCAGATAGGGGAGGTGAGAAATACTAAAGATGTATTAAAATTTACCTATGATAACAATGGCATTTACAGTAAGATACAAAAGTTTAAAACTAGAAAAGCAGGTGGCATTGATAAGATTTTTGGGAATATACTAAAGGCAATGGGATAGGATATAGTACAATATCTGAAATACTTATTTGATTATTGTTTAGGTGAAGGAGCTATACCAAATTAATGGAGAGTTGCTATAGTAGCCACTGTGTATAAAGGAAAGGATGACAGACATAAAGGTGAAAATTACAGGCCAGTCAGTTTGAAATGCATTGCATGTAAGCTTTGGGAAAGCATTCTTTCTGATTATATTAGACATATTTGCAAAATTATTAACTGGTTTGACAGAAGGCAGTTTGTGTTTACAAAAGTTTATTCCACTGAAGCTCAGCTTATAGGATTTCAGCAACATATAGCAGATATCCTGGATTTAGGAGGCCAAAGGGACTGTATTGCGATTGACCTATCTAAGGCATTTGATAGGGTAGATCATGGAAGACTACTGGCAAAAACGATTGCTATTGGACTAGAAAAAAGAGTGACTGAATGGGTGGCTATATTTCTAGAAAATAGAACTCTGAGAATTTTTTTTTTTTTTGCTAGGGGCTTTACGTCGCACCGACACAGATAGGTCTTATGGCGACGATGGGATAGGAAAGGCCTAGGAGTTGGAAGGAAGCGGCCGTGGCCTTAATTAAGGTACAGCCCCAGCATTTGCCTGGTGTGAAAATGGGAAACCACGGAAAACCATCTTCAGGGCTGCCGATAGTGGGATTCGAACCTACTATCTCCCGGATGCAAGCTCACAGCCGCGCGCCTCTACGCGCACGGCCAACTCGCCCGGTACTCTGAGAATTAGAGTAGGTGAAGCTTTATCTGACCCTGTAACAATTAATAGGGGATTTCCTGAACGCAGTATTATTGGACCTTTATGTTTAAATGATATGTGCAAAGCAGTGGAATCAGAGATAAAGCTGTTTGCAGATGATGTTATTCTGTACAGAGTAACAAATAAGTTACAAGATTGTGAGCAGCTGCAGGGTGACTTCGTTAGTGTTGTGAGATGGACAGTGGGCAATGGTATGATGATAAACGGGGTAAAAATTCAGGTTGTGAGTTTCACAAATAGGTAAAGTCCTCTCAGTTTTAATTACTGCGTTGATGGAGTGAAAGTTCATTTTGGGGATCACTGTAAGTACCTAGGTGTTAATATAAGAACAGACCTACATTAGGGTAATCACATAAACATGATTGTTAATAAAGGGTACAGATCTCTGCACATGGTTATCAGGGTATTTACGGGTTGTAGTAAGGATGTAAAGGAGAGGGCATATAAGTCTCTGGTAAGACCCCAACTAGAGTATGGTTCCAGTGTATGGGACACTCATCAGGATTACTTGATTCAAGAACTGGAAAAAATCCAAAGAAAAGCAGCTCAATTTGTTCTGGGTGATTTCAGACAAAAGAGTAAGGTTACAAAAATGTTGCAAAGTTTGGGCTGGGAAGACTTGGGAGAAAGGAGATGAGCTGCTCGATTAAGTGGTATGTTCCAAGCTGTCAGTGGAGAGATGGCGTGGGAGGACATCAGTGGACGAATAAGTTTGAGCGGTGTCTTTATAAGTAGGAAAGATCACAATATGAAGATAAAGTTGGAATTCAAGAGGACAAATTGGGGAAAATATTTGTTTATAGGAAGGAGAGTTAGGGATTGGAATAACTTACCGAGGGAGATGTTCAATAATTTTCCAATTTCTTTGCGATCATTTAAGAAAAGGCTAGGATAACAACAGATAGGGAATCTGCCACCTGGGCGACTGCCCTAAATGCAGATCATTAGTGATTGATTGAAGAAATAACCAATGCAAGAAATCATTTGGGCTAGTCAAACCTAAAAAGAAACCTTGGTTGAATCAAATATGTGAAGATTCATTCCAAGGGAAAATAAAACAATGGAAAAAGTTTCAATCCTCTGCAGAGACTGAGCACTATGACCAATTCAAACAGCAAAGGAAAGACACTGCTAGAATAATAAGGGGAGTTAAAAGAACGTTCGAAAAATCACAACTTATTGACCTGCAAGACAGTTTGTTAAAAATAACTCTCAAAACTTCTACCAGACTTTTAAGAGTCAGTTATCAAGCACCTAGCATATACTTCAAAGATGAAAATGGTAGGCTTGGCCTAAGCAATGCTGAGAATTGTGAAATACTTGTGAAACACTTTGATCCTCTTTTAAACTGCCCCAAACCTGACCATAAGTTGGAATTCTCTCAAACAACTGAAAATATGGAAGAAGATATACCACCTACTGCTAAAGAAATTAAAGAAGTAATTAACAATCTGAAAAATAATAAAGCTAGTGGAGAAGACTCTATAACAGCCAAACTTTTGAAATGGTCTCAGTCAAAAATCATTAAAGAGCTGCAGTTAATCTTTGAAGATATTTGGAGAACAGAGAGGATTACAGAAGAATGTAAAGTGGCTCTAATACACCCAATGCATAAAAAAGGGGACAAACAAAAGGTTGATAACTATAGAGGCATCTCTCTTCTGCAAATTGCATACAAGGTATTCTCAAAAAGATTGCTGAATAGAGTAGAAACATCACTTAACAAGCAACTGGGTGAGTATCAAGCTGGATTTCAAAAAGGTAGATCTTGTTCAGAACAAATATTTAACTTAAAATCCATCATTTGCCATAGGATATTTAATTCAAAAGACATTGTTGTGACTTTTGTAGATTTTGAAAAGGCTTTTGACTCGGTTGATAGAGAAACCGTAGATAAAATAATTCGTGAATTTGAAGTAAAAACTAAATTGGCAAACCTAATACATGAAACCCTTACTTACACAATTTCAAAGGTGAAATTTATAGGTGAGATATCCAAACCTATTAAGATAAATACAGGGGTACGGCAAGGTGACGGTCTGTCACCCCTTCTATTGAACTGTGTTCTAGAGAAAATTGTAAAAATTTGGAACGTAAAGCTTAAAGAGCATAACATTTTGCTGGTAACTTAGGGGAGAATAAACAATGGCATTGAAATAAATTGCCTAGCATTTGCAGACGATTTCGCTATATTGTCAGAAAACCTAATAATTGCAACAATACAAAACAATCTCTTGGAAGAAATAGCCAACAAGACAGGTTTGAGAATCTCCGCAGAAAAAAACAAAATGTATTACAAACATCAAGATTGCTCCAGTGGAAAGAGTAACAAAATTCAAATATCTCGGAGAAATAATTCAAGAAAATGGTTTAGACAAATCTGCAGTAGAAGAAAGGGTACATAAGATGAAAAGAGCATATGGTATCACAAAGAATTTTTATAACAAAAAGTGTCTATCTAAAAATCTTAAAATAAGGCGCTACACTACAGTGGTAAAAGCGGAATGCTTATATGCAAGTGAATGCCTGGTACTAAACTATAGATTAGATAAACTTGAGGTACTAGAAAGGAGAATCATGAGATAAATCTTAGGCCCTGTGAAAACAACAGAAGTATGGAAATCAATATCTAATGATGAAATATACAAGGACATAGAAAACGTAACAGAAACCATAAGAAAAAGGAGATTGCAATTTTTCAGACATATTTACAGAATAGATGATTCCAGAGGCCTCATCAGAAAGAAGAAGAAAGTAAAGCACTTGCAAAAAAGACAAATATCATAGTTATTTTGATTAGCGTATTCTAATGCAGACTAGGTTTGACAAGGTAGTAATGAGTTTTATTTAGACTTTATATTGTCAGATTTTTCTGGAACAACATAGTGTAATGGTTACCGTGTCCGCCACGTTGGAATTTGAGAGGGTCTGGCGACGTCACCATTTGGTCCGCACATTTACTCAGACTCTGTGATTGGAAAAACAGAGAGAAGAAAAAGAGAACAGTAGAAAGTGTCATAGCGTCGATGGTAAACAAGAACTGAGTCAAGAAAGAGATCGAGAGAAGTGTGTAGTCTGGAATACTGACTGTGTACCGAGGTGTAAGTGATAATTAGCAGTAGTTAATAAATTTTAGTATACAAGCTACCAGTCTAGTGTTAATTTACCTCACTATACCGCCAACTCGTCACAAATGGTATCAGAATCGGGATCGACTGGTAGCAGTAATTTCGTAACTAGCAATCTCTAGTGAATAGTAAAATGGATAGCGAACAGTTTCAGGCTCTCCTCAATAAGTTTACCGAACTCTCATCCAAACAGGACGAAATCAAGAGCGAACTGAAACTGGAATTGAATGAACTTAAGGATGGACAAAGTACATTAGCGCAGGAAGTGCGCTCCCTCGAAAGAAAATTAAAGAGTGACATTATGCAGGACGTACAGGAACTGGTTGAAAAACAGATCAAAGGAATACCACAGGTTGCGGAGTTGGGGTTCGAGACCTGAAAGAGGAAGTAAGTGCCCTTCATACGAGAGTTACAGCCATGGAGACTCTTGCTAGGACCACCAGCCGTCACAGCACCTCCAACGCCGAGAAGGTAAAACACTCCCATTTCAAGGGGAACACATCACAGAGGACCTTCCGGACCCAATTCGAGACCGTGTGCAGGCACAGCGGTTGGACATCAGAAGAAAGGGCCACGCACCTAATCGCCGGACTGCATGGAACAGCAGCGGAAGTGCTACACAGCCTCCAGCCGGGTGCCACCTATGAGGAGATTGTTACAGCGCTTGACAGCCGATACGGTGACCACCAGCTGGCAGCCGCCTACCGAGTCCAGCTGAGGAAGAGGACCCAGCGTGCTGATGAGACGCTGCAGGAATTTGCGCAGGATGTGGAGCAGCTAGCCCACAAGGCCTCGGATAGGCTGCCTCAGGATCACATTCAGCGGGAGGCAGCCTATACATTCATTGATGGGCTCCGCGACGCTGAGATCCGTCAAAAGCTGATGCTCAGCAGAGAGCACAACCTCAGAGAGGTCCAGATGTTAGCCCCTGAGGGTGGAGGCAGTGAAGGGAACAGCGGCAACGTCACCAAGAATACGAGCCATGAGAAGCGAGGACACGCGGGACACCCACCCCGTTACAGGAGTACGACGCACACCACCGCCGAGACGCCGACGCACCAACGAGATCACCTGTTGGAACTGCGGCAAGCGTGACCACCTGCAGAGGAAACGCCAGATGCAGACTGTCCCTGATCAGGGAAACGAGTAAGGACCGACAAGGAGATGGGCCCGTCGGCACCGTTATTACTAGGGAGCAGATTTTTATGTAATTTTTTTTTTGCGTAAGTTTCAACGCAAGTTACAAAGTTCATTATTCCTATTGTGCATCCCCAAGTGTAAAAACAATCTTATTTCACATAAAAACACATCTTTTCACATATTTTTAAAAAATTAAATACATAAATCTATAATAAGCACATAAATCGGCAATATTTGTTGATCAATAAAATTTAATAATAATGATAATGTTATTTGCTTTACGTCCCACTAACTACTTTTATGGTCTTCGGAGGCAATAGAATTTAAAATGCTTCTGTGTTATAAAATAGTGCTCATATTTTCATTTTACGATTACAGTATTGTTTTTAACAGTGTATTTAACATCATGTATCTGAATGTTTCGGTTATTTATAGACTTCCCTCCAGAAGTTCTAAACCTTGCTGGTCACTGGCTACGTCGTTACATTTAGACAGCGATTTGATTTGCTGCAAAAGATGTTTTCTTGCACGATGTCATTCCAACTCGCTTTTGTGAGTCAGCCCACTCACATTTTGTTTATAGAATATCAGCGAAAGGCAATCACAGAGAGATAAGGTGACGTAATTCCGTTACAACATGGGAGACTTGGAAGAATTTCATAACTCTTAGGAGTAAGGTTAGCTGTTCGGGTCCATATATTACTCATGTAGTCGTGTGATTTTGTATGGATTTCTAAGAAATATTTCCTTCGGTGTCCGCTGCTATTCTTTTTATTGAAACAGTGATTCACCGTAAATGTGTGTGTCGTAACCTGCAAAATAATGCCAAAAGAGAAGTCGAGTACAAGGTCATGTCTTCCAACAATATGTAGTGGAATTTAAAAGCATTTTCACTGTAGTGGAATTTAGAAGCATTTTCACTACCGATGGAAACCATGCGGTAAAACAGTAAATGAAGATCAACGTTCTCAGATAACCCAGCATTTGTCTGGAAATAAGCATACTGCAGCTGCTTCGCGTGTGCGTTCATGATAATTACTAATAGCTGAACCAGCTACTTCAAATGCAGGCCCATATTCCCAGTATTATTTAGATGTCTGCAGAGCATTTGTTTGCGCTGACATTCCTCTTGACAAAATAAATAATCCGGACTGAGAAATTTCCTACCAAAGTACATTAATTTTGAGCCTCCAGACGAATCCACATTAAGGAAAAACTATCTCCCAAAATGTTACGAAGAAACTTTACAGAAAATTCGGGCAGTATGTGATAGCGAAAAACTGTGGGTGAGCATTGATGCAACCACTGATTCCAGTAGCAAAAAAGTAGGAAATGTTGTAGTTGGTGTGTTGAAGAATGACAAAACTGCTTGTGAACATTCTTATTTGCTAGCGTGTAAAGAAATGCTTGCTGCAAACCATGTCACTGTAGCTAGGTTATTCAATGAAGCCATGCACTTACTTTGGCCAAAAGGTATAAAATAGGACCATGTATTGCTTTTCCATACTGACAATGCAGCCTACATGAAAAAGGCAGCCGAAGGCCTTTCTGTGAGCTTTCCGAAATTGATACACGTAACTTGCGTTGTTCATGCTCTACAAAGGTTATGTGAAACTGTGAAGTGGATAAATTAGTGTCTAATGGCAAAAAGGTCTTCGTAAAACCACCCTCAAAAATCGAAATCTTTAAAGAGAAAAACCTGGATCTTGCGCTTCCTCCTCTGCCTATTGTTACGCGGTGTGGTACCTGGCTTAGCGCTGTGGTATACTACGCAGACAATTTCGAAAGTTTTGCATCCACTGTGAACGCACTAGGTAAAAACACGATGCGTCGTCAATTGAGATTCTACAAGAGATACTGAAAGTGAAAAATGATTTGGTGTTTATATCTGCCAATCTAAGCTTCTTGTGTAAAACTATAGACATACTTGAAAAAAACCAATAACCTGTTGTCCGAAACAGTGAAGGAAGTGCGCGCTGTTGAAAAAAATTAGATTCACTCCCGGCTTTGCAGGTACAGGGACTGTTAAAGGTCAAATATCAAACTTTATTCACGAAAAACAGAGGATTTCAAACAATGTGCCAAATTTCTAATGTATTAGAGGGTGCTCATGTTGGCAAAATTGATGGCACTAGTGTTGGTGACATTCCTCTCTTTAACTATGCTTTCTGGCTTCCTGTGATGTGGAGCGATCGTTTTCGCAGTAAAAGACGTTCTTTAGAGATAATCGGCATGCATTTGTGATGGATAATTTGGAGATAACCTTTGTTGTTCACTGCAATTCTGAGTAATATTCCTGCGTGTGATAGGCGAGTACCAACTGGTACCATTTTTTCAAAGATGATACATTGCTTTTTGCCATATTTAAACAAAACATTACCTTTAAAAAAATAACCATTCATAATATCTACTCTGGCATATCAAAAATTAATATACCATACTGCACGTTTCCGTACACAGACACCAATTTGCCTTAAGGAGCACGTTTGGTAGCACCATATTCTAATACAAAACATCATACTTATTTACTACTTGAGTGCGAGTAGTTATGTGATATTTAAAGGAAAATAATTTTAATTTGTTATTACATATTTTAAAGTTTTTCAGCACATAAAAAATACATATCTTCCACATTTTTCGCACATAAAAATCCGCTCCCTAGTTATTACCGTCCCCTCCTTTAACGCTAAATGTGGTCACCGAACGGAGTGACGAAAGGCAGTAAAGGAAATCAAGGAGAAATTTGGAAAGGGAATCACAGTCCAAGGAGAGGAAATCAAAACTGCCTGTTCTATGTAAACATTGAAAAGGAGAGGGGACAAACTGCAGCCTTGCCTCACTCCTTTCTGGATTGCTGCTTCTTTTTCAAAGCCCTCGATTCTTATCACTGCAGACTGATTTTTGTACAGATTGTAGATAATTCTTCATTCTCGGTATCTGATCCCTATCGTCTTCAGAATCATAAATAGCTTGGTCCAATCAACATTATCGAACGCCTTTTCTAGAACTACGAATGCCATGTACGTGGGCTTGTCCTTGATTCGATCCTCTAAGATCAGACGTAAAGTCAGGATTGCTTCACGTGTTCCTACATTTCTTCTGAAGCCAAATTGATCTTCTCCCAACTCAGCTTCAACTTGTTTTTCCATTCTTCTGTAAATAATACGTGTTAAAATTTTGCAGGCATGAGATACTAAACTAATGGTGCGGTGGTTTTCACACCTGTCAGCACCGGCTTTCTTGGTAATAGGTATAACAACATTCTTCTAAAAATCGGATGGGACTTCTCCTGTCTCATACATCTTGCACACTAAATGAAATAACCTTGCCATGCTGGTTTCTCCTAAGGCAGTCAGTAATTCAGAGGGAATGTCATCAATTCCAGGTGCCTTGTTCTGATTGAGGTCACTCACAGCTCTGTCAAACTCTGACCTCAAAATTGGGTCTCCCATTTCATCAGCATCAACAGCCTCTTCATGATCCAGAACCAAATTATCTACATCGTTACCTTGATACAACTGTTGGATATGCTCCTGCCATCTTTCTGCTTTGTCTTCTTTCCCTAGAAGTGGCTTTCCATCTGAGCTCTTAATATTTGTTACAAGTGAACTATGTAGCGTGAGTGGAATGTAATTTTTTTTAAAGACTTTATTGGTGAAGTACGATATAAAGTTTTATTTATTATGACCTAACCTGTACTGTTATTTGCAGAGCATAGGATAATTTAATGACCTAACCTGTACTGTATAATATTGTAACATAGGCATTTGTAAATAGTAGAATTCTGTTCCATAGTTCCTGGAAAGATCCAGAAAGTTACATAACTTTGTACAAGGTGTGTTACTTTGTTGGTATGTGTTCTAGAAAATGTGTTCTGTCTATTTTGGAAAAATACGACTTTCGCGAACATGCGTATTCTAGAATGTTAGTCAAAGTTCGCGATCGAAAGAAAGGTTGTGATTGGTGAATCTAGGTGGCGATAGGGCACTCGTGCACGCTGATTGGCTGCCTCCAAGGCCGGAATTTCCTATATATAGTGAGCGAGGCAGTGTTCGAATTAATTCTGTATCCTGAAATCTGTCGGTCTTGGTCTATCTGTCTGCGAGCAGCCTATCTGGATGACGTCCCCCGGTTTCCGGGATGGCACACTCCTCGGGTAAGCACTCTTGAATTTCGTTCCTGCTAAAATTTCCGTAATGTTCCGATTTGCTTTTCGTACAGGAGTCTGCCCTAACCTCGCCTAGATTCACCAAATTAGTTACTTATGACGCCTTAGTTTTTCAGCTAGGCTTACCTGCTCGTTTCCGAGGCATTCCCATTTCTTGTTTCACTAACGTATGTAGAATGTAGTTTAATATTATTTCCCTTGGGGTTTGTCTCTAGTAGTTCTGTATCACTTTAGGTACGCTAGATTTTGGAGAAACTCTTTAACTTCACTGTATATTGCATTGTACAACTGCTTTGGTAAATAGATGCATAGTTGATTTGAAATTTGAATTTACACTGCTACAAAAAAGCTATGTATATCACTGAACTTATAGCTCGTAACTTGGAATTGTATTTGAAATGTATTTGTAAAATTATTTTGTAAATAATATTTTCAAAATCTAAGGATCACAGGAATTTATTTCGGAATCCGCTATCTAAGCCATGTCCATGCCTTTGGTAGGTTCCCAGTCCCTTTCATCTTCCCGGTTTATTGTTCACTAGTTGGCCCTACTGATATTTACGTACATGTTTGTTGGAGATCCGCGTAATGCTAGCTACTGTTTTTCCGAGTGTGTAGTGTTTTCTTATATTGTGTATTGTGCTCTTACCTTCCCCTTTTAACTGTGTTTGTGCCTTGTTTGGTGTTACCACTGTAGTCTGAGGTAGCAATATTCATACACCTAGATTTCCTTTCTCCAAAGGTTTCCTTGATTTTCCTGTATGCAACATCTACCTTTCCCAGGACCATACAGCCTTCAACATCCTTGCACTTCTCCTTCAGCCATTCTTCCTTAGCTACCTTGCACTTTCTATCCACTTCATTCTTTAATCGCCTGTATTCTTTTCTGCCCTCTTCAATCCTAGCATTCTTGTATTTTCGTCGTTCATCAATCAGGTCTAGTATCTCCTGAGTTATCCACTGATTCTTAGTTGATCTTTTCTTCCTTCCTAACATTTCTTCAGCAGCCCTACTGACTTCATTGCCAATACATCAGCAAAAGGAAGTCTACTACTATTCCATGTTCGTCCTCGAAGCTGCAACGGTATTCTAAAATGTGAGGCAATTTCCGACATGGAGGAGACGGCGATCGACGGTGGGTGACCTACCTCATGTCTAGGGTCATCGGCCGAAATCCAGTTTCATCAATCACTTAACTATAATATTATGATTTCTATCTGTTCATCTTTGTAAACACAATGTAGACATAACGCTTCCTTATTCATTTGGCATAATTTTCTTCTAGTCTTACAGTAATTTGCTATTTTATTTCTTCTTTCCATGGTGTAAGGTAGTTAGTTATTGTGTGTGAATGATTATTGGTTTCTATTACATAGTTAGATATGTGTGAGTGTCTTTGATATTTATTCCGACTGTCCCAATTCAACAGTATAGGAGTGATTTAAAAATAATTGACCTCTCCGATAAGGATAATTTAATTTTGAAATAGTTTGTAAATTAATTTGGAAGTCATGTGGGACAGATTATCGGCACGTTTCATTACGTCGAATTTCCCTAGACGTTATTACGATCCTTATGTGGATTTCAAGCGTGTTAGTGTCATCTGGTAACTTTATCAAACTTTAGCTTACGCGGATTTGTGATCTCGCGCATTTAATAATAATAATAATAATAATAATAAAAACTTTGTCATGGGTTAAATAAGAAAATAAGGATCATGAGTGTAAATATTGTTTGTTCTTGTGTGAAATATTAATATGTGCTCTAGTAGAATAAATGTGAGCCTGGAAGACGGCCTAATCTTGATGGATTATTTATTATATTTGTTATATTTATGGACTTGGGAATGGATCAGTTATTGTGTGTTTGACTTGGGAATCCATTTATTGAGTCTCATGTGAAGAGAATATGTTGTTAAACATAATTTCTTCGAGTGGAGCACGTGTTAGTTGATAGCCATGGTATAATAATAATAATAATAATAATAATAGTAGTCGTAATTCATGAACCATAAACGCGTGCGTTTATATTTGACCTGCGTTATGTGCGTTTATATAGGATGATTTTCCGATGATATCTATCACTGATATTTTCATGAACATCGTTGTTGAACCTAGTTTCTTTATTTGAGTGATAATCCTGACATCATCACATTCCTAATTGTTGAAATGGTATTTCTTTAGCCGATACCGTCATCAGAAATTCCCCATGCCTTAGATTAAAATTTAAATATAATAATCAAGGACTAGAAATCATCATAAATATTATAAACTGTTACCGTGTACCCTAGTGTGAATGTTGTATGTGTGATTAGTCATTAATTCTATGAATTGTGATATTTCTCATGACTACAATTTGACTATCTCTTATTCGTTGCGTGTTCTGATTAATATACCGTTATTTGTGTTGCTCACATTTGTTGAGAAGTGAATCTTTAGTGGATTGTATTCCAAAATTAGATAGAGTAGGGTTTAATGTCTTAGAAAAAAATGAATAAGCAAGGGTCATATTCGAGGACAGGAGTCACGAACGATTTATTGTAAAACCCACAAAGCTAAAAATTCTCAATGAGTGTAACACTGAAGAGGGATACTGCGTTAATTTATGTAATTATTATGGAAAATTTTGAGATAATAATTATGAAGAAATTTTTCAGTTTATGAATTTAAAGTCTGAGGAAGTCATGTTGAATGGAATTTCGACAGGAAATTTTTATTTCAAATTTTTCTCATCAAACAGAAAAAGGATCATTTAACCGCTGACGATTAATGAATTAGAGAATTATTTATTAAACATTTTAATTTGAAATAACCCTATTATCATTAGAGAAGGGTCTCCTCATCAATTACGTTTATTATTTTATTATATTAGATGTAGGCTAATATTCTTCTGTATATTTACAGAAAACTATATCAGCAGAATTCTGGGAAGAATAATTCCGTTGTAATGAAAATACCGGCTGAGAAGATAATTTAAAATCCAAGATTTTGTTCAATTTTAAAGTTTGTTGTTAAGAGTGCTTAGTTGTAATAAATGTTAAAACCTAATATTTAGTGTTAATTTTATTGTCGCTAGTCCTTATATCTATCCCTGCCCTTAAAGATTTTGCAAAGCCAGAAAACGAACAGCCTGCGACTGAGACTCTCGTTCTCCGGCTGAGTAGCCAGGTAATAAGGGGGCAATAGTTAGAAAGAAGTACTAATTTAACGTGTCAGCAGGATGTAAAAATGCTAAGTGCATAATTAGAGAGAATTCGGGAATCAAAAGAATTAATTACGCGGATTACTAAACCAATAGGGGAAACCGATAACACTAGGGGAAAGTGAGGCTTAATTAACGCAGTAGGTTCCATCGCAAAGGCATTATTTGGAACATTAAGTCAGGAAGATGCAGAAAAATATGAGTCAAAAATTAGTGAATTAGAACAAGAACAACTATCAATTATGAAAATTGCAAAAGACCAAATGGTAGTCGTAAAATCAACATTGCAATCTATGAACAGCACCATTTATGATGTCACAGCAAATGAGCAAAGATTAACTCAGAATGTTGCAGAAATTAGATCTTATCTTGCCAATAGCATGCTTCAGATTGCAGACTTTACAAAGGTGAAAAATATCTTGTAATCAGATTGCAGAGGCAATTAAACAAGTGGAATTAGAAAATTCAGTAAATAGACATTTGATTGAGATTGAAGGTCTTCTCATACAACTGTATGAGCATTACAGTGTTGTATTGTCACGTATAATGAATGCACAGGTAGGAGTCATTCAACTGCAAATAATTTCACCAGATGTTATCATTAAAGGTTATAAGAAAGCTCAGGGAGATTTCCCTAAAGGATTGTCCCTGCCATTTGATTTAAAATCAGCTTACGGTTACTTGATTTACAAAGTAGCCACAGTGGAAGGGTTCGCAAATAAGAATTATCTCGTGTACATCAAGACACCCCTTACAGATAGAGTAACATACACATTATATCACATGATTCCATTCCCCACGTATATGAAAAGTAATCCACACCATTTTATCTTCAAGAGACCAAGGATTATATCCTTATGGACAAAGAGAAACAAACTTATGTTCAGTTAGATAAGGATCAGGTAAAGCAATGTAAGGTAGTAACACCCAGTTGGAAACTATGTCATGTTAAATTCCCCATTAATACAGTGTACACTCAAAAGAGTTGTGCAGTCAAGCTCATCATTGGAGTTAGTCAGATTCCAGATATTTGTGAAAAAAGAGTACTTTCCATTCAAGAGCTTGTGTGGATACCTATTGGAGCGAATATATATATATGTATCCCCAGAAGAAACCAAAGTAACATATGTATATATATCCCCAGAAGAAACCAACGTAACATGTATGTGTAAAGATACCACCAGTGATATTATGTTAGCAGGCACTGGTACTCTTGTATTAAGTGCAGGCTGAACAGTATATGGCCCGCATAGTAAAATACAAGGTGTAGGTGAAGTGAACACTACACAGAGTTAAGATTTTGTACCAGAAGTAACGCTTGATTATGACTGTTGCGAAAGAATAGGTAGTGAAATCAAATTAGAACAGATACCTGAAATGAATAAGTTGTCATTGAAAAACCTGTTAAATTGTAACCATCCAGGCTTCTCCAGCCCTACTAATTTAATATAATATCATTTTACGCTATATCATTTGATATCAAGTTTATCTGCCATCGGCAATTATTTGTAATAACATATTTATTCAACGTCAATCATTTGTAATCAAGGCTTTTGGGAATCATATTGTATATATAATAACATCGTTTTAGTATTTAAATTATTATATTATGTAGGATAAGAATTCATTATGTTGTAAATACGGTCAATATGTTGAGACATAGTTGTTTTCATTTCATCTCATGTTTGTGTATACGGAGGGTTATTCTTGAAGCTTGGGATTTTGCGTGAGTCATGGGTTTATTTTATGACCAAGGCTAGTAAACAGCGACCCGTGCGCGAGGCTTGCAAGCTGGTCAGCTATATCATCGCCACGCCTTCTGGACTTGTCGAGGAAGAAGAGACAGGGGAGTTGATGCTTCGATCTATCGAATCAGATACTTCGTTGTATATGAGTTTTGAGATTGAACTGTTACCAAGAGTGGGGGTGAGCCTGGATATATACTGATTCTCAACACGACAATGGGACCTTAAGACCTTACAACCTTACAACCTAACGAGGTACTCCATCACTACTACTTCTACAGTGAACATCTACTTTGAACGACGTGATTTGATTTTTGAAACAGTGTGTGGTCGCTCCGCGACAGAGTTATTTTTGTACAATGTATTATCGCTTCGATACAGTACTTAGTTGCGGTAATGTTATCGGATCTGCGTGAAACGAAACAAGCTTACGGCTGGTGTTATATTCAGTAAATATTGTGGACGAAGAACTATGTTTAGTTCAAGTCTACGCAATTTTGGTACAAGTCTGCACCGTATAAATAATATAGCTCGGATGGATTGAGATTTCTACTAATATGGAAAAATTCATATCTCTTAATTTTCTCCTCATACGATCAACGCTGATCAGTTATTACAAGTATAGGGCCAATGTCTAATTTAGAAACTAGGCAAATAGGGAGTGTTAGTCCGGATAGCCCGTACCATATCAGAGAAGCAAGGAAGGAGGTCCATGGAGCAAAGTTTACATCGAGAAGAAGAGAACGAGTAACCACGGAAACCAGATGACGTCAACGAAAGCTGCAATTGGTGACCTTCAATAAGATAAAGCAAGCAATAAGTAAATTCAGTAAATTAAATTATAAATTCCTCCACGCTTTAAGGAAACTTTTCTGATTCATCTCATTTTTTTTTTTTTTGTATAATAAATTCATTTGTATTTTATATTGCATTAATTTTCTTTCTTAAGCGATACTTAATGGTTAATTATTTAAAATCCTACCCCTGTGATTTAAGTGTAAGTCTCTATGCTAGTAAATATAAATTTTGGTTTACAGTTTTACAACTGTAACCATGGCGCCCAAACATTACATAGAGAAATGGGGAACCATGGAATGTTAATTGTTTCTATTTGCGTGGCAATTTGCGGGCAAGCCACAAATAGTTTATTTAATATTCATGTGTCCCAAGATAATAACTTTCATCTCCCCAAGTGTTTTGACAAGAGGGAACAGTTACAAAATCATACTGACAATTTAAAATGGGCTAGCCATAAGACACAGGAAGTGGAAAAAATGATGAAACAAAAGGAAGAGGAAATGCACAGACAAATGATTTATCAGCATATTAATGTGTACAAACACATTGTGTGGATATTCATTAGTATCATAGGTTTAATTTTTGGATGTTGTTGTTGTAATTGTTGCTGTCCGAAACTAGGGTTTCCAGCAAAGAGATGGTTCAATGATGCACGGGCTCATTGCCCAAATATTTGTGTAAAGCAAACGGTTATTACGAAGGGAGATAAGGTTAAGACTTCAGACGGAGATTTAACTATATTACAACATCCCAGGCGGATCCGGGGACGCTCGGAGATGTCTGAGGAGATCATAGAATTACACTCCAGGCCAACTGGGGGACGCCTTAGTACGCCTGTGAGATCTATAGAAGCAGTAGAAATAGATACAAGTGTTAATCAGATTAGAGAACAACCTTCCCCTTCACCACAGGGTCGCCGATCCTTGCGCACAGGCGACATCACAGTGTGAATAGTATAGGACAGAAATGGACGCAATATAAGGTTGCATCCATTTCTTCCCTAAGGGGGGAGATGTCGTGTACCGACCTCTCCAAGGGTTTGAACCGGCGGACTGTCAGATGAACGGCAGCCGGGATTCGCAGCCGAGATTCAATCTCAGAATATCAAGGGAAATAAATCAGTGCCAGAGTAATAACCAGTAATAAGGGACACCTTGTAGTGTCAGAACATTTGTATGGCAATTATATTCAGATTTAATAATTAGAAGGATGAAGAAGCTTTACAGTGAAGTTACAAGTAGTGGAGAGCATTAGTCAGGCTTGCAAAACTCAACGACGAAAATATGTTTACAACAGCGGATGTTTGCTTGTTTGTGTATTGACAAGCAGATTCTAATAGTTGGTATAGGAGCCGGCAGCTCGCCGACAAAGAGCACAAAGCCAGTACAGTTGTACTCTAGTAGAGACGAGGAAACAAGAGTGCAAGAGTAGGACAGAGACAGTAGTGCCCAGAGGGCAGCACCTACTGAGACAATTAGTTCAGAATAGTAATTGAGGGCGCCACCTACAAGGCGAGCAGCTAGGTAATGCCCATGGACCCAACCCCTAAGGTAGTGGGAAGGGACAGACCTTTGCTTCTAGCAGAGCAGATATAACCCTAAGCCAAGATGGCGCTGGGCTCTCTCTCGATCAGTAATTCGTACTCTTAGGACCAGGCTCCTTCGAGCAGTCAGTCGTGACAGTGAAGTTGTACATAAGTGCCGCAGGGCAAAATTCGGACTTAGCGCGTAGTCGTAGGGTAGGCTCGTGAAGCAAGCTCTCGTCAAACAGACTTATTCAGAATTTGTAAATGTATTTGTAAATAGTGTATATAGTCGTCCTGGGTAAAAAAGGACAGTGAAGTTAATCCATCTTTTATTTCGGGAGTTGCGAGACAGAGTTCGCACCTACAATTTACCTCCCTACTTTACCGCTCGGCAGGACAGGTAATACGCCAACTCCAACGGCCTGGTGACCGACCAACTAGAATGTCTCACAAGACAGGTAGGTCACGACACCATGGCTAAATGGTTAGCGTGCTGGCCTTTGGTCACAGGGGACCCGGGTTCAATTTCCAGCAGGGTCGGGAATTTTAACCATAATTGGTTAATTTCGCTGGCATGGGGGCTGGGTGTATGTGTCGTCTTCATCATCATTTCATCCCCATCCCGACGCGCAGGTCGCCCACGGGTGTCAAATCAAGAGACCTGCATCTGGCGAGCCGAACTTGTCCTCGGACACTCCCCGCACCAAAAGCCATACGCCATTTCATTTTTTATGCTGAGGTAATGGCGAATGGGGTATTTTCGGGCAACAGTTGGCATGCCTGTGTCTTAATTGTTGTTGCTACCTAGCACGAGTGCTCCTCTAACTTCCACATCAGCCTTAACTATAGTTGGCCGCAAGACCCCAGTGTGAGAAGGTCAAGCGGTTTTCTATGTGTACGCTTACAGCATTATGAAGCTGTTAACTGCAAAAGTGCATATTTGGTTACTTTATCTTTATATGGATAGTGCCTATAAATTTACCTTCGTTTATACAATATCTCAACCCTAAAGAACTCTTTTTAACCATTTATTTCATAAGTTAAAAACATTAAATTTAGGATGATACGTCTCATTTTATAGATCACAGACATATCTATTTATTTATTCCTCTATTTGCTTATTCACTCTATTTATTTATTAACTCATCTTAAAAATGTTTCAGACGAGGAATCCAAAGCGGAAGACAGGAAAAGCGAGCTGGATAGAGGAGGACCTCGAAAGTGCCAAGAAAGTTCGAACAGAAGGAAGACTGTACGGGAAGTAGCTAGGTTATTTAACATTCCTATGACTATCCTTTATGATAGACTTAAATCTCGTAACACGGAGGCACAAAATGTGGGGAGAAAACCTGTGATCAAGATCAAGTGATCAAGAACAAGATATGGCCAGCCATGTAGTTTGTTTAGCCAAAGTGTTCTAAGGAATAAGATGAAGCGCATTGAGACACCTTGTACTTGCGTTTGCCAAAAAAAAAAAAAAAAAAAATGAAATCGCAAATATGTTCAATAAAGAGAAATGTGAAGCTGATTACTATTGGTTAGTTGAACTTAAAAAGAAAGCCTTCCGTAAGTGTAAGGAAACCTGACACGAGTCTGAATAGCTTAACAGCATTCAACATGATGAAGTTTATAGATCTTTTTCAAACTTGTCAGAACTCTAAAACTTCCCTACATAGAAGATATTTAGAACGGATGAAAGTGGCTCTAGTTGTGTCCAGAAATTGGGAACTATTCTGGCTCCTAAAAGGTCTGAAGCAGGTAGGAGAAAGGGGAGAAAGGGGAAGAACAATAACCGTATGCTGTGCAATTAAAGCTGTTGGTTCATACGTTCCCCAATGATGATGTTTCCTGCACTGTGCCTTAAAGCCAAATTTCCTCATGGTGGACCGGAAGGAACAATCTATGCTTGCTCCAAATCGGGTTGGATCACAGACAACTTCTTTAGCACCTCGTTGCTGTATTTCACTTCTTTTGTTGGTGCCTCAAGATCAAACCCTGTTCTTTTAGTGCTGGACAATTACTCCAGCCATATTTCCTCGTCTTCATATAATTTCTACAAGGACAACGGTATATACATGCTATCTTTTACCCCACATTTTTCTCATCACATGCAACTCTTTGATATTACTTTCTATGGTAAGCCCTTATTAAAGTGCACACTTTAATGCTGTACTATCATTTATTGAGAGTACAGCGAACAGTCATTTTATTAAGTCTTGGAAACTTGGAATGACCAGGGTATATGTTTCACAATTCGACAGGAAGTTTGGCGCCGGTGGTCTATTGATGATGATGATGATGATGATGATGATGATGCTTGTTGTTTAAAGGAGCCTAACATCGAGGTCATCGGCCCCTAATGGTACAAAATGAGACAAAATGCAATGAAAAATTAAAAGTCCAAAATTCTGCACTGACCAGAATTCAAAACGTGGGGACGAAGAATGAATGGTTGGACATGAATTTAAAACAATCAGTGGATGCGACCCGCAATGCCTTACATTCACAGAAACTGACGTAAAACAATAGGATTACTGACCAAGGGACTGCTGCTATAGCATAACACTGAATCGATGATGCTTGCAGTCCAAAGGGGGTCCAAAATCCAAATTATCAGCCCCTCATAACGGTACTTATCGCCAGGAAAGTAGAACCGTGGTATTTGTCATGTTGCGGTACTAATCAAAAACAGCAGAGACTCGCAGTATTCCACATATTATGGTACTACTCACAAGTTATGAAATTCGACATATAATACAGACCTATGGTTTTTCTCACTTTGCGGCACCATTTACAGGCAACGCAAACCTATGGTGTTCATCACATAAGAGTACTAACCACAGGGACTTGCACTATCCCGTGGTGTTCCTCGTATAGTGGATACTAATCACAGGCAAGGCAGAACCATGGTAGTTATCATCCCATGGTCCTGCTCATATGGTGGTACTAATCACAGGTACTGCATAAGTCGACCGCCCGGTGCTCCTGTGTGCTACTAATCATGAGAGCCTGGATTTCCATGCAAATGCACGTTTTTAAATAAGCTAGTTACACTTCTCAAACTTTGCAAATATTCGTTTTATGGCTTAACAATTCCAAATAACCGTTCTTTTTCCGTGCATGTTTGCATGTTTTGGCCCTTTTAGGAGAAAATTCATGCATAATGCATATTTAGAAGATTTTGGATTTAATAGCAAATATTTGGATGTTTAATATTGCATAATATGACTCTTCTCCTGACTTTGGCGCATATATATTGTTAACTTACATGATAGTGCCTTTTCTGATTGTTAGTTTGCAGAATTTGGGACAATTTTTCCTCGTTATAGACTACAGTATGTCTATTACTATGAGACGGAGAGAATGCATTCCTGGCATCCTATGTGACAGGAGCCTACATATGGTAGAGGTCCTATAATCCAATTAACAAAACACTTTATTTTTGTTGCTTGAGTAAACAATGACGTAAGTCGGAAGGCCCCACGTCGATCTCTAATTCTTAGGAATAAGGTGTCACAGTTTTACAATTGTACATTGCTATAAATTGAACCGTAAATTGTGCTTTTACTCATTGACGGCTCATTTTTAGTTTATGTTCGACGAACAAAACAAAACTTGTATCACACTTCTGTGATGCCGCGTTACTGAGATAGCAGCTTACAAACTCTGGTTTTGCATTGAACCCTCTTCCGTTGTTATCCTGGAATTTCCTACCCGTAACTCTGACTCGTCACACGTCTTTGCTATCGCAGCACGCAATCGTTACCAGTTATTGAGGACATTCAAATGTGTCTGCAATCATCGCATGGAGAAGTAGCTGCGGCTGCTAGAGTTAGGATGAACAAATTAATTCGTTCAAATCCTAATTTTGAATTCGTCCAGCTTATAAAAGGCGTACAATTTGACCTCACTTTATCCCAAATGTCTTCATTTAAGTATGCATCTGTCACTTCTTGTGATGTAGAAAGATCATTTTCTGTGTTGAAGAATGTGCTGACAGATAAACGGATGAGCTTAAATCAAGACAATTTGGAGAAATTACGGTAATTTTTGTACAATGTTTTGATAGTGCATATTTTTCAGTTTATTGTGCATGTTTTGCTATATGATAGTGCAAGAATGTATGTATATTTTGAGATTTGATAGTGCATGGAAATCTACGCTCTACTAATCACAAACCTATCTGGTACCGAATACAGTGGTACAACGCGCAAATAAAAGCGACCCATGATGTTCTCCGCGTGGGGGTACTAATCACAAGTAGTTTCATGGTTTCAAGACAATCAACCCTTAGTCGCCCCTTTTAGTCGGCTCTTACGACAGGTAGGGCATACAGTGGGTGTATTATTCATCTGCGTCCCCCACCCACAGGGGGTTGTGTGTTTGGTCCGCGAGAGGTATTTTATTTCCCTCAAGCCCGCCGGCAAGCCGGTTAGGACCCCCCTATCCGCCACCTGGGACGCGCCACGTGGGAGTATCACCTTTCCCCCTGCTACACCAGCGTAGTAGGTTCGTGGCCAGTAGTCTATTGTCTACAATCTAAAGTAGGAGGGGTTGCTACCCGATGCGCACACGATGCTCACATACATGCTTCAGAACAAGGCAATGACAGAAGACAATGGCAGAGAACAACGGACCACATTTCAGAAGACCGGCACGAGGCTAGAACGTCATGACATATGTTTAAAGTAAGCGCAGATGACGCGATGATTTGAACTGATGAAAAGGCAGCATCATTTCAATATTGGCAAGACATTGGCTAAAATGAGAGATGTGCCCTGCACGAGCGTAGAACAACGGCTGTGGGGGTGAATGACCAGCACGTGGGTTAGCTGTCTATTCGGCAGGAGTCTTTAAAGTATAAGAAATAAATTGACAAGAGAATCCACAGTTTTCAATACAATATATCAAGTAAAAAATATTACGTCAGCCTTGGGACTAGTTTCAGCCACTTAGTGGCCATCTTCAGCCAAATAACAATTATGTGATAACTAGAGATGAGAATTATAGGCACGAAAAACAGTTAAAATAGGCAAGCATATAGGCTCTTAAATTAGCCAAAATAGGCATTTAAATAGGCACTAACGGGTAAAATAGGCAACAAAATGGGCATGGAAAAAATTTAATAACACACTCAATTACTATAAAAGGAATTTACAGGCAACGTTTCAATGTTATCCGGTAACAATCTTGTTCTCCTCTCATGCATAATATTTTTGTACTGAGAGAACGATCTCAACATCACATGAAGTGATTGGACAAAACTTCAATGAAGTCACTTCATCTGGTTTTATTTCGCTGACAGCAGCTGCCTTCCCAGAGGTTCTGTGAAAACTTCCCCTGACTTCTTCCACAATCCTAACTGACTCCACCAGGGACATGCCACTCTCCTGCAACTTGGTGATTGCTTCCGGCAGCTAGTGGAAATTTGAAGATGCTCCGGTTTATGCAGGGGCATATTAGCTCCCAACATTGCAGTGCATAGATCCGTAGTGAAATTGGGATCCCCTGTGATCCACTGCTTCAGCCAGTAGGACTTCGACGATTTTTCTTTGGGCATTGCCGCAAACACACTTCTTCCACTTCACAATGAATCACAACACGTTCTGAACATACAGCGTACGCGTACAACAGTTCACATCGAAAGGGAGGTACAGGGCATATGGGTTGTGCAACATAGTTCGACGTTGACTGGTTCTCACATATGTCTTAAGAAGTTGGAGGTGTTGAAGGCTTTGAGGTCAAATTGTTCCTCGTTTCTCTTGATGGAAATTTCCCTAGAACTATTTCTGATGACTTCTGAGAATTCCCATTTTTGTTCGTGGGGTAAACAGATGTTGAGAAAAGGGAAGATAATTCTGTCGAGCACACTAGCTACAATATTAATGCACTGAAAGAAAATCGGCTTTTTTAAAATACAGTTAAAAGGCATCAAATAGGCAATTATACTCCAAATAGGCACAAACCCCTGAAATAGGCATTTACAGGCACAATAAAACCAACGAAATATAGCTAAAAGGACCCTAAAACTGATTTATATCTCAAAACCCAACGTTTCTAAACACAGGAATAAAATAGGCAAAGAGGCAAATTGCCGTCTCTAGTGATAACTAAAACATATGTATACCAGACAAAGACAATGTTGCAGGAATAATTATAACACAGAAATGCATATACTGTAATAACAAAAATTATGGTTATGATCTTGTCATAATATGATGTCTAAGTTGACTTAGGACCACAGGCAAAGAAGTAAATCTAGAAATGATAGACAGAATTAGGAATGAATAAGCATACAGAAAATAATTTTTTTACTAGTGACTTTACGTCGCACAAACACAGATAGGTCTTACGGCAACAATGAGATAAGAATGGGTTAGGAGTGGGAAGAAAGTGGCCGTGGCCTTAAAGTATAGCCACAGCATTTGCCTGGAGTGAAAATGGGAAACCACGGAAATGCCTGATGCAGAACAAGCACTGTATGTTTATTAATTATTAATTAATTAATTATTGTTTAATCTCCGATACAGTGACAAAGAATTCAAACTCTAAAATTAATACAAGTGCATAACTTTTTTTAAAAAATAACAATTTCAGAGTGTTTTTCAAGAAGACTTCCTTCTGTAGCTCAGACCAGAACACTCAAAGAGAAGAAACCAAGTCTGCAAGTCGGGGACCATTTTCCCGCATAGGTTTCACCTTCCCATTTTGGATATTTGCTGGTGAAATTTCTCTTCACTCTCCTCGCTGATAATTCCCAACTTCAGTGGAAAGAGACTGAGATGAGAGTGCAGGAAATTGCTGTTAAAGGACATACTGAAGCACATTACCACATAAATGCCCTTAAAAATTCTTCAACATCAATGTAGTAATCTGCTCTGTAATTCTCAAGGAAATTTCAAACATATGTCTTTGAATGTATGTCACACATTTTCTATTTTGATGAGTTTTTCCTTGAACAAAAGATCCACCTGGATTTTGCAGACATTAGGACAAATGAAAATACCCTCTTAATTCTGCTTCACTCAACCTGGAAAATTTCTCTCTTGAATGCTGAAAACCATAGTTTTCTCCATATAGCATTGACCAAATTTTTCATTAGCCTTTTGATGAGGGGTAGTTTCTTCTTGGAAATGTTGAATTCTTAATTTTAAGTTATTTTGATTCTAACTTCTGTATTAATAAAGTTACATAATTTACACTTATGGTACATAACTGATACCTTCACTTCAATTGAAATCAGTGGCGTAGAATATATTTTTCAAAATACTGAACAGAATAGTAAAATTGGCAAAAACATAATTACTGTCTATAAGTAATCAAGTTTATATCCTTTACCATACACTGACTTGACTTTACCACAGTTTCACCTATCAAAATGCTTTTTAGGGTACAGTACTGACCCAGACACTCAGAGTTTTTCATCGTGTTCAATTTCTGTATCCTTTCCAGTAAAAGCAATAAAATCAAGGATAAGCCCAGTTTCACAGTCGCCAAATATAAACACCTTTATACCAAACCTGTGTCACTTTAATGGAACATATCCTTTCCTTTTTAGGCGACCTTTGCAGGAACTAGGCTCTCATCAATACAAATATTTTGGAAGGGATAGAATATATATCAGAATTTCTCTCTGAAATAGTTTATTATAGGCCTAATTTTGTAAAGTCGACCACCTTGGTGTTGTAAGATTGTCAGAAAAGTGAAGCAGTCTTTGAATGAGGGAGAAATTGTCTAGAGAACATCTGTGTTTCGATCAATTTATTTGTTGACCAATAATCTTCCATCCTGTTTTTCTTCACATGGCCCTTCAACAAAACAGTTGCCAGAAAAAAAAAAAAAAAGAAAAAAAAAAAGAAAAAAAAAAGAGTCTCCACGGTTGTGCCTTGCCACTTTTGTAACTTTGACTTTTCCTTTTATGTCCATATTTTTCGTAACAAATAAGAAGTGCTTGTTCATTTCCAATACTATCAAGTTCATAATATTACAATCAACAACTTGTTTGAAAATCAACATTTCAGGTCTTGAATCATTGTCATTATCATTTATCATTCAAATGAAGATCATCACTAACACTTGAATTTGGTGGATCAAAATGAGCAGGAAGCTTAGGAAGAAACCTGCCTACAGAATTCCACTTTCTTCCTTTGGTCTGAACAGCTGACAGCTTAGCCTTCTTTGTGACAGTGGAGCGCTGCATTTCTTTCTCAATTTCAGTGTTTTTGTCTTCCCAGGAATTATAAATTTCACTTTCAACAGTCACAATACAATCACTATCACCATTACAAATTGGTAGAAATTTGTTATAAATATATATAAATATCAATTTCATCGCCAAACTCCTCGTTAGTCAAAATATTCCTTATCTCCCGTAAATAGACGGCAGTACTACGCATTGGGTTAAACCCAAGTTATATGAAGTGCTGGTAATAAAATTTTCTGAGAACCTTCAAGGGAGTAAAACTTCACATATTTTTTTTGCCTGGTAATAAACTTTATCTCAAAGGCCACTCCTTCACTCTGTAATGGTTAACTCTGTCCTGAGAGACCCACTAGCTCATAAAGCAACAATATTTTGTAAATCCTGGTGGCATTCCAGTTAGCAGACCAATAACCTTTAGGACTCCATGTCCCTAGAAAGCCAGAATGTCTTAAGCACCACTTTGTTGAAAAATGAGGTTAAGACACAAATATACTCAAAAAGGTGGTCTGCAGATACAGATGCCTGCAAACATCACAAAAATTGGAAAAAAAAAAAAAGGAATGCCATCATAACAAACTTTATTCTTACCAGCAAAGTGTCATAAGAGGACAGTAAAATTATTGTGACAAGTTTAGTTATCGTATGTGCCTTATACATTTATCGTATGCACCGCTTAAAAAATAGCAGCTGAATTGTCTATCGTAAGCGACATCCTACTTTAAGGGAAATTCGAGAACGTCAAGTTTTTAGGTGAAGATAAATGTGACAAAAACTGGTCAAACTACAAAACTCAATTGAAGCTTAAAGATGACTACAAAACAAACTTCTTAAATGATCAAAAAGTAAAACAAGATAATTTCCTGTGTGCTTCTTTTAACTTACAAAAGGTGCTCAACACACCCTGTGAAGAAACTCTCTCACAAAATTGCTGTTTATAATTTCAGGTGCATAAAAGTATCACTCAAGATGGATTCTGCTGTACATGAAATGAAACAGGACAATAAAGGAGCAAATTAAATTTGCACAGCCATGTTTAAATATTTAACCACCGAGTATATTTCTCTAATGTAATAGCTGTCTCGGGCAAAATAAGAACAAGCAGATGTTACCTATGAGTCGTAAGTTCCTTGAAGGATCTCAAAACATACAAGTAAAACTGCCATTCCTGTTACCAGGTCACACATACATGGCTGCAGATTCAATCCATTCAACAAGTGATACATTCATACAAAAGAGAATCATCTGGGCTCCTTCACAATGTTGAACTCCTCTCAGTCTGGCAAGAACCCAACCTAGACCTTATATGTCACTGTTCTTCATCATGCTGACTTTGAAGACTGGAAAATTGGCTGCTCAAGCATCCCTTCTGCTAAAGTTGATGGAGGCGTATACAAAATATCTGACGTAAAAACAGTGGTAATTCAAACAGAATTCCAGCAAAATAGTCGTTACTTTGGATTATACAGGGTTCAAAAGTCAAACTCTATCACCATTGGATGCTGCCAAACCAAACTTACATCAGTGATTGTTGTATACATCAATAATATACCCTGAACAACTTCCTGTACCATAACACAAGCTGAGAGATTAGGAAAGAAATGTGCTGAAACACCATCATATCTAAAGTAGCAAATTATGATGATCCCCAGAGAATCCAATGTTGAAGACAATACCAGAGATATATGAAGATTAATTTTATTCAAGAAAGACACCTAAAAGCAAGGTGCTTTTTTTTTTTTTTTTTTTTTTTTTTTTTTTTTTTTTTTTTTTTTTTACAGAGATTTGGAAAGACTGTGCTCTAATCATATCTGAAGTGTACGATAGTAAATTATTATGATCCTCAGAGAATCCAATGTTGAAGACGTTCCAGCAAGGACAGATGAAGATTATGCAAGAAAGACACCTAATGGCAAGTTAAATTTTTCAGCGTAGTCCATCAATTTGAATGTCCAGTGATTTTAATAACTTCAATAAAGTGTTTGTATTTTACTCTAATCAATCATGTCCCTCTCTGAATAAATACTTGTCTTAATTATGGTGTTGATCAAATAAAACAATTTTGTATAATTATTTCCAATTTACCTAGTTCTATAACAAGAACAATGCAGGTACATTTTGACTAATGTGAATTGTTGTTGTTTGAGTCATCAGTCCATAGACTGGTTTGATGCAGCTCTCCATGCCTCCCTATCCTGTGCTAACCTTTTCATTTCTACGTAACTATTGCATCCTACATCTGCTCTAATCTGTTTGTCATATTCATACCTTGGTCTACCCCTACCGTTCTTGCCACCTACACTTCCTTCAAAAACCAACTGAACAAGTCCTGGGTGTCTTAAGATGTGTCCTATCATTCTATCTCTTCTTCTTGTCAAATTTAGCCAAATCGATCTCCTCTCACCAATTCGATTCAGTATCTCTTCATTCGTGATTCGATCTATCCATCTCACCTTCAGCATTCTTCTATAACACCACATTTCAAAAGCTTCTATTCTCTTTCTTTCTGAGCTAGTTATCGTCCATGTTTCACTTCCATACAATGCCACGCTCCACACAAAAGTCTTCAAAAACATCTTTCTAATTCCGATATCAATGTTTGAAGTGAGCAAATTTCTTTTCTTAAGAAAGCTCTTCCTTGCTTGTGCTAGTCTGCATTTTATGTCCTCCTTACTTCTGCCATCGTTGGTTATTTTACTACCCAAGTAACAATATTCATCTACTTCCTTTAAGACTTCGTTTCCTAATCTAATATTTCCTACATCACCTGCCTTCGTTCGACTGCACTCCATTACTTTTGTTTTGGACTTATTTATTTTCATCTTGTACTCCTTACCTAAGACTTCATCCATACCATTCAGCAACTTCGAGATCTTCTGCAGTCTCAGATAAAATAACAATATCATCGGCAAATCTCAAGGTTTTGATTTCCTCTCCTTGGACTGTGATTCCCTTTCCAAATTTCTCTTTGATTTCCTTTACTGCCTGTTCTATGTAAACATTGAAAAGGAGAGGGGACAAACTGCAGCCTTGCCTCACTCCTTTCTGGATTGCTGCTTCTTTTTCAAAGCCCTCGATTCTTATCACTGCAGACTGATTTTTATACAGGTTGTAGATAATTCTTCGTTCTCGGTATCTGATCCCTATCATCTTCAGAATCATAAATAGCCTGGTCCAATCAACATTATCGAATGCCTTTTCTAGATCTACGAATGCCATGTACGTGGGCTTGTCCTTCTTGATTCGATCCTCTAAGATCAGACGTAAAGTCAGGATTGCTTCACGTGTTCCTACATTTCTTCTGAAGCCAAATTGATCTTCCCCCAACTCAGCTTCAACTTGTTTTTCCATTCTTCTGTAAATAATACGTGTTAAAATTTTGCAGGCATGAGATACTAAACTAATAGTGCGGTAGTTTTCACACCTGTCAGCACCGGCTTTCTTGGGAATAGGTATAACAACATTCTGCCGAAAATCGGATGGGACTTCTCCTGTCTCATACATCTTGCACACTAAATGAAATAACCTTACCATGCTGGTTTCTCCTAAGGCAGTCAGTAATTCAGAGGGAATATCATCAATTCCAGGTGCCTTGTTCCTATTTAGGTCACTCACAGCTTTGTCAAACTCTGACCTCAAAATTGGGTCTCCCATTTCATCAGCATCAACAGCCTCTTCATGTTCCAGAACGAAATTATCTACATCGTTACCTTGATACAACTGTTGGATATGCTCCTGCCATCTTTCTGCTTTGTCTTCTTTCCCTAGAAGTGGCTTTCCATCTGAGCTCTTAATATTCATGCACATAGATTTCCTTTCTCCAAAGGTTTCCTTGATTTTCCTGTATGCAGCATCTACCTTTCCCAGGACCATACAGCCTTCGACATCCTTGCACTTCTCCTTCAGCCATTCTTCCTTAGCTACCTTGCACTTTCTATCCACTTCATTCTTTAATCGCCTGTATTCTTTTCTGCCCTCTTCATTTCTAGCATTCTTGTATTTTCGTCGTTCATCAATCAGGTCTAGTATCTCCTGAGTTATCCACTGATTCTTAGTTGATCTTTTCTTCCTTCCTAACATTTCTTCAGCAGCCCTACTGACTTCATTTTTCATGACTCTCCACTCTTCCTCTACTGTGTTTCTTTCGGCCTTTTCATTTAGTCCTTGTGTAACATGTTCCTTGAAACGATCCATCACACTCTTTTCTTTCAACTTGTCTAGATCCCATCTTTTTGCATTCTTTCCTTTCTTCAATTTCTTCAACTTCAGATGGCATTTCATGACCAACAAGTTGTGGTCAGAGTCCACGTCTGCTCCTGGGAAAGTTTTGCAATCCAACACCTGGTTTCTGAATCTCTGCCTAATCATAATGAAGTCTATTTGATACCTTCCAGTGTCTCCAGGTCTCGTCCACGTATACAGCCGTCGTTTGTGGTGTTTGAACCAAGTATTGGCGAGGACTAAATTATGGTCAGTGCAGAATTCAACCAGCCGACTTCCTCTTTCGTTCCTTTGTCCCAATCCAAATTCTCCTACTGTGCTACCTTCTCTTCCTTGGCCTACCACTGCGTTCCAGTCTCCCATCACAATTAGATTCTCGTCACCTTTGACATATTGTATTAAATCTTCTATCTCCTCATATATTCTTTCAATTTCTTCATCATCCGCTGAACTAGTAGGCATATAGACCTGCACTATTGTGGTGGGCACTGGTTTGGTGTCTATCTTGGCGACAATAATTCTTTCACTATGCTGGTCGTAGTAGCTTATCCGCTGCCCTATTTTCTTATTCATTATTAAACCAACTCCTGCATTACCCCTGTTTGATTTCGTGTTGATAATTCGGTAGTCGCCTGACCAAAAATCCTGTTCTTCCTGCCAACGTACTTCACTTATACCAACTACATCTAACTTTAGCCTATCCATCTCCCTTTTCAGATTCTCTAACCTACCACAACGATTCAAACTCCTAACATTCCACGCTCCGACTCGCAGAATGTCAGTATCCATCTTCCTGATGATCGCCCCCTCTCGTGTAGTCCCCACCCGGAGATCCGAATGGGGGACTAGTTTACCTCCGGAATATTTTACCCGGGAGGAAGCCATCATCAGTACATCTTTCATACAGAGAGAGCTGCATGTCCTCGGGAGGTGGTTACGGCTGTAGTTTCCCGTTGCTTTCAGCCGTGTAGCAGTATCAACACAGCTAAGCCATGTTGAGTATTATTACAAGGCCGTATCAGTCAATCATGTAGACTGCCGCCCTTGCAACAACCGAAAGGCTGCTACCCCCCTTTCGATGAACCATTCGTTAGTCTGGTCTCTCAACAGATACCCATCCGATATGGTTGCACCTGCGGCTCGGCTATCTGCATCATTGGGACACGCAAGCCTCCCCACCGCGGCAAGGTCACATGGTTCGCCTAAAAAATGCTAGGAAATCTTAAGAGATAAGGTTTTAAGCGACAAAAATAAAACTAAGTGTGAAGTACTGGAAATGTATCGTAAGTGACGTAATTACATCATGTTACTATTTACAGCCTGACATTGTCTTAAGTGCACTTCTGTGAAATAAAAAGAACTAAAAGTATAATATACAGGACAATTTAATCATTTTTCAGAATTCATTTCATAGGACCATTTTTAAAGTTGTAGTGCATAATGTGCAAGAAGAAATAAAAATTTGTGAACAAAAACAGTTTTTTGTCAGATGTAAAATTACATTTTTGGTGCTTACAACACTCTGGCTTTCTAGTGGCATCCACATATTAACCTCTCGTGATTGTTATAACTTACCGCCTTTAGGAGGATATGCACATTTTTGTAAATTTCTTTCATATTAATGGCATTAGCCATTGGTACCCGAGGGTAAATATTACCACTGTGCAGTAATAGTTTTTGGGCTTGACTTTGCAAGTCAATAAAGAGAGTCCACTCATCTGGAAAATGTACTCTACCTGACGCGTAAGTTCAATCACATCACAGTAGTAAATAAGGTTGCCCTGTTTAGAATAATGTGCCAATAAACTCATCATGGCGGCCGCGTAAGGATACTGCGAGATCGTTGCTTTGATAAATAAGTGATATTTGCAGATAAAATAAGAGCTTCAGACGTTAATAGTGTTGTGAAGACGCCATAAGGTAATATATTTCCTTTTTATAGAAGTGAAGGTGATTTGAGAATCGTTATACTTCGTAGTGAATAAGTACTCAACGTATGAGCATCAGTGTGAGCTAGAATTCAATTACTGAAGTTGGACAAGAACTTCAGCCTATCGCACAGTTCGACAGAAAACTACATTTTTATTAGAGCAACACTTACACGTTATTAGACTATGTTAATTTAGCAGATAGTGCCTGAAGATAAACCCTCAGGATCAGTGAACTTTCTGTTAGCCGTTAAACGTGACAGTAGATGACTATTAATGAACATTTTCCCAATCATAATAATAATAATAATAATAATAATAATAATAATAATAATAATAATAATAATAATAATAATAATAATAATAATAATAATAAACCTATCCTCATTGCCACATATTACCGAGTGTAATTTCAGACGTAAATAGTGGCGTCAAGTCGCCATAAGCGATACATTTTCTTTTCACAGAAGTGAAGGGCGAGTTGAGAATCGTTATGCTTCATAGTGAATAACTACTCTACGTATGTACAGTCAAGACGAGCTAGAATTCAATTACGGAATTTGGACAAAGACTTCAGTCCATCGCACAGTTCGACAGAAAACTACATTTTACTAGTGCCACACTTAGACCCTTTATATTAATTTAGCTGATAGTGCCTAAAGATAAATTCTCAAGATCAATGAACGTTAAGTTATGCCGTTATGATTATTAATGAACACCTATCTTCATTGATACAGAGGAACAACCATCTAACTTTGAGCAAAATTACTTCCTATGTTCTAAAAACGAGGTGAAGATTAAGAAAGATCCACTTACTATGGTTGCTGATTCTAATTTGGAGGATGTAGATATAAAAATGGTTAAGGAGTCTTGTTCTGTCAAGGATGAGGTGGAAGAAGTCCATGATGAAGGATGTGACAACAGAGGAGGTTAATCTCGTTAATTTGCTTGTCAATAGGTATAGAGGAGCCCCTGTTCATCAAATGTGAGCCATCATGCCCTTCGGATACAGAGGAACAACCTTCTAACTTTATTCCTCAAAACTAATAGAGCCATGATTTTAGCGAAGAAATTTCCATATTCAATTCGACATATAATAAGAGATAACTTATATTTTAGTGTCTCGGTTGAAAGCGTTATTATAAGAGCGTTCTACTTTTTCAGCACAAAATACGACTTGAAGTGTATATGATTATAACGGGTAATGTTAAAGCAATATGTAGTGTAGTTCGTTATTCCGATCGAGACGCAAGTCTTACTTTCAAACGGGGCGGTCTGCAGGAGAAAACTGCTCCTCACAGTCAAGTGAAGCTGAAGGTTACTGCTGCAGATATGAGTCCAGAGGAGGTTAACATAGAACCTTGTTCTAATGAGGATGAGATGGAGACAGTGACACCAGTGGAGATACATTCATGTGCTACTTGCGAGAAGATATTTAACAGAAGATATGATTTGAAGTGTCATCTGCTAACTCACATAGCAGATAGGCTACACTTATGGAAAATCTGCTGGAAGGCGCTCATCCAATGAAGTCATCTCAAAGCCCACCTCTTCATTCATCCAGCGAGTAAACAGTTTGATTGTACAATTTGTGGAAGTATTTTCAGAACGCCTTCAAGTCCTCAAAGTCATTCTAGTACGCACTCCGAGAGTAGGCTATTCAATTGTACGATTTGCCAGCGAAATTTCAGAACATTATCTCCTCTAAGGCGACATCGAAATAAACATACTAAAACCAAGGCTTTCTCTTGTTCAATTTGTGGGAATTCCTTCCGGAATTCAGCGTATCTCAGAAAACACAATATCATGCATAATGATAATAAACCATTCAAGAATTCAGTGCAAGACAAGCAACATTGATTGATGTCTTAGCCTACTCATAATTAATGAAAGTGTTAAACTAAATATCGAGTGTCGACCTCAAGAGTAGGAAGTGTGTTAACCAGTATTCGTTGCCGAATGACCTGTTGGAGTGACATGTTCAAAGTGATACATTCGAGCATGGTAACCACTCACACATCCCTTAGTGTCATCTTATTTCGCAACATGATCGCCCTCATTGCACATATATCTATGCAAAGTTCAATACACATTATTTTATATTTCCATGGCAGTTTGCTTATGAATGAGAATTAGGTCACTCTAATTAAATTTACTTTCCCAAGGCCGTCTATTATAGTCTTAACGTATAACATATATGTAGACCTACTGCTGTTGGTCCCAATGAGTCCGTGCAAAGAGAAACCATCTACGTCATCTGGTGCGACAGCTGACCATGTCGATTGTGAACTCTGTGGGAAGACCTTTACTAGAAATGGTATCAACATACATTTGACCAGAAGTCATGCAATGTGGTCCCAAACACCTAAACAAGGTGGAGAACCAGATACCGTGATGCCCAATCCTAAATGTCCACATTGCGAAAAAATCTGTCAGTCCGCACATGGTGTCAACATACACATTAGTAGAGCTCATCCAAAAGCCCATAATGTGATCCGTCACCAAACGCACAATCGCAATATTTCGCCTCACCCAGATCAATCTACCTCAATACCCAATATACAAGTTATTGATCCAGTTCATGCTGAATCTCCAAATAAGTCATTTCAGGCCATACTATCAAATTGTAATGACAGTATAAGAGTTTTAAGACAAGTTCCAAAAGGGGTGAGAGCTATAACTGCGGATAGACTATCAAAGTTGATTGAAAGATGTATTTCCCAGAACTCTTTGGAATGCTGGCAGGATCTAATGCTTTTTGCATACATTGCTCTTCGTGTCCCCGAGAAATCTAATGGAAAGGCTACTTCGCTAGTATCTAAAATAAAGGAAAATATACGAGAATTCCAACTACCAGAACCTGTGACTAAAAAGAACACCGCGCCTTCTAAAGTTCGTTGTATAGAAAACAAAGTAGCAGATGGGGATATTCGGGGAGCAGTTAGGATTCTTTCATCAGAAAGTGGGATAGCAGAACGCACCCTTACCACCTTCGAATCCTTGGTAGATAAACACCCTTCGCCGTCACGCCCATTGTCGTTTCCCGATCCCCCTGATCTTAGTGACAATTATCTCAGCGTGACACCGGAATTGGTGCTTGAAGGAATAAAGACGTTCCCTAACGGTTCTGCTTCGGGAATTGACGGTATCCGTCCTCAACACCTCAAAGATCTTATCTCTAAATCAGCTGGAGATGCCGGGAGAAGACTTCTCCAATCCATCACAAAATTATGCAATTTCATTTTAAGAGGGCAACTCAGTTCTGAATTGTGCCCAAACTTTTATGGGGCCGTATTAATTGCTCTTCAGAAGGCTGACGGAGGCATTCGACCTATTGCAATTGGGAACACCTTTAGAAGGCTGGTTGCTAAATTATCTTGCATGGCAGTAAAAGGGACCATCAGCCAGTATCTCTATCCTCACCAACTTGGCTTTGGTATTCCAAAGGGATGTGAAACCATTATCCATTCTGCACGAACTTTCCTCCATTTAAATGCTACATCGAATAAAATCTTAGTAAAAATTGACTTCAGAAATGCATTTAACACCATAGATAGAGACTCCATGTTACATGCAGTAAAGGATAGAATTCCTGAACTTTATGCTTTCCTTTGGCAAGCGTATAGATACCCTTCTAACCTGTATTTCGGGTCTCATATTATTTCGTCACAGTCTGGGGTACAGCAAGGTGATCCAACAGGACCTTTACTTTTTAGTCTTGCACTCCAGCCTGTCATCGCAGACTTGAACAGTCCTCTTAACCTATTTTATTTGGATGATGGAACCATCGGCGGTCATCCTGATACGGTACTTATGGATCTAAAGAAAATTATCACCGAGTGTAAAAACATCGGTTTGGAAGTTAATCCGCATAAATGTGAAATCTACTTCTGTTCCGCAAGAGATGAGACAGCAATCTCTGCAATTCAAGATATCGTTCCCGGTATTCACGTTACAACAAATTCCAGTCTATCCTTGCTTGGATCACCGCTTACAGTCGAGGCCGTGGAGGAAATAGCGAAGCAAAAGCTAACAGAATTAATGAGGCTGTATAATGGTCTCCAAGCGATCAATTCTCACATGGCATACTTCTTACTAAAGAACTGTATTTTTATTCCAAAATTTAATTACTTTCTGCAGACCACACCTCTATGGTTATTTCCTTCGTTCCTTGCTCAGGCTGATGATTTGACAAGAAGTTGTCTCGAGTCTTTACTAAATATACCGTTTGAGGAACATAACTGGACTCTGGCGTGTTTACCAGTAAGATTTGGAGGCCTCGGAATTCGTAGATTAAGTGATATTTCCATCCCCGCTTTTCTTGCTTCCGCTCAAGGAGTATCTGACTTTATCAAGTCTCTGTTCTCTGATTACAGTGATAATGTCGAGATATGCCAGCTGGTTGATGCAAGATATCACTGGAATATCATGACCAATAACTTGAGTCCTCCAGTATCCCTGGATTCACAAAGAAGTTGGGATATGATAAACACCCGTCGAATTTTCGATTCTTTGATTTTGTCATATCCAACAGAAACTGATCGAGCACGCCATCTTGCTATCCAGGAAAAGGAAGCGGGCTCATGGCTTAAGGCTTTTCCGTCACCCAATGTTGGCACGCTTATGGATAACATGTCGTTTAAAATATCAATCGGCTTACGTCTTGGTTGCAAACTATGCCAGTCACATAAGTGCACATGTGGAGCGGAAGTCGACGTTTATGGACGCCATGCTTTAAGTTGCCCCAAGAGTGCTGGTCGATTTTCAAGACACTGTTCAATTAATGACATTATCAAAAGAGCTTTTACATCTATCGATGTCCCTTCTGTCCTAGAACCAAGTGGAATTAGCCGCACAGACGGAAAACGCCCTGATGGTCTGACTTTAGTCCCATGGAACAAAGGCAGATCTCTCCTGTGGGATGCCACGTGTGTGAATACATTAGCACCATCGCATTTGCCTCACACTGGCAAGACTGCTGGTTCTGCTGCAGAAATGGCCGTGCGCAATAAAAGGGCGAAATACAAAGCAATAACGGACAACTACATCTTCGTGGTATTCGCAGTCGAAACGATGGGGACGTGGTGTCAAGAAGCTAAAAGTCTGATTTCAGATATTGGCAAACGACTAACAGCAATCACTGGAGACACCTCTTCAACAGAATTCCTGAGACAGCGGATAGGAATTGCTATCCAGCGAGGAAATGCTGCCAGTGTTATGGGCACTTTTCCAGATAACGCTCCACTGGACGAAGTCTTTTATCTTACACCTTAGACTCTCGAGCTGGAGCGAAGTTTAAAAAAAAATGATTGTTGAATTTTAAAGTTCATTTCGGTTAACATAAAATAATGTCTATGTACAGGATTTCCCTTCAGTTATAAAGAAATACTCTATAACTAAAAAAAAGGCTAAATCCGTAAGTGTCGCGTACTGTCTACCGTATTTGCCTCTAGTCAGGTCGAAACATGTCCTTTTGTAATGTAATGTTTTAGACAAACCATTTGTAATGGTAACATAAAGTAGGTTGATGCTTTCAATAAACTGACACCGTGGATATTCCATTAGTCGAAATGCTAACAAGTAAACCCGTGCTTGTTTATGACTTAACCTTCGCAGAGCAGGTAAGTTTTTGCCTGTGACCGTAATTATTTGTTGTAAAAATATTTTTTATTCTTAACACACATGAAAATGCAAATATGTAAGTACTCTAAGATTTATCAAGTCATTCATACCTGATCTCAGGAGGTCAGCTTGTAGGTATCCATATAATCTTGAGGGGAAAAAAAAAAAAAGAGAGAGAAAAAAAATCCTTAACTACTGGTTTTAGTGCAAAAATGGCACAAGGAACAACACAAAGATGCCTCGATTAACATCGCTAAACAACTAACCGAGCTGTAATCCACCTTCTACCCTACTTCATAATTCACTATGATTACTGCTATAAATATTGAAGTGGCAAATTCACTAATAAACATGTACAGTAACAATTTAACTAGTATTTGATGATGTTGAGTCTTCCCTGACAGTTTAGAAACTTTCACTTGTTTGATACATTTCAAAGCATGTATCAGGGTGTAACAATGGCTTCGCTGTGCAAGTTTTACAATAATAAATAGTCTCTTTTCTTACTTTTGGGGCCTTACAGACATCACAGGCCACAGAACCCTTTTTTCATCATCTGCGTCTGCTCTGTCAATTAGGTTATCTTCGCACTCACTTGCAATGATTTCACTCTCCTCACTTTCCCACTCATTATCACTAATTTCTGGGTATTCATTATCACTTTTTAATAATTGTGACTATTTCACTCTCCTTTTAAATATATTTCTGCGACATAATGATTAGAAAAGGCAAAATATGAACTTTAACAATGTCAATTCATTGTTGGATGCGCTAGCGAGTGGTTGACTGTTCCAAGAGATCTGTGTTATCTCAGTGATCAAGTAGTTAATAATTGTAGAAATTTACCAAATTGTGCGTGTGTGATACATTTAGCTCCACAAATAATTGTCTTTAGTGTTTATTTGTAGTAATCTGCGATTAGTGGCATTTATTTACAGTTTTCGCACGGAGTAGTTCCGTAGGCGTTCGCTAGATTACAACCGGTAATTTAGGTCTGCGTGAAAGAAGAAATATATCTTTCTTTTTAATAATATTATTAAAATATCAATAGGTTTGTTGATAAAATACTTACAAAGACGGGATATTAAAAAGAGTCATAACTTCGGCAGCGGTTATATCTATTAGTGCAGGCATTTGACAGGGTATTTCAAATAGCAGTTCAATGGTCCCACCTATCACGAATGTAATAACTTCCTTTAATAACGCGATAGCTTGTAAATTTTGTTTAAAGAAAGGATTTCAACAGAATAGACAGTATTTCACTGGCGAAATAGTTAACAGTCATAACTGTTATTGATTATTGTCGCTCGTCTTATTCAAATATTGGCATGGTTGGCTACAGTCTGTGAACAAAGGGTGTAGTGTATCAAGAAAATACAAATAAAAATCAGCTGATTCTTGTATTCTGATCATTTGTAGTTCTGAGTAGGCAGTTAAAGTATCCGTAATTTATATTTCACACCCTCGACATTTCAGTATTTATGAGCGGTTAGCTAATAATCAAGTTCCTACATTCCAATAATTGCAATTCAAGTCCCTGGCGTAGTTTAGACAGAAATCCTTTTGAAAAATTATTGTAAACAACCTCATATTTTTCAGCATTTACGGACACTCCTATTCTCCATCCCGCGGAGTAGGGAAAATAATAGTAATCCACCATCTGTAAAGATCAAATAACCGCATTTCAGTTGAGAATTGTAGTGTAGATACGGTATATTAGATAGTATCTTGCCTGTTATATTCGTGTGTATTTTTGTGCAAATGGCAGGTTTCATTTCTATTACAGCATAGTAGGACAAAGTAGTACTAATATTAATCTGTATACGTGTTTAACTTTGTTGGTAATTTTTAAGTGCCTACCGGTAGTTCTTGCGAATATCTAAATTTAGGCCTAATTGGAATTTTCATTTCTATTTGGGCTTAGTAAGAAGTTAGGATACATCTGAACGTAGTTTTACCTTATTGTAGTATAGTAACTTATTAGAAATTA
Organism: Anabrus simplex; assembly: GCF_040414725.1. Lineage (NCBI taxonomy): Eukaryota > Metazoa > Arthropoda > Insecta > Orthoptera > Tettigoniidae > Anabrus > Anabrus simplex. The sequence goes on from NC_090266.1 coordinate 20,931,135, forward strand.
GAGTGCCTATTCTATAATTTTGAGTAGTTGCGCGAATTTCGAACTTTAATGGTCATTTTCTTTTCTGTTTTTGCTTGGTAATAACCTGTTGTAATTAGAACACGTCTGAACGTAGTTTAAAATTATTGCAGTTCATTGTAGTATCTGTACTTAGTCTGAACGTACTGTAGTTTGAAATTATTGTAGTGCATTATAGCATATTAGAAAGTAGTGTGTTTATTTTATTAACGTGAAATATTTGTATAGTATAGTACCGTTTCTGTGGTATCTGTAGCAACTCTCTTACTAAAAATTCTGTTGTTGTAATTAGGGTAGACTTAACTGCAGTTAAGAATTATGTAATTCTTGTGTATTATTCTCTGTTTCCAGTAATTAACAGCAATTTTCATCGTGTTAGCGTGTTGTAGGAATAAAAATAGTACAATTAAGTAGTATTGTAATGTAATAGTAGCCTAATATTAAATAACTTACTGTCGTATGATCTATGTGAACTAACCTAGACAATATTTCTTTCCTTTCCTTTTTATTTTGCACAGAATAAGTTATCTTATTTTTCCTTTTCTTTTCATTATTAAAACCCCAAACCCCATGGCACTACAGCCCTTGAAGGGCCTTGGCCTACCCAGCGACCGCTGCTCAGCCCAAAGGCCTGCAGATTACGAGGTGTCATATGGTCAGCACGACGAATCCTCTCGGCCGTTATCCTTGGTTTTCCAGACCGGGGCCGCTATCTCACCGTCAGATAGCTCCTCAATTCTAATCACGTAGGCTGAGTGGACCTCGAACCAGCCCTCAGGTCCAGGTAAAAATCCCTGACCTGGCCGGGAATCGAACCCGGGGCCTCCGGGTAAGAGGCAGGCATGCTACCCCTACACCACGGGGGCCGGCTTTAAAGGTCCGAACCTCCGCAGAGGTGTTCCTGAGCCGGAGTTTACGTGCGGTAGGGTGGCCAGTTCCTTTCCGCTCCTCCATTCCCTTACCCCCCACCAACAGCGCGTGGCAACCCATCCACCTCCTGACCATGCCCAATGTTGCTTAAGTTCGGAGATCTCACGGGATCCGGTGTTTCAACACAGCTAGCTATCTAGCTATTAAAAATGTTATCTAGCTATTAATGTTTTTCATGTAGAATAGGACTTGCTGTTAAAAGTATGCCAAGCATACATTCTATACTGATTCTATAGCATATTTTTACTTTTTTGAATGTTCCTTGCTATAAAACTCTCAATGGCTGATGATGGCATAGTGGACTGCCGAAACCGGTCCCAAAGATGTATTTTACAATAAGTGAAATAAATATGTGATGTTCTAAACAGACCATTATGATAATGTATTGAATAGGTGGAACCTTTAGCTTTACCAAGCATTGAAAAAAAAAAAAGCGTGTAATTCAAAATTCCGGATAAACACATCTTAAAAGGAGAACCATAAAACTTTGATTTCCACCTATTCAATACATTGAAAAAATTATAAAATTAGGATCTCATCCTTATTTTATTGCTTAATTGTTAAAACATAGGACATGTTTCGTTCATATTTTGAACACCTTCAGCTTTAAATATTTTTACAAGGTTAAATTGATAACATTGTTCTAGAACTTACACTTATGGTTCGCCATTAACAAACTTATCCATACTAAACTTTTAAAAACTTCTTAAATATAAAGCGTTTATATATTACTTTATTTATTTATTTATTTATTTATTATGCCTTTGTAGGTGGCGAAGTTAGGGCTCTTGGCCCTCTCTTACACTTAACCACTGTAGTGAATACAGTCTGAGTACATCATATTATACAGTAAATAATAACCTACACAAAAATACATTACACTTTTCTAACTCACATTCATTCGATCTTCCAGTCATACAAAAATGTCAGCTGCATTTAGCAGGTAGTCTCGGCAAGCAGACTTGAATTTAGGTAATGAGGTGGAATTTCTGACACTGACTGGCAGGGAATTCCAAAGTCTAGAACCCGCCACAACAAAGGAATTGTTGTACATAGAGGATCGGTGGACAGGAATAGAAAGGGAGGAACCAGAGCGGGTATTACTGCTGTGAAAGGAGGACAAATACTTAAGCTGGGAAGAAATGTATAGTGGTTTGTCTTCAGAGAGCAGTCTGTATATCTGTATCAGTATGTGATACGTTCGTCGTTTGTCAGGTTTCAGCCATGAAATAGTGTGATAGTATGGGGTGACATGCGTATCATAACTCAGACTGTATATAAATCTAAGGCAAGAATTAAGCGCTCGCTGAAGTTTCAAAGTCTGCTCTTTTGTTGCGTCTACCAGAATGACGTCACAGTAGTCGAGGACGGGAAGCACTAGCGTTTGCATGAGTTTGACTCTCACATTACAAGGTAGAATATCGCTGTTTCTTTTAACCGAATGGAGTATCGAAAATATTTTTTTACACACATTCTTAATATATTCAGTCCAATTTAATGTTTCGTTCATTGTCACTCCAAGATTTCTCACAGTTTGGCTGAATGGAATAACTCTACCATTCAGTATAACTGGAGGAATAGTTTCGTACCGTAGTGTGGCCAACAATTTTTGAGAGCCAATAATGATTGCTTGTGTCTTGGAGGGGTTAAGAAGGAGGGAATTTTTCAAGGAGTAAGCATTAAGTCGCTGAAGGTCAGCATTGATGCCTGTTATGGCATGAGGCAAGTCAGAGGTCTTACAGTGACAATAAATTTGTAAATCGTCCGCATAAAGATGGTAGCTACAATTCTTTAAATTAGATGAAATGTCGTTTATGTACAAAATAAAGAGCAATGGGCCTAAAACACTACCCTGCGGCGTGCCTTCCTTCCTGGTTAGCCAGTGAGAGGTTTGATCAAGGGTTATGATTCGTTGCGCGCGATTTTTGAGGTACGATGAAAAGAAATTAATAGTTCGTTGATCGAAGTAGTAAGATTGCATCTTATTTAGTAGAGTCTGGATGTTTATAGTATCAAATGCGCTACTGAAATCGAGGAGAGTAAGTACTGTCAGCAGTCTTTGGTCCATTGCGTGTCGTATGTCATCAGTCACTTTAAGCAGGGCAGTTGCTGTGCTGTGTCCCTTCTTGAAGCCAGATTGCAATTGGTCTAGCAGAGAATGGTTGTTTAGGTATTCCAACACCTGCTCATGAACCAGACGCTCGAGTGCTTTGGAAATCGCAGGTAAGATAGAAATTAGTCTGTAGTCGGATGGTAGGGAGGGGTCAGGCTTCTTAGGCACAGGGATAATAACATTGGCTAGTTTCCATAGTGAAGGAAAGGTTCCATTTTTAAGGCAGTAGTTAAAAATGTGGGTAATAATGGGTAAAACAGCACCAATAATGTTGTGTAAGAGAGTTATAGGGATATCATCCACTCCTCTGGCTTTTGATTTGATAGAATATAATACCTTTTTAACTTTATTAGCAGTAACGGGGCGAAATGTAAAATGTTCTTGGTCAGGTAAAGGGTTCATAACGGAGTCGGGTACTGAGTTTGGGGAATTTAGTACATTAGGTGGTGTTCTTTCTTCAGTAAAAAATTCATTTAACTTATCGAGTGGTATGTCAGGCACATGAGGTTGTTGCTGAGGTTTCCCTATGCCTAGGGAACGAAGCGTGTTCCAAGCACTGCCAGAATTCATGTTTGCAGTCATGTTTTGCAAGTAAGTAAATTTACGGTTTCTAACGAACTGTTTAACTCTATTTCTAAGGACCCGATAATTTTCGAAGTCACTTTGGTCACGAGTTCGTTTAAAGCGGCGGTAAAGTGCATCGCGGTGGGCCATCATGTTTTTAATTTCATTATTTAGCCAGGGACAAGGTGGGCGAGTAACTTTTATCTGTCGCTTAGGGGCGTGTTTATCGTACAGAGTGATTACAAGGGAGTTAAACTTGTCTACTTTCGCGTCTATATCGTCCAATAAGAGTATGTCATTCCAGGGTAGATTGTAAGTGTCATGTCTTAACTCGTCCATATCAATGTCTTTTGTGTTTCTGTAAATAACATACTTAGGTTTATATTTTGGCATTCGAAGGGAGTAGGATAGGTAGATAAGGTCATGAGTGGAGATGGCTGGGACTGGTAACTGGCCATGAGTTATAACTTTGTTTGGGTTATTTGTCACTATGTGGTCAATGAGCGTGTGTGTTTCGTAGTTTTCTGTGTAAATGTGATTAGTAGGCTCTAAATGGAGGATGGTCATATCACAGGAAGAAAACATGTCAATAAATTGTTTAGTTTCGTGCGTTTTAGTAAGTAGGTTAATGTTGAAGTCACCTATGGCAATAACATGCTCGTAACTAGGCAGTAGGTCAAGTAAACGAACTTCGAATTCAGTCATATTTGTTATTTTGGGCGGCTTGTATACAATAACTATAAGGAGTTTCTGTTGGTTAATAATGACTTCAACAAACATGAATTCTGGCCCTAGCTGTGCATTGTTAGATACGCATATCACCCGGCTTTTTAAGTCGTTTCTACAGTACAAGGCCACCCCACCTCCTCTTCTGCCATCGGATCTATCATGCCGTAAGAGGGAATACCGGTCAAGTTGTACCATACCAGAGGGTATGCTCGGTGTAAGCCAGCTTTCGCTAATAGCAAAAATATGGATATTATTTTCCCTCACTATGGCTTGAACTTCGTCGAAGTGCACTACCAAGGAGAGTGCGTTGACATGGCAGCACTGTAAACAGTTGGTAGAGGGAGATAATGCCTGTTTGAGGAGCAAGCCGGTAGTGAGTGGTGACGGGGTGAGAGGGGGGATGTTGGCAAGGTCAATGTCAGGTGCAGAGCTCTGGATCAGCTGAATAACGGAATGTTGACGAAATAGTATAACAATAATATCATGCAACTTACCTCGACATCCTGATAAATGCTTACACTGACTACCACTGACACACACACAGACGCACACATAATACACTTACAAAAACACTTATTCATAACAAGCAGTTGCACTATCGAGCTGTGCTGTTTCATATCTCTATATATGTATTGCCAACTTATACTTGCACTCAACCACACACACATAAAAATTAACTGAACTGAGGCACACGCCCTATAATATAAACCTATCCTAAGATAACTATGGTATAATACAGCCATTGTGGACTAATCAGTTCATCTCTGCACCAAGCCTTTGTAGAACAGAATCTAGTTCAGCAGGTGTATTTACAAAATACTTTTTGCCGCCACCGACCATTAAAATGATACATCCATCCTGTGACCAAGCTCGCCTGCCCACACATTCCTTGGCTTTGCGAAGCATCTCCTTCCTCGTCTGAGTAAGGGACTCTGTTATTAACAACTGGGTACCCTTTAAAGCTCGTTTAGCACGCCACACTGCTTCTCGCTCATGGTACCTAACAAATTTTACTATTATGGGTCTCTTCCCATTAGCCACTGCGTCTGCCACTGTCCTCTTACGACCTCCAAGCCTGTGGCACCTGTCAATGCTGGCCATTGTCAGTTCAATGTTCAGTTTCTCCTTCACAGTGTTTAGTACCTTTACAGCTGTATCCTCATTAGGACACTCATTAACACCGTGAAGAAGAAGACAATTCCTCCTTGAGTATTGCTCCTGAGCATCCAGTATTTCGTCTTGCTTGTTAGCTCTCAGCTGAAGTGCCGAAAGTTCTTGCTTGATGGATTGAAGCTCAGCACTTATGGATGCCTGAAATTCACGGAAGTCCGAGTACAGAGCGTCCAGTTGTTCCGTGCGGTTGGTGTCCCTGCCTGCAGCCATGGTCGCTTGTTCCAGTCGTTTCTGAAACTCGTTCTTTCTTTCTTCAAATGAAAGTACCTTGGATTGTACTGCCTTTAGAGTCATGATGTTAACTCAAGACGGTGACGTTACACTTACTCAACAGTTACTATCACTTGCAATAACTAATTGTTAGTTTATGTGAGGATACGGCTGGTGATAAGCGGAGCGACTTCACAAGTAAACTACACTATGCGCCATCTTCATAATACGTCTTCTTATTGAAAATAATACGACTATTTACTGAGATTGAAACTTTAAAACCTTTTTCTAATATTTAAAATACAATGCCTTTAGTTAATCTCTGTATAAATACATTTACAAACTGTTAAGTTGCTAAATGTTTTAAAATTTTTTGTTGTATACACATTAAAATATTTTGTTACAATTGGCTAAGGTTAAATCTCTTACAAGATTGTTTAGCACTGACTGTGAAAATCAGACAGGGGTTTTTGGATTCCACGCATTTAGAATCACTGTCTGAAGTGTAAAAAGTACTAGTATCAGTCTCAGGGGAAGACAATGATGTTTCCTCTTGTGAGGTCAATTTTTCAGGTGGTGTTGGATTAGGAAGTAAATCACTATGCTTAAACTGGAAAATGTGGATAGAAGTGATTTTGGACTGTTATTTCTATTCAACCACAATTTATGGTTTCTGATCAAAAACTAAACATTCCATGTCTATGCATGGGAACAGCAAATGACATAGAAGGGCAAGTGCCATTTAACCAGCCTCTCAATTTACAGGAACATCCACGACAGCAATTTCTGAGTGCAATATTTTTGCCCTCATCCACTTCAGAGTCCAAGTATAATCCATACGCTTGATTGTATGATTGATCATCTGAATAACATTCACTTTGGAGATTTTCCAGTGAATTCACCACACCTATGGCAAAACAGATTCATAGAATTTGCGCACGGAGGCAGCATCGTCATTATAAATTGAAAATTCGTATAAAATTTACAAATTACAAGTCTGTTCAACAAACTTATAACTGTTAAAAGCACTGTTATTCACAACCACAGAATTAACATTTGAACATGCAATAAATCCGATCACGAAACGTAAAAACGTTACGTAAAAACGATCTGCATATTACCAAGTCAGTCACTACACTGTCAAGAGTTTTCTCACCAATATTAATGAGCTCTGGAGGAACGATATACACATATATATACCGGGCATGTCAAAGACAGTTAAGAAACCAGTAACATCCGTTAACGTCTGCCTACAAACTTATCTTTGGATTCCTTTATCCACACTGGAGCACCCACCCTGCAAAGTTTTGGCAATAGTGAGATTGCAATACTGAACAAAAACCTTACGTGGTACAGGAAAAAGGAATCCAGTTTTGAAATCAGTGCACACAAAAACAAAAATTTTATTGTTTTAAGTTTTAGCATTTTTTGTTGTTGTACAGTGCAATTAGTAAAATTCTATTATCAACTACATACATGATGACGAGCTTCATAAAGGAAGAAACAGTAAAGTATAATGTATTGTAAGTACCTATAAGAAATAAAAATTATTTTTATTAGAAATAACGTACTACCAGTTACAGTAAAACCTCGTTAATTCGAAGTCGTTGGGACTCAAAAATCGGACTTCGAATTACGTGATTTTGAATTAACCGCCAATTCACAGTTCAGAAGTACCAACCCTCGCTGCGTCACAAAATATTCTAAGGCCCGTTACTGCATGCAGTTAACCTTGATTCACAGTTTATACCTTTCAAATGCCATGAAAAAAGACTTTTTCCAAAATGTATCCAAGAAGGTGCATTTACAGTATTCAAATAATGCACTTGGATATCTCGCTGGCAAACATAACCTCACGCAACGAAAGGGAAAGAAAGAAAAAAAAGCACGATTCAAAGACGAGAAATCTATGCTGGCTCCCATGTGCAAGTACTTTATTCATTGAATTACTATACTGTAAGCATTTTAGATGCCTTGTATTTACACAGAAACTGCCCGATGTCCTTAAAATCGAACTTTCCGATGACTATCCTTGTACGATTTCCCACCATGGCACATCTCTTGTACTTCAGAAATGTTAACACTTGCCGCGTCACAAAGTATTCGAAGACTCATTAATACATGCAGTCACCTAGATTCACGGTTTAAACCTTTCAAATGCCATGGGGAAAAAAATATTTCCAACATGTATCCAACAAGGTGCATTTACAATGTTCAAATAATGCACTTGGGTAAATAACTTACCAACATAATCTCACGCAACGAAAGCAAAATATCACAATTCAAAGACGGGGATAAATTATGCTGGTTCCCCTGTGCAAATGCATTATTTTTTGGATTTCTGTACTGGCATGGAAAGTGCCCGACGCCCATAACATTGTGGCTCATCGATCTTTCCTATGACGAGGGGATAAAGTTTCTCGCTTCCACGTGCATTGCAACGAACTACAATGACTCCCATCCCTCACACTTGTACAATTCTCCGGCTGGCACTTTCTCCTTTAAAACCATATGATCGTTTGGGCTCGCATTAAAATAAAGTAATGCAGTTTCATCGGCAATGACAATATTGTTCGGTGCCTACGAATTTATTATATGAGCCACTTTTGTTTTTTGTTTTCGTCAACTGTCGGCATCGCCAGTGTTCGCGAATTCTGTTTTCCCGCACACTGCCCGTTGCATGATATTACGGCGTTCCTTAAAAGTTTGAATACAATAGAATTCCGATTTCATTCAACTAAGTAATCATGATACCAATATAAATGGTCCGTTATTGGACATTATAAATTTTCCAGCTAACTCATTCCTGGTTGCCAGCGTTTCGCCCTCGTGTGCTGTAGACCAACCAACCGAAATGAGTGTAAATGCGGAAATCTACGGTACCACTCCACGTTCCGGAACACGCGTTCTATTATGACGCGGATAAATTTCGAGTTGAAATTACTCTGTAACATACTACTGTTTTAAAATATAAACGCAGTTTCGAATTAAAAGTCTAAATTTCGGTAATGGGGCCGATATTGTACTTCGAATTACGAATTATCCATATTTCGAATTAAACAATTTAAATAACATGCAAAACTGTATCTCATGTTTCCGGGAACGAGACCTTCTTCGAATTAGACGGGATTTTGAATTAACCGATTTCGAATTATCGAGGTTCTACTGTATAGTAAATTTTTTTTATCCTGTTCATACAAGCTTATTCTTGTGAAGTATGGACATTTTTGATGTTTGTAGAACTTCAAACAGATGAATGTAAGACGACTCATTATAGAGGACCGGTATCAGGTCAACTGGGCACTTGGACAGTGCACTGGAACAGCTTGGGAGCAACAAAATGATCTGCAGACAGCAACTGGTGCAATTATCAGTGACCAAAACATTCGCAACAGACTGCGAGAGGAGGGCCTTATACGGGTCAGCTATGAGCACCTTGTCACAGGAGAGATTGACAGATTTGTACATGCACATTGGAACTGGCAGCCACAACAATGGCGCAATCCACGAAGCGGACAATTTCGGTGATGGGTCTGCCATGGCTTGTCATGGTTCAGGGTGGCATTCTCAATGGCTGAATAGACCGTGCAGTGATCAGACGTGTGCTCGATCATGT